>NC_133539.1:96015714-96622678 GCF_048773025.1 Camelus bactrianus | reverse complement strand
CAAGGACTTCTGCTTATATCTCATTGGCCCCCTTGTCTGCAAGGAAGGCTGTGAAATGTAGTATTTTTAGCTAAGCACATTGCTGGCCACAATATTATGGGGTCCTGTTAATGACAAAAGAGAAGAATGGAAATTGAGCAGCTAAGCCGTCTCTGCCATAGCATCCTATGATGTAATATTTTCTTTAACCAATTTCCTATGGAGGAGTATTTAGTTTTTTCTAATTTTCACCATTATACCAATTGCCATGGTAAGCATCTTTGTACAAACATCTTTATATCTCTTATTATTTCCTTCTGATAAATTCCCAGATGGGATTTATAAATGAAATCATGGAATGCCAAATTGCTTTCTACCGATTATACTCTCACCAGCAACATATAAAACTGTTGGGCAGTCTTTCTGAGAGTCATTCGTTGAATACTTGCTTTCTGTCCAACTCCAGATGGCCCCTTGTGATTCTTTTTTCAAATATTAATGTCATTCACAAATGTTAGAAAATGCAATCAGTCCTTAAGTAGAATATGTCAAAAGGGCAGTGGCTGAGCACTATGCCTTTTATTTAATTAAATATATACCCGACGAAAATGTCCTTGGAGGATGAGCCTGCAAGGTGACAGACACATTTTAGACCTGTATGTTCTTGTATTTTGATTTTTGAAGAATTCCCTGAGATGGTTTTGATACCAGTAATGACATGGGGCCACAGGAGAAAGGATGACAAGGAAAAGACCCATCTAAGAACCTACCAAGAAATTTAAATCAATTTAGGATGTTTAAAGTTTAATATTAGAAGCTATTATGGAAGCTATGAATCTTAACACAACTATAGCTATTCTGCAAACCAATGCAATTTTAGCAAAGTTTTGGAGCCCCGTCTATCAGGTTGCACTCTAATGGAACTAATGTTAGCAGAAACAGCGCTCAGCCAAGTCACAGAGGAGCTGGATTCTTCCCCAGTCCCAAGCAAGAGCCAAAATTTCACATATTTAGAGGTGTATGCAGTTAACCTGGTCTCAAAAATTCATGCTTCGAGCAAATTTCTGATAATTTATATGGAAATTTTAAATGCATCGTGGGACTCAAATGAAAAGAACTCATAGACACCTCTGTTCAGGTTAATGCAGTAAAACTCAACAGTGATCGCTTTTTAAACAAGAATAATCATTCAATAATTCATGTTTTGAGACTTTGGTTTTGTACTTCAGGTTCCTCTAAAGCAAGAATGGACTTTAAGTCCTGTCAAAATTTCCGTGGCCTTTAGCCTTCCTTGTTCAAGCAAAGATGAAAGCCATTGGAAAAAGTGATCTTTGCATGCGTGTTTTTTGAATTTTCTTGCAGTCTGTGTTCTAAATAGCACTGTGCACAGTCACCTAGGTCCCTGGAATGTCCCACACATGGCTAATTCATTGGCTAATTCATGTGTAATGCATGCTGGGGTAGACTTTCCAGGCTGTGTCTTGAACCCAGGGATCAGGAGACACCCATTCAGGAGGGCGGAGACTACACCACAAAGATGCTTCCCACCTCCCTGGGGGGACAAGCACTCCCAGTGCTTCAAACTAGAGCTGACAGAGTCAGAAGTCCATAAATATTTGCTGAATTTTTTTGAATATGATACAATCCAAACACACTTTATCTCTAAGTGATAGAATTATATGTGACTTTTCTCCTTTTTTTGCTTTTCTGTATTTTCTGAATTTCCCTCAAGTAATAGCTGGGATATTTGTAATCTGGTAAAATAAAACAAATGTGTTTTCTTGTACCCGTGTACAGAGCTGCATTACAGATCATGGTTCCTAGGACGTTTTTGCTAAATTTTTGAACTAGAGGAGGTAGATTATTTTGTATCATATTAAACTGAGCATTTTTATAAATATGTTTAAATATTTTATATTTTAAATTAGATGTGAGCTTTGAATTATTTTATTTAGCAGTATATATTAGGTGATAAACAGAGACGGAAAGAAAATTAGTAAGTGAATCAATCATTGAACTGTAATTCCCTGAATTAAGTCTTTAAAACCATCAATAGATGACAATACTGTGTGAATTATACCATTTTGCATTTTATACCAATACTTTATTTATATAACTAACAATCCAGAACACCAGAGTTGTTGTTTCTGTATCTGTGAGTTTACTATTTCTTAAGCATTTACTCTTATTTCATCAATATATTGCATATGGTTTAAACATTTTTGATAACTTAGTCATAATGCACTTTTAAATTCAACAAAAATTTAATGAGCATGCATATGATACCACAGCACTCTGTAAATTCCTGTCACTTTTGTTACTATTATTATAAACATTTTTATTTATTAGTGTTATTAGCTACTATTTATTCTATGTTCACTATTTACCAGGCAGTATGTTAGTGGCTTTCATGTAATAACTAATGTAGTTCTATGATAACTCTATGAGGTGCTTATTATTATTTCTATCTTAAGAAATTGAGGCAGAAAGACAGAGTGACCCACCCTATATTACACAGCAGCTTGTTGAAATGGCAATGTCAGAATTTGAACTCAAGCCCACGTATTTCCTAATCCATATTTTAATCACTATCTTCTACTTTCTCCAAATAATTGCACATGTCTGTTTTCCCTCTAAGGTTTAAGCAACTTAATAGCAAGGACTCTGTTTCTTACTCTGTCCCTGGGTGCCTGGTCCACAGGGAGGACTCAGTAAATACTGAAATAAACTAAACTTAGATTTGAACTTTGGTCTCTAACATAAGAGTAAACAACAACAACAGAAAGCCCTACAAAACGGTTTCTTCACAAGTAATTTGCATCTGTAGCTAACCTGATTTTTCTTCCTGCTCTGTTACTTAAGAATTTATTTTATAATCCTATAGAAAAATGGACAAGAGACATGAAAAATTTACAGAGAAAAAGATAAAAATGACTTAACATATAAAAAGATATTCAACTTTACTACTAATAAAATAAACGTAAATTAAAAAGGCAATGAGATAACATTTCACAATTATCATAACAAAAAGTGAAAACTTTGGCAGCACACTTTGCTGTTTAGCTTGTAAAATACCAACAGGGTAATCTCATATATTGGTGGTGGAAATGCAGAATGCTAAACCCCTATGGAAATAAATTTGTCAAAATCTAGCAAAATATGTATTTACCCTTTGACTCACAAATCTGACTTTTAAGAATCTGTCTTAGGAGCCTCTCACTTCAGTTTTACCCTTAAGTACCTGCCCTATGATAATGGGCGGGACTCCAAGCATTTCTCCTAACAGAGCACAGTGTTAAGCTTTGTCAGTAGAGGGCGCTGGAGGGACATTGCAGGAGGAACAGGGCTCTGGTCTGGGGTGCTGCCGTTGTGTTTTCACTTGCTCCCGCTGTACAGTCCCTCGGTGGTGTGCAGTGGAGATGGGGAGAAAGGGGAGAAGCTGATGGAATCAGGTCGTGCCCGAGTGCCCAGTCCCTCAGTTACCTTCCAGCCCAACCTGGGCCTCATGACCAGCTTGCTGTGGACCTTCTGGTAGGGACAGCCAGTGCTCCAGCTGGAGCCCTGACTACCCCTGTGTGCTTGTATGCCAGAGCCTTATTTTCTGCTGTGGAAAACTTTGGCCCAGGGTTCACTGCCATCCAGTAGACTGCAACCACATCTTCTCCAACTAGGTTTTAGTTGGAAAACTTTGGAAGGGTTTCCCTGCCAATTTTGTCCTTCCCCGGGTCCTCTCCCTCAGACCTAGAGCATTATTCTTTAGAGCAAGGGTTGGCAAACTATGGTCTGCTGGCCAACTCCAGCTCACCACCTGTTTTGTAAATAAAATTTTAATACACAGCCATGGACATGGTTTATGTATTGTCTACAGTGTTGAATGATTGTAACAGAGACAGTATGGTACACAAAGCCTAAAATATTTACTGTTTGTCCCTTGATAGAAAAAGCTTGCCAATCCTACTTTAAAGTTCTCTTTACATCTTGTGTTATTCTCTTATCATAGCTTAATAATTTTTAATATTAAATTTTCCCTATTTGAATTGCCATATGGTTTCCGTCTTCAGACTGATACTACCTCCAAGAATACAAAAATACCTATGCATAAGGTAATTTATTGCAGCCTGACTTGTAAAGGCACACACAAAAAAAAAACAATCTAAATGCCTTAACATTGACATTGGTTTAATAAACTATGATAGCCATACTAAAAGGGCTCTGTAACTATGAAAAGAATTAGGAGATTTCTATGAACTAGTATGGAGTAATTTTCAGGATATGGTATTAAGTGGGGAAAAAAGCACAAAAGAGTATATAAAGTATACTATATGAGTAAGAAAGCTTGTTTAAAAAAAAACATGGGAAAGATAAGAGAGAAATTAATAACATCGATTACCTACAGATGGTGTGTTAGAATGGAATGAAAAGAACAAAAGAGGAATCAACACTTCTCTGCATGTACCTTTTGGTATAGTTTAGATTTTAAAACACTATTAATGTTTTACACATTCAAAAATGAAATTAAATCAATAAGTATGAGAAGAAAAAGAAAACTGAATGCAAACAGAAACCAGTGAACCAATATTTCAAATTAATAGCAAGACCACATGGAAGAAAAAGAAAAGAATGAATTCAAGTCACATTTGAACCAATTCTTTGACTAAATACCCTCAGTCAAAAAATAGTAAAAAAAGAAATCTTGAACTCCACTTAATAGGGTTTTTTTTACAAAATATTATTTTTTTTACAAAAAATTGTTTACAAAAATTTTTACAAAAAAATTGTTTACAAAAAATTTTATTTTACAAAAATTATTTTTACAAAAAATTTTACAAAAGATTGTGGTTATAGCAATTCTGAAACTATTTTGGTATATTGTAGAATTAAGCAAATGAATAAAGGTATTTATATGTTAGGAGCCAGGGTTCTCACTGTGGGAGAGGATATGTATAAATGTGAACTGGGAGAAGACTAAGCAGAATACCAAGGTATTTGTTGCATTGGAATTTGAGTAATCTGGATAGGGAGACAGAAAGATAGGGAGACAGATAAAGAGAAGCAATAAAACTCCAACAGCAATGAGCAACCTATTGCCTAGCTGTTGGTTTTTAAATATCACTACACTAGAAGAAGTAAGGGATCCTTGAAAAGATGACTGATTCTAGGGCTGGAGCAGTTCAAGTACAAGATGAGCCAGGATCATCTTACTGCCCCAGAAGTTAAGAATGTGCTCAAAAAGTTATGGGAATCTGTCCAAAGGACATGAGAGCTGGTTTGGAGGGGCTTCTACTGGTCAAACTGGAACAATAGGAGCATCAAATAAACAATGATGTGACTAGATTATATTACCATTAAGTAAGCAAATAATTCATCTGTAGACTTAAAAATAAGAGCTAAAAGTATAAAACTTCCAAAGGAGGAATAAACAAAGATTTCTCATATAGGACAAAAAACACAAATGACAACTCTGTATGATCCTGGATTAGAAAAAAAAGTTCTCTAAAGGACATAATTGGGACAATTGACAGATTTGAATATAGATTGTCTATTAAGTAATGATATTGTATCACTGTTAAACTCCCTGAATCTGATCATTTTACTGTGGAAAAGAATGTCTTTGCTGTTAAAAGACACATACTAACAAATTTAAGGGTCGTGAAGTCTGAAATTTACACTCAAATATTTCTGTCAAAACTACTGCTGCTGCCACCACCACCACCAATTATTATTATTATTATTCACAACAAATGTGGCAAAATGTTCATTGGTCAGTCTAGGTGAAGAAGTGTCTGTGGTTCCTTTTCATCAGCCATTGACCACATTGTGTGGCTACTGAGTCACACAGATAGTCAAGGACTCTCGCATTAGCTATGAACTTATCCATTCCTTTATTTTCATCTTCTCAGGTGCTGGAGTTAAGGTCCCATCCACATGTTACCCTGTTTGATCTTCACAAAAATCCTGCGAAGTAGACATTATTTTCTCCATTTAAACAGATGAGAGAACTGAAGTTCAAAGAGGTCAAGTGACTTGCCCGAGGTCACGGTGAGTAAATTATAACGTAGTAATTCAGACAAGAACTCTAGGTCCCGTGCTCATTTCACCTCAGTGCGGGTCCCGGGGACCCAATGCTGTGACCATCGGCAGATGCTGCAGAATCAGGAAGCCAAACAGAGCATTAAAAGGGAGAGCCTTAGAACACAGACTCTGTGGGAATTCAGTAATTAGAAAGCATAACTTAATAACATAAGGACAAATGACTATCTAAAGATTTAATGTTCCTATTATTACTTCCTTAAATGACCTGCCATTTCATATTGTTTCTGTTCATCAGACTACAGGTTAGCCTCATACATGCACCATTATTACTATTATCTGAGATACATAAATATCCTTTTAAAAATATGAATATACATCAGGTTTTGTGTATTTATGTGTTTTTAAACTTCCTACTATATAGAAACATAAAGAAGGGAACAAGCAAAAACAATTTCATTGATATTAAAAAAGAAATGCATGTATATGGTTAAAATATTTAAAATGTTAAGTTTCTTTTACTTCTTTCATTTAAAATATGTCCTTAGGACATACAGTCTACTACATTCTTTTTTAGCAGCTGTAGGAGATTCCATCATAAGGGTGTGTTAGAGGTATGTGTGTAGATGTGTGTGGATTTGTGGGTATGGGTTTGTGTACGTAGGCTTATATGTGTGTATGTTTGTGTATGCACAGGGCTGTGTGTGTGTGTTTATGCCTAGAACCACTGCCTCCTACTGGTTACTGTCGCTTCCATGAGCTAATTTAAGCTCCTGGAAGTACAAGGATCACGTCTGATTGACTTTCATGTCTAGCATCTGAGCGGGGGGCTAGAACTAATGTTCACAGAGACATAGCTTTTATTGGCACGTAACAAGTTCTTTCCACACGAAGAGCAGTGGCAAAGAGAGCAAGCTCAGACTACTGGGTTCACATCCTGGTTGCACAGCTGACTGAGGTCTGGGATGGTTCCTGGGAAAGTTCCTTGGCCTCAGTGGCCTCTATTTCTTCATTGGAAGTGGATGTACCTCTGGCACACTCCTGGTCAGCTTCCACTGCAGCAGAGACAGAGAAAAGATTTCGAGGGCGTATGGTTTATGGAGGGAGTACTCTCAGGAGACAGGAAGGGAAGACGGTGGGCTAGGGAGGGGCTAAATCAGGAGCTGGTCTCAGCAGGGGTCTAGCTTCAATCTGATCCTACAGGGAGCTCATGAATTGGACTGCAAAGCTAGTCCCACCTTAAGGCAAGGGGTACCTTTTCTGCCCCATCCTTTAGACCCTGGCTGCCGAAAGTCACCCAGGCTGGGTTGGTGTGCCATGTAACCTCCGGGAGCAGCTCCTGTGAGAAGGAAGGCAGGTCTCGGGAGAAAAGAGAGAGCTGCAAACCTGTAGCAACACTCACTCACAGCAGCTGAGAGGTGGGTGCGCCTGCCCGGTGAGAGGGGTACCGCCTCACCAGGTCATGCGAAGGGTAAACATGATGCTGCAACACAAAGCCCTTAGAGCAGTAAGAACGGGGAGCAGGTATTGAGTGCTTACACCAAGTTTTGTTCTAAGCGCTTTGACCTTAGAAAACTGCAGAATATCAATAAACCCTCAAATGTCAGCCAATTTTATTACCTCATTTAATAACCGACTTCCTCACACATGCTAAGTGTTTAATAAATGAGGGATAAATCACATGTGCAGGGAAGGTGGCCTTCTCGTCTCTTGGCTTAGCCTCTGTGTTCCTCACTGTTCTTGTTATGTTTTAATCCAGTGTTTTGGACCTTGTGTATCCTGTGGGTACTGAGTGAACAAGAGTTATTTTGGTCATTTTCAGGACTTCTGTATTTCTAGTTGACTGATGTACAAGGGGCACTTGAATAAATGTGGATGAGGTTACAGTGAGAGGACCCAGGAATGCCTGGCCTGCTGGCTAATTCTCCCCACCCTCCATGCCGTGATTCCTGGGAAAGCTGGGCCCACGAGGAAGACGAGGAGAGAGAAATCCACGAGCCTTTGCAGTAGTGTCTGTGTGCAGTGGTCTGGGTTGCTCAGAGAAGCAGAAGCATGAAGAGCGCTACCTAGCAGGGGATCTACTGAAGGGACTTGACCTGACCCAGCAGTGGGATCTGGGGAACTGAGTCTGAGGTTGTTGGCTCTGCTTCTTGTGCTGGGGACCCAGACTCCACAGGGCAGGCTGTTGGGAAAGGAAGTTGGATATGAAGTGAGGGAAGCAAGTAGCTGGTACCCGGGTGGTTTCACGATCCCCTGAGTCCTCTGGCTTTGCCGATAGGAGTCCTGCAGGAGCAGCTGGTGCCTGCCACGGAGCCAGCCAAGCCCTGACTCGGGAGTCAGTGACGCTGAAGGGGGATGCGTGGCAGCTGGAGCTGCTGTGGGCTAGGCTGCTGTGTGACACCAGCAAGGTGAGCCTGCCAATCTCAACAACGAGAGTGACACAGTGCCTGGTGCCCCTGCGCCGATGTTCCGAGAGTGCACAGGACGAAGAGCTAGATCAGCTGCTTCACGTCTGCCTTCTAAATCTTGCACAGAGCATCCCCTTAGGTCCAGGCAGACTCCGAATTAGGCAGGGAAATCTGGGCTGCACAGTTCCAGTTTAGCTAAGTGGACACAATACAAATCGCCACACCTGTTGACAGCATCAGAATGAGCTCCAGGGGAAAGCTGGCTGCCTAAGTGAGCATTCTTTCTGTCTCTCCATCATGTACCTCTGAATCAAAATCTGGGAGCCTTAGAGGAAGAAAAAGACAGAGACAGAATAAAAGAGGGAGTAGGAGAGGCCCCAAGTACATGGAGCAGTCAGCCACGTGGAGCCAGGAATGTAGCCGAGAAGACAGCTAGCCCCTCTGAGGGCCAGGCCTTGTCTAACTGCTTAACACATAGAGAAAAGAAGTTAAGAAATACAAGCCAGAGTGAAGGAAACATGGCCCAGGAATGCCCTGGAATGCTGACCCAGATCATTGGTTCTTCCCCTGGAAGAGAAGCTAATAAGTTGGGCTGGTGAGGAGAGTGAAGGATGGTGTCCCCTTCCCTGCCATGCTGGAAGACAGCATTTCTAGAGGTTTTTTGTGCTTTACAGGAAATTAGTATTATTTAAATGGATGGTTGCATGATTCCAATGTCCCAGTTACACTAGTGAGGATGTAGCCCTGTGACCATGTCTGGTTGGAAATATCACCCTTGTGATTTTTTTTTTTTTTTTTTTTAGCAGTTTTCTTGATCCTGGAGCTCCCAAAGGCTCCTGGCCAGGAAGGAAGGTCTTAAGGCCTCCTGGAAGTAATCAATTACTCTTTAAGAAAAACAGAGAAGAGAGGAGGGAAGATGTATTGGTCAGAAGAGGCTAGGCTGAGCTCTGGTGAGAACCCCCAAATTCAGTGGCCTAAAACTAGATTTCTATCTCATTCAATCTCCTTGTCCTTCACAGGACACTAGTGAGGAATCTGCTCCCCAGGGCCTCCCAAGGATCCAGGCTGACAGGGCAGGACCATCTCGGGGTTGCTGGTTGGGTGGGTGGTTACAGCAACGGCCTCAGTGTGATCACACCACCTGCCACCACCACGACTATGTTCTCAAGCTTGTGCAGTTCCCTCCATGTTCAGTCTCACAGCAGAAGGAAAGAGGCTCCTGAAGGGTCTCACATTTGCAATCAAAGTGACACTTGTCACCTCTTGTTACAATTCATTGGCCACAACTGGTCATATGACACTACCTAAGCTTGGAGGGTCATGAATTGATATCCTACCAGGTGCTCAGAAAGCCAGAAATATTGAGAGTACCACTGACTCCCACAGAGATGTGGGAGGGAAGTAGTTCTGTTCAATCAGGACCTTTGGGGAATGAATGACCATGACCAAAGATATCCTAGAGTCTTCCCCCATATCTCATTCTGTACCTGACAAGAGGTATCTATCCCTAAGGCACTGATTCTTCAAGAGAATCTTCTATTCCAGAATCTCCTCATCTCCCACAGGGTAAGATCCAACTCCTTATGTGGTGGCCATTCTAGCTGCTGCTCTAACTGCGCCCACAGGAGGATTTACACATGTCAGGTCATGCTAGGGGGACAGGTGGAGTCAGAGGCCTTGGCCCAAGGGACTATCAAAAGAGAAATTGAGGGACCTGAGTAGATAAAATTCAAACAGTGGGAAAAAGGCAGTACATGCAAGCTTGGTCCAGTACCAACACACAGGTATAGTACTATGCCTGTCGCTCAGATGGGCTTATGCCAGATTTCTAGGCAATTGGGCTGACTACAAAGATAAAAATGTGTTATTTTTATAAAAAAAAATATCTGAACACTCAAGTCAGCCTTACTTGGGACGTGGGTCATACAAAAAGTGGGGAAAGAGATTGCCTTCTCCTCAGTGGGGAACCCCGCCAAGCATCTTTACAGTGGTGTGTTATCAGGGTCAGTGGTAGGGGGGGCTTGGCCCAGATGAATGAACGTGGTGCAGTGTGGTTTTGGCAGATCTGAGTGGAAGATGCCACTGGGCATTCTGATAGCAAATGAAGCACCCATGCCTTGATAGTAATGATGGACATCAGAGGTGAAGGCTACACATTTCCATGGAAAGATGGAGTGGGTGATGAGGAAATTGAGCATTCCACACAGCAGCCAGAGAACCGGGTTCCTAGGTACACAGAAAGCTCACTCTGAGAACATCCAAAAGTCATTTATTCATCCATTTAATAGTTACTGGATACCTACTATTTAGGTAGTAAATAAAATGAATGAAGTTCCTAACATAATGGAGTTTCCATTCCAATGGGAGATACTGGCAAAACAAATAAACAAACACAAAGAAAACCAATTTAACAAATTCATAAATAATTCCACAAGTATATAATTTGAAATAGTGTAAAAACATATACACACACATGCACTATTTTACTATTTACTGTATGATTTTAGATAGTGTATTAGGCGAGAGACTTTAAATTTCTTCAATTATGAATCAGAGTAAAATTGTAGTACTACAGTCCTAACTTTTGCTCCTAGGCTGTTATAGCTGGGAGACCTTCAGGGTCATCTGCAGTATTGCCACAACTCTCATAGACTCCACAGAGCTTGACCATGAAGGATGACAAGTCCTCAGCTGATGGAGAGGGGAAGTAGGCTGAGACGGAGCAGGTCTAGGCCAGGGGACTGAGGCTGTCGTCACCAAGGCAGGGATCCAGATGCTACCACTGCAGTGGCTAAAGGGACATTTGAAATCTTGTCCTAATTCAGGTTGGCATTGGTGTCCAAAGGTCCCCGCAGGTGGATAACACCAGGAATCTCTGGTTACGGGTGATCTCAGTGAGAAGTGGGTGAAAGGTCTTGGTTGTGCAAGGGTCCATCCTGGAAGAAGCAGGCTATGCCAATGGCGGGTGCCCACAGAAGTGTCCAGTAACCTGGAGGGTAGGCAAGGGCTGAGAAGGTTGTCGGTCACCCATGATTCAATGAATATTTAGTAACATCCTACTGTATGACAGGCTCTGTGCTACGTGTTAGGAATACAATGATAAACTGTCAACGACCCTTGCCTGACAGAGTGTATATTCCACTAGGTCTCAGCCCAGGGAGTTGTAGATTCTAGCCCTAGCTGAGAACTGTATTGCAAATCATGAACCGAGTCTGTTGGTAGAGACTAGCCAGCTATCCTGGGTGGTATCTGCAGTTTTATCACCCCACAGAGAGATGCTGAGAACTCCATCCAGGTAAAAGGATCAAGGCAGAAGGTGAGGAAGGGGTCCTAACACCATCAGAATTGGTTTTCATTAACTCAGAACAAGAATGGGGGGTAGTCTGCAGAGAGTCTGAAAGGCAAGCTGTCTGTCCATGGCTGGCCAAGGTTGGGGGCAGCCAGTGTCCTCTCAGAATCCCTGAATATTAATACAGCTCAGCTACCACACCCTGCAGCCAACAGCCAATGAAAAGGAATCACAGACACTCGGACCCTTCTGCTTTGGTTTCTTTCTTTACTTTCCCTACCAGCTCCCTCTCCTCTCAAATCCATCATAAGAACGTCCCTTAGACTTGGTGACTGAATTATGCTTCTTCTATTTAACCCCTGGGTCCCTGTTGGATGTAGCTTTATACTCATTCTCAGACTCTTTAGGTTTTTGACCATTTGAAGTAAAGTTCCTACCCTGAATATTCTTGGCTTCAGACTTTCATGTCTGCCCACCTGGCCTGCATCCTGGTCACACCCACATCAGCTACCTTTAAGAGATGCCTGATAATTTTGCCATGAACCCACAGCTCCAGGGGCAAGCCTGTTGCTATAGCAACGTGGATGATCTACCAGGCACATGCTGTAACTCTGCTTTGGGACTCTGAGGGCTCAGCGAGGGGAACACCAGCCTCCTGAGAGAGATAACAACCCTTGTGGGCCAATTAGCAGAGGAGAGGGCAGCATGCCTCCCTCACGCAGCCCTGGCAGCCCCTGTGGCCTGCATCCCTCCCCCTCCCCAGGGCTGCTTCTGTTCTTGCCCCTAGGGAGATTTGGAAGGAATCCAGAGAAATTGCCAGGTTTCATTATGCCACTTTGAACCTGCATGGTGATTCTCTAGAGAGGCCAAAAGGATGACATTTTTCTTGCCTAACTGAGGATGTGGAAAGATGATAGCCCCCCGACACATCTGGTAATGCCTCCAGGAAGGTAGCACAGGTTTTTACCCTCAGAGAGTCTTGGAGGTCAGTTCCATCGTGCCTCTCATTTCTGTTTTCATTGGTCAAGGTCCAAAGTGTAACCTCCACCTCCATGTCTACACGGTCATTTGATCCACTGCCACCATCATTCTCATGAAAATGTGTACATCCTTCTGTCTCATCCTTCCACTCCTCCTCTCCTGCTCATTCTCTTCCACCTTGGCCTCTTGAATCCTTTCTCCATAACTTGCCAATTGCCCTACCTGCATGATTTCTTTTATAGCACTCCCTCACCTCCCACCTCCTATTTTGCTGAAGCTGTCCTTGTCCCTGAGCGCACTACTTCTGCAGCCCTCTCATGTGGTTACTGTTTTCTTACATAATTTATTACACGTAATAGAAAGTCAACCCTGGCTTAATGAAGTAGGGTTCATCTTTCTTCAATGTCTATCAGGAAGCTGGATATAGATGGCTGCTGGTATTAGTTTGACGGCCAGTCAAAACCAGGACTCCCCTCTCTGTGATTATCTTTGCCTTTTCCTCATATTTATAACCTCTTGGTCACCACATAGCTGCTGCACCCTAGCCATCATGTCTAAATTCCAGGCATGAAAAGATAAGGAGCTAAGGGATGGTACCTGCATCAGAAAAGCAAAAACATTCTCAGATTCCCTAGTGACATTAAGTATAGGTCTCATTGGCTTGAAATGTGCCACATAGCCACCCTTTGATGCAAGGGAATCCAGAAAGAAAATCTATGTTTGTTAGCATATTGCACCCCAGAACAATATCAGGATTTTGTTAGTAAGGAAGGAAAGGGATTAAGCTATCAGGCAGAGAACAAGGAGGGTTTGCCACAGTCAGTCTCTTACTCCCCAACATTATATTTCCATTCTCTTGTTAAAACCTTGCTTTTATGCACCCATGCCATTTAGATATTTTACTTCACCCCCTGTTGTTGCTGTCATCTGCTGGGGGTGGGGTGTTCTCCCATTCATTGTCTACATTGGCAATGGGCAAAAAGCCCACCACTCCATAGGACAAGCAAGTGCTTGCCCGCTACCCCAAGCCTTGTTCAGTCTGCATGACAATAATGTGTAGGTGGGTGGCCTGGCCAACACCATGGCCACTCAGGTGCTCACCTTCCTTTCATCTTCAGTGATTTCCTCTCCATGTCAGCCACCCTCTCCCATGGAAAGTCCCTGGATAGTATCAATACCTGCGATGCTACTCCTCCAAAATTACTAATTTGGGTGCTCCTCTGCTGGGCCTTGACCTCCCCTGCTTCCAGGTGTTTGTTCAGCTGCTCTCCCATCAGCTCTTTTTTAGCATCATTGGCACTGTCTGTCCTCGTTATTTCCCAATTCATCAACCTCCTCCTTCATTACTTCCCTTATGATGGGATTTCATGAGCAGTATTTTTAGACACCATTCTGTGCCCTACGTTCCTCTCCTTCTGTCTCTACTGCCCTAGACATTCTTGTCCCTCTGTTGCCTCCATTTTTCTAAGCTTCTACACCCAACTGTCTATCTCTTTATGACTGCATCCAGGCAGCTGAGCATTGCCCAATGGGGCAGATTGATTCCACCATAAGAGTTCAAGATCATTAACTTCAAACAGGTCCTCACACCACACAAAAAACTTCCTACAATTCTGTCTCTCATGTTCCCATTTTCCACACTGACTGTCTCAAACCTTTCTCCTTTCCTGAAGCCTCCAATCTCCCTTCTTTTCTTCCCTGAGCAGATGAGTGCCTCGTACTATGGTAGAGAGAAGGTAGGAGTTCTCACATAGAAACTTTCTTAATCTCCTGAGTATTTCTGCAGCTGTACTGTGGGTCCTTCTCTCCTATTCTAATAGCAGAGCTATTTCACCTTCTTCTCATTAAAAACAAAATAACAATTATAATCCACTTCCAGATACCACCATAAGAAGACATATAAATAAAATAGGAAAAACTCAGGCAGGATAAAAAGGAATATACAAGAAAGAACAAAGAAACAGTGGATAGTGTAAGGTTCCTGGAAGGCAGAAGGGGATTCTCCTTAGATGGGAGGTGACTGAGAGGTTTAAACTTTATATTTAAAGTAGCAGTGATTTAGCAAAGAGTTTTAAGCAAGGAATGGTTTGGTGAAATGAGGATTTTTGAAAAATTAAACTGATAATCTTGTGCATTACATTTCAAAAGATAAGTAACTGGGGCAGGGAGCCAAGTTGGCTTATAAGGATAATCCAAAGAAAGAAATGTTTAGGGCATGGACCAGTGCTGTTGCTGAGGGATGATTGAGGACTGAATGAGTCTGAGAGATTTGGGCAAGAAAGTATCAATAGGCTTTATGTGTGTGAATAGAGATATAAAATGTTTCTACATCAAGAAGCTGGGAGATGTCTGCCCTCTAGTTGAAGGAGAACCTGAAAGCCCTTGTCTCCCACATTTATCATGACCACTTTCCATTCACCTGGGCTGACAGCTCCCAACTCTCCAGGCTCTCTTGCTGATTGGACATGTCTCCATCTTCATTGGCAACATTCTCTCTGAGACATAATTTTTATATTCACTCTGCAGCTCCACATACCACGACTGTAGCCAAGAGCCTTCTCTCCTGACCTCTGGAATCTCAGCCACCTGGTCCTATCTTGCAAACAGGAAGCGGGGACCAGCTAGGGATGCAGTGATGAACAAAGAAGCATTAAGCTCAAGTTGGGACATCTTGAGTTTGAGGAGACAGAGGGGTCCCCTTTGGGAAGCAGTAAACAGGCTAGAGAGGCTATGAGAAGCCTAGGCTGGAGCGGAAGATGAGAGTACAGACTAGCAGGTAAAGATGAGAACAGAGATGGAGAAGAGTTGAGAACCAAGTTTAAGTTCACTGGGGAGGGATTAGGAGAGGCCTGAGTCATTGACTTAAATCATTGTGGTCAGTTCTCAATTGGTCAAGCCCTGGTTTTCCTGTTTGAAGACTAAGCAGGAGTTTCGCTTCTTTTTGTCCATCTTCATGCTGACATTTTTGGCTGATTGACAGCAACTCTGCCAGAGGGTGAGCAGAAGAAATGAAGGAAGATGAGAATCAAATTACTAAATTTTACCGTTTGTTAACAGCTTTGGGAAAAGGCACAGTGGTGAGAATGTTGGGCAACGGTTTAGCAATATTAATTAAAAATGCTATTATATAAAGGATTCATGTAATTGATTTGTGCACTACTATTCCCCAAATGCTACTGAGACCAAAGAGTTGGCAGCATTTATTTTTTATCACTTAGAATTTAAACTTTAGATTTAGCAAACAGCAGATACCAAACTGTCTTTGATACATCCAGTAGACGGGGGAAAAGAATTTCTTCTTAGATAAAATTTGATCCTGCTAATTTAGTTCATCATTTCCATCTGTCAGGATATTTTGTGTAATATGCAGACTCTGTCATCAAATATATTTTGCATGCTTTCTTGCTGTGTGACTGTGGCAGGTATATAAGGATGTCTCCAGAAGTGGGAAAAAATAATTCTCTGAGAACTGAAACATTTAATAATTAATAAATATAAGTTTATAAGATTCACTTTCATCAGGTGTAACCCATCCTAACAAGTGAGTTATAATCTGTAACTCCTAGATGATGAAGACTGGATCTTTAGTTAACAGTAAGAAAGCAGTACCCAAGTAATCATGTACCTAACGGAGAATAAATCTCTCTCTGTCTCTGTCTCACAGTCTCCCTCTCCCTCAACAGGAACGTCTGAGGCCAGGCTTGGTTAGCAGACCTCCCCATGTAATAGAGATCTCACTCTCATGAGTTACAGGAGCCAGGCGGGTGAGCCACCTCTGAGGGGAGCTGGTCAGGTGGGGTTTTGACAACAGGCCACACTCAGAAGGGCAGCTTTCCCTCAGCTCCAGCAGATAGGTGTCACCTGAGAATGTGGACCTGGTTCAGGCAGGTTTTTCTAGAGTCCAGAAGTGACTGTGCGAGCCCAGCACAAAACAAACAAACCTAAAGTAAAAAAATGTTTGTGGACCACCAGGAACCTCTGCTATGAAGTAAATAATACAGGTGTTGGACAGTAACAGCCCATCAGAGGCACTTCTGGGCCAAAGTGTGGCATGTGTACCATTCCTGTCACAAGGGAGGTGAGTTCTACTGTGGGGCACACAGAGTGAACATTCCCCAGAGATTATCCAATTCTTTTTGCTTTAATTTTATACTTACCAAGAGAACCCGAAACCAAAACCCAAAGAAAGAAAGAAAGAAACAAAAAAAAAACTCCTCAACTTCTGCTTACTAATTCAGTTTTACAGCAAACTTGAAAACTAGCCAGGGGGTGATATGAATGAGTACTATACCTTTTCCATTCCCTGGAAAGGCTGGTTTCTGCGTGTCAATAAATTAGCATTCTGATTTTCTCCTGAACTCTTTCTTGAGTTTGTTTGGCATTTGTCTGCCTTGTGGAGCTTTAAACAGCTCTGGATAAGCGAACAAAATAAGAGTCTGGTGCTGAAAAGCTGAGTGTGTGACCCTGCTCGACTCTGCCTTCCATCTGTGTGCCGCAGTCCCTCTCCAGAAGTCAACCAGCCATCCTTCTTTTTGTCAATGTAGCAGACACCGTTTTGCTGGTGAATGGGGTTCAGCTTCCTAATTCAAGACTCTCTTATCTCATCCTTTGATTTTCAGTCTCCAGAGTTTTCTTCTATGTCCTTGTCCCCCTGACACTTCTGTCGAGCTATTAATTGCTTTTGGGGGTATCCACTGTCTTCCCAAGTTGCCTTTACTTGTCTTCTTCACTTCTTCACCTCTCTCCTGTTTTATTCCTCCCATTCCTTTTGTTCTTTTAGTTTGGACAGTCACCTGCTTCCTCAGTGATTTTATTAAGATCCCGTATGTTACAGGTTCACTAGGCCTGAAACATTAGTTCTAGGCTGACCGATATGGTGGCCGCTAGCCAGGTGTGACTGCTGAACACATGAAATGTGGCTGGTCTGTGATGAGATGTGCTGTAAATGTAAAATGCACACCGGATTCTAAGATATAGTTAAAAAAAAAAAGACTGTAAAATGTCTTATTAATACATTTTAAAAGATTGGCCACATGTTGAAACACAATATTTTGGTTTACAATCAGTTAAAAAAAGTATTACTAACATTAATTTTACCTATTTCTTTTTACTTTTTTAATGTGGCTACTAGAAAATCTAAAAGAACATATCTAGCTAGCAATATAACTATTACCAGTGCTGCTTTAGGGAGTCTTAATGTTTGTATTCTTTCCATCTAAGTAGCCTAAAGACTATATTAAAAACTCCATTTGGTTGGAGTTAATTAATCCTCTGTTTCTCCTTTCTCTTTTCTGATTCCTTCTCAAGTCATTTTCGTTTTTCTTTTCTTTTTTTCAAGGGGCTCAAAGGAAGGGGGAATTTTTTTCTTTTTCGATTCAGAAGCTGGCATGAGACAAATACATTTAAATGTGATGGGGATATAAGAAAAGCTGACAGCAAGCAAGACTGCCTGTAGACAATCTGTTAACAAAACACAGTAATACGTACACCTGGCCAAGCATCAGTCCCACGAGGAAACCCGGCAACTTTAATTACTTCACTCACAGGCGCTACACTGAGAATTGTTTCTTTCCACTCGAGTGGAAGCATGCACTATGGCAGAGGGAGCTGTCGGGAGTTTTGCTTCTCTTATACCCGACCTGTCTTCCAAGTTTCACTTTTCTAAGGGTTATGTAAATGATAATTAATACATGTAGCACGCTGGCAATAATGAGCACAGGCTGGAGGGTCAGAGGGGTCTGGGTTTGATCCTGGCTTTGCCACTTGCCACCTCAGTGGCCTTGTGCCAGTTACTTCTACATCTGGAGCCTCAGGTGCTAATCTGTAAGATAGGGGTAAGAGGGCCATTGCTTCTGAAGGGTCAACACCTTGCTCGTCGTGCTCCAAGTCATTCTCCTGCTCTCATTGCCTGAGATCTGCTCTGCAAATGTGATTGTGCCTCTGCCTTTTGCCAAAAAAGTTTTCTTCCTCACCTCAAGGCTCATGAAAAGAGCTTTGAGGGGACCACTGGCCTGGGCATATAACATTTGTCTGCTGCAGTTTGCATAAATCTGAGGAAGGGGTCTCTGACCCAGACTCGAGAACTTTTTTTTTAATTGAAGTATAGTCGATTTACAATGTTGTGTTAGTTTCTTGTGTACAGCATAATGATTCAGTTATAGAACATAGATATATATACTTTTCGTATTCTTTTTCATTATGGGTTACTGCAAGATATTGAATATAGTTCTCTGTGCTGTACAGAAGAATCTTGCTGTTTATCTATTTTATTTATAGTAGTTACTATCTGCAAATCCCAAACTCCCAGTTTATCCCTCCAACTCTTCCCCCCCGGTTAACCATACTTTTGTTTTCTATGTCCATGAGTCTGCTTCTCTTTTGTAAATAAGTTCATTTATGTCATTTTTTAGATTCCACATGTAAGTGATACCATAGTATTTTTCTTTCTCTTTCTGGCTTACTTCACTTAAAATGATGATCTCCAGGTCCATCCATGTTGCTGCAAATGGCCTATTTCATTCTTTTTTATGGCTGAGTGGTATTCCATTGTGTATATATACCACAACTTCTTTATCTGTTCATCTGTCAATGGATATTTAGGTTGCTTCCATCTCTTGGCTATTATAAATAGTGCTGCTTTGAGCATTGGGGTGCATGTATCTTTTCGAATTAGAGTTTCCTCCAGATAGAGGCCCAGGAGTGGGATTGCTAGATCATATGGTAAGTCTATTTTTAGTTTTTAAAGGAATCTCCATACTAGTTTCCATAATGGCTGCACCAAATTACATTCCCACCAGTGTAGGAGGGTTTCATTTTTTCCACACCCTCTCCAGCATTTATTGTTTGTGGAGTTTTTAATGATGGCCATTCTGACAGGTGTGAGGTGATACCTCATGGTAGTTTTGATTTGCATTTCTCTGATAATTAGTGATATTGAGCATCTTTTCATGTGCCTGTTGGCCATCTTTATGTCTTCACTGAGAACCTTCAAGGTGAAGAACTGTAGCTTGCAGAATGTATCCATGGTGGGCAAGGAGAGAAAGCTGGTGAGAAAATGCCTGCCCTAGAGTACATGCAAGCAAAAGACATCTGTGTATTCCCTAAAGAAGTAGGGAGGGAAAGCCAGCCATGAATTATCTTAAAGGGACTTCGTCCAAGAGCACAAAAGGGGTCCTAACTCTAAGGGATTCATTGCAGAATTCTGAAACCAAGGCTTAGAGAAGGAACATAAGCAGCTAGGGAGGTCCCTGTTGCTGAGGGATCTTTGAGCATTCCTTGGATGTGACCCAAGAAAAAGGGACACACCTCTTTTTACAAGCTTTTAAACATTCATCAACCCACAAAAACAGCGCTAGAGACTTGGCTTCATACTTGGAGGATAAAGTCCCATATGCTTAAAATGGTTTATAATTTCTCTTTCTCTGGCCCCATTTCGATCCCTTTCCCTCACCAGCTGTAGTAAACTTACTCAGGTGCCTGAACTCATCTCTTCTTGTTAGGCTGAAGTCTAAGCTGGGGCCCCTCTGGGAAGCCTCTGGTGTTCTCTGAGTAATTCATGTTCTATGCAAACTGTTCCCAGGCCTGGGTGGGGTGGGGTCACTAGACAAGTAAAGATAAGATGCCCCTTTGTAGGAACAGTAGCAAATGAGACTCAGATTATTCAACAAGAGTCTGGGCCTAGTGGCTGTAATTAACCAGCACTGTGATGGAAATTCAAGCATAACAGAGAACACGTGGCTTTATGTTAAGCCTACCATGTTAATTGGCCTTAGTGAGCTTAAAGACTAACTTTGGAATGGAAGGAGAGCCAGAGAGTCAAGTGAAGATGGGGAACAAGACTATTCTGTGTGGCAAGTTTGAATGCATGCCAATAAATGATGTATTCAAAGAAGAGAATGACTGCTTCTGGGAAGGAAATGAAAACACTAACCCTAAAAGATATCTGTACCTGCATGTTCATAGCATCATTATTTATAATAGTTAAGACATGGAAATAAGTATCCATTAATGGATGGATAAAGACATTGTGGAATATTACTCAGCTGTAAAAAAGGAACTCCTACAGATGGACCTTGAAGGCATTATGCTGAATGAAATAGATCAGACGGAAAAAGACAAATAATATATGATCTCACTTATATATGTGGAATCTAAAAACAAAAACAAAATCAAAATAAAACCAAACTCATAGAAAAAGAGATGAGACTTTTGGCTACCAAAGGCAGAGGATGGGGGAAGGGGGAAATGGAGGAAGGTGGCCAACAGATACAAACTTTGGGTTATAAGAAAAATGAGTGCCAGGGATGTAATGTACAACATGATGACTATAGTTAACACTGCTGCATGATACATAGGAAAGGTGGTAAGAGAGTCAACCCTGAATTTTCATTACAAAAAGAAAACAATGTTCCCTTTTTTCTTTGTTTTCTTTTTATTGTATCTATATAAGAAGGTGGAAGTTAGCTGAACCTGTTGCAGTAATCATTTCACTATATAAGTCAAACCATCATGCTGTATGCCTTAAATTTATACAGTGATGGATATCAATTATTTTTCAATCAAACTGGTGGAAAAAAACGTAGGGAATGAAAATTAAGTGCTTAAGCGTACAGAAAGAACTGAAGGATCATTTTGTGCTTCAAAAGTTTAGGACTGGCTTTATACCGGAGTCCAGACTCTTAAGGACTGTAAGTGGCGATCAGAAAACGAAAGACCTGGGAAATTCCATATTTGGAAATAGGACTGAGAGCTAACTGGGGTGAGGATTAAGGAAAGGTGGATGGGTAGATGGCAGCAGATTGTGAAGAGTACAAATGCCAGGGTAAGGAAATCAAAGCCCATGGGAAGCCCATGGGGTCAAAGGATGATGTTTGGGTATCTGTCTCAGCGTACTAAAGCTGCCACTACCCCCCCCCCCAAATGTTGAGAAGGTGAAAGAATACATGCAAAACTGTCTAAAAACAAGGGAGGGAATTAAGAAGGGAGACCAATAAGGAGAGAATTCTTTTCTTTCTTCCTTTCCTTTTGAGGGAGAAGGTAATTGGGTTCATTCAGTTATTTATTTTTTTTTAATGGAGGTACTGGGGATTGAACCCAGGACCTCATGAATGCTAAGAAGACACTCTACCATTGAACTATACCCTCCCCTCTCCTTTCCCCTTTTACTCAAACACTAGGGACACATTACTAACTCATTTTGATTTTAAAATCTTTATGGCTAGAAAAGATTTTGAGTGCTTCAAAAGTTTTTCTTTTGTGGAAGCCAGTTGGAGGCTGTTGTCTAGGTATTCCAAGCGAAGTATTCAGGTTATATCTCCCAACCAGACTAATATATCAGCACAAGGTATCCCCAAAGTACCACCAGTGATCTGTCCATCCAATCCATCCACACACATATTCACCCACTCGCCCACCTATCATCCATCCCACTAGCCAACAAATGTTTTTTTGAGTGCCTAACATGTGCTGGATTCTATGCTGTATACTTAAGTTGCAACAATGAACAACATTGGCCTTTCCAGTTTATATCACTGTATTGGGGCAGGGGAGATTAAACAGGAATAGCAAAACTTTGGTAATTGTTACAGATGGCAGATGAGTAGCTGGGATTTCCTGATGCCATTTCTTCTGCATTTTGGTATGTTTGACAACTTTCCTAACGAAGTTTGATAACTGTCCTGTTTCTCAATAAGAAAACCAGATTTGATAGATGCTTATATCCCAAAGGCAAGTTCAGCCTTGAAGTTACACCCAAGGTACTAGTGAAAAGTCTCAGTGATGGTCAGGAAATGCCTCTTAGTGGAGGTAACAGTTCTCTAAAAGTACTTGCTCAGATTGAGTAAAGAATCCTGTAACTGCAGGCCTGATTTGGGCTCAGGCTGCTTTGGGAAGTGCTAATAGATTAGAGTCACAAGTGAAGAACTAGCCTCCTACCACATTGCTGTGATTTATGCACCCTTTTCTTCCTCCCCCTTGGCTTAAAGTCAGCTGAGGTAGATAGATAATCAGATTTAGCCAGTATCTCCTGAATACCTACTATGTAGCAGGTGCTGTACGAAGCCTTTGGGTTAGATTTTGCTGGAACCATCTTACAGAGGATAGGACTGAGAGTTTGAAAAATTACTCAAGGTTTGGGAAACCTGACATCAGGCAAGGGCAGTTCAGGAACCCAATCTTTCCAATTCAAGAGAACAGGTCAGAAACTTGGGATCAGGCAGTCTGCTTCGTGGCATTGAGCAAGTCACTGGGCCTCCCTGAAGAGACTCGATTTCTCTATCTAGAAAACGGGTACAGTAAAATCCTGTAAGTTTTTGTTTGTTTGTTTGTTTTTAAAGGAGCAGAGACCTTTAATGTCAAGATCCTGGCACGAAGCGAGGGCTCCATAAATGGCAGCCATCATTCTTGGCCAAGCGCGGGCGCATCCTCCCTGGCACGCCTCCCGCGGGGTCCCTCGGGACCGACCGGGCTCGCCTCCGCGGCTCCCGTCTCTCAGTGCTCGCGGCAGGTGGCCTAGCATCTGGGCGCCCACGCCCCAAAGCGAGCTGGGAGCGCGGGCGGATTGGATGACCAAGGTCTCCCTTGGAGGATCACCTCCCTCCCTCCCAACGCCCGGCGCAGGTGAGGTTTCTGGCCCAGGCCACAGGGATAGCGACCTTATAAGAGGTCGAGGCGGACGGCGCAGCCCGTGGCCGGGAGCCGGGTCCTGGGGGCGCCCCCACCCTCGCCCAGATTCACCCCAGGGCCAGCCTCGGCGCCGGGCCCGCCGGCTGCGCGCTCTGCGGCTGCGAAAACCCGGAGAGGCGGATCGGAGTGCGCTCGCAGCCAACTCCTCCGCGGTCCGGCCGCTGAGCTGGGCATGCTCAGTGCGGCCGCCGCGCCGCCGTCCGCCAACTCGGAAGCTCGCGCTCCCGGGCCGTGGGGGCGAGAACGCCGGCGGCTGCGAGCCGGCGTCGCCCGCCGCCCCCAGACAGTGGCAAACTTCGCGGCGTTCCCGGAGCTCGTCCGGCCGAGACTGATACCTTACAAATCAGATCAAATCCAGTCCCCCTCATCCCAACCCGAATCATGGAGGCTGCGGCTGCCGAAGTGCCGCCGCTGCCAGCGGCCCCTGCCCACTAGCCGGGGACCAACAGGTAAACTGTTGGTTGGGGGTGGGGAGGGAGGAAAAGCTACGGTCGCGGGGAGGGCGGCGGGCTGGAGGAGCCGAGACGCCCGCGGGCTGGCTGCCCCCGTCGGCACTCGCTGCCAACCCTTCTCACCCACCCGCTTCCCCAGCCCCTGGTGGAGCAGCAAAGGGTTAAGTCGGCCCCGAGCCACCGTGAGCACGGCCCCCTCCAGCCGCCGCGACCGCCAGCAGCGCGCCTCGGCGCCTGCCCGGAGCCGCCGAGGGGACCCGAGCCGCGGATGCGCCACCGGAGCCTGGCGGGCGTCTAGGAGGCACCGGCCGCTTCCCCACCGTCTGCGTCCCTGTCTCCACGACCCCCTCCAGGCCTCTCTCCCTCCTTCCCAGCCGGGTTCGCGCCCAGGTGGCGGGGTCTGCGGGGCGCGTGGCGGCGGGGGAAGGGTCTCTGCCGAAGAAGAGGGGGCGGGGGTGGGCCGCTTCTCAGTCTTTCTTGGGTAGGAGGGCCACCCTCGCCCTGGATGAGTACTTGAGCCACCCGCCTGGGGCACCAAGAAAAGTTTTTTTTTCCCCCGTGCCCTTCCCCCACCTCCAATCCTGCACCCAGCTGGGGTGGGTTTGGGTCCATTGGTGAAAAAAGTCACACGTTCCCATCAGCTGCTCCTCCCCCTGGAGACAAGGTGGTTGGGTGGGGGGGGGACCGGAGGCAGGCGCTGCGGAGGACTCGGGCGGACCTCCAGCCCCTCCTGTGGAGGTGCGTCCCGGGGCTCCAGCGCAGCTGGTTGCCCGCCGAAGGCTGCCCCCATCAGTGCGTGTCTGCGAGCGGGGCAGCGGCAGCATCCAACCTGCTTTATTCCTGCCTGCAGCGCCACAGCGAGCGAGCGAGGACGGGGAGAGAGGGAGTCTGTCTGCAAAGTGCTGCTCCCTGGTGCTCAGAGGCGGCTGCTCCAGCTCCAACTCTCATTCATTTCGCCGGTTAACATGAGAGATCATGGCCGCCTTCGGGCTTCTCAGCTATGAGCAGAGACCGCTGAAACGCCCCCGGCTTGGGCCGCCCGACGTCTACCCACAGGACCCCAAGCAGAAGGAGGTAAGGGCGCCGGCGGCCTCCCGGGCAACCGGGGCCGCGCTCCGCAGCGCTGACCCAGGGCCAAGTTGGCCCAGCGGGCATCGCTGGCGCTGCGGGGGAAGGGTCAGCCGGTGGGGACTAGCGGCCGGGGCCGGGCTTGGGGCCTGGGGGACCCCCCAGCAGCGGAGACCGAGCGGCTGTCAGTCCCCGCGCTCCATTGGGGCGCTCGCTCTGCGGGTGCCGGGTCGCTTCCCCGTTACCGGGCCTTGCACCGCGCAGCCCGGTGCTTCACCCGTTTCTTCTTGCGGAAATCCTCCTGCCCCCTCTCCCCTGCTTCTGCCTGCTTTATTTTTCTCCCCGCCGCTTCGGTAAATGCTCGTAAACTTTTTGAAAAATGTTGGAATGCAGTGCATCCGACACAGGGCTTGGGTTTTGCGCCAGCTGAGCAGGGACGGGGGTGGGGTGGGGGAAGACCTTTTCTGTTGAAATTTTCCAGTTTGGAGTGGAAGTTTTTTTTAATCAGGTGATGAATATTTAGCTCTCTGAACGCACTTCTCTCTGCCTGCCCTCTCCCCTTTAAAAATCAATATAAAAGGAAAACGCTGATTTTCATCCCTAGAGGCGATTGGCTTAATTGCTGGAGGCTGTTTTGTATATGTAAAAGCAGTCAGGTTACCTTGGAAGGGATTAGGTCCCGGGATTGCTTATTTCTTTGAATGAAATTAATTGGAAACACCTTGACTCTTGCACTAGATACAGTAGCTTCAATGGCTAGAGTAACCATGGCATTTTGTAGACATGTATATGCTTGGCAGTAGTTAACGGGTAATTATGTAACAACTCTCCAGTTATAATGGTCACCTCTGGCTACACAATTTGCCCAGGGATTTGCCTTTTTTTTTTTTTTTTTGAAAGATCACCTGCTACCCAGCTGTGCTTTCTGAGTTTGCCAGCTGCAGCCCACCCATCTTGTGTTTTCTTCAGCTAAACTCAAAGTGAGCACATTTTAGAACTTCTTTCTGGGAATCTAAAAACCTTCTATTAAAAAAGTTTACAGGAACATTTACATCACAGAAAGGGCTTTGTAAAGAAGGCCTGGAGGGGTCCTTTTGATAAATGTATCTATTTCAATAATAGAGGAAGAATGCTTGTTCTGGTTAAACTGTTGGTTCATAATGTTTCTGAAAGATAAGGAGTGACAACTCCTTTTGGAGGTTTAGAACATTAAGCATATTTGAGCATCCGTGGAGTAATTCAGATTAAAGCTGAGAAGGTTTTACAGGTGGTTCTCAGCAGAGGCTTAACATGAAGCTAGGAGTTTGAGGTTTTGCAGATTTCTTCCCCACCCATTTCTCTCCCTGCTACTCCAACCTAGAATAGAGTTAATTGTTATGGAATTGGAAATAACAAATGCTAGCAACCAAGTATAAGGAAAGTTAATAATTTAAAAATTGGTGGCAGGAAATTCTTAAAGTTTTGGTGGGGATAGACACATTGATTGGTTGATCTTTATAGTCTTGTAATTAATGTCCTGTCACCTCTTTCCAGAGGCAGCATAACTGATAGCATCTCTAGTTAAGAGATGGTGGCCTGGGCTGCTGTGTGGGCCTATTAGTCTTTATTCCTCAAGTTGACACTCACTCAGGATTGGGGCCTCTCTGATTCTAGAAAGAATAATTTTAGATTTTAGGAGTTTATGACATTTTATGGAACTTTAAAACTAGAAAGGGTCTTAGAGCCTCCTTTTTATAACTTTCTCTTGACAAAGTGAAACTGAGGCCCAGGAAAACTTAGCTGACTTAAGGTGTGTGGTGAGTAAGCAGAGGAGTCAGACAGCAAACCCGTATCTATGTCAAGACTAACATTGGTTAAGGAAGATTGATGCTAAACTGTGTTATTCTGATGTTATTCCCTTTCCCCCAAGCAACCAACATTTTATCTCTCTGGAGCAGAGTCAGAGTTATGTGTGGCTGTAGCCAAATTTGAGTACAATATGGAACAGGTGCTTGGCTGTTTTCGGGTGTGCTGTGGTGGGCAGTGTTTCACAAGCTTCAGTTATTTATGTGTTGTCTCAAGATTTCTCTATCCCTGTATCACCTGTACTTTTATTCTAATGTTTTCTTTAAATTAACTTTTAAGAAGCTTTTTCTGTTTCCTCGGCAGTAATAGACAGAAAGTCATGGATTTGTTGTGAGATATGTTAGAATTTATATCAAATCGTGTGTGTATCTCATTTGAAGTTTTTATTTGATATTACACACACAGTCATTCATATGAAAATGAGATAACAACTATTAAAACTTTAAAGAGTTCATGTAAAATCATTGGTGTATTCCATCAGAGAGCTCTGGCCCATGTTGTGGGAAATGCTGATTTAGTGGAGGAAGCATGGGCTTCCAAGTTGGGCAGACCTAGATTTGGATTCTGGTTCAGCCTCTTTGCATTTGTGTGGCCCTGGGCAAGTTGCGTAACTCTTATTTGTAAGTTGGTAAAAGTTTGAGAACCTTGGTTCTAGATGCATTACATTTTTGTGAGAAAAACCCTCCTGGTACAGGCTATTCTTGTTACTGTAGCTGTAGCTTTTATTATTGTTAACCAGTGCTAAAAATGCACTGCAGAATAGCCCCCGGGGACAGAATGGAGCCCTTGAATGAAGACCTCCTGCAGAGAAGCATGGTGAGGGGGTGGGAACTGGAAGCTTTAACCTGCCTGATTGATTGCTTTCTGTTCATTTGAGAGCTTGCTGTGCCTCAGCACTCTAGAGGACTTTAGTACATGTTGTGTTATAATACTTTACCCTCTGGAAACATAGACTGTCCTCAAGCCTTGAAAATGGGGCTTTGGAAGACTGGGAGTGCTCCTTGATTCCTCCTTCTCCCTTACACCCTATACTACATCTATCAGCACATCGTGTCCGTTCCAGTTCCCAAAGATATTTCCAATCCATCCACTGCTCCCCAGTTTCATCAATTTCTGCTTTCAGGCTGATTTTTCTCTGCCCCGGGGCCCTTACACATGCTGCTCTGTCTTCCTGTTCACCCCTACCTCCACCGTTCCACCCTGCTCTTCTCACCAAAGCCTGTGGTTAGGAGGGTAGGCTCTGGAGGCAGTGTGCTTGGGTTTGAATCCTGGCTCTGCTGTTTACATACAATCCTCTTTCTCCCTGTGCCTCAGTATCCCCTCCTGTAGATGAGGATAAGAATACCTGCTCCTTAGGGCTGGTGGAAGAGAACATGGATAATACAAGTTAAACACTGAGACCAGAGCATGGCAAGGATTCAACACCCAAATATTTGCTGTTATAAAGTACTGTCAGGCCTGCTTCTTCATCATTCAGGGCTCTAAGCCCAGCGACCTCCTCAGAGGCTGTTCTAGTATAAGTATATAGTTTGCAATTATGTATTTATTTGCATGTTGTCACCATCTACTGATGGGTCAGTTTCACGGGGGCAGGGATGAGAGCTGTTTAGGAATCACTGAAGTACCTGGCACCTAGTGCAGTCAGTTCCTGGGATGCTGAGGGCATGGATATTCATAGGAGTGTTTGAATGAAAGTGGGAATGGATGAATAAGGAGAAATCTGGTGGCTGAGGCGGTGCTAGGGGAAGTCTAGGGTAAGGCAGAAATTATCCTTGCTGTCTACCTTGGAGGCTACAAGGCTGGAAGCCGAATTAAACTCTAGAAGTAGGGAGAAAGAGGAGTTTTACCCCTAGGGTAGAAGAGGGAGGCCTACACGGCTGAATAGTAAATGTTTTCAGGAAATCAAATTAGTTAGAAAAATAGGTTGGGGCAAATAGTGAGATTTCTAGGCATCCAGAGCCATAGAGCGCCACCAGCAGGGCTCAGTGCGGAGGCTGCCCGAGGACAAGTAGAGCATGACTTGCGGCGGGGTGGGGGGGGGTGTCTGCTTGTAGATAATGTGTCAAACTGGACACACCTGTAGGGCTTGGTAGACACAGATGACTGGGTTTTTCAGATTCAGTAAGGCTGAAGTGGGGCCCCATAATTTGCATTTCTAACAAGATCCCAGATGATCTGCTGCTGCTGGTCCAGGGCCCTGCCTTGAGATCCCTGAGCTAGAGAGAAGAAGGCGTCCAGTTCTGCAGGAGCTAGGGAGTTCTTCTCAACCCAGGCAGGACAGGATTAGATATCTTTGTGCACCTACAGTTGCAGTAGTTTGGTTGAACAGCCAGCTTGGCCAGGCTTTGGTGCACTTTTCCCCTGAAGTTGTGCCCTCTCTGAGCTCAGATTTAAGACAGTGAGTCAGGAATATCAGCCCCGCCCCAGTGACTTTCCACTATGCTTGGAATAAAACTCAGGTGCCCTACGTTGGCCTTAGAGGTCCCACCTGTCCAGCCCTCGCTCATTTCCACAGCCACTGCCTGTGGCTTTGCGTGCTAGGCTCCATCACTTACTGCCTGCTTGACTTAGATTGGTCATGTGGAATGGGGTTCATGTTTGTTCCTACCTCATGGGGTTGCTGGGAAGATGAGACTTGGCACACAGATGGCACGCGTCAGCTACTATTAATATGACCCCTCCCTCGTTAAATGATCCCAGGCTGCCCATTGTACTTAGAATAACATCCACAAGACCCTGCTTTTGGAGATATGGCCTCTGATCTGAGGGCAGGGACTTTTGAGTTGCTGCTTCCTGACTTGCTCAGCCACCTCCTGGCTGTGCAGTGGGACCACAGGCCACCTCTCCTTCTAGCCGGCCCAGCTCCTTCATGACTGGGTTCCTGTCCCTGCAGTCGTGTTTCCTGTCATTTACTTTTAGGGACTCCCTGGCATGGAGGCAGACCTGATAATCCATCTTCTCTCATCCTTGTTCGTTCATTATCTTGTGTTACTATGTTTTGTAGTGCTTGTCACTGTCAGAAACTCCCCTTTCTAGGATCCTTATTCTCTCTCTGGTCTGTGTTCCACACTGGGATGTAAGCTGCATGAGAACAGGGGCTTGTCTGGCCTTCACAGTTGTGAACTGCCTAGTACCTGGGATGAGACTAGATGCTCAGTAAATAGTTCTTGAAGAAGTTAATAAAATGCAGAAAGAACTCTTAATGAGCAATTGTGAGTATTTATAACATTTAACTGTCCTAATGCTTGTTTTATTTTAGTAACAATGCCTGTTTTCTTGTAGGCATCTAAAACTCTTAAAACATTAAATGCTTGTTTTAGAGACAGCTGGGGACGTGGGGTGAGGGGAGGTGAAATTTTGTTTCTTAATTATCTTTGAGAGGGAGGATGTTGAAGGTGCCAGGAAGAGAGGACAGGTTGACCAATTGCCTGGGGGAACCAAAAGACAGAGATGGTTAGGGAGCAAGCTTCCCTCAGGGAGGAGTTGGCTGGCCCCAGGGCCCCATCCTGGACCTCCTTGAATAGCAGGGTTCTGGAGGGACATCTGTGTATTTAACTTCTGCCTTCTGAGACCTTAGGCCAGAACCAGTGTAAGAAGCACTGGGTTAGAGGCCATGCTTCTTCCGGCTGCTGACAGGAGTGCTGCCACCTAAACTTTGTAGTTGAGGCAGTGGAGCTCAGGTGGCTCTCATTTCTCAGGATCTGCCAACACCTGCAGCAGCATTGTCAAAAATGCTTGTTAAAAATGCCGTAATGCCCTGCCTCCACCCAAGACCTGCTGAGTCAGAATTTCTGGGAAGGAAGTTGAGGAATTTGCATTTTAAACACACTTTCTAGGTGATTCCTAAACACACGAGGTTTTGAGAACCACTGCTTGAGTTTGTGTCTTTACCTCTAGAGGACTTTTGTAAACCCAAATCCCCTTTATGCCTCCCTGCTCCCCCCACTCGATGTGTTGGAGTCTTCAGACAAATGTGCTATTCAGAGTATTCACATAGTGCAAATGCGTTTAGCAACTTGCCCCTCTGAAGTTGTGTTCTGATGCCTGTGGTTCCCAGCCTGGTTTTCTATCAGCTCTGCGTGCCTTGGGCTTGAAATATCCACAGCTCCCTTCTGCGTGCACTTGGCTAAAATGGGGCGTAGTGGGGCAGCTCTTGATTTGCCCCATGAGCATGTTCTTTGAACTTGTTCTGGCCTACAGAGTTTTATGTTCTGTCGCGGGCCTGGGCTCTCAGCTCGGCTCTTTGGAGGCTCAGGACAAGCTGTTTCTCTGGGGTGCAGCCACCATCCTTTAGCCTGTTGGATGTTTCACTCAGGCTGGCCCCTGAAGAGACAAAATGTGATTCCTTAGGAAGCTGGAGGACCAGGAAGTGAGGTCTGGAAGGCAGACTGCCTTGGGTGGGCCCTAACTAGGAGAAGAGGCTGACCGGAGTCCTGGGATTTTAGTTGAACCAGTTAGCAGGGCCTCTCGTGGGTGTGATGACAGAGCAGGAGTAGGAGAATGGAGTAAGGGGAAGTTGGAAGCTCCGAAAAGTTGGGATGTATTTCTCCTGAACCGCTCCTTTAATGAGGTTCTGAACCCCAGTTGTGAGGCTTCTTGACAGACTGGGCAGGGGTTAGAGAAGGTGGAGGAATCCATAAGGAGAGTGAACATGATGGAAGGTTCCCTTTCCCAGTGTTCTCTGAGCAATGTGATACAGGGAGCTGGGGGACTCAGCCTGCAGCAGGGCTGACCTCCGAGTCTGAGAGGGAAAGGCCCTGGGTGGGGGCAGGGAAGAGATCCAAGGGAGGTCCTGAGGGAGGCGCTCTTACACAGCCCTCCCTGAGAAGGGAACATGGACACCTTTGGACTTGTAGTTTGTCTTTAGATAACTTCTGGAGCTGGGGGATGGCGACAAGGGAGTTTATTATACTGTCCTCTCTACTTCTGTTTTGGAAAATTCACATTAAAAAGAAAAAAAGTCATGTTACGAAACAGTGTGATTTCTTTTTAAGAAACATATATGTCTGCATAACCTGGAAGGATGATCACCCGCATGCAGACAGGTGCTGTCTCTTGAGGATGGGTTTAGGGGTGATTTTTATTTTCTTTTTTGTACTAATCTGTATTCTGCCCTGTAACAGTAAGTGTGCACTGCCATTGTCATTAGAGGAAGTAACTTAAAGAATAATTATTAGGTAACTTTGATTGGGTTGATAGGAAAGGCTCTTTGTTGGTTCCAAACCAAGTGAGAGCGCTTTTAGCCAAGGTTTAGGCAGAGGGATCTTGAGGGTGTGGTGCAGGCACTCATGGTGTGGTGGTGGGGGGGTCAGGGTCAGTACGTGAGCGTTCCAGCTCTGCCGCTTGGGCTGTGTGGTTTGGGGCGCTGTGCCATTTTCTTCGCCTGTGATCTGGGGAGAACTATACCTCATCATCTAGAGTGTTTTAAATGTGAAGGTGCACTGTAAGCTTCATTTTGTTACCAGATGTGAGGTGTAAATTCAGTGGCGTACCAGAGCAAGCTTGTACCAGCTGATTATTAGAATTTTAGGAATTTTGTGAGCTGATTAACGTCACGCTGGTAGCCTGAAATCTGGCACAATGGAAGTATTTACACCAAGGAAATTGGCAAATGCTCCAGATGAGGGGTTTTTGTTTTGTTCTAGTTTTTTTGGAAAGCTGATTATTAAACACTTACCGGCACAGTGCTGGGGACAGTTGTATGTGCCAGAGACATTGGCTGCTTCATTGTCATTCTTATCCCCGGTTTCTCCTACCCGCTTCCCCCCTACCCCCCACCCCCCCCAAATTTTTTTTTTAAGCCAGATCCTCACTTTCCTAGCCTCTCTTGTAGTTTGGAGTAAACATGTGACTTATTTCTGGATAGAGATTTAATGGAAATCTGCTTTGTGACTTCTGGAGAAGAATATTTTTCCTTGCTGAAAAAATACAGGCATGGGAGAGAGTGTCCTTTCTTAATGCCCTGATAGCTCCTTAGTTTCCTATCTTTGGGAAATTAAAAGAGGATATGATAGTTGGAGCTAGGGCACCTGTCTTGTGACCATGAGGCAGCCTATGGATGAAAAGTGGAGGTGACTGAGTGGCTTTATGAAATTGCTAAGCTACTGAACTGACCTTGGGACCACCTCTCCCTGGATTTCCTGTTAACTAAACAAGAGATGTCCACATGGTTCAACTGTTGTCGGACCATTTGTCCATTTCTTGTAGCCGAAAGCATTCTAATGTTGTCATGGCACTTCCCATTTTTATTTTGCCCCCCACCTTCAAATCCTCACAGTGTAAGCCTTTTTCCCCCCCAGGGAATACACATTCCCAGGACTCTCCCACCCTCTGGCTTCATGAGTCTAGCAAAAGGTAAAGATCCCCTGCATCTTGTCCATTTGGTGGTGGCTTCTGCCCAGGGCCTGTCAGAAGCTGAGGGGAAGTGGAAATGGCTCCTTTATTTATTTCCATTTCTGGCAGAAGGAGTTCTGGTGGGAAGGGATGAGAGCCCCGTTCTGTTTTGTTTGGAGAGGGCGGTTTTGTGGGTCTGTACCATTTTGAGGGGAACTAGGTGTGTTGAGAGCTGGAAGGGAACTTAGAGATGGGTTGTTCTGACTTTCTCAGGGGATGCAAACAGACGTTGAGTCCCAAGGAGGTTGAAGTGACTTGTTGAGGCGGATCTCAGCCAAGCAGTTATGTGCCCTGATTTGTTCTTGCAACTTACTCGTCCTCCCCTCTGTACACAGCCTCTGCTTCAGGTAGGCACCCTCGTGTTGCCCTGGCAATGAGAGCCACTCCACATGTTAGGTCGCCCAGTGCCTCTGTGACAGCTGGGGACTGTTCAGCTTGCCACTTATTCCGTCTTCTCAGAGCTTGCCAGAATCTTGTGTGGTGTCTCTGGGGCAGAGGGAAGAATACTCTGGAAGAATACTCACTCTTGTCTCCCTGTTGTTTGGTGGGAGGTTCCCAGCCCGCTCCACGGCTTCTGGCGCAGACAGCTCCGGCATTGGTGTTTGTGGAGCTATGATAAAGGGATCCCCTTAGGAGATGCGAGGGCCTGAGAAGAGGAGAAAAATTTGAGCCCCTGGGTTTTACTTGTGGTGTTCCGAGGGAAGCATCACTGTTACCCACACCAAGCTGATTCCATCCTTCAGTCACTGCTGCTGAGCACCTTGTAGACACTGCCAGCTGTGGCTTCATGAGGATGGGGCTTAAGTCTTGTATTTCCTACTGTGTCCCTGCCTTTGAGCACAGAGCCTGGCCCATACTTCGGACTCAAAATGTCTTTTATGAATGAAAGAGTAAACAAATGCGAAGAGCGCAGGATATAGTCCTGGGCCCCTGAAGACTTCAATACAGATCACTGGTTTTCATCTGGGGGTGGTCAGCCCGGGGACATTGGCAGTTTGAAGACATTTTGGGTTGTTGCAACTCGTGTGTGTGTGTGCATGTGAATCAGCTGCTGCTGGCACCTAATAGGCATAATCCAGGGGACGTTGCTAACATTCTCTAGGACTCCTGACGGCCCCCCACAACAAAGGATTGTCTGGCCTCATGTGTCAGTGGTTCCCAGGTTGAGAAACCCGTGTGTGGCGGGAGTGCGAGACCTGTAAATAAGGAGTACAATGTTTCAGATTCTCTGAGAGGAATGTGCAGTGTGTCGTGGAGGCAAGAGGGAGTGACCCACTTTTTGACAGGACCTCTAGAGGAAGAGATTTTTGAGTCCTGGACTTGGAGGATGCGTAGGAGTGGATGGAGTTGAAGATGTAGAAGGTGGCTCCTTCCGGGAAGAGGGAGCAGGCCAGAAGGAGCTTGGGGTGTGCTGTGGGCCTGAGGTGCAGTGTGGGGTGTGCAGGGGGGAGCCGGGTTGGAGTGGGAAGGAAAGGCGGGGTTCAGTTATGGGGTCCTTTGTGCGCTGTGTGGAGGCATTGGGATATTCTGGTAGAAGCCATGAGGTACTGCTTAAGGGCATCGTGGGAGTGAGATTTAAGATGACCAAGGGTCACAGTTTGAGGGGACAGTGCCTCAGAGGGTCATGTTGAGTCAAAAAGCCTCACTAGCTGGGTGTGGTCGCTGACGTTCCAGGCCTGGGCGTCGGTGTGTTAGTTTCTCATGGCTGCCGTAACAAGTTACCACAGACCTGAAACAACGGAAAAGTCTTCTCTCGCCGCTCTGGAGGCCAGCCGTCCGGGGGTGCAGGTCAGGCTGCACTCCCTCTGGAGCCCTGGGGAGAGCGTTTCCTTTCCTCATCCAGCCTCTGGTGGTGCCGGGCATTCTGTGGCTTCCTGGTGGCCACATCTGTCTTATTTCTGCCTGTGTCTTCACGTGGCTTTCTTCTCTGGGTGTCTGTTCTTCTCTGTGTGTGCCTTATAAGGACTCTTGTTAATAGATTTAGGGCCTACCTGCATAATCCAGGATAATCTCATCTCAGGATCTTTAACTTAATTACATCTGTAAAGGCCCTTTTTCCAAATAAAATAACATTCACAGGTTTCAGGATTTGATCAGGATATCTTTTGTGGGTCCTTTTGGTCTGCAGGGCTTGGTTAGAAAGAGGAGGAGAGGATTTAGGAGGAAGGTTATCAGGATAGCAGAATTGACAGAGTGGATGTGTAAGGTCAGAGGGGTGAGTGCAAGGATGTACCAATAGTATTAGCTCAAGCCAGTGGTTCCCACAGTATCTGATCTTAGACTCCTTTATAATCTTAAACATTTTTGTGGATCCCATAGTGCTTTTATATAAGTTATATCTCAGTATTTACTGTATTAGAAATTAGACATGAGAAATTTTAGAAATACATATTCATTTGAAAATAATAAACCAATTTTATATTTAAAATGTTTTCTTTAATGAACAATAGCTTTTTTCAAACAAAAAATAATGGAAGGAGTGGCATTATTTTACATTTTTGCAAATCTCCTTAATGTCTAGTTTTTCATATCTAGTTCTACATTTAGTCTATCACAGTATGTTGTTTTGGTTGAAGAATATGTAGAAAATTTGGCCTCACAGATATGTAGTTGGAAAGTTCTTGGGAACCAGAGGGATCTTGGACATGAACACTGGCTCACACAGTTGGGTAGGTAGATTGATGGTTGTCCCCAAACTAACACTGGGAACAAAAGAACTTGTTTAGTTTTTTTCCAGGAATGGGTAAGGTGGGGAGAGAATGAGTTCAGTTCTGAATATTTTCAGCTTGAGATGCATCTGGGGAATCCTGATTGAACTGTACAGGAGTAGTAGAAATCTGGATTTGGGTGTGATACGTGCATGGATAACTGAGGTCGTGGCTGTGATGACCTGTTGAGAGTGAACAGAGAGATGGAGGAGCAGGCAGACTCTGAGGATGGAACTTCCCAGGGCTGGGCTTCCTGGATCCTGGCAGCAGGGCCTCCGAGGAGGGCAGTTGTCAGGGAGATAGGTGTTGGGGTGATGAGTGGTCCAAAGGAGGGCTGTCATCTCCAGGGGCCTCCTCTCAGATTGGCAGTTTCCTTCTTCATGACCTTTGCGCGTCCAAGTGCTTCCTGCTGCCTGGTTGTCTGCTCTTTGTCCCTGCAACCTGACGGTTTGCTCCTTAGCACTCAGCGGTTTGTGTTTGATTTCTTTGCTAGCTGCTCTTGTCCTCCAACCAGCATTAAGTTACGAAGCAAGGACCATATCCTTTTTATCCCTCATTGTTAACCGGAGGCAAAGAAAGGGTCTGGGATATGATAGGGATTAAATAAACATTCATTGATGGGCCTGGTAATCAGGCAGTCATTATTAGCAAGTGGTTCTTAGAAGCCCTGTACAGGGCATGGGGATTGCCAGCAAGTGTAAGACATGGTTCTCACCCTTGAGGAACTTTGAGTGGAGGGATAGTATTTCTGTGTTCAGAGCACTGAAATCATTAAGAGGTTCAGTTGGGGTGGTGGGAACCATTGAGGGAGGAGTCAGCTCTCTTGAGGATTAGAAAAGTCTTCAGAATGTTTTTCAAGTGACAAAGCCTCCTGGGCAGAGGGTATCAGCACAGGCATAGAGACAGAAAATGAGACACGATCTCTGGAGGAATTGCAGATAGTTCAGTACAGCAAGAGCGTTTGAATCATAAACTTGAATGTGTCTGTAGATTTTGGGGGCTGTTGAGGAAGAGGAAGAGATGAGAAGTGCTGGAGAGAGAACTACCGTCTGCTGGAGCAAGGCTGGCTTCGTCCTGGGGCCAGGGGACTGAAGTCCCCTGGGGAGTGACACCTTGGTGTTATCAATTGCTGCCTCAGAAAGGAGAGGAGCTAGGACTTATCCAGGACTCCCTGTCTACCTTGAATTTCCTACGACGATTTCCAGAGTCAGTTTGAACATGCAAAGGTTTTCCTAGGCAAGAAGAAACTCAGCCTGCAGCCTGCATCGAGCGTGCCACAGCTCAGCGATGCAAATGCTGCCTTGTTGTCAATTAAAATTTGGTGGAATTTGCGGCTTTCCTTTTCCAGCCGTTTCATTCATGGATTAATCTAATGAGGTTGTTGCGATTAGGACCATTTAAGGCACTGGCAGCCGTGAAGAACTAACAAAAATGTATTTTGTCTGAAGTGTCACTGGAAGTTTTTGCTAAGATGCTGGTTTACATAAAGGTATAGAGGCTCTGTCAAAATTATGTCCAAGGCAGTGCTAAATAATTAATCTTTCTCCTGAGTACTGCGAAGGAGGTTAATATTAACATTGCTTAGGTTTTGTTTTTTTGTTTTTGTTTTGCTTTGTTTTTTTAAGCTCTTCACAGTGCTGTGCTAGTAGACAGTATGGAAAATATTTTTGGTGTCAGAGCTGTTTTTATTCTTCGGTCAGTTTTAGACTAAATGTCAACTCTTTCTTTTGGGAAAAAAAAAGATTGTGAATTGGAGACGTTTACATTTGAACGACTCTTATGAGATCTGCTCTTAAGTAAATAAACAATCGAAGTGTTTTTGAAGTTATATTTTCATTTACTTAGTACCTGATCTGTGCCTCCCACTGCACTCAGGGATGTGGGGGTGTAGAAAAGAAATAGAAGTCTGCTTCTGTCCTCTCTGGAACAGTGCTTCTCAAAATATCTGTGGTGAAGGACCAGTATTTTTAAAATTAATTTTCAATCTGTTGCAGACTGATATAAATGTGTGATAAAAATGAATTACTAGAAAAATGAAATGCTGCTTGAATGTAGCTGCGATATCAAGTTGCTATGAAAGTTTCAAGCACTTCCTCTCCATTTCTGCAATATTCTTGTTGAGAACCCGTCACAGTTTCAGACTACAGTCTGAGAGCACTGCTCTGGAAATTAACATCAGGTTTACTGACGCACATACAATTTAAAAGATGACTAACGTATTAGTTTTTGTTTATTTTTAAATCGAGGAACAACCTATACGGTGTATAAAGTGCCTCATGACATCAGGATAGCCAGTGCCGATTGTATTGGTGATACTGAGTGCTTTACGTGTTTGGTTTTATGCCAGCCTCACAGACACCTCTCAGGTCGGTACTGTTATCTCCTTTTCACAGATGAAGAAACTGAGGCGAGGAGGGGAGGGGTCACTCGCTTGCCTAAGGTCACTGAGCTGCACAGTGATGGAACTGGAGTTGGACTTCTGAGCCCGTGCTATAACCATTCCACTCTATATATAGTGAGGCTAAAAATGCTGCGTGAGTTCAGAAAAGAGAGGGTTGGAATACTTAGAGGTCTCATTGGAGGATGCAGGGTGTGAGGGGCAGGACCCCAGGAGTGGGGTTAGGTTGCACCTTTCTATCCTAAGAAAGAGCTGAAGGTAGGATGAGTGGTTGGGGAGGAGAGGGAGAGGGGCAGGGCCTCTGCTGATCAGGCTTGGAGTCCTGGCAGATTGGGGCGTGGGGGGCGATGATGAGCTCACGAGGTCCTGCTGTCAGATTTATCTCACTAGCTCATGCCTAATAAATCTGGAGGGGGAGAGAGTGGAGTCGGGGAGGCTGCGAGGGAGGTGGCTGTAGTAACCAAAGCATGAAGTAAAAAGAGCCCGACCGATCAGGGCTTTAAATAGGGTTGGAGAAGAAGAATTGGCAGTCGGTGACAAATTGGTCAAAGGAAATGAAGAAGAGAGGAGTGCAGAAAATGTGTCGGTTTCTTGGACGCTGTTCAGCTGGGATGGTAGTCGGTCCTGTTGCTTGAGCATCTCACAGAGACACATTTTTGTGCTCAGCCTTTAGTGATGTGACAGTTATCTAGGATTACTTGATTGCTGGATTGGAATGAATATTCAGACTCCCCTCCCCACTCACCTCACTCATCTTGTGATTTCTGGCGTGAACTGGTTTACTTGAAGGTCTGACGACTCAGAGGGCTTTGATTGATACCACTGGTCCCCTGCTTTAAATCTTGCCTTCAATACCTGTTATTCACCTCCTCACGGGCCGTTTTGGGGCTGGTTAATCATTAGAATGGCTTGGAAGGTTGGCTGAGCTCCATGGAGGAGGTGGGGCTGAGCAAGCCTCCCGAAAATAAAAAGGGTGGAGGCTGAGAGGTGTTAACAGGTTAACTTTCAGATGGCATTTTCGGAGGCGAACTCGCGGACATTTGTTCCCTTAGCTCAAAATTGTAGGCTTAGCCTCTCTGTTTCCGAGTAAACAAATGAACAGAATCACCACCACCACCACCAAAAAAGAGAAATCCCCAATCTCTCCCAGGCAGGAGGAAGGGTGTTCTGCAGGCTTACCTGACATTCTCTGCATCTGGCTCAGCCCCGGCCCCCAGGAACGTCCGCAGTGCCTTTGGTAGGAGCCGCACAGCGCGTCTTCCTGCAGGCGTGCGCCCCTCGGGGCTCCGGGGCATAGTTAGGTGTGGGGTGGAGGTGAACGCAGGAGCCAGGTTAGCGGGCAGCATGAGCAGTTCACTGGGCAGTTAGCTTTAGAGGACAGAAACCAAGGCTCACATTTATTTTTTTCTGCCCTCGGACCACCTAGCACAGTGGGAGAGATTCAGGACTAAGTGAAAAATACGATTTACAGGAAGATTTTATATTAAGATGCAATTACAGTGCAAGACTTGTGTGGGACAGTGGCTGATCCGAGCAATGGGGGCTCCAAAGAGAAAACTGTCTTCTGAGATTGCCTTAAATACAGTTCTGGGCAGGATCAGCTATTGACACCTTAAGTCCCCTTTCCTGCTTTATGTTTATGCAGATCTAAAAGTTCAAGTATTTTGCTCTGGCAGTTTTCCTACAATTTTTTTTTCCTGAGAGCCACATCCAGGTGTTTGATATCGGAGGGTGTCATGCATTTGAATGGGATTTGAATATGAATTAATGGGCTACAATTATTTAGATAAGAGTGGAATAAATGCTAAGTGTATTTGGATATAATTTGAATCAAGGTCTCTCCCACTTCCAGATGGTGAGGAGGGCCTGTCTCATGGTTAAAGATGAGGGAGGTTCTTAAGGGGAGTTGGGCCCCCCTGAGAGCTGCGTGTGTTTGGCCCATCATCCTCTGGACATTTCCATCCATCCACTTCATCGGAGAGTTACTGAGTACCCAGACGTGTGTGTGGTGTGGGCATGTATGTGCTGGCTGCACAGAAGATCGTAATGAAAATGACAGCGCTGGCCCCATTTTTGAAGTACTCAGTGTATACCTGTTACCGTGCGGAGTGCCTCACATGTGACTTTCTCTTATTCTTTACAGCAGGCATGTGAGGTCGTTGGCGGTCTCTCCCTTTCACCCAAAAGAAGGGGAGCCAGGATTCCAGTTTCGATGTGTTAGACTCATACTGACCTCCTCGAGGATCTCACCATCTTGGAGAACACTGGGTCTGTTGGGGTCCCGGTTCTCACATGGCCGCTTAACCATTTCACTCTGCAGGCTTCAGCCTCAGCTTCTCACCCTGTAAGTGGGGACGCATCCTGCCTGAGTTTGGGTCTGCTGAGGACGGGTGTGAGTATGCCGCGTGAAGGCCAGGGAGTGGTGTTATGGCCAGGATCTCCTTTTCTTCTCTTTGTGCCTGCTGCTCGGTACAGGTGTGGAGATAGGACTGGCTGTTTTGTGTTGAGCTCATATCCTTTGGGTTTTGTCTAGGTCCCCACTGTTAGTGATTGATGGCCTGCAGGTGTGGTGTGGGTGGAGGGATGAATATTAATAGCCATGTAGACGAGGGTGGATGTGTAAAGAGCTGAGTTTCAGTTGGAGTCTTGATGCAGATGTGGCTGGTGTTAGAGATGTTGGGGGGGGGGGCGGGGGGAAATGCTAGGAGAGTTTCCCTGCGTGGCCTGGCCCCTTCCCTTGGCTCTTTTCAGGAGGCTGGTGGCAGTGTTTTCTCTTACAAGTATTTTGGCTTCCTTGGGGAAACAACTCCCTACCCCCTTTTTTAACTTCAAACAGCTATTAAGTGACCCATCAGATCAAACAGAAATCAGTGCCTGTTGCTGTGGTGCAGGGGCTGGGGGTCCCCTTATACAGAGCCGAGTGATGCTGCTTTTTGTCTGGTCATAGACTCCTCAGTGATGGTCCTCTTGCTGCTGCCAAATGGCCTGGATCCTGATTTTAGAAAGTAGTCTTGCCGTGACGGGTTGAGCAGAGCTTCCCCTCGCCTTGCCTCTACAGGTATGTTTTAAGGCTGCTTTAACAAAATGCCATAAACTGGTTGACTTAAAACAATGGAGATTTATTCTCCCTCAGTTCTGGAGGCAGGGCCACCCCTAGATGGTTCTTGAGAAGGAGTGGTCTTTCCTCCTCCAGCTTCTGGTCACCCCAGGCTTTCCTTGGTTTCTGGCAGCATCACTCGGATCTCTCCTCCATCTTCACCCTCATTCAGTATGACCTTATCTTGATTATATCTGCACAGACCCTATTTTCAAATAAGGTCACAGGTATAGGGGTTAGGACTTTGACCTACCTTTTTGGGGTACACGATTCAGTGCCTGTAGGGCCTGTCTCTAGACCCATCTCCACACATACTTGGCTGGGCTGGTACTGGACCTTGCCTTCTGGGTCCTGGCTCAAGAGATCCTGGGTCCCCTCCTTTTTGCTCAGGAACTTCAAGCCATCTGCCATCTCCCTCATCTCCTGTTATCTTCAGCTACTCCCTTCACTGGATCCTTTCTGTGCTATTAAAACTTGACCCCATCTTCCCATTTCTCTCCACATCTTTCTCCAAACCTTCCCCCAAAGGCTCCTGTGTCTCACTGTCTCCTTCACCTCCCACTTCTTCCTCTGCTGCTTCAGTCAGGCTCCTGCCCCCGTCATCCCACCGAGCCATCCCCCACTCAGGGTGCCAGTGGCACCACATTCCCTGCACTTGCACCTGTTGCCCCCTCCTCTGGTCAAGCAGCATCTTCCCTCAGCTCCCGAGGTAAAGCGCTCCTGGCTTCCTTCCCTGCACCCTGGCCACGCCATCCCAGTCTCTGAAGGCTTTTCTTCCTCTGCCTGGCCATGAAGTCAAATTGGATGTTCCATGGGGTCTGTTGTAGGCCGTTGGCGCTTCTCACTTACCCTCTCCTCGGGTGAGCTCAGCCCTCCCCCTGCCGACCCCCGGCTCAGTTATCAAGCACCTACATGCAGACAGCTCACTACTTGATGACTCCAGCCTCGACTTTCTCGGCACTCTACACTGTACATCTAAGTGTCTATAAGAAACATCTTGTTTTACCAGCTACCTCAACCTTACATTTAAAACTGAACTTGTGATCTGTTCCTGTTTCCTCTCCAAAACCCCCAACATTACTGTACCATCTTAAGAGATCTTGCTGTCCCAGAAGTCCAGGGGACATCCTCGATGGCCTCACTCTTTGTCATCCCATCCAACAGGTCACCAAAAGCCCTGCTGAGTAGCTCCCCTAAATATCCCTCCACGCTTCACCTTCTCTCCACTTCTGTCACCACCGTCTTGGTCCTAGCTACTGTCATCTGATGTCTCGGCTCCTAAGAGAGCCTCTCACTGGTCCCCATCACTTTGCCTCTGGGCCCCCTATTTGGTCTGACCGGCTCCAATCAGATGTCCGCACTGCGGACCTATTCAGGTTGGATGCTGTCGCCCCGCTGCATAAAACCCTCTACTGCTCTTGTAAAGGCTGAAGTCCTTCACTTGGTCCACAAGACCCTGTGTATTCTACCCACGCACTGCTCATTCTCACCTCACACCTGCCTCCCTTCTGCTCCTGCCAGGACCGTGTTCTTTCATTTTCCCAGCGTGCAGCTTTTACACATGCTCTTCTGGAAGAGAGAGTGTGTTGGGCACACGCGTGCCTGGGATTGTTTTTATGTCTTCCTGATGAATTGACCCTTTTGTCATTATGATATGCTCCTCTTTATCTTTGCAGTGCTCTTTATCTTGAAGTTTACTTTATCCAATATTAATATAGCCACTCCAGCCCTCTTACGTTCGTCACTTGCATGCTATATATCACTTTCCATCAATTTACTGTCAACTTATCTGTCTTAAAGTACAGCATTTGGCTGGGGTTTCCTTCCTTATCCAATCTGACAATCCCTGTCTTTCAATTGGAATCTTAGCCCATTGACATTCAATTAGCATTTAATGTAATTATTGATATGGTCAGATTTATTTACCATTTTACTTTCTTCTGGATTATTAAACTATGTTAAGAAAGAATGAATTTATCTAATGACATTTTCATTTACTTCTTCACTTCTTTTATTTAATTTTTTTTTTTAGTGATTGCTCTAGGAGTTATAATACACAGCTCTAATTTTTCACAGTGTCTGTAGAGTTAATATTGTATCACTTCATGCAAAATTTCAACCTTGCTGTTGTAAGGGTCCTCCTCTTAACCTAGTTAACTCTTATTTCAGACTCAGGGCTCGGCTCAAAGGCCACTTCTTCAGGGAGTTTTTTCTGACTTCTCAGATTAGGTTAAGCCCCTGTTACGTGCGTTCCGAGCAGGCAGTACTCTTCCTTGGGGCATTTGTCACACTTGCAATGTGCTCACTACGGAGTCCCCAGCACTTTGTACAGTGCCGTGTACTTAGTTGTTTGTTGATTAAATGAAGGGAAGTCCTGAGTTGTGGTTTGAAGATGCAGAAGATTTCATGTGCACTCCAGGGGGTGGGAATGGCCTTGTGTAAGGCTTAGAGGCTGAAAAGACAATGTATATGGGAAGGAATATAACAGTCAAGTAGATTAAATGAAAGTTAAAATATATATATTAAAAAAAAAAAGCTCAACTGCTTATACTAGTAGCCGCCATTTATAGAGCTCTTGATATGGGGCCAGGCACCGTGCTAAGGCCTGTACGCTTGTCTTATGGAACCTCAGCCCCGCGAGTTATTTTTGTCACGTGTTGACCGCAGCAGCTGAGGTGCAGAGAGGGCGGTTCCCCTGTTCGCTCTCATAGGTGAGGGCTCTTCGTTCAAACTCAGGTCTCTGCGGTTCTAACACCCAGAAGGGAAGTGAGACTGGGAAGCGGAGCCTGATTGCTCACGGCGTCCGATGCCCGTCCCGGGTAGTTGGGTTTGCGTGACTGGAGTTAGGGGCAGAGGAGGCCCACAGGTGTTACTGAGGATCTGCAGAGTGCTGTGCTAGGTGCTCCTATTCTTTAACTCCTTCTGGGAAATTAAAAAAAAAAAAAGCCTCTGAGGCTCTTGAATTGGGGAGCACAGAAAAGAAAACCTGTTTCAGGAAGATTCATCTGGGGCCAGTGGGCCGGCTGAACTCAGGCGAAGGTCTAGACGGAGGAGGAGGGTGTGTGAGGGGCCATGGCCTGGGCCTGCTGTGACAGTGGCTGCTGGTTATGTGGCTGTGTAGTTTTAAAAGAAAGAATAGATCTGAGACACATTTTGGGAGAAGTATGGCTGGAACTGGTTAATGATGAGGTGTGAGGAGAGAGAGATTATTCCTTCTTCTCTTTTGTACCTGCTAACTCTGAAGTGTTGCCTGAAGACTGTTTATTGCCTGTGTCCACAACGGGCATTATCACAGCCTCGCTCCTCTAACGGATTTACAGACGTCCTCAGGGGTCTCAGAGAATGCTTTTCTGGGAAGGAGGTGGACAGGGCTAGGGAAAATAGTTATATAAAGCTGTTTTTTAAAAAAAAATTGTTGCTTTGGCTAAGACCCTAACTAACACAGCCTGCCTGACTAGTGCCTAGAGGGACGGACGTCTTTCTACTTCTGTGGCACTGTCACCCTGGTGGACGTTTCTGTCCAGTCCATTGACAGTCATTGAGTTAGTTTGTTAGATGCAAGTAGGTGACTGAGGAAGTCAGGCATCTCTGCATATGTTCTGTACGGTAGGTGAGAAGCCTGGGGGTTAAGTATGTGTGCACATGCGTGTGTGCACCTGAGTGTGTATTACTTGCTTTTGAGATGGTCACTGAAAGCTGTGCTAACCTATTTTTTTCCTTCGAGTGAGAAGGAACTTAACCCATTTCCAAACTAGGATCACAATGTTTTCACTTTCCTAATGAAACATTTTATTGAAATTGAAAGATTGCTTTGAAAGTGATCCAAAAAATAACATCATTCTCTGAAGTTCATGGTAAATGTGCGAGATTGATGAATGCATTTGGAATTCACCCAAAGTTTCGAAGGTCTGATTTTTGTATCAGTATAGAACACGAAAATGCAGAGTGAACGCTGGTCTTCCACGTGAACATGGGCCAGTTTCTAGGCTTTTGTCTGTCTGCCTCTGAGTACCTGCCTCCCTCAGATTGCTTTAAGGCTTATTATTTCCGTTGAAGTCAATGACAAGAGGTGGGAGAGTCCTCCTGTGTTGAGGTTACTTTGGGCCTGATTCTGTTTTAAACCTGTTGATCTGGTGGAGCGTTGCCCTAGACCCCCAGGCGTGGACTGTGAGTTCATGTTCTCAGCTAGCGTTGCCCCTTGACTGAGTAGATGTTTGGTTTCACACATGTGTGTACAGTGTTTTGCCCCCGGTGCTGTAATGATAAACAACACTTAAAACTCGCTGAATTCATGGCTGGCAGTTTATTTCTCTTTGTTCTCCACATTTTACAATGGGAAAATTTTCAGCCTTCAGTCAGGAGTTCTTTTTACTGGAAAGCGTTTGGCACTGCTGATCCCGTGCCCAGAGCACAGGCTTCTGAGTAAGACCCTGATTAATGGTTGGGTGTGTCCCCAAGTTTTGGGGGGTTTTAGTTGTCTCATCTTTGCAAATAGGCAAAGTAGCAGCTGATGGTTCTATTTTTTATAAGACAGGTTGACTAGATGTAGCAAAACAAGTTTAAATCTCTGTTAGGACCATAGTAAGGATTTTGACGCTTAATCTCTTTTATTTAGAAAAATCTTTGAAGAGGGTCAAGGCTAATGCAAGAGGAAGCTATTTGTGTCCCCTGGCTTTGGGATTTTCGAAGCTTGCTGTTTTAAAATCTGGACTCTCTCCCTTCTATTTTTGCTTGATTAGCTTTGCCAAAGGCCTTCAGAGCAAAATGTCATAAGAGTTTGTAGTCTGAGTTCATGTAACACACATCACATCTTGTTCTGAACCCCTCAGTGCTGCCATTAGGTATCCACGTCCTACTTCATTTTCCCAAATTGGATTCTTCACACATCCTGGGGGCAGAGACTTTTTCCTTTAAAAGGGGTCTGTTGGTGTGTTACTGGAGTTTGAGAAACACTGTCTAAACAATAGTAAACACTCTGGAATCTGAATCTTACTCTTAACTTACTGTTTGGATTCTTGCTATCGACTTTCACTCTTTTCAGAAGCTTCATGAAAGTAAACGATCAGCGTGCGTGCGTGTTGTGGTTGTGACGTGCTGGTTCATACCCCCTTTTCACTTAGTTTCTCTGGGAAGGTGACCTAAAGCTTTGTACGAGTAAGCTCTAGCAGCAGCGCCTTCCAGGCTTCCGTTTTAGCCATGTGCTTCCTGATGCAGTTGAGTACTCCGTGGCCCCGTGTTCTTCTTTGTGGGTCTATGAGAAATTAAAGGAGTGAAAGAGAAGCTTCAGGACTTGTTTTCTCCCTCCATCCATGAGTGTGTGTGTGTGGCTTTCTATTTGTACCTTTGGAGTAGGGGGTGTGGCGGAGAGTTCTGACCAGACTTTCCATCTCGGGGGTCAGCTACTCCTGAGCTAAGACGGAGCATCCAGTTTCCTCCTGGTGGTGAGTGTAGCACCGAGGCTGGGCCTGGAAGCCCTGGGTTTCTAGAAAGCTATAAACGCCAAATCTTTACGTCAGTGGTTCTCAAAGTGTGGTCCCTGGATAAGCGGCACTGATCTGGGAAGTTGTTAAAAATTCAGATTCTCAGGCACCGTCCCCACTTACTGAAATGGAAACTCTGGTGGAGGGGCCCTGGCAGTTGGGTTTTAACAAGCCCTTCAGGGGATTCTGATGCATGCAGACGTTTGAGAACCACTGCTCAGGCCAAGGACTTAATTTCCCAGCAGATTTTTTGTATTTCTGTGTGGACCAGAGCTTCAGGTTATCACTTTCTTGAACCCGGAATAAGACACAAACACCAGTAGTAATACAAATTGCTGGCCATTTTCACATAGCGTGGGGGTTAGGAACATGGATTCTTTGGAGTTCTTTACCACTGTATGACCTTGGGTAAGTTAGTGAACCTCTTTGCTTTATTTCCTCGACTGGGATTTGGAGATAATGACAGTAGGAGCTAGCCCTACCCCTGTTTCACAGCTGAGGAAACCGAGGCAGGAACAGTTGTAGAGCGGCAGTGCTGTGGCGCCCTGGGGGCAGGTGGGCGTTGGCTGTCACTGTGATTGCTGCCCTTGGTGGCGGGGCCAGGTGTGCTGGATGTCCTCAGTGTAGACCGATGGGCTCAGTGAAGAATTGTCCTGCGTCCCACTGGACTTTCACATGTGCCACCGAACCTTCATGACTTTTTCTCTCTATCCCAGATAGGAATCTATTTACTTATGATCCCAAAGTATGCTTGTTGTGTGTGTGACTTTAGATACACATTTGATACACATTGAGTCTCTAAGGAACAGGACTATTGTGTTTTAATATATTGGGAGAAGGTTTTATTTTGTTAGCGTGAAGCTTCTACCAAGACTTTTCACCGTTTCAGAAAATTCATGCCATGCTGTTCTTGATAATTTGAAATGGCAAACGGCGCACCTGTATCAGTCTGCTTTTTTGTAGTGACTGCAGTATGGTGATTCTAGGTCCAGTAATAAACATTTACCAATTTGTTCATGTCTCCTGGGGCCCCACTTCTCAAAGCTTAATGAGTCCACGCATCACCCGGAGAATTTGTGAAGTTGCAGATTGTGATTGAGGAGGGGGGCAGACATTCTGCGTTTCTAACAAGCTCCCAGGTGGCGCAGTGCTGCTGGCCCGTGGACCACGATTCCTGAGTAGTGGCGGTCTAGGGTGTGTGCTGGAGGGTTTTCTTTTCAAGTACCTGTTTTGTTATACTTACACTTTAAAAAAAAATTTAGAGTGAGGGCATTATATTGATTTTAAAAAATTGGTGAGTTACTGTCTGTGAATTTCATTTCAGACTTGGAAAAAGGGCATTTAAAAATATTTCCTTTTAGGATGGTGCCTTGGGCTTGATGGGGTGACAGCCCCTGCTCTGGAAGGTTAAGTAGTTCTAGTGATAAATCCAAACAGAATTAGGGACCCCGATGTCATGGGGCGGTGATTAAGAGTGTACTTATTTATGTTAATTGTTCAAAACAGGTTATCATTCACTTTTTATTTCAACAAATTATTTATTAAATGCCTCTGTCTGCTCTGCCAGGCACTGCTTTATGTGTTTGGCATGCATCCGTGAACAAATAAATACCCCTGGTCTCACGAACTTTACCTTCTGGTGGGGGGAAACAGACAGGACACGTCGCAAGTAAATTATGTGGGGTTTTAGGTGAAAAGTGCTATGGATTATTGGAAGGTTAGGAGTGCTCGGGTGAAGGGAATGGGGTGAGCAGTTCCAATTTCAAATAGGGTCATCAGTTTTCACATTGAGAACGTGAAACTTGAGCGAAGACTTACAGTGGTCAAGGAGTTGGCCATGTGGAAACCAGGGGAAAGAGCGATCCAGGCAGAAGGGGCAGACAGTGCAAAGGCCCTGAAGCTGGAGAACGTCCCGCTGGCACGCTGGAGGAACTGCCGGGAGACCACCGTGGCTGGAGGGCTGAGCAAAGGGGAGTATGGTCAGGGATGAGGTCAGACAGGTGTCAGGGGCCAGGTCACTCAGGGACTTGCAGGACATCATAGGGCCTCTGCTTGTATTCTGAGTTGGGGAGTTATCACAGGTTTTGAGGAGTGACGTGAACTCAAAGTTTTACTAAGCTCCCTGAGGCAGTGGCTTGAAAGTGGCCTTCAGGGGGCAAAGGTAGAAGCAAGGAGGAGGCCAGTTAGGAGCCATTGTGGTGTTCGAGCATGAGGTGATGGTGGCCCTAACCTAGGAAGGCAGTCGTGGTGCTGAGAAGTGGCTGGATTCTGGGTGTATTTTCATGAAACTTAGAAAACAAGATTGGAAAGTTTTTGGGACCCTAGGCTCCCAGCAGGATCTGTGTGGATCCCAGTTTGTGGAAAATCTGATGTGGCTGACAGACCTGCAACCATGGCTCCCTGTTCTTTCCTTCTTGGGATTCCATGTGTGTGTGTGTCGGGGCCAGTGGATCGCGGTCAGTCACAGCGGACCGCTAGCTGAGCTGGGGTTAGTTTAGAGTCGAAAGTGAAGCAGCCCTAAGTGGAACTAACTAGTCCTGAAGGCCTCGCACGTTTCCTCTTGATTCAGCCAGAATGTCTTTTTAGTAAAGACATATGCTTCTACCCAATTAATGTTTCTTGTAATACTCTGATGGTAAAGCAAAGATAAAAATTCAATTTTCTTGTCCCATTCCCCTCGTGATCCCATTTGTCCCTCTTCTTCCTGAGACTCTGAGACTATAGGCGTTTTGTTATTAGCACACTTGCTTTATTTCAGTTGATTGACACCTTCCTGACTTAAAATATGCAATAGGTAGTTTTGCCCTAGATTTCCAAATAATTAATTTGAAAATGTGGGAGCAGTTTGAGATGTCTTCTGATATGTACATGCAACTCATTTTCTGTGCAGATCACGATTCCAGCGACCTTCCGTGCTCAGAGGAGACTTGATTACCATAGTGCTACGTTTTCTGTAGTGGGGTCTTTTGAGAGCTCGCCAAAGCAGTGGCTTGCCGACGTATTAGGCAGAGCACACACGATTAAGTAAAGTGACATGGCACGACTCCAGAAGACCTCCGTTCTCAGCCAAGGTGACCTTTCAGGTGCTATATGTCATTGATGATTTTGGTCTAAGGCTTCCTGCCTAATCATAGCAGGAATTTTTTTGATCAGTTGATTTTTTTTTCATTTTGCACTTACAGCAATTACTTATGAAGAATAGTGTATATCCTCATTCTTGTGCTGTGGCTACCATTACCCCAGCTGTCACTTAAGACCATTTCTTGGCCTGAAGTGAGGGGAGCAGAAGCTAGCTGCATTTACCCAAACCTTTCCCTTTTATTCTTTCAAGTCTGTATCTTGTATCTTGGGAGCTCCAGTTTAGTTCTATAACTGAAGGATCTGGGCAGGGCAAGGCTTTTAAAAAAAAATTTTTTTTAATGCCTTGGGCTATTTTTGATATGTTGTGACCTTGGTAAGAAAAGTTTTCCTTATCTATCCAGTAGGAGATCTTTTAAAAGAGAGTAAAAATTGTGGCTATGTATTTTTAGACCGCATTTTCATGTGGCATTTGTACTCTGGTGCATAGTGTCATGGAAATTTCTCTTCCTAGTCTAGGATCGAGAGGACAGTATTTCATTGCTGCCTTTTTGCCCAGTTACTGTTCGAACTTAGTGAGCCTCACTCTTATCTGTAAGGGGCATGAAGACACATGCTGTCTACCTCAGCATTGCTGAAGATGAAGTGAGCCAAGATGTGTGAGAGAACTTGGCAAGCTCTGAACTTCCTTCAGTTGCAGGCCATGGTGCTGTGTGGTTATCAGAGGCTGTGCCTGGGGACCCTTCATTTCTCTTTTTAACTCACTGTGGGGTCTTGGGTGAGTTGAGGGAACCAGTTTTCTTGAACATAAAATAGAGATGTGCTTAGGGGAGGAAGGGGGTGTCAAACTATGGGCTGTCTAGAAATAACTCTAGTTTGCAGAGTCTGTGACTTTGTTTCTGGGGAGGAGGGGCTTCTCGTTTTTGTTTGTCTCCCCCATCTCCCACTTTATTAGTGAAGAGTTTTCACCTGCAGTCAACAGTTGTTAACATTTTGCCACGCTGGCTTTGTCTCTCTGCACGTTTCATATATTGAGTTTTTAAACCTCTACTTCTGCTTTCCTTGGTGTGCGTTCAACAGTTCTCTTCTACAGAGTATAGCAGCAGAGTTTGCCATTCCTCAGGCTGAGGCATGCTGGCTTCAGTTGGAGCTTTTATATCCTAACTAATCAGTACCTTTTCTCCAACAGGATGAACTTACTGCTGTGAATGTAAAACAAGGCTTCAACAATCAGCCAGCCTTTACTGGAGATGAACATGGCTCGGCTAGAAATATTGTAATTAACCCATCCAAGGTAATGCTAAGTGTTTCCTAAAACTTCTGAAAAAGTACAGGTATGTGAGGCTCTTGGTAGCTAATGTTGATAAATTAGTGTTATTTAAACCAGAGTCCATTTTCGAACCCCACTCCACAACCCCTTGCTGCTGTCCTGCCCCAGCGCCCAGTCAGGAGGCACGCCTGCTTTGGCTGCCCTGTCTGCGTCGTGTGTTTTAGCCAGTTCAGTGCTGCTCTCCAGGGTCCCTCATTTAGTTATTGTTGGGTTGTTTCTTTTTTTTGGGAACCTCATGACTGCCATTTTAGTCCATTTATTTGTCTTAGAGTCTAGTCCTGTACTTTAAACTTGTCTGATTGTTTCCTCAAGGCAGGATTCAGATGAAATATTTTTGGTGAGAAGACTTCGTTGCATATCAGGAGACATGCAATGTTAGTTTGCTTGATTATTGGTTTTACTAAGTTTGATCCCTCAAGGTGGTGTCTGCCATCTCTTTAAACTGCAAAAGTACTCATCTTTTCCTCATAGTAATCTCTCCAGGGTGATACCTTGAGACCATATGAATACCCTATTCTGCAATAAAAAAAAATTGGGGGGGCTGTAGGGGAGGTAATTAGGCTTATTTATGGATTAATTTTTTTTTTAAGTGGAGGCACTGGGGATTGAACCTTGTGCATGCTAAGCACAAACTCTACCACTGAGCTATTATACCCTCCCCCTCCAATAAAATTTTATCCTATGTTTTTAGCATCAATTGATGATTCCTCCTAAATGATTTATTTTGCCTGTGGTTATAAAATGCTGGTTTGGTAGTTACTATTCCTCATACATTTATTAATTGGCCTTCTTTTGTAAAGGACATCCCATTTTTCAGTATCACTTTGAACCCCTGAACTCTTCTAAAGATCTGTTGCATTATCTTCTGTTTTCCTTTTGATGCTCACATTTGGCCAGTGGGAGTACTTTAACCGGTTCTTGGGTCCTTTTGACATCTCCACCATTCTTTGAGCACTTCCTCACTTTTGACACAATAACACAGTCCAGGGCCATCTTGTTCTTTTTCTGCCCCAGTCCAGATCTGGATGCCTGGCTTGCTCATGGCTACCAGAGGGTTGTAACTTCTAGGCCCTGTCAGTGGACAGAGATGGGAAACATACTTAGGTTTTTTTTCTTTTTATTTTCTTCTTTCCTTTCATCCTTCCACCCACCCATCCATCAGTTTTAACTCAGTACCGCAGGGTTTTTTCCTTTTTTCTTTTCCATCATTGTATCTCCTTCCTTTCAGAGTGAGAACCGTAGATCCCAGCAATATCAACATATTTATTCATTTACTCTGCATTTACAATTGCATCGAAAGTTCCAGAATAAACTAAACCAGTATCATTCTAACAACAAAATTACTATGTAAAATTTACAATTGTCCTACCATACTTTCTGTCTTTAGTAGTCAGTGTTGTGTAAAAAAAAAAAATTAAGTCTTTTTTCTGTGTGGTTATGTTAACAATTATATATATATGTACACACAAACACACACATATAAAGTATCTGTTCCTATTTGTATTGTTTTAATTTTTTTTTTTAATGTAAGTACTGGGGACTGAACCCAGGACTTGTGCATGCTAAGCATGCACTCTACAACTGAGCTATTTCCCTCCCCTCTGTAACTCTTAAGGTTTTATTTTTCATCCTATTTGAGTTATTTCTTTTTTTAATATTAAAATACTTATTCAATTGAAAAATCATACATACAAATAAAAAGAAATCAAACATACAAGTAAATTTCTACACTTCTTTTCTGTTTCCCAGAGGTGACCATTATTGAAAGTTTTTATATCACTTCTGATCTTTTTATATGCGTACATGTATACACAAACATGTAATTGACAATTTGCTAAACCATCAACTGAAATATTTAAGTGATGTGAAAGAGAATGGAAGCATTTTCTACAGATTTTTCTGTTGACCAAATGCAGTGTGTTTAGTTTTGTTTTTTTCCAATCTTAATACCTTTTAAACATCACAACTACATTTATGTATGTGTTGTAATTTGTGTTCCCTTTTTTTTTTGTGGTAAAATATAACGTAAAACTTATGTTAACATCTTTGAGTGTATAATTCTTTGGCATTAAATACATTCACATTGTTGTGCAAATATCACTACCATCTATAAAACTTTTCATGTTCCTTAACTTAAATATTTAAAGAAAAAGTAACATTTTGTGTGCACGTTTCCTTGAGGCTGAAGTATTCATATTAATAGTAGTTAGCTGACAGGTAACATCCTGTCATTTTTCCGCTGTAGTCGACTGAAGCTGCTAGTGTTCAGCAGTTAGCCTCTTACCAGTTTCTTAGGTTATTTATAAACAGGCCAAGGTCATATTTGAGCACATAGCTTTTGCTCTTTAGGATAACTTCCCAGCAGCGTATTACTTGATTAGAAGGTGCATTAGCCTACTAGGGCTGTTAGGATGAAATGCCACAAACTGAGTGGCGTAAGCAACAGAAATTTGAGTTTCTGAGAAAGTTCATTTTCTCCCAGTTCTGGAGGCTGCAAGTCCAAGATCAAGGTCTCAGCAGGTCTGGTTTCTCCTGAGGCCTCTATCCTTGGCTCGTACGTGGCTGCTGTCTCACTGTGTCCTGAACGGGCTTTTCTGTGCAGGTGTCTCTGGTCTTCTCCCTCTTAGAGTGGCGCTAGTCATACTGGATTTGGCCCCACCCTTAGGACCTCACTTAACCTCAGTTACCTCTTTGTCTCTGTCTCCAAATAGTCACATTGGGGGTTAGGGGTTCAGTATCTGAATTTTGGGAATAAATGATTCAGTCTGTAACAGGAAGTATGAATGTTTTATGTCTCTTAATAGGAACTGCCAAATTGTTCTTAGTTGTATCAAGTCTTATGTCAGTTTAAATAAATGAAGAAATGGAAATAACACCCATTACAACTTCTGCTGCTCTCACCCTTCCTGTGAGATTTACTCAGGGATTCAGACCTTCTGAGGGGAATTTGATCTTATAAATATGGAATACATGAACTGTGGTGTAGCCCGTAAACCTTTTTCCATTTTCTTACGAAATGAATCATTTTCAAAATAGCTTTGGATGAAGGGAAACAAGTTTTAAATTAAACCATATCTCTCATACCTTCTCTGAGGGAGTATAAATAGGCATAAACCTTTTGGAGGGCAGTTTGACAACGCTGATTAAAATGACAGAATCATACAGTCTGAATTCTGGAAATTTATCCGAAAGCTATAGCTATACATGTATGAAATAAGTAGGAAAGGCCATTCATTTTAAGCTCATTTGTAATAGCAAAAGTTCGAAACAAACACTCCAAATGTCCATTGACAGGATCTTGATTAAATCAAATATGGTACATCCACACAGTACATTATTATGTCTGTAAAAATGAATGAGGATGCTCTGCAAATGCAAATGTGGAAGGCTTTCAGACATTAACAAAATGTACCTAAGGTATACATGTAAGAAAGAGAAAAATAATATATTCATGTTTGTTCATGTGTACTCACACGAAGAAACACTGGAAAGACACATAAGAAACTAATCAAAGTGGTTACTTGGATGTAGACATTCAGATTTTGGGGTGAGGCTCTTTTTTGATTTTGGAATAAGATGAATATATTGTTGTTAAAATGTATTCTCATGTTTTGATTTTTTTCTTGTCCTAATGTGCATTTTCTCCGGTCTTGCTTGTTTGGAAACTTTGACTTTGTTTACAGTTATGCAATTGTTCACAAGATGTGTTAGGAAGTGAAACATATATATCACTGTGTTCCATTGCTGCTGTTAAATACATAGGAAAGAGTATAATTGCAAAAGAGATTGCCCAGACTTTTTTTAAAACAATTTTTGCAAATCTCTTTAATGATTGGCTTGATTTAATTGAATAATCTTTTCAGATCACTGTGGATAGTCTTCTTTGATAGTACTCAGAGGAATTTAAAATTTTTTTAGACCTTTGTTTATTATGACGAAAATGCTCTTACATAATTGCAAATAAGAGAACTTCTAAATATAAAACAGTCTACATAGTTTAGGTGTCTTGTGCCCTTGGTGTTAAGACCAAATATTGATTGAGAAATTTAAAGGTAAACAATTTGTTACTCTTGGCTGCTTGTTTTCAGATAAGTGTTTCTTGCTGAATTTTTGCATTTAATTTGTTCTCTGTTTGGACATTCTACGAACTTTGCTTAAAAAAACATACTATGAAGTTTAAAAAAAAGTAAAGCTCATACTTCTTTTTTTCTAATTACTCTAATCTTTATTAGCATAGTACATCAACACAGCAAACAGACTTTTTTTTTATTGTACATCAATTACAAGGATCAAGGAATGCCAGTTCACATTAAAAAAAAAATTGTACCAGCTTTTCACCCTGGTAGATAAACTTGGTTAATTGCTTACAACTGTGTTCCAACCTATAGACTAATTGTTTATTGACTCATGAGCATTAACTCATGCTCATGGCATGATTCTTATTTTGCTTCAGCAGGGTAGGTATCTTGCTTTAATCTTGATTGCAACTGTCTGCTACCCTTTACTGAAGGTACTTATTAGAAATTGTTGTTCACATTCCTATTATTAAGAAATTCCCAGGGGACAAAATGTGATGCTTTGATTGGATTCTTGGAAATTCCAGCAGGTTTTCTGTGGATTCACTTCATATTTAGATCTCACTCAATATCCGCTTCCTTCTTGTCCCTTTCTCTTCCCTTTTATTTGGTTAATGTGAAAACGCTGGTCATTCACAGAAGCTCCCTCTGCCACTTTGCTCCACTCAGAGCAAGCAGCGCTGGCTTTCTCTTGGAACACTTGCACTCATGAAATTGGCAGCCCAGTCAAAAATGTTGATACTTAATTTAATTGAACCTTTTGTAATTTGCCATTTAAATAAATTAGATTTCTCCAGGCTCTTTTTTTTTTTTTTTAAAGCACTGAGTGTAAATACAGAGTTTCCTTTCCAAAAATATGTGCTATCAAGATGAGACAAGACAAGAATGATTGCTGTGTGATTACCAGGCTCTGCTTTTGTGTGCAACACCTCTCTGGAGGAAGATTCTCTCCAAATGGGTGTGTAGTCTGAAAAAGGAGAGGTACAGCTAAAGATTAAAGCAGAACCCCATCTCTTGAAATTTATTCAGGATGTAATTAATTTTATCTTACAGAGATTTTTTTCAAAGGCTCTTCTTTTTTCCTTGAAGTTCTCGTTAGCAGTGAAACAAAGGTACTGTGGGAGTTTTTGCACTTTATTAGTGTAAGGAAATCACAACTCTTGGCTTCAGGGACTTAGATTCCCAATTTATTTTTCAATGGGCTCTTTAAAGACTTTTAGTTAAAACAACAGAAATAAAATACTAATATTTACTAACATACCTGCCTATTGTCTTTAAACTTTTTTCTTTTTTCCTCTTGTTTCCACAGATTGGAGCTTATTTTAGCAGCATATTAGCTGAGAAACTAAAGCTTAACACTTTCCAGGACACCGGAAAGAAGAAACCACAAGTTAATGCTAAAGATAATTATTGGCTGGTTACTGCTCGATCCCAGAGTGCGATTCATAGTTGGTTCTCTGACTTAGCAGGAAATAAACCACTTGCTATTTTGGCGAAAAAGGTATTAAGTATCTCTTGCATTGTTTTAATTGAGGCCTTATAGAAATGAAGATATTTGAGATAATGTTCAAGCATATATTTCTTTTCCCCAGTTCTCTCCAAACCTCAGTCTCAGTGACAGGTATCCTGCACCAGGTGTGCACTGCACATAGGCTGTTTCCCCCTTCATTTTGACGCCATGTGGTGCCTGGGACAGACTGTAGACCTGTAGACCTAAACAATCCGCACATGAGGCTGTTTATGTGGATATTCGGTAGACAAGTTTTTAAAATCAAGAAGAGGCAATGAGACTTCACTTATTTCTGTTCCATTTTCAGTTTTCTTAGGTCAGGATGTCTAAAATGTGTTAAATAGAAATCCTTGCTTTAATGTTATTTCCTTGTCTTGAAAAGTATCCATCCAAATTCTTAAACTAAGTCTCCTTCCCAACAAGTGAAATAAAGGTAGTGATTCTGTGTGTGCTGGAAAAACGTCTCTGAAGAAGTTTCAGAACAAAACAAGCAGGCTTACTTGTAGCTCCTAGCTTTTTTGAGTGGAGAGAGAAGGGGACTGCGGGGAGGGGAGGGAGGGTTCTTTTAAAATCTTTCCCTTTGATCATTTTCCTCGAGTGGGAATACTACACAGATTCAACAGTTTTACAGTCCCAATAATATGAAATGTCTTTTGATATTTAGCTAAGAGCTAGAAACTTCCTTCTTAGTCTTGATCTCTGACTTCTTGCACACCTTTCAGATAATCCCCCAGGTCTTTCTCATCTCCCCTAAAACCCTTTCTTTAGTTTTAGGGGAGCCCCTCTTCTGTTCTTCATACTGTTTTCACGAATGGTTTGGTGCAGGCCGAGTTTGGAGGAGAGCGTTCCTGTGTGATTTTGTGTGTTTGTTTTCTAAAGCAGCTCTTTGCAAACAATGCCTGTGGCTCCCGTTGGCTTTATTTTGCCCTAGTGTCAGAGCATTGTGTTGCTTTTCATAGATTTTAAGTGGTAGAAGGCAGCTGAAATCCTTGGAAAGCACGACAATCAGCTTAACCCTCTCTTGCTACTCAGGTGGTGCCTCTCTCTCCACACAGGCTGACCCGCACAGCATTTCTTTTCCAGTGGTGAACCTTTACCACGTGGGCCCGCGGTGGCCTGTGAATTGTATCTGAAGGCCATAGAAGTCAAAGGCCGACCTTCAAAATTCAGTGGCTTTCTACCAATAGTTCATACACTCCATGTTGGTTAGTACCTGCAACTCCCAGGTCGCCAGCCTGACATCTTTCTTTTTAGATTTTTCTTTCTTTCTTTCTTTTTTAATTAATAAGCTTTTAGAATGCATTTTTGGGGGTATTTCCTGAAAGTGAACTAGCGAGGGATTGATGCCCTTGATTTAGGGGTGTAATGGTCTCTGTCTGTTAGGAGGGAGGTGGACTTTGGTGCAGTGTGTTAGCCATTGTTCTTCTCTCTTTATTAGGAGCTGCCTCTGGCCAAGTCAGGTGTCCCTCAGGTAAGCCTGACATTCATTCTTGGCAAAGTTGAAGATGTCATCTTTGTAAAACCATTTGAATACACCTTGAAGTATTCATTTCTTGGGCATTTCAAGAGTCATTCCTTCCCATCCTTTCCTCATCATTTCATCTTCTTGAGATGGTGAACGCTCTTTCAGAGTCTGGTAAAAGGTTGCATTCTCTGCATGTTCTTCCTATTGGAAAGTTGAAATACTTCTTTAATTTCTGGTATTCATCTGTGAGATGGCTTAATACAGAAGACCTTCGTTTTCCTGCTCAGATCCTGAGTCATCTTCCAGCTCTGATGTAGAGTTCAAAACAGTTTCCCAAATGGGATGGATCAGATTTCCGGACCTGGTTTTCTGTTACTATAAAGCTCCACAGATCTCCAAGTATTCAGCCACAGAGAGGGGTCAACAGTGACCTGTAAAAGGCCTTTTAATTCAATCACGGTCATAGCTAGATTTGGGAAAGGGGACTTCTTGCTGGAAGGGATGTCCTTCTAGGTCTTGAGCAGTTCACCAGGGGTGATGTGTTCACTTCAGGCAACTTGGATTTCTGTGGTCTCCAGAGTTCCCGTCCGCCTCTACCACTGCCTAGCAAACAGAGGATGCAGACGGCAACCAGCATGTGAGGGGAGAGGCAGTACCAGGGCAGCCCGTTTGTGATGGAAAACCATCACGTGCTAGGTGTCTTAGTTTTCTTTTGGTACTTAGATGCACTTCCAGCTTGATTTAGAAACCAAACAGCTGCCCAGGGATTGCCTAAGTTCAGCTACAAGTTGAAATCAGATGGTTTCTTGGCTGAAAATGGGATCCATCACAGTGGGAAGTCATACTTGAGTCAGTGTAAACATGTTTTCCTTCCTGAGTTGGCCCAAACTGTAAATTTGACAAAGCCATCAAAATGTGTCTTCTTCCTTAATTAAGTAACTTTTCTTCACATATGTTCTCCTGAATTCTAAAGCCCTTCATTTCAGTCAACCATTTCTCTAAGGGTTCTGCCAGTCGGGGCAGTGAGTGAGAGGGTGGCCTTGTTCTGTTAATATAAGATTCAGTTTTGTTTGCTATTTCATCTAAACGTTTCACGTGTTGAGAACATCCCTTCCCCCTTAACCCCCTTCTTGTCAGTTACTGTTCCAGAGAAATCCTTTAGGCATCCATAAAGGTGCTGTTAGTAATGTTTCTTTGGAGACGCCAACTTTACTTTTTGCATTTGCCTATTTTTTAGACCTTGATCTTATATATAGTCTTCTGGTACATCTGAATGAGAGGGAACCTGACCCTGACAGCTGAAGTCTGACTCCCTGATACCGTACTATATGTACTGGTGAGAAACAGCAGCTCTGGTCGTGAACTGAATGTATAAGTCTGTGGCTTTCTTGTCCCTGGCCTCGACAACAGTAAACTCAGAGCCTTGTGCTCCATGAAGGATGTGCCTTGTGAGCCAAAATTTCAGGACATTTTCTTGTTAGGTTGTGTCGCTGTGGCCTGCAGAAAGGAAGCCCTGCGTCTTTAGCCTCCCCTGGAGTTCTGTGCATGCAGTGTAGTTGCCTCTGTCCTGAGGGTTACATTCTAAAGTCAGCAAGCAAGGCGGGAACTGTACACAGTCAGAAGTCTATTCAATTGCCCGTGAAATACAGGATATGGACACACCGCATCTCCTGCCCAACTAGGCAGCTTTCCTCATCATTCAAACAGCTTGATGTTTCTTTTGGAAGAACCACGTGAAATAACTTGTTTTAAAGGGAGGGCTGTGTACAGAAAACACGTACTTTTTAATTCTAGAATCACACTTTGTACCAAGATTGTGAATACTCAGATTTGTACCATATGTATAATGCAAAAAATTCACTGTCTAAATGCGGACTTGACTAAGAGAAAAATGCCGTGCTATATCAATCAGTTCACTGGTTTGAAGCTTTGATTTTCAACACAAAATCAAGCAAGAGTTTGGGGCATAGAGACCGGGCTAGTCATGTCCGTGGTTGTGGTTTCCAGGATCCTCATAGAAGAGAAGGTTAGGTCCATGGCTTGGAAACACCTTGGCGGGGGCATGGAAAAATCCTTGGAACTGGGAACAAACTGAAAGTTGTTATAATTTTGATACATGAAATTCTTTTGCTTTATCCTTCTAACCCTCCTGGGCGGCGGACAGGGTTGGTATTGTCACATTGATAAAGAGTCTGGGAGTGATGGATTTAACCATATAGGTGGGGGCCAGGAACGGTACACAGGGGTGCTCATCATGGGTGTGGGGGCATGCCCACTTCTCTGTCTCACTTTTTCCATCCTGCTGCCTTGCAGCCAACATACTCTTTATCCACTGTGTTACTCTGTATTGATAAATTGGATAGATCATATTTAGATGAATGGGCTATTCCTAGGATATTTATGAGGAATTCTAGAAGAGTGGATTAACTCTTTCAAGCCATTCAGCAGTTCATTGGGATACTAATTTGCTAAATAGTATCTTTGTGGTCTGGAAGAAATAATTAACTGCCCCAAGTGCCTACTTTCAACTAGTGAATTAATTATCCAGCTATTTCCAGCTCAGTGCTTATTAGGCAGATCCACTGATTCATCCCTTTAGCCTCTATTTTAAATTTTGGGCTAAGGGCACTTTTAGAAGCTTTCTGGAAATTGTCATTCTTATGAAATATTACAGTTGAAAAACTTTATACAAAAGTGTTCTTCGATAAAGTGCAGAGTAGTGATAGCTTTTCACTTGATCTGTCCCTTCCAATTTTGAGATAAATTCCTTGGAGGACTGTCAGGAAATTATTTTCCCTATTTTGTTGATATGATGAGTGGCTTTAGGCATCTGAGAATTTGAAAATAATTTGTTTTCATAAGTAAGAGAGCACAACTGATAAAACTGTGTTGCCAACGTGCTAAACATAGTTTGATTCTTTTCTCTTACAATTTGCTTATATATATATATTTTTTCAAACTGCATGTGCTGTTTGAAAACCCATTCAGGGTATACTTTGTTATAGCCGGCAGGAACTCAGTCTCTTTCTTTTGCTTCCCTTTTCTTGCCTAGCGACAGACATAATCTGTGATGATTAAAAATATGTTATTTCTTTTTAGGTCCCCATCTTTAGTAAAAAAGAAGATGTTTTTGCATATTTAGCTAAGTATTCAGTGCCAATGGTTCGAGCAGCGTGGCTGATCAAGATGACTTGTGCCTATTACTCTGCTATTTCTGAAGCGAAAATTAAGAAACGTCAGAGTACTGATCCCAATTTGGGTAAGTGAGACAGTATGATATGTCTTACATTTCACCAGTGATTCTGTGAGTAATTGTTTCCTGTGCCTGCGGTACACAGTGGCGAGGTGAGTCCTGAGAAGGCCAGGGGTCGCCCGTGGAGTGGGTGGGGGGCTGGTCCTGCTCACCCAGGGGCAGATCCCGGATTCCATCAGCAAGTCCTGTTGCTCTGCCCTCCAGAACGCTCCGGTCTGCACACCTTTCACCACTGCAGTTGCTGAAATGCTGCTTCAAGCCCCGCTCATCTCTTGGCTCGGCTACGGTGGCAGCCTCCTAACTGGCCTTCCTGCCCTTTTTTTTGCTCCTCACATTCTGTTCTAGTCTCCCCACAACTGCTGTGCTGATCCTCCAGCCTCCACCAGATCATATCGTGTCCCTGGTTACAACTTTATGGTAGTTTCTCATGACACTTAGAGTAAAGATCCAGATTCTTTCCCGTGGCCCTCGGCGCCGTCCGCGATCTGCGCCCTCTTCCTGCAGTGTTCCAGCCACACAGCCTCCCTCCTGTCCTCTAAGTGCCACACAGCTCCCTTTCTCGGCGCTCTGCATTTCCTCCTCCCTGTACCCAGGTTGCTCTTCCCTGGGGTGTTTGCCCGCTTCCCACTCTTCACTGAGACTTTGGCGCAAGGGTCATTTCCCCTGGAGGTTCTCTCTGGCCACCTCACTAAATACTAGATAGCATTTCATCTCTTTCTCACCTTCCTCCCAGTTATGTTCTCATGTGTTGTTACTTTATTCACAGCACATTTCTCTGTCTGAAATTATCCTTTAAGATTTTGTGTCTGTCACCACCCCCATACACACACAGAAACACAGACACACACATGCACTGGCTTGTGGTAGATATTCATTGAATGAACTGAAGGAAACTATTTTCAGTCAGTCTTTGCTGTTTGGTGACTAGACAGTGACTCCTTGAGGTGGTGCTAAAACATTGTTTATAAAAGTTTTGATGCTACAGGAGAGATGTGCACAGAGAATTATTTATGAAGATGTCCACTTAAAGATTAGGTTTTACAAATAATTCTTTATGAAATAGAAACATGATTTTTTAAGGAAGACCCCTCAACTACAGAGCTCTGAGAGGCAGGGTCAGAAAGTACAGATGTCCTCAGATCCAGACGGCATCCTAGATAAGTGAGTCGGGTGAAGGGCTTGGGCACAGGTTGGGGGCCTTAGTGGACTGGAGGGTGGAGCCCACTTGAAAAGCATGAAGACTTAAATTCAAAACAAAAAAATGGCCTAATTCCATGACTGCCCACTTTGAGGTCAGCGTTACCTCATGTGTGTTAAAACAAATAAGCAAAAGTGAACGATACTTAAAATAACACTGTGTAGTGTATGTATGTACATATCAAGAAAAAAATGTGAGGAAATAATTGACAAAGTTAACAATGATTGTCTCTGAGTGTCGTTTTCATAGGAGTCTTTTGTTAAGTCTACATCTAATGTTTTTTCACCAGCTTATTATGTTATGGGGGGAAACAAGAAGAATGCCCGTTTTTATTACTAAAATAGTACCTTCTCATTACAATATCTTCAAATGGTGCTGAAGTAGGTAAAATACAGTGTTTAAGTTTCTTTTCTCCGTTCTCCATGTTTTCCTTCTTGAACTTTCCTACATCATACACAAACACATATGTGCAATTCTTTTTTTAAAAATAGGGTTTTCTGTCTGTCTATTTGTCTAATCTATCTAATCTATTTATTTGTTTATTGAGTTTTTTTGAGGGGGATGGTAATTAGGTTTATTTATTTAATGGAGGTACTGGGGATGGAACCCAGGCAGGACCTTGTGCATGCTGAGCACACACTCTACCAGTTGAGCTCTACCCTCCCCCCACATATATGCATTCTTGCTATCTGTGTATCCAGCTATCTGTCTTGCTAGCTAGCTGTCTTTCTCTACACATATGTCCATTGCATTTATTAATACTTCTCCCCACAACCTGGATATCTAGTCGCTTAACTAGCCACCTCTACTTTGATGATGACTAGGCTGAACCCTAACGTATATCAAATCAAAGTCTTGATTTCTCACCAGCTCTAAACTTGCTCCTTCCTCAGACTTCTCCTTAGTAAATGTTACACGGAGTCATTGGGTAGGTGAAGGTAAAAACCATATTGTCACCCTGGACTTTGATCTTTCTCTCACAACTCTGCATTCACTCTCTCAGGAATCTTGCCAGCTTTACTTTCGGAATACAGTCAGAATCCGACAGCGTGTTCTTCCTTGCGCTGTCACTCCTCTGGCCCCAGAGCACCACCACCACCGCCACCACCACTTTGCCTGCGCTGTTTATTGCAGGGCCTCTAGCTGGTCTTGTTTCTTCTCTTGCTCCCCTAACGATGACTTTCTACTTCATAGATCCCGCTGAGACAGAAATCAGGCCGCACGCCTGTGCGCGGCACCCTCTCACAGCTGCCTGTCTCACTCGGACCGGTACCTCTGCTGCCACCAGTGGCCTGTGCGCAGTTTCCACCTCAGGCGTTGACCGGGGGTACCACTGTCCCCCCCACCCTCCGATGTTCCCCGGCCTCGCCGTCCCCCACTGCCAGCTTGGCTCAGAGGGCACTTCCTCAGAGAAGCATTCTCGGACCATTCCAGCCAAAACACCATCTCCCTGGCGCCCCGTCTGCCTGTCCTGCTTCACTTTTCTTCTTAGCTCTTAATGCCTCTCATGCTATATTTTACTTTATTGATCACCTATCTCTGCTGACTCTCCACTACAGTGTGTCTTTGTGAGAAATTTTGTCAGGTTTGTTCCTTGCTGGGTCTCCATGCATACAGATGCTCAGTCATTTTTTCATAAATAAGTGAATAATTAGTCTTGAAGCATTTGTGTGTGTGCAGATGCACACATGCTTTTTTCCCCCCTCTAATTTCCCCCAGTTCATGGTCCTTGGAAGCACCAGCATCACTGGCTGCAGTGGAGAGAGACTCCTCTGTTCCTCAGCTGCTGCTCATGTTTTCTGATAACTTGTTCCTGTTCATGTTTTCCTTGATGTTCAGTTTAATCTGATTTTAACTGTCACAGAAAGGCAAAAAAAAAGGTGATCATGCAGGGATGATTCTACCAAATGAAATGTAAAGCAGCTTTAGGACAAATGAAGGTCTGATCATCATTGTGAAGAATGTGTAGCTAGAGTTTCTAGGAGTCCGGGATGTAAAGGTGTTGACCAGGACCACGTAATTTCCTCTGTGAATGGAGGGAAGCCTGGCTCCCATGTTCTACTCAGAACATCACGGACTTCTTTTTGGATTTGTTACTTCTCCTATTAATTTTCTTACCAGTGTGACCAGTTGCTTTGGGGGGAGGATTGTTTCCTAACCCCCTCCCCCCGCCAGCTAAAATTTCTGTTATTTGCATACCCGCTATTCTGTGGGTGTTTGATTAGGTTCACCCACCAGCTGTATTTCCTCTTCTTTCATAAACCACACAACACATATGAGTCTGTTTTCGATTCAGTTTATTTACAAAGTATTACATGATCTTTATGGTTATTCGTATGCATTAAAATGTGTGAACATTAAAGCCATGAATATCAAGTGCCTACTGTGCTTTTCTCACAGTAGAGTTTAAAAGCTTTGACCTAAAAAATGCTTTAGGCCAAAAGTATTTTTAAAATGCATGAATTTAAGGAGATCCCCCCTAACCACTTAGGTCCAGCATCTCGGAGAGAGACTTTGTAAACTCACTGAATCTTTGGGCTGTATTCATCCCAGCGCTGCTGCTACGTGGCTGGGTGATTGACAGCAAAGTCCTTCCTCTCTCCGCACTTGGGTCTTCTCAGCCTTGATCCAATCCACAGGCCATGTGGCCTTTGTCATGTTCTTCAGCCTTTCTTGTTTTTGGCCCTGACATTTTTGAAAGGGACAGGGTTATTTTGTTAGAATATCCCTTGATTTGTGTTTGTCCAGGGGCTTAGAACAGATTCAGTTTTTCAGTTTTGCACTTTTGGTGGGAGGATCGCTGAAGTGCCGCTGAGAGCATCTCAGTACCTCCCATCGCCTTGTCCTAGGACCGGCTGTGAGAACTTTGATCTTTTGAGCAATGTGATGCGGATTTCTCCACCGCAAAGTTACTGTTTTATTCTGTAATTAATTAATAGGCAATTTAACTAGATAACTATCCAATTGCTCTTTCTATATTCTTATCTGTGTTTTAAAAATGCAAATGTAGTGCACTATTTATACTATATGAAAAGAGCACCCAGTTTCAAATATCTGATCTTGGTTTGCTATCACTGCTCCACCTGATATCGCTCTACTTTGTCTTTAGCACCTCCTTCAGCTTCCTTTAGCAAATTACACAGTGCGTTTGGAAGCATTTGGCTGTGTAGACACAGGCATAATGCGGCAAGTTTCACACTCCAAGCAAGCTATACAGCCAAGCAAGCACACACATATATATGTGTTGGATTGGATTAAACTGCATACACTTCAGAAGATTAACTTGCAGTAATAGATTCTATGTTCTGGCTTTGATAGTGAAAAGAATCGTTCGGCACGTTTGGGGCAAGATTGACTAGCGAGTGTCACCCTTTTCTGGCGTTGGTTTTATGGCCTCCGTTGACTTGATGATTGTTCTTAGGATTTATAAAGTGTGTTCAGTAGAAATGGCCTTTATTCCTTTGTAATAGAAACGTATGTTTTGTTTTCAGTTCCTACATTCAGTGTTGGAACAGAGGTGTTAAGCACTGCTGCTTGGTTTTATTGAAGAGAGTTTTTCCTCAAGTTAAGTGGGCTAACGGCAACAAGGGAGCAGGCCTGTTGTGTAAATTCTTTAAACGTAGCAACACAGAGATCCTCACTGTCACTATGCAGAGAGTTACAGATCTAAGATGTGGATTCAGTGAGTTGCTGCCCTGGGGAGCCTGCACCAGGCAGGGACGTACCCCGTGCAGTGTGTACCCAAAGGGGAGAGGAGCAGGAGGGGCCTTGGCTTTCTGGGTGAGGTTTGACGTGTGATTTCGGGAGGGGGCGTCAAAGAATTATTTGACCTGGACACATCCTAACATCACAGCAGAGGTTTTTAAATAGAGGTGAATTAGGGAAGCTTGGAAGAAGAGATTGTAATTCTCCGTCTTGCATGAGACCTAAAAAGGTGGTTACGGTGAACATGATGCTTAGAAAATGCCTTCTAATAGGTGAGTGGACCAGACTCGAGGGAAGGAACACCAGGCATAATACGTATTTGGGTTCCAGTAATTTTTGGAATTGAACGAAGTTTCATTTTTAAAACAAGGATATTTAGTTGTCTTCAATGTTTTGAGCTCACCAGAGAAAAGCATTTAAAATGCACTAGCTAATACTTAAAAATATAAGAGTAAAACTTACACAGAGTTACGTAATTAAACTCTTCGAACAGACTGGAAACTGGGGCTTTATAGTAAATAGCACAGAGCCTTGTACATTTATCTGCAGGAATTTTCCTTACAATAAGGAGGAGTCTTACTGTTGCTGAGTTAACGAGTTACATGAGTCTGTTGTGTGGCTGCAGTATTGCTGCCATTCTTGCCATCACTGTGGCAGTGTTCCTTGAGTGGTACAGCATCCCCCTATGCAGCGAGCGGGGTTTCCATCCTCCGGACAGTCCTAGCTTGAATCGGCTCCTGACACGTGTTGTGAAAATGAGCTTTTCTGCCTGGGGAGGGGGTGCTTCTTCCTCCTTTTACTGTTGGACCCTAAGAAGGTGTTTCCTGTTGGCTTGTGTGAGGATTGCTGGTCCCTCCCCAGGTCTCCCAGGATGGCAGTGGTGCACCATGGTACCCCCCATATTTTAGTGAACACTTGCTAGGCCCTGTGTTTACTCTGTCCATTCTCTGATTTATTATTCAGAAGCTCTGTGAGAGAGAGAGTTTATTTCCACTTCACAGATGAGGACACCGCTGTGCAGGTGGGCGCAGAGCCCCTCAGCACGTGTGTCCAAACTAGGCCCTGAAGCCTGGGCTGGGCTTCATGCTGGTCGCTGGAGACAGAGGGGGAGAATGTCATCACTGCCCCCTCGGGGTTCACAAGTCGGAGGGGATAGGGGCACACAGCCAGACAATCCAATATTAGAGAAGAAAGGAAGAGCTAGCAGTGAAGTGAGTGAAAGGCAGAGGGGGCCCCACGGAGCTGGGGAAGCCCAGGGAGATCACAGAGGAAGTGCTGTTTGAGTATAGTTCTGGAAAAAGCAACATTTCCCAGGAGGACAGAGTTGGATGTCTGTTGCACAGGGAGTGGCATTTCCGGCAGAAGAATGGTGTCTGCAGAGAAACAGGGTCATTGGGCAGGCTGGCTGGCGGAGCTGCCCGGTTTATTTTCATCTGGTGCATCAGTCACCAGTGGGGCCGTGATGACAGGCTGCGGGGAGGCCTGTTTGCTAGAGTGGGGGACAATGGGGAGCCGTGGAAGGACTCCTCATTACTATGAATTTTGCTGCTTCTTGCCTGTAAAATGGAAGTAGTTGTCAGTACCTCCTAAGGATGAAATGAGTCAGTACTTCTACAGCGTTTAGAGTAGTGCCCGCCGTGCAGTAAGTGACCAGTGAGTGTAGACTATTAATAGGATGCCTCGGCTGGCGTGGACTACAGTTCTCACTAGCCAGTCTCGATTAATTATTGTATGCGTTGTCCTGGGAACTTTACAGACACTATTTGTAATCATTATAACGTGCTTGCAATATAGGTTTTATTCTTTCTGTGTGTGAGGGACCCGAGCCTCAGAAGTCAAGTAACGGCTGGCACAGACGAAGTGGACTTCCCAGAAGGTGTTTGCTCTTTGCTCCCCGCTGCAGCGTGATGGTTACCGTGGGGGATGTGCGTGTTGTGGGTCTGGGCTCCGGGAGCCAAGAAGCATGGCTAGGGGAGAAAGGTGCTGTCAGGGAGCAGGCTGCAAGACGGGGGGCTGTGGGCTGGGAACAGGCTGCAGCGCCGCGGGGGGCTGTGGGCAGGGAATAGGCTGCAAGATGGGGGGCTGTGGGCAGGAAGCAGGCTGCAGGACAGGAGGCTGTGGGCAGGGAACAGGCTGCAGTGTAGGGGGCTGTGGGCAGGGAGCAGGCTGCAGCGCCGGAGGCTGTGGGCAGGGAACAGGCTGCAAAATGGTGGGCTGTGGGCACGGAGCAGGCTGCAGCGCGGAGGGCTGTGGGCAGCATAGGAGGAGTCACAGCTGCAGCTCCCCCGGGTGCCATGGGGAGCAGGCAGAGCACAGCCAGGTCCAGGGGGCCAGAGAAACGAGAGACAGATGAAGTTGCTTGCAAGATGAGCATCTCTAATTCTGGCTAGGAGTTACTTGGTGTTCAATATGGTGAAAAGTGACAAGATGTATCACAGGCATGAGGCCTTTTTTGGGGGGAAACAGATGGATTAGAAGAAGCTTAAAATGCTTCGTGGTTAAACTGCCCAGGGAGCTGCTCTGTTGACCCCCAGTTGTTTCCTCTGTACCCCTGAGGTTTTGTTGGGGTGGGTGAGAGACTTTCCTTGGTGAACTATACTCTTGGAACCACTATCCTTATCGCCCCCACAATACAAAGAAGAAACAGCTACCCTTCTTGCATGGTGGGTCATTAATTTGTGACATATTCACTGAGCCATTTGGACTGCAAAAATAAGCCCTGCTAAACACATAATTGACAGTCTGGTTTCTTATCTGAGCCAACCAGCTTACTTTCAGTTCGAGTCCTTGAAGACAGCACGTACTAACTTTTCTGATTCCAGGGACAAGCTTTTAGCTTCAGGTCAAGATTGCCTCCACATTTTCACATGTTCCTTGTTCCTTATTTTTCATAAAGGAGATATCTGCCTTGCTTACTATGAAAATAACACTGAGGGCTGGACAGAAGTGCTTGCATAAGCACAATTTAAATGCGTGCTTTACTTAGTCATGAAGAATACGCTTTAGTTGGTGAGGTAACTCTGGCTATCTGGTAAAAACCACTCTCCAAAAGAAGGGACAGGACCTGCTAGTACAGCTTTGGCCACTGCAGCTGTCCCTTTCCTCAGCATCTTTCATGTAAAGGTTGTAGCATCCATTGATGAACCAAGCCCCAAACTGTCATTTCCTTGAGAATGGCTAGATGCTGGCATTCTTCTGAAAATGGGCTTCCCCTCATCAACTGTGCCAAGCCATAGTTCTTTCTAAAAAAGGCTGAGTAAACGCCTTTGATTGTCAGTTTTCAGAATAAGAATTGCTGCAGTTGCATAGTTAGTTGTAATAAATGAGTTTTTTTCTTATTTAAAAAAATTATCTTTGGTCATTGTTAGGGCTCACGAATATTCAGTCATTCAGTATTTTACAACCATTTACACTCATGGTTCATTTTAGTGTTCAGATTGTCTCAGAGTTGGCCAGTGGAAGATGTTTCAAGCTCTTTTGTATCCTTTGACATGATACCATTTGACTTAGAGCACCTCCTTGCTTTTTGGCATCCAATGATGTCCCAGGCTCATCTTGTGTTTTTTCTGCCTCAGATCTGCAGTCAGCCATTTCTCTGTGGAACCTTACTTCTTTCTGGTGGGAAATGATATTTAGAAATCAAGATCTAGGTGCTGAAGTTTCTCATTGCTACCAGGATGTCATGGCATCTATGTCCTGCAGTGGATGGATGGTTATATGTATATCTGTGTGTGCAAGTGTGTGCACACATGTTGTGCATGCATATGGGAGTTTATATTCCTATTTCCAATTTATCTGTAACATCTCTAGTTAACATTAAAGAGTTTTATTAATTTCTTTGATTTTTATGTTTATCTCATATCTGTTACGTGGACAGTGAATGATTTCTGGTAGCAAGGACATGGTTACTTATTTGTTTTACCCTGCTAGAAACATAGACTAGCTTCAGAATTAAAATCTGCTATATGTTGGGAAGAAAGGAAATATGTAAGTACATAACGTCTTGGTGGGAAGTAAAAGAGAGCTGAATATTCTATCATAGTAGGAAGCCAATAGATAATGCTTAAAATCAGGAAGTACAACTGCAAATATGTTGCTTAGAGATAAAGAGGAAAACCAAAGGAACACAATGGATGAAAGAGTTGAAAATGCTTTCGCAGAATGGAAATTGGAGGGGAGGGGTTATGGACAGTGGGCTGCTATTTTCACAGGAAGTCACATCGAGCTATTGGACTCTAAGACATTGGCAAGTGTAACTTGGATGTGAAGAAAAAGTTCTAATCTCAGTCCCAAATTATTACTCTCTATTTTTGTCATTGTTGATACCTTTTCTGGAAGATACCTTGCTGTAAAAATGTGTTTTATGGAAAAGTTTTGAAGGAAGTTCAGGGAATGCATTAGAATTTCAGTTCTTCTTAGATAATATTATAAAGGCAAGTACTTGCTGCTTGGGCCTTAACAAAAATTGGAAGACTTTGAATCTTTTTCCAGATGTATAGCTGTTCAGTTAATTGGATGTGTAAAATTTACAAAGACTTAAAAATTGTGGTGGAAAACACATAAAATTTATCCTCTTAACCATTTAATGTGTATAGTACGGTGTCAACTATCTGCACATTGTTGTGCAACAGATCCCCGGAACTTTTTCATCTTTTAAAACAATCTCTATGCTCGTTGAATAAACTCCCCTCTCTCCCCTCCCCGAGGCTCTGTCAACCACCGTTGTTCTTTCCTGATTTATATAAACTTTTAAAAGTTCTCACCAAGTTTAATGTGCTGCAGTGTGACTCTGAATTCCACACTGTTGCCCTGTGGAAACATACTTCAGCTTTTTCTAAAGTAAAAGTGTCACAGTCTGTTCCATGGTAAGAGTGCCCGTGTGTGGCAGTGGTGTTTGTTGGTGTGTGCGTGCGTGTTTACAGTCGGTTAAATTTTTGATGAAATCAAAGTAATGTCTGCTTGTGATTGCTTTTGAATTTCTTGGAGAAATGCATTCAGAGAACTTCTTATATTTCTTTTGAATAAAGAGTGATTTAGGTTAAAAAAAATACATATTAAGATTCTCTGCATTGGAGTACATGCTGTAGAGAATTGTAACCAACTGGAGGCTGTGCTATCTGCCTTCAAGGGGGCTCCCTTAAAGGCATTTTTTTGGGAAACAAGATGTAGACCTAAAACATGGAGCAACAGTCAGTACATATAATTACCTGTGATCATACAGGAAAAGAGGGGGAGACTGGAGAAATTAGGAGAAGTTTTCTGAAAGAGCTAAATATGGGTGAACTACCTGGTCCTGAATTAAAACAACAGGTTAATGAAAACAAACACATTGAATTTAGCACCCCCCCACCCCTCTGGCTCTGTGTTCACATCTCTTTCGATGGCACCGTGCTCTGCTCAGCCACCTGCCCTCCTGGGAAATCTGGAAGCCGCCTGCCGCTCTCTTTTTCTCTCCACTATCAGGTTAGTGACAGATGCCACCTGACTCTCTTGTTCCCCCCTCAGTCACCTTCCCACTGGACTTTGCAGCCTCCTTTCAATTCGTCTCCCCCACAACTTCTGAGAGAGTCTTAATTTACATATCTTATCTCATCGTTCCTTAAAATCCTCCAGTGGCTTTGAATCATTTGTGGTAAAAAAGCAAACTCCACAGCTTGTCACTGCCTGGGCTACTGGTTATCAATGGCAGATTTCTGGACCCCACTCCAGACTTACCGGGTTGAAATCTCCAGTTGGAGCTAAATCTGTGTGTCTGATGTGCGCCCTCTGGTGATCATTTTGTGCACTAGTGTTTGAGGCCCCCCTGGCTGGGCCACCTGCCGGGCTTGCCTCAAGGATGACCCTCTCTCCTGTTGCCTCGCTGCTGTCTGCGTGGCCTGGGACATTACACACTGCTGCTTCTGTCTGTGGAACTCCTCTGTCCCTCCTTTCGAGACGTGGCTCGCACATCCTGTTGCTTCCACTCCTGTGTCCCATGGCTGGCAGAGCACTTACCTCGCTTCTGTCAGTGTCTGTGTCCCTGTGTCCCCCTACCTGGAGGATGAATCGCCTCACGTAGGGGCTGCTTTCTCCTCACCTTTGTAGCACCAGACCCCTGGAGAGCTTCTGGCTCATAGTAGGCATGTAATGCTTGCTGCCAAACACCCATAGTGTTTATTTTACCTTAAATTGTCACCTTGATTCCCAAGTAACAATACTTAGTGTCATCACAGTAAATAAAACCAGAGAGAAACGGCCAGTTAAAAAACAACATGGCAGAATGGCAGAATTATTCCCCCCGACAAAAACAGGTACCCAGTATTTGCCTCTCACTCAACACCAGCGTCTGTAGGAAATTCTGTTTAAGAGGAAAACTTTTCTAAAGCTTAAAAAAGATTTCAGTAATTGATGGCACCAGAGCACTTCCACTGAGTGCCAGCAGCCCGTCTCCCCCAGCCCTTTCCCCTACCTTCCAGCCAGAGGGCCTGAGTTCCCTGCCTGACCGTTCAGCAGGAAGCAGTGTTCCAGCCCCCAGCTGGCTCCCTGCTGGCCCCCGTCCCCTGCCCTGCGGCAGCCCTTTGACTTGGGCTGTTGTTGACCCCAGCAGCCAGCCTGCACACCACTGCTGCTTTCATCCCCAGGGTGAGCAGCGGCTGGCGCCTGAATGGGGGTTTCAGGTGTCCTGGGGGTCATTTTATAGAATGCAACTGATTATCTTTTTAAAGCTTTTTATTATGGATGTTTCAAACCTATACAGGGATAGGAGACTGTAACAAAGATTCTATCACTTACCACCTGGGTTTGACTGTTCACTCCTGGCCACGCTGGTTCCTGCCCCTGTTCCCTCCCTCCCCCACCCCCGCCCCCTCAAGGCCATGTCATGTCAGAGTGGGTGACTTTCTGTCCGTGTGGAGCAGTCTTTTCTTACACTTCATGATGATGAATTTTTATTGGCAGCAACGTATTTGGGGAAAACATTAAAAAATTGTATAATTGCTCTACTGAGATATAATTCACATTTTACAGTTCGTTTTAAGTGTGCTGTTCAGTAGTTTAGAATATGTTCGGAGTTGTGAGACCATCACTACATTGTAGAGTGTTCCTTGGAAGGAGTCTCGTACCCGTTAGCAGTCACTTCCCATTTCCCCTCAGTCCCCCTCAGCTCTATGGATTTGCCTATTCTGGACATTTCGTATAAGTGGAATCATAACATATGTGGCTCTCTGAAACAAGTTTCTTCCAGTTAGCGTAATGTTTTCAAGGTTCTTCCATGTAGTATTTACCAGTAGTTCATGACTTCTTAGGTCTGAATGGTTATTCCATTATAGGCATATGACACATTTTATTTACTTGTTCATCAGTTGACGGACATTTGGCTTGCTTTCACTTTTTGACTATTATGAATCATGCTGCTGCAAACATTTGTGTACAGATCTGTGTGTGGACGTGTGTTTTCACTTCTCTTGGGTGTGTAACTAGTTGTGAAATTGGTGAGTTAGATGATGACTCTATGTTCAACCTTTTGAGAAAATGCCAAACCGCTTTCCACAGTGGCTACACCCAGCAATGCGGGAAGGTTCTGATTTCCACAGATTATCACCAGAAGTTGTTATTATCTGTCTTTTTGTTTGTAACTGTCCCAGTGGTACCTTGCTGTGGTTTGGATTTGCACTCGCTGGTGGCTGACGATGTTGAGCATCTTTTCATGTGCTTATCATCCATTTGTTTATCTTTGGAGAAATGCCGACTCAGATCCTTTTCCCATTTGAAAAAATGGGTTGTCTTTTTATTACTGAGTTGTGATCATTCCTTATGTAGTCTGCATCCAAGTCAGATAAATGATTTGCGAATGTTTTCTCCCAATTTGTGAGTTGTCTTTTCACTTTGTTGATGGCACCCTTTGATCAAGAAAGCATTTTGACAACAGAAAACATGGGGAAAGTCTTTCAGTCATTTTATTGGGAGTTCAGAAATGGAGTGTGCAGTGCCTTACATAATGCTGACCGCCCTCCGCCCCCTAATCGGTCTGCACCAAAGTCAGGCTGTTTAAATCCTCCACACCCTGCAGTTTTGAGAAGCAGCCTGTTTCCACTGTGAAGAGGCAAGAACTATTTTACTGTAGTGGTGCAGCCTCAGGGAGCATGTTGAAAGATACAGGTTTCTCCATCAAGGAGCCTGTCATCTTTGACTTAAAGAGCTGATTCAAGTGGGTCACTTCAAAGATGTGCACTTTCGTCTGTGGACTTGGAGTTTTTTAAAAAAAATAATCTTTGTTTCATCTACTTTATGTAGGGTGTTGCCAGTGGTTTTGATACAGGGAAAGAATTTAGCCAGGAAAATAAGCCTTCACAAAATTAAAAGATATATACACACACACACACATATATATGGTGTCTGTATGCATAACATTTATATTTATACTTATATTTACTGGAAATTTATAAAAAGGATTGAATAAGTTCCATATTTGCTTGGAACTTTGTAGCACATTAGTTAACAGGTGCTTCTAGTTGCATTGATTGTAATAAAGACAGAATTATTAGGGAATTTAGCATTTTCCCTACTATGGTGTTTGAAACCTTCTAGGTATGCAGTGATGAGTTTAAACTAGAAAGCAAAGATGTTTGTATGAAGATCTGAGAAGCGGAATAATTGAGGAGGAACTTGATTTTAATAGTTTTATTTTGGGAGGACCTTATAGTGCATTGATTCAAGTCAGTACTTAGATCTTGAGTGTGTAAGGCATAGTTTTATGGGGATGCAAGAGATGGAGGAAGTTATAACACATCGATTGGAGAAGAGAGACACATCCCTGTTACGTGGTGGGCTGGTGTCCAGAGCCTGGAGAGGCTACATGTGAGATGTGACAGTTGAATTGGGCCCAGAAAAACTCCCACATGTGAACACGGATGAGTAGCTGAGGTGGAGCCTCGCAGACATGGGAGTCAGAGAGACAGCACCTTGAGCTGACAGCGTATGTAATGGTAGATAGTATTTGATTTTAATTCCCAGCTAAGGAGTTTGACCTTAATTCATTAAGGACTGCAGATCCATCGAAGGTTTTGGAACCATGAAATTGACATTGACTGATACGATAAATACTTGTCCAGACCAGCATGTCAGACCTTGCAGCTCCGCTGAGACAGAAGCAGGGTCTAACATCAGGGATAGTCAAGGTCTAACCTTTAGTTTCCTTTCTAAAAACTTTTCATGCCAATATTAATGATGGTAGTGACCACTTACTGATCCACTTCTGCACTGCGTGCGCTGGGCTAGGTAACTTATCCTTACAGTAGCTCTGACATCTGTGTGTTATGGATCCCTCTTGTTGAGATGAGGAAGTTGAGGTTTAGGAGGGTAGATGCCTTGCTCATCACTGAGTGCCAGGATTTGGACCCCGGGCCATCCTGTCCCAAAGTTCTTTCTGCCAGGAGCACTCAGTGTGGCCCTGCATTGCTTCCTGCTCTGTCACTTTGCCAGGACCCCCTCTCCATGAGCGTTGTTGCATTTGGGGTGCTCTGTGTTTGCCCCCAGGGTGTGTTCCTCCTCTCCTGAGCTCCCAGTTCTCTTATTAATACGGCAGATATTGCAGGCCCTGGGGGATCATCTTTTGATGTAACTTGGCACGTCTCTGTCCTCACCCGCAAAGTGTTTATTTTCATGTCCTGGAGTGGGGCATCTCACACCTGTCTGTGTGGTTCTGGTTTACCTGGGTGACCTTGTGTTATGCCTGCAGTGGCTGGATCTGTAAAACGGTGGGGTGAACGTCATGACCTCTGAAACCCCTTCCGTTTTGGGGGTGAGGCATTAACAGAGAAGAATAGTGGCCTTGGGATACTTGGATGACAGGGAAAACATTGTCCGAGGGACAGGCTGTACTTTTCAGCACTGACCCCCTCTCCACTCTCAGTAATGTTCGTGTTCACCAGCTGTCTGATGACCTGGCTCTGTGGACCTCAGTTCTGCTGGACCTCAACAAACTGGAGATGAGGCTGACTCCTCCAGGTTGCTTGATTCGACTTAGAGCTGCTCCGCTTTTGGAGCAGCCTCCTTGCTCACTTCCTGTGTCCTTTCTCCCTTTGAACCTCCCCACACCCCATGGTCTCTGTCCGTTCCTGTTGTCTTTTTATCTCCTGGAACCGGGTTCGCTCCAGACCCACTAAACCAGGATCTGGTGGAGTGGGCGAGGGGCTGGAGACAGTAGCATCGTGTAAGAGCTTCCCTGGCGCTTGCGTTTGCGGTCAGTCCGGGCTGAGGACCCCCACGGTCTGGCACTGCTGCCCTCGCTTCTCTCCTTTAACCTCCAGTCCTAACGAAGCATGAGAGGGGTCCGTGAATCCTAATAATTTTAAGGAGTGCATTACTAGTGCCATTTGTTATTTTCTGTTTTTAATTTTTGATGAAAGTATTGTATGCGTCCTAATTTTTTTGGGGGGAGGATTAGGATTGTTTGTTATTTATTTGTGTAATAGATTGAACCCAGGCCCTCGTGCATGCTAAGCACGTGCTCTGCCATTGGGCTGAACCCTCTGGTTCACACTAGACTGTCTGATGTCCCAGACCTCTGACTTGGTCTGATTTGATATGATAACTTCATGTCAGTTAAATACAGTTGAAGTTAAAATACACTACTAAGAGGTGTACAGTTGAATTTCATTTGAGTTTTAAAAAGAATTCAGATTGTGGGATGAAATACTCGGCATATTTTTAAAAAGATATGCGTATGTTTATGTAAACAGTCAAGCACACATAAAGACAAAAACTGAAAAGATATAAAAATATTTAATGATTATGAGGTTTTTTTTCTTCTCATATCTGCATTAGAAATTTTCTATAGTGAATGTTCTTCTGTATTAAAAAAAAAAAAGGCAATCTTGAAAAGAAAATACACTCTGGACAAAGTAGAGGGTGTGTGAATGTGTGTGTTATTTTTAGCTCTTGAGGCTAAAATACTCTGAGGGGATACTGAGAATAGTACCGTACAGAGAGTGAGTTAATAGCAAGGCTTGGCACACAAAAGCTAGGATTTGGATCCTCATTATTTTTGTTTTCGCTTATTATAGCTCAGCTAAACTCGTCTCATCTGCTGGTTGGCATTTGTTTTGTTGAACAAGTGACAGTCATGAGACTATTAGTCCATATCAGGGGCACCAGAAAATGATGACATTGGTAATTCATTGTTTTGTTTTTAGTGCGGCTGGAGTAATTTTAACAATGATATCTGTTATCGGTGATACTTTCTGAAGAACGATTACACCAGGAACAGAATGTTGACCTAGTATCTGTTCATCTGTTACATTGGCTTATTACTGGAGCAACGCATTGGAAACACATGTGTTTGAATTTCAATTGTAAATAAGACAGCATTAGAATAAGTGGTTTAGACCAAAACTTAGCAGTAGTTATCTCTGGGTACTGTTGTCAAGTAATTTTAACAGTACTTAAAAAATAAAAACAAGGTGCTCCATTTCTAACCGATATTTAGTTTCTACTCTTTTTTCAAAGTAGGTTCCTTTAAAAATAAGAAGGGAGGGGAACCTATCGCCAAAATAATGGGAAAACCGCATTGTGTGGTCATGTTTCTTCTGAAATGCTGTCTTGCTATCCTTGGGGAAATTTGACTGTGAACATGCAATTATTACATTTTTATCCACAAAATGGGCTGAAGTTGGTATCACATCCCTCATGGTTGCCAGAGGCAACACACTGATTTAATTTGTGCCCCTGTGGCGGATACCTTTGAATAATTTTAGTGATTTTGTTTTTACGTTGCCTTTTCAGTTTCCTTTTCAGTCTCCTGCCCTTTGCTGCTCACTGCTCTTGCTGATTGAGTTCTAAGCAGAGTAGAGTAATTGAGGGTCCAGACGGTTGTCCAAGAGGCGGCTGTTCTCCTGTCCCTGGCGGTGCCCAGGGGAGTGGAGTCGACATGCTGTCTGGGCCCAGCCTGCAGGGAATGCCAGTCCTGTTACAGATGGACAAAAACAGAACAAGTCTTAATTAGGCATGTTTGAACCCTGACATGGAGCCTGAAAAACAGACCCTAAGAAAGCTACATTTGGGGGGATTTTGAATTCTTTTGGAGTAGAATTGTGATTTTTGTGGAGTGCTCACCTCTACTGTTCTATTTCCCACTTGTGCCTCTGATATTTTTATTGTGCTATTAATTAACACAGAGGATCACCAGATAACACTACGAGTGTAGCCATCTCTTCTAGGCTAGGGGGTCACAGAGGCACAAGGGGAGAGCTGGCCAGCACCCCTGCTGGCCAAGTGGGGCAGGTGTCATTACTTAAGGGCTTTGTGGCAGGAGTGCCTTTCTGAACAATGCTTGCATATGTATGCCAAAGCCATTTTTGTGTAATAGATGTTTTATTTTATAAGTACATCCTTAAGGTAACCGGAAAGAGGGAGAGAAAGTTAGGTCTTACAATCATCCTGTCTGGAAATGGACTTTTGTTTGTTTGTTTGTTTACATGCAGAGTGGACACAAATTTCTACCAGGTATCTTCGAGAGCAGTTGGCCAAGATTTCCGACTTTTACCACATGGCTTCCAGCACAGGGGACGGCCCTGTCCCTGTGCCGCCAGATGTGGAGCAAGCTATGAAGCAGTGGGAGTATAACGAAAAGCTGGCATTTCACATGTTCCAGGTAACCCTCCCACGAAACGCAAGGCTGTTAGCATGCTTTTAAGAGGAGAAGAGATTCCTTATAGTTTGCTTTTTGCAAGGGGTTAAAATATATTCTTATATGGATGAATACATTCAAAAAAGCCACCTGACATTTCTCACATTGACTTATATTAAAGGTATAACACCTTTGCCCTGAGATGACAGCTTCCCGTTGTACATATTGATCACAATGCTTTCAATGATGTCAGCTTTTTAAATGTCTAATTGCTTTGTAATTATGCTATTAAATGTAATCCTCCTAAACCTTTTGTTTTGCAAAAATTAGAGATTTATTAAAAAATAATTTTGTGCATCCTGTCTTGTTGAGATCTCCTTTAGAGCTTCGTTATTCCAAAGAAAGGTCGTCTTAGTTTTGTTCACCTGCAGTTTAAAATGCAGTTGATCACATGTGAGAAAGTTTTGAAAACTGTCAAGCAGTATGGAATTTAAAAAATAAAAAAATAAAAAATGCCTTTGAGGGGAGGGGTACGGGCATGGAGGAATGAGTGACCGCTCATCCCGACACGCTGATATACATCATAGTGACCAGAAGAGGGCGCTTGTGCCATTATTTGCCTTGATCTTTTCTCCTGACAAGGAGGAAGGAAAAGTGTATTGAGCTGAAATTGCTGTCTTGATCAAAGAAGAAGGAAGTACAAAGGATGTGTGGTTACTAAATTGCCTCCTTAGAACTTTAATTATAATTTCCAGATGGTAAGCAACTTTTTCTTAGGGGTCGAAGTAGGAAAATGCCTGGTTCTTTAGGAAGTGGCATTGTTAGTTTTAAGTTGGTAAAAACCGTTCTTATGAATTCTAGTTCGATCTATCAGAGAACTGCTTTGGTCCTGCTCTGAGCTTTTATGACTTTTATAGAGCTGAGGATTTAGTCTGTGTCTCCGAAAAAGTGTCTCTCAGCATGCTTAATATCTTTGGAAGGATTACTTTGTGTATTAGGAACACTGAAATCAGTATCTCTTTTATATAGGAAGCAGGTCCTAAACTGATGAACCTAACTGGGATATTAATGTTAAAATTTTAAATTTCATTGTATTTTAATTCACCGTATACTGAAATGTGAAACTGCCTCTAGCATACACATGTGCAGACACGCATGTGCAGAAATCAAGGTGCAGGTTCATAACAAGCATCTTGAGGATGGACATTATGTAGTCATGGGAAGTTATGCTTACAAAGATTCTCTTTCTTTGGAACCTCTCATTCACAGTCTCTTATACCTTAATGCAAAGTTCCATTTTATTTATTTCTTAAAGTTTACTGGTCTGAAAATTTTAAATTGCAGTTTTCCTGTGGCTAGTCTTGTAACTCTTTTTTGACTGTAAGAGTTTAATTTATTTATTTTGAAGTACCATCAGTCACAATGTGGCAGTTTCTGGTGTACAGCACGATGTCCCAGTCATGCATAAACATACATATATTTGTTTTTGTATGCTTTTTCATTAGTAAGCGTTTTTAAAATTGGAAACTAGCAATAAGTAAATACTTTGACATCTTGTCCTATCAGTGTGGTGTCACTGTAATGTTTTAAACATAGAAACTAATTTATCAGTATATTTTTATACGAATCATCGATAATCATGGCAGTGGACCACTGGGGCTGCATAGTATAGGTCAAGTCGCTAGGAACAAAGTGGGACTTCATGTTAACTACTAACGTTGTTACTGGAATGACTAAAATTGTGAGTGTCTTTCCCAGAGAGCATAGCTCTTTATTTCTGTCTTGAAAATTCTTCTATCATGTGAATCATAATACAAAGCTATAATAAGACATAAATATGTATGCACATGGAATGTCATAAAGAATGTGTATTTATATGTATGGGTATATGAAGGCAGCAGATGAAAATGTTAACAGTGCTTATGTCAGGAGGGGCTGCACCAACCCTGGGGGGCATTTTAGAAGTTTGTGGGTGTGTTATTTTTTAGTGTAGCTATGTTGGAATATTTATACATCATTTTATTATCAGTTCCTTTCATTTCTTTATGTTACAGTTAGACCATTATATTCATTTTTAAGGTTATATTTATAGGTAGGTTATGGTATCTGAAATTCATTTTAGGAGAGAGAAGGAGGCTACTGGGGGGCACTGGATCTGATGGGATTTTCAGCCTCTTGTCAAGATGAAGGTGTGATGGTTGCTTTTTGTTCTTTATAGTTACCACCAGGGGCCAAGTTTCCTCCTGTGAGGGTGAGTTCCTGTTACCATGAAGTCTAGTTAGGCATGCCCTGGTGGTATGAAAGATTCTGAATTTTCTTTCTTGTGGGAATTAATTATCATCAATTTAGACTGAAACAGATAAGCAAAAACCAAAACCAAAGAAACCCTGGAAGCCAGCCGTACAGAATAACACTAGTTCTTCACTTTTTTTGAGACTTGGACTTTGATTAATGAAGCCATGTTTTACTACAACAACAACAACAAAGAATAGTAAAATTACACTTAAGCGTAAAAATAACAGTGCTCTTTTTTTAAAATTTTAGTTGGTTTTGCTTTAACATCATTAGCGTCCTTTTTCTTTGTTCATTTAAGGAAGGAATGCTAGAGAAACATGAATATTTGACGTGGATCTTGGACGTCTTAGAAAAGATCAGACCAATGGACGATGACCTTCTTAAACTCTTATTACCACTGATGCTGCAGGTACAGTACACGTAACTGTGAGCCAGTTGATTTTATGGGCAAGAACTGAGTCTGATAAGAATGACTAGGTAAGTAGAGGTGGAAGAGGACAGAATTTCTTGTTGAAATGGAAGGGAAAAAATGTCCTGATGCTACAGCACATGAAGTGATGAGGGGCTTCTCCTGAGGTCTAGCAGGCATTTGTATTGGCCGTGTTTGTAGCTTTCATCCACATGTCCTTTTCAAGTGTCCTCACACACAGTAATTTCCCCCACCCCTGAGCTGAGCAAACAGGTCTTTAAATACCGTCTCCTTGTTCACACAGGTTTCTGTGAAAACAAAACAATTCATCTCCTTCTAAGGATATAGAGGACCTTCTCCATTCTTTTGATATTCTTTGATCCACTGGGCATGGGAGCTTCCTATTTTCGTGATTGGTCTAAGATCTGTTAAAATTTAGGCTATCTGGATGAAACTTATTGAAAAAATAAAAATTTCTTGGAAAGGTAATTCATGCTTTTGATGATTCAAACCACATGAAAGAGGATCTGGTGAAAAGTAATTCTTTGTCACCCTAGTGCCTCCCAGAGACCACACCGTTCTGCTGCTGGTGTCCTGTGTCCTCCCTGAGGTGGCCTCTGCCTGTGCCGACCTCTGCAGTCAGTCACTCCTTCCAGACGTGCCTGTTGAGCCCTTGAGATGTGACAAGCACACACTGAGATGCGCTCTTAGTATAACCTGCACGCCAGGCTTCAGACTTAGTCCAGAAAAAAAGGAGCAAATAGTATCTCATGAATGCTTTCTGTGTTGATAGCATGTTGAAATGATAGCGTTCTTGATTTAGCTATATTGGGCTACATAAAATACATCATTCTTTTAATTTTGCCTGTTTTTTTTTTTTTTAATGGCTGCTAGAAAATTGAAAATCCCACCTGTGGCTTGCATTATATTTCTATTGGACGGCACTGGTCTAGACAGTACCTTTGAAGTTTGTTTTTGTTTTTGTTTTTTTAATGAAAAAAAAAGTCTGTATTGCAGTGGTTCTCTGACCGAGGAGCCTAAGACGTGGCTGAGTCTGGTGTCCTGTGCTTCTCAGTATTCAGATGAGTTTGTGCAGTCGGCCTACCTGTCTCGTCGTCTGGCCTACTTCTGTGCCCGGCGCCTCGCCCTGCTGCTGAGTGACAGCCCCACCCTCCTAGCCGCCCACTCGCCGCACATGATGGTAGGAGCGAACAGCTCGAGCATCGGGGCCCCCAGCCCCGGCCCCCCGGGCCCCGGCATGAGCCCCGTGCAGCTGGCCTTCTCAGACTTCCTCTCCTGTGCGCAGCACGGCCCCCTGGTTTACGGGCTCAGTTGTATGTTGCAGGTGAGTCCCTGGTCCTTCCCGTTCCGTGTTAAACACTCCGTGTAGGGAACAGCTGAGCTGGGAGCTGCATCTTCAACGTTCATGTCATGTCTCTAGTGGTTTCCTCATCCGAGTAATCTATAGATGGAAGTTTCATGGTTTATTTTTTTAAAACTCAATAAATATCTTTTATTAAAGAAAAAAAGGAATATTGTTAAGCACCAAAACTGTATGTTGTATTGAATGTACAAGAAGAGAAAGGTGATTGCAATACCTGGTGTACAAGTACTTAACTCTGAAGTCATGGGTGTTAGAAAGAAAAAACATGAAATACAAAGCAGTACAGTAATTACAGTGCAGAGAAGCTGCACTGAAGAGCAAAAGGCAGCAATCAGAACAGTTACTGGAGATTTCATAGTATTGTTCTGAATGTTTGCTTAGTTTTTTCAACTTTGTACTTTTAGTACTTCAGAATGTATTTTTTAATTAAATTTTATTTTTTTGTTGGGCGGAGGTAATTAGGTTTGTTGATTTATTTATTTATTTTTAATGGAGTTACTGGGGATTGAACCCAGGACCTCATACACACCAGGCACACACTCTACCAGTTGCCTATACCGCCCCCAATGCTTTAGAATGTTAATTGAGCATATTTAAGTATTGTAAATTTGCAAGAGTTGCCGTTTACATTACACTTCACCACACACTGTCCATTTAGTGTAACAGGTGTTAAAACCATCCTGAAAAGCCAAGCACAATGTGCTAGTGTTTTGCTTCTACCATTATAACGTTGCACAAAGCTAGTAAATTGGTTTGCCATTACAATTTTCATTTAACCAGAAAGGCTTAAAAAGTGTCAGTTTCATCTGCCCTAATGGGCTTTTATTCATGCAAAAGGATCTGTAGCCTTTGTTTCTTCATAAACTATATATTATGGTTTTACAGGTGGGGAAGTTTCAGGTTTTTTTGAAAATTTTATTTATTTTTTTGGTTGGGGGGAGGTAATTAGGTTTATTTATTTATTCTTGGAGGAAGTGCTGGGGATTGAACCCAGGACCTCATGCACGCTAAGCAAGCGCTCCACCACAGAGCTATGCACTACCCCCGCCGGAGGTTTCATGTTTTTATACCCTGTGTCAGGTCAAGGCGAGAGGAGATTTGCTGCTTCTGTCTAGAAGTAAGGATACCGTGGTGGTTCTTTATCAGGACTGTTAGGTAGTTCTGTGATTGAAAGTCGTTCAGGGAGCCCACAGAACAAGGCAGCTGTGTTCCTGTCCTTCCAGAGAGACGGCTTCTCCGTGCAGCAGCTGTGGCTTCCTCAGTCCACTGCTTGAGTTGGTTGCCTTCTTTCTCTGTTTCTTAAAAATCCAAATAGTTCACGAGGCTCTGTTCACCAGCCAGGCGTCATCGCTTGCGGGGTGCTTGAAAGTCCAAGAGCATGTGGGCCATGGGCTGATGCTGTCGGGCGTGAGGTGCAGCCCTGCCCTAGAGGAGCTCACGGGTGGTGTTCAGGTCACATTTCTTGGCTCTCAGTGCGGCCTGCTCTTTACAAAGGGGCTTTGGGACAGGGCTGGCCATGGAGACAGGGTCTCCACCATAGTGGAGTTTACTGGCTTGTCAGGAGCACAGACGCACTCATGATGAGCTGCTTCCACATCCTGTGACAAGGGGCTGGCGGAGCAATGCTTAGGGGGCTCAGCACGTTGAGAAGTGCAACTTCTAGTCCAACCTAGAATTCAGGGAGATTTTTCTGGAGAAAGCGGTCCTGACTAGTGCTTATAATATGGATTAAAAAAAAAAATGTGGTAGGAGTGTTCCTGGCAGGGGGAACAGCATGGAGAAAGGCCCAGAGGGTTGATCAGTCACCTGGTGGGCAGGTTGGTTTTAATGGAATATAAAGTATGAGACCTGTTGGCGATCAGGGCATAGAAGACCGCTGTGTGCCTTATGATTGGGGTAGGGGGTGTCACTGAAGGTGGTTTTGTGCAGGAAGTGACATGGTCAGTTGTGTGTTTTTGTTAGATTGTTCTGGCCACAGTAGAGAGAAGATCTTTGGGGGTGGGGAGGTCAGGGAGGGAGAGGCAAAGACAAGAAGGCGGCTGGCTTGAGCAACTTTGGGCTATTTTAGATGGTTTTATCCCTTGAGATCTGATCTCCACGTGGATACGTTCAAGAAGTGGTTCTGTGTCTGATTCTGAAGATGAGGGCTGACAACTGGCCAGATGTGTGGATTTGAGTCACTCAGGGCTGCTTGGCTGGTCAAGACCCTGAGATGGGGTGAGATTACCTAGAGAGTCAGTGTGAAGGCTGACCTATGAACCTGAGAGGCACCCGGGGTCAGAGTTTGTAGAGGGGATGTTCACAGAGATGCCCAGGAAAGGCTGGCCAGACTGGAGAGAGAAGAATGGGGGAGAGGGTTGTTAAAGAAACAAAGATGATGACCAAATATGCCAACTGATGAGGGATGCTGAGGGTAGGAGAGTATGTGTGTGTGGCTGGGGAGGGCTATGTGGGAACTCTGTGTTTTCTACTCAGTTCTGCTGTGGGCCTGAAACTGCTCTAAAAAAATAGTCTGTTAAAAAAAAAGAAAAAAACCCAAAGATGACCAGAATAATATTGTCATAATTTGGTTATAATCATATTAATGACATTCACTGCGCTCCAGGCACTGTTGTAAGCTGTGGCATGTATTGAGTCATTCAGTTCTCAGAACCACCCTATGAGATAGGAAATCAGTGTTATTCCTGTAACAGGAATAGTGAAATGGAGACACAGGTCACACTGCAAGTAAGTGACAGAGCTAGAATCCACACCCAGTCTGGATCCACAGTCCACACTCTTAACCACGGTGCCAAACTGCTCTGGGTAGCGCAGAAAGTCCCCAGGAGTTACTTGTGGGCAGAGCCCAGTGGACCGGGGACGTCTGGTAGGACGATGGCTGAAACTACTATTTGAGAATGTGGTGGCCACGGGTGATCCGCTGAGTGGTGGGCGAGGAGCCGTGTTAAGGTGCTGACATCACCTTGGGCTGGCTCCGTGTCTCCTCTGTGGCTCGTGTTTCTGTTGGGTACAGTCAGGGAATGACACTCCCTCCCTCACGGGGTTGTGATGCCTGAGTAAGACGGTCACAGACGGTGCTTCGTGCAGGCTGGTTGAGTGGACAGTATCTGCAGGGGCCTAAGTCGGGGAACACAGGTGACAGCCTGTAGGTCAGGTCCAGCCCACAAGCTCAGAATAGGTTTTACACATCAGTCAGTGATTAAAACGCAAAAGGAGACTGTGTGACAGGGACTCTCGGTGGCCTGAAAGGCTTGAATCGTTTACTGTCTGGCTTTTTATAGGAAAGTTTGACCCCCCGATGGCCCAGGGTTACTACCTGCCTAGCATTTGAGAGGCTACTTATCGCACCATTATTTGAGAGGAAAAAATTTTACTTTCTAGGTTTTTACAACCTAGAAATTATATATTCTAATTTTGTCTCATGTTTAAATTGCATTTAAAAACCTGTTTTAAGTGACAATTTTTAGGTGATGATTACAGCATTTTAGGAAGTTTCCTAGGCTTCCTGTGCTAGAATTTAGCATATAAATGATAATATTCCTTAATTTCTCAGTAGCTGTATTTCCTCCTGTTCAAGTTAATAATTCCATCTTAGTTTTATCTTATCACTGGAAAAGTTGAGAATGAATTAAGACATTCATATTTTAAACTCACCGGTAGGAAACAATAATTTAGTCAGGAAACCGGATGTCACTTTTTAATCCTCAAGCTTTCGTAATACTTTTCTCCTTCCTCTAAACATCTGGATTTTCTGCTCCATTTCCAGACTGTTACTCTCTGTTGCCCAAGTGCCTTGGTGTGGAATTACTCCACAAACGACAGTAAGAGCGCGAACCCAGGCTCGCCCCTCGATCTGCTGCAGGTGGCCCCCTCCTGCCTCCCCATGCCGGGTGGGAACACGGCCTTCAACCAGCAGGTAGACTTTCTGTTACGGTTTGATGGGTGTTTTCATTCTTGAGAGGTGTCCCGGCAGTGCAGGCCGAGCCTGGGTTTTAGCAGCCTCAGATCGTTGTCCCAGCCCTGCCCCCAGGTGGCCGGGGTCGGGGAGGTACGCAGCCTCTCTGAACTCACAGGTTCACCATGTCACTCCTTTTCTTCTCACCCCGGTGCCGGGCTGTTCTTGCAGGGTCCCCCCAGCCCACCCCCATGATAACTGTGGTGGCTCTAACCCGTGACCACGATACCCGAACTTAGTAGTCTATACATTAGTGTAGTAATGTGCCATAGAGGTAACAGCTACTGAATATCTAGACTATTATATGTTTTTTATTAGTGCTGGATTATTTGGTTCAAAGACTGAAGTAATTTGAACCACAGGATCATGGCTCATATTTAGAATAAGGGCTGTGTTTTGTTTTACCAAGCAATTTTCTTAAATTAATAAAACGTGTCCGGTTGCTTTCATACATAGAAGAAACGCTCAAAGATGATACTTTAGAACCTTCACCTTTCTGTATGATGTCCTAAAAATATTCCACTTGTAAAGTTTTTTTTTTTTTTTTTGCAAGCATTTATTTTTGAAAACCGGCATTGAGTCAGCACTTGTCAATTTTAAAATACACTTCTTGGGTGACAAGCTGGATTTCCCACAATGCAGTCAAGACCGTAGTTCACTGTAGGATGCCCTGCTCATGTGGAAAAGGCTGACATGATTTAGACAGCCGCTGTGGCTTTCCAGGCGCAAGTTAATTAGAAGCGATTATCTTTCAGGTTCGGGCAAGGATTTATGAGGTAGAACAGCAGATAAAACAAAGAGGCCGTGCAGTGGAAGTTCGGTGGTCTTTTGACAAGTGCCAGGAGTCAACAGCAGGTACAGAACACCACCACAGAAGGAGGAGTGCTTGTGAACGTTGGACTTCCTGCCGCGTTTCTGATTCTTGTAAATCAGTGCACATACTGCGTAAGGACGCTTTTGGACAGAGCCACCTAGTGAATTTTGAGGGCATCCTTCAGTCTATGCCCTTTAGATACTGGCTGTCTAGAATGTCACGTTTTGTTTTATTGGCAATTCTTTTATGCTGAGAATGATAATTGCTTAAAATTCCTTTTTGCCCCACGTGATGATGATTGTGTACTATGCTGTTCTGGCTTTGTTTGGCCTCTTTAACTACCTCCTTCATTTCTGCATCTAGGGGTGACCATTAGTCGGGTTTTGCACACGTTGGAGGTGTTGGATCGACACTGTTTTGACCGAACTGATTCCAGCAACTCAATGGAGACGCTTTACCATAAGATTTTCTGGGCAAACCAAAACAAAGATAACCAAGAGGTAGTTAACATTTCTTTTCTTCTTTTCACCTTTTATTTTCTTAGCATATTTTCTTCTTTTTTGTTTAGTAAATTCCTGTAAAGCCTTTTCTATGAAGTGTAATACCTTATGAAGGCATCCATACCCTGAAATCATTCTGCTGTTGTGCTGAAATAACCCACCATTAAAATGAAATGTCCTTTGGGTTGGTCTGTCTAAGTGTATTGGTTGGAAAGATTTCTCTTGGCCCTTTTATCACCACTCCCCATCCTTTTAGTTTTAAGAGAATATCCTTCATCTAGTGATTGGTCTTTATTTTGGCTTTAACTTAGGCTAAATATTAAAATACATTCTCCCAATCAGAGAGCAGTGAATGAATACTTGTGGTCATGGTGTTTGAAAAATCTATAGACGGTGTATTAGGAGTCTCCAGAGAAACAGAACCAATAGGGGAAAAGTTTACATATATATTATATTATATAAAAGTAAGAGAGAAGTTTATTCTGAGGAATTGGCTCACATGATTGTAGAGGTTGGCAAGTGTGAAATGTGCAGGGCAGGCCAGTAGGCTGGAGACCCAGGGAAGAGTTAATGTCACAAGCTTGAGTCTGGAGGCAGAATTCCTTCTTCCTCAGGGGGTGGGGGTGGGTTGGGGGGGGATGAGGGGCGGGAAGGTGGGAACCTGTCTTTTCTCTTAAGGCCTTCAGCTGATTGGATGAGGCCCACCTGCATTATAGTGGATTGTCTGCTTTATTCAAAGTTTACTGATTTAAATGTTACTCACATTTGAAAAAAATACCTTCACAGCAACATCTCCACTGGAGTTTGACTGGAAAACTGGGTACCGTAGCCAGCCAAGTTGACATGTGAAATTAACCATCACAGACAGTTTTTATCTTACGCTTTCCTAGCAATATTTCATTATTAAAATGCTCCACTAGCACAGAATTTTCAATAATGTTTTTTCACTATTATTTTGAGAGAAATATAAAGTTTCTCTTCTTTTTACAATGGGAAGTATGTATGGTTTATCCAGGTTGTGCTAGGCACCAGGAAGGCAGAAGTAAATTTTAACACATGGTATCCATTTTGAAGGAACACGTTATCTAATGTAATTAGTTGATTTACTTATTGAAGGATAATTGATTTATAATATTATATTAGTTTCTGGTGTACAGCATAGTGATTGACTGTATTTATAGCTTATTCTCCATTTAAAGTTATTACCAAATAATGGCTGTATTTCCCTGTGTTGTACGAATGAACACTGTATAATTAACTGATTATAAATATCTTTGATTCTCATATTAGCCTTTGGGAATGCATGAGGGCAGAAGAGATAAAACAGCAACCTGAAACCTTTCCTTATCCTTACCTTTATGTGAACCTGATGTGAACTTGTTCCAGGTTATTCTTCTTGAAGTAATTTGTACGTCAGCACCTTGCTTCTCAAAGATGAGGTTCAAGACTGCTGATGCCAAGTAGGATGCTGAGCGTGAGGAACAGGCTGGGTGTATTTTCTGACTCGTGGCGAGTCTCAGTAGAGGTGCTCCAGTATTTCTGTAGAGCACATTGATTATAAGTCTGCCTAATTCTCTGCTTCTTTACACAGGTTAGAATGTTATGTGTGTGTGTGTTCTGGCGGGGTGGAGACCTTAAAGTCTCTCTCTTTGAAATAAAGACTTTCTTAGATGAAAGACCTCAAGAACATTAAGTTGGTTTTTTTTTAATACATAGAAGTGAGATATCTGGAAGGAAAGTAGAGATAAAATTTAAGGTGTCTTTTTGGATTGTGAAGCTTCTTACACTAAGTGTTGACTCAAGACGACGTGGTTCACTGGTGAGAGTTTTACCAAGTCCCCTGAAGCCCCTTCAGGTTTGTGGCTGGCCTGCCTGTTTAAGTTCCTAGTGAATGAACTGGCCAACTTCAGAACTATATGCCTCATTCACCCGCAGAGACTGAAGTTGCTCACCAGCACCCCAAAAAGAAAATGATGAGTGTCTTATCAAGGGCAGAAGTTAGGTCTGATGTTTTTGAATAGAATCACACTTTTAGCGTCTCTTTAAGGCACAGTTGCCTCCAGAGTCGGTGCTTGAGATTAGCCATTGGGGAATGAGAAGAAACTATTAGAACTTCTATGTAGATAATATTTTTTTAAAAACCCCACATTTTAAGCAGCTCCATTTTATCTAAGTTTTATAATGAACATAATTGTTATGGTAGTATGGGCATAGAAATTATAAGTAAATATATGTATATTGAGAGTATTTACTAAGAAGAAGAAGAAAAAAAAAAAAACAGAACTGGAAATGTTTGTGAGAACTGGAGATCCTGGCTCTAAGCTCCCTGTAAACGAGTGACTTCACCCAGGCTGTGGGGGAGGTGCTGCCACTAGAGGGCGCCGTGTGCCCAGGGCTGAGAGTCCTGGATGCTCTGGTAACAGACTTCATTGGAAGGAACATCAGTGCTGCCCATTCAAGAGTAATTGTATTGAATGTTGACTCAACTCTGGAAAGATTTGATGTGAGTGAGTGGTTGCTTTGTGGTTACTCCGCTGTTTTATGAGTAAGACAAAAACTGCATTTTAAATCTGTAATTCAGACTGGTCACCTTTTCTTAATAATCTATCAGAGTAACTGGACAGGTACTTCTGAAATATTTAGCGATAAATAATTTTTTCAGTATGGCTTTGGCATCTGTCTTTGTGTATATGTGTGTGTATGTATGTATGTGAATGACAGGGTTTCATCTGTGTGTTTACTCTTCAACAGGGTTCCCTGTTTTCTTGACCACTGAGTCACTTTTGGTATTTCTGGAATTCGTGTATGAGTGCAGAACTGTTTTGACTCCTGATCAGCTGTATGACTTCGGGCAAGTTAGTTGCTGCTTTAGGACTCTTTCCTGTTAAATTGGCATAGAACACTTCCTTGCCCCGCCTCTAAGGAGACATGAGCACCTTGAAAATTCTAAAGCTCTGTATAAACAGGTTTTAAAAAATTGTTACTGTCAATGATCGTAGCATAGCAATAATTATTACTATTATATTGGAAGAACCAGTATGTTGAAGCTATAATTCTCAGATAAGAAGGAGTTCTATGAAGTGACATGATTAGGATTCAGAAACACAGCTCCCTTCTTGAAAACACACTTCCCCCTTTATGGTTTCATAGCTTGTGTTAGGACCCAGACAACATGATAGATAAGTTGACAGACTGACTAGCCTCTGTGGTTGCAGTAAGGTTGAGGTTTGCTCTTGCAAAAGCTGTGTTTAGGTGGGTCTGGGCCCTGGACTACACAGCTTACTTCCCCACATCTGTTTAGGAAACTTGAACTTTCCTCTCCTCGATTCCCTTTTCTCTGGAACTGCTAAGGGGAAATCCGGTTTTCTCCGCCCTCTTGGGGGGAGTGGGAGGGGGCACCTCTCCAGATGAGACAAGGGGCCTGAGGTTCAGACTGGTGTGTGTAGCCAGTCTTGGTACTGGGTGAGAGCCTGCTGAAAACAGTAATGCGTAGGATGAAGGCATTCAAAGCCTTGGTCCTGCCCCAGAGGGGGCTGCGGTCACAGAGTGAGAGTAGGAGCTGGTGTGCCCCACGTCAGGTGTGCCAGGGCCACAGCAGCCTTCCACAACTCCCCGTGGAAAGTCTCATTCCTTTACCCTCCCCGCCGCCCCTCAGAGCCCCAACTACTGCTTCTGAGGTCGGGCTTGGGTGAAAATACATGTCTGGAAACCCTTAATGTTTGCTTGTTCTAGATTTATGCTACTTGGTTTTCCATGCAGTGTAGTATGAGATAGAAACATTTGTAATGCTTAGGAAGGGGCTCAGAGACTCATGTCCCGTGGTGTGCAGCAGGTGTGGACCAGGGGTGGGCTGCTGTGTGCGGGGCGCCGAGAGGGCAGGGCCAAGGGGACCAGGACAGGGTGAGCCCTTCCCGAGCAGGGCAGCCAGTCTTGGCTTCTGCCTGGTTTGCTGTTTCAGAACTGTTTCTACGCTGCATGCTGGAGGCAGAGAAGCCGGACATCCCCATGAGGGAGTCACTCTTGATTCCAGCCCTGACCGCGTCTGTCACATGACACCCACAGGCAGGGGTCACTATGCTGACCTCACCTCTGAGCAGCTGGGTGGGGAGCTGCCCCCTCCACCTTCCAGATCCCCTGGACCACTTCCTTCTGCCTGGCTTCTCTCCTTGTCTGTGTGAGGCGTGCGGGGAGAAGCAGCTGCATCTCTGGGTACCCTGGCGACGAGGAGAGAAGGGAAAGGTGACAGGAAGAGCTGCCTTTTCACTTCTCTCTCTGGTGCCTAAGGAAGCAAACTTTCTCCTGAGTAATGAAAAGGCCAAGCCAGCTGCACTGACCACGCTGGCCAAAACAGACATTTCTTCCTTCCCTGCTGTTTGATCAGAACCGCCACACACCAGAAACCTGAAAAGCGACAGGTCTATTGTTTGTATTTATTTTATGCCTAGAATATGCACGAAGCATTCCCTGACAGATTTGATGGGCTGACATGGGTTTTTTTGAATGTAGAGACCTCCCTCCTGCTCTGACTCAGTCCTCCAGGGCCAGCCCCCCTGTGCGTCAGGGTGTCTGTGGGACTCTGACCAGACCATCCACCAAGGCAGAATCTCCACCTCTTTTCTGCCATGGCTGTTCCGTGGGTGTCTTCCCGCAAGCCCAGGGCTCCACAGGTCGGGGTCAGTGTTCCTCCTGCTCACCAGCATGTCCTCAGTCTCCTGCGCCATGCGGGTACCCAGCAAGTCCTTGAGGGGCTTATAAAAAAGCTGCTGGGACCATGAACTGGAAGGGAAAACTGCTCTATAAGATTTGGTTTGCCAGGGCCGGGGTTAGGGCAGTGATGAGATCTGTACAATGTGTTGGCTTTACTCATGGTTCAGGTGCGTAAAAGGGTACATACAGGTGGAGGTAGGAGTGTGGCTGACAGGAGAGCTCTCAGCTGGCAAGTCAGCAGGTTAGTGCACATCTGTGGTGGCATTACAGACAGTTCACTTACTTGTGATGAGCCAGATGATGTGAAAATGGCACGAAACCATATGGATGAAACACTTCAGTATTTATGGTGCTGAGCTTGTAAATGGGCACTCAGTAAACACTAGCTGCTGCCCTTACGGACGGACGGACATACATAGGGAGGCAGGTGAAGACTCTGGAGAGATGGAAGGAATGTGATTCCTTCGGACTGCTGTGAAAACACAGACACAGACACACACACACACCCTCCCTCCCTCCCTCCCCCCTTTGCACAGCCCACTGTGTCCATAGAGCACAGCCTGGATCTGTCAGGCCTTCACATTCTTAGGTTTTCACAGAGGCTTTCCCCTCAGCAGGGAAGCAGTGGGATGGACTGGCCCGCCCCGGGTGAGGTGGCCGCAGTACCATCTTGTAAAAGAGGTCACACTTGTTTCAATGCTTAGGGCTTTTTCTCCCCCATGCTGTTTAAGAAAAAGTTACTTTCTAAAACTAGGACTCAAGATAAGAGGGTCAAATGAGGCAAAAATGCAGCAAACGAGGAAAAGCCCCGCGGAGGGCCTCCTGCGCTGACCTGTTACACAGTCACTGTAAGTGCCGGTCGTGGCCTGGCCGGGGCTGCCTGCTCCTTGGAAGTTCCCCGTGTTCCTGCGGGACACCCAGAGGAGGCGTGGCTGGTCATTTACAGCTGCCCTTTTCTCCTTTCTTAAACTAAATCTGTTAGTAAAAGGGGAGTTAGGGTCACATAGCTGGGGGAGACAGTGGCGTGTCCAGACATTTTGACTTTGCTGCAACCTACGAGGGCCAGTAATGAATCCATTTAGATTGGGGTGGGCCTCTCGGTTTTTTTCTTTCTTTCTTTTTCTTTTTCAGCTTTTTTCTTGAGTACTTCTTTGCACTAGGCTCTGTTGTAAGACATTTTCTCTGGCCGGTGAGACACAGGTTTAGAAAATTTTTTGCAGGAGGAGGGTACAGCTCAGTGGCCGAGTGTGCACTTAGCATACATGAGGTCCTGGGTTCAGTCCCCAGTACCTCCATTAAAATAAATAAATAAACCTAATTATCCCCTCCCAAAATAAATAAAAAACAATAAAACAAAAAATAAAAACAAAAAAATCCTTAAAAATTTTATTTAAAATCTCCTACTTTGCAGGGTGAGGAAACGAAAGCTTAGAGAAAAGGAGTAAGTTAGCTGAGTAGTCAGCTCACTGGTGAGTGAAGAGGGATTGGGACCCTAAATGGTTCCAGAACAACGTTCTTCACAAGCACATTCTAGTCCCTGTACTGCTTCTTTAAAAAATAATTTTATTTCAAGTGAATATAGCTGAACAAACAGGTGTCAGATGTAATTTTGGAAAAAAAGGAAGGGAAAACCTTTAATAATTGCCGTGAACAGTTTCCACGCTGATACTGGCCTATTTATTTGCAGGCATAATCTCTAACTGATTTTTAGAAGCTTGACAGTTTTACCATAGTAAACGGTATTTATGTCAGAAAATTCAAACCCTCAGGTTGAGCAGTTTGGCCGTTGTCGGCGGTCACAACCTTGGAGGCCAGTTCAGACCTGGATCACTGGGATCCGGGCTCTGCTGTCGAGTAGCCAGGTGGCCCCAGACTGGTGACTTAGCTTCCTCGGTGTCATTCTCTTTGTCCATCCGATGGCCTTGCTGATAGAATCCACTTTGTGCGGTAGCGTGTGGTAAACACCTAGTAAATGCTGACTGTTATGTTCTTGGCTGGGCACCTTTGGTTGTCAGGTGAGGTGAACCTAGCACCTGGCTTCAGAAATGTACCCTTCTCATCTGTGTGTTTCCTCCATTCAGCATGAGAGGCAAGCAGGAAGGTTTCTCGAACCAGACAGTGAAGACTCGGAAACCAAGTCTAGTGTTTCAATTACCTTCCGTATGAGAGACATGGCTCTTTTCAAGGACTTCGGAGGGTTTGCTTTGTTGATCTGATTCATCTCATAAATGACTTCTGTTACGCAGTTACATATGTCTCAAAATTCTGTTTTATTTGTGTTACTTAAATGTTGATGACTTAACTGAGCGGTAGCATATTATTTTTTTGGCACAGTGCAAATTAATGATAGTTGATTTTAATACTCAGAGGAATTGTTTTAAAACAATTTTGTTATCTACCTCCTTTCTTAGAACTTAAGATCTGTACTATTTTTAACTGCTGCTTTAAGAAAAAAAAAAAAGGAAGTCTTTTTTGCTTGTATGCTCTATGTTTTGTTTCTTGGATGTCACAAGACCTAAAGACTGCTACCCACATGGATTCTAAGAATTTGAGACTAGAAACATCTACCCTTTCTCTTGTCAAAAACCAGCCATCTCAAGTATCTTTTGGAAATGTACATGTGGAAACATTCAAATATATAAAAATTTTTTGAAAATGAATACTGTTAATATTGGAATAATCTTCTGAGTGTGTGGTTAACAGTCTTAGGCTTATTATCTTGTATGGTGATTTTGACTGTTAGAAGGACTGTTTGTGACTTTGTACAACAGACTTAGAGTCTGTTAGCAGTTTGGACCAAGTTTTACCTTACGTAACTCTTGAAGTATCTCTGAGACATTTAACAAGTTATTTAACCTTAGGGGGCCTCAGTTTGCTCAGCAACATAGGATTGTTGTGAAAGCATTAGAACAGGGCGCACCGTGTGACAAACACTCGTATGTACCAGCAGGAACCACCGTGCCTCTTGGTCCATGTGCTTTGGATGCTTTCCTGGGCATTTGCATACACATACATGAACACGTAGCAGCTTCAGCAGGCTGGGGGACGTAAATGAGATCGCGTTCTACAAAATATTCTGTGGGTGTTTTTTCTTTTTCCTTCCATGACTACTTAATACTTATTGTTCATCAGTTTTTAGTGGTGTATTTTCTTCTAGTCATGATGTTTTCCAGTTCTCTGGATTGGTCGGGGCAGGTGGAGGATAATCATTTTATGCAAACTGGAGTCATCTTGCCACATCCATTCAAATATTTATTTCATTTTCTTTCCATTGGCTAAATCTTTCATAATGATGCTAAATAATGGTGTTGTGGCCAAACTCATTAAATTAGGAATGAGAATGCTTCTGGTGTTCCACACTTAGTCAACGGTTAGATTAAATCAGTTATTTTTCCCATATTAAGTAAGTGTGTGTGTGTATGTGTCGGGGGAGGGGAACAAAATGTACCCCCCCTTAATACACCTTGTTTTTACCTTTGGTTTCATGTAACACTGCACTGCTTTTATTCTTTGATTAGAAATATCTACTGAATCTACTATGTGCCAGGCACTGTGTTAGATGCTGAAAATAAAACCATGGAAAAGACAGATCCCTGCCTTGTAGGAGCACCTGGTCTAGCAAGTGTCAGAGGAGGAATGAAGTCTTTGGTATTTCACTCCTGTGGTTTCATTTTCTGCCTGTCAACTGGGTTACAAGTCTGGCTTGTCTCTGGAGAGGCAGAAGTCAGGTCGGAAACGGTGGGTGGCCATGGCTTGTTGGTGTGGGCTGGGCGGCAGGTTTCCTGGGGTGTACTGAGCCAGTGGGGAGAGTGCCATTTCATCACGATGTGCTTCCAGCGACCTTGATTCACCCATGAGGGGAGCAGCGGAAAGAATGAGGTCTCCCAGTTCAGCTACTTTCGATCTCTGTTCTCTGGGCCATCTTACTTACCTGTGAAACCTCAGTTTTTTCATGTGTAAAATGGGAAAAGCAACATCTCCTTTAAAGTTTGTTGTTGAGATTAGAGATGATGTATGCAAGACACCCAGTACCTGATCAGTAAATATTTTCAATTATTACTGCTGCTATCACTGTGGTTGGAAATTCACGATTATTAATATCATTACTGCTGTGACCATGTTTTAATTTATACCAGGGCTAGACCTCACACTCTTGACCCCCTGGTTTGGTGCTTTTTCTCCGACCTTAACTTTATGGGTCTGTCTCTCTGCATCTCTGTCTGTCCCACTGGCCTGTGTGTAGTTACAGGCTAGGGGGTGCATGCTGTGGATTTGCAACAACTTCTTAGTATCTGTTAAAACCACCAATATGAAAAGCTGCCTGGTACCGCGCCTGAAGACCCCAGCTCTGACTTACAGTGTTTGGGATGGTGAACTGCTTCCCTTTAATAGTTCTCAGAGGTCTGTCTCCCTTTCCTAGTGGATGTTTAAAACCAACAGCCATGAAGCTGTGTTGTGAAAGATGCATTATTACGTGCAAGTAAATTTTACAGCACAAGGGAGCGGAGCACTGTGATGCTGTTAGCACTCAGAGTGGAGGCAGAAGAGCCCAGAGAAGCTTGGCCATTGTGTTCCCTGAGGGAGGGTCAAGATTACTTTCCAGTATTGCTCTGCTTATTTAGTTCATTTCCGAAGATTTATATTGTGGCAAGAGTGCCATTAATTAGTCACGTGATCTTGGACAGCTGTTTAACATGTCTGTGCCTTGGTCTCCTAATTTGTAAAGTGAGGATAATAATAATAACCAGCCTAAGGGTAGTAAAGATTGAAAGAAATAATTCTGGAAACACGTTTATTGTAGCGTCTGACTGTAAATGGAGTAATCACTCGTGTCAATTATTTTTATTCCTACCACCAGCAGATTTACCAGCATGTCTTTATTAGTGATATTGAGAGTGATTAAGTCCATACTAAGTTATTTTTATATTTTAAATTTTCCTTAGAAGCAACTGAAAAGATTTACATTTAAGATCAGGTCCTCTCGCTTTTTTTTCTGCTTGGGTCAGTTAAAAATGCTAAGACTTTAGCAAGGACTAGAATAAGCAATACATTTTGCAGAAAACCTTTTCTGAATAACAGACTTTTGATCAGAATAGAAACAGACAGTTTCACTTGGTCAGGGCTAGTCTCTTTTATCATCCAAAATGTTTTACAAGACTGCGCACAGAGCAGTGCGTGTAATGAGTACCCAATAGATTGCTTTTTTTTTTCTTGTGTTCAAAGAATTACCTTAAGTCTTCACTGCCCAAGACCCAAATCCAGAAGGTCCCATTGATGCGGAGAGGGTGGATCATTATAGTTAGTAACCCCCTACTTGAACCACTTGGGGTGGGAGGAGGAGCAGTACCCCCAGAAGAAGCAGGGGTGCTGTTCCCAGAAGAAGGTTAGAACAGTGGGCAGGCAGGGAGCAGAGCTTGTCTGAGGCCTGAGAACTTCCGTTCTCGGGAGGATTTGAGCTTTGCTGGTGATCACGCACCTCTGACTTCCCCTTTCCTGCGTTCTGTTGCAAGCCTGTCCTGTCTGCCTTGCCTATTTATGCACCTTTAATTAGATATTGAAATAGTGCAATATGCCTGCAGAATAATAAAAATAGAGAAAGCAACCACCACAAAAATTCACATAGTTCTGTTGCTGAGGGCAAATTTTTTGGCCTGTGAACCGTCCATGTGAACCTTTCTCTTCCTGCAGGGTCACCTGGTTCTTGGTCTGACTTGATGCACTGTGCCTCTCTGACGTGTCAGAGGGCACCGTTGTCAGTTCCTGGGGCTGGGGCAGGGGGTGTTTTGGTATCATGCTTCCCTGGTGTCTGGAGCAGTGGTTCTCACATCTTTTTACTTTAAGATAATTTCCTTGGGCTATATTCTCAGAGACTGAATTATCAGAGCAAATAGTATAAACGTTTTTAAGACTCTTGTTATATAGTAGAAATTACATCCAAAAGGGAAATATCAACTTTTTTATTCCTTTAAAGTGATACATGAAATGATTTATATCTTGTGCCTAGAAGTTCTGGTGGCACGAGGTGCCCAATACTTGTTTATTGATGAATTAATAAGTGAGTGAACTAATGAGGCTACTACCTATTTCATGGTACTCTTCTTCTGTGAGTTTTTCCCCCCTGATTTTTAATTTTGTATTGTTGCTTTCCTATATTTGCCATTTAACTGGCAGTCTTCTGCCCTTGTAATTCCTTCAACCTCAACCATGTGTTCTGCTTTTTTATGTGTTTGCTTAAAACTACTTGGAATTAATTTCCTATTACTGCAGTAACAAGTTATCAGAAATTTAGTGTCTTAAAGCAACACACTTATTTTCTTACAGTTTTGGAGATTATGAGCTTATTGGGCTGTAATCAGGGAGCCAGTTGGGCTGCATTCCTTTCGCAGGCTCTGGGGGAGAATTTGTGTTTCCTTGTATTTTCCAGCTTCGAGAGATCGCATATGTTCCTTAGCCTTTGTCCTGATGCTCCATCTTCAAAGTCAGCAGAATAGCATCTTCACATCTCCCCTTGCCTCTGACTTGCGCTCCCATTGTCACATCTCTCTCTCTCTGCTGCCTTCCCCTGAGCATCCCTGTGCTCACAGTGGGCCCACCCACATAATCCAGGGTAATTCCCCCAGCGATCCCTGTCTCAGTCACAGTATTTCAAAAACTCAATCTTTTAGCAGCATTTCCCCCTGATTTTCTTAATTCACTTAATTCCTAATAATTACAGCTTCAGTGGGAGGACTGCAGACCTTTTTGTCTTCAAGCTAAGATCTCAGATGTCTGCAGGCCGGGACGGACCGATGCTCGTCCCCTGTGAGGCGGGGGAGGTGCAGATGCCGCTGCCTGATTGCCTTCTCCTCCACCTGTCAGCATGTCTTGTTGCTGTATGGTTAGCTGCCTTTTCTGCTTTTCCCTGTACAAGGTGAAGTGTTTGAGAACAAGGGCCAGGTATTTAAAATTTTTATTTCCTCAATGCCTAGCATATTCGGGGTGCTTAATAAGTGCCTTTGGAAATGAATTGACTTTTTCCTAAGATTTGTTTTCTAGCACATTTCTACCCTAAACTGGTCATCATATCTGGATGTGTTAAAAAGAAGTCTTGTCCTTTATATATTCTTTTCTATGCATTTCTAGTCAAGCAGAGCTGATTACTTCACTTGGGTGAGTCAATTATTTATTCTTTTGTGGCATATTTTCATTTTATTTTGATGATGCAGAGGACAGTTTAAAAAGACTCTATGAATGTGACTGATGCACATTCCTGACTAGTGAATTTATTAAAAACTGATGGCAGTATTTTTAAGGTAACTCCTTTTGTTCTCTTTAATGCTCTGAATCTAAGTGTGCAGAGTTTCACTTTTATATTTTTGCTTTTCCCAGGATTAGATTGAACACAAGCAGGAAATTCTCCCAGTTTGCTTTCTTTTTTAAATGCTATGTCCGATTTTTACACATTTTAATGGACTTATTTTTCTTGTTTTAAATTAAGAGACCCAGAGCTCCTTTTGGGATACCTGCCCTAAATAACTTCACATTTCTTTGTTTTAAGTCAGCATGTGTTTAACCAAATTTAGGGTAGGATGAGTAAAACTCTTGGAATCAACTGATTTATAGGATCTGAACTGTTTGCTACTATCTAAAAGCTGATCAGGATTCTTACCCTGGGATTCCTGGATGTCTTCTCGGAGTCCACACACCTCCTGAAATTTTGTGCTAAATGTGTGTGCGCTCATGTGTTGTTCCTGCAAGTGTGCTCCCTGCTGGCATGATCCTAATTGAGCTCACAGATTCCAAAGCATTAAGGACTTCTCACGCAGCGTATAGATGCCAGTACTACGACCGTCTAGTTCTTTCGGCAGAGTGTTTATGCAGCCGGGCAGGTACCACAGACTTGCAGTGGATGTCCCAGTGGTTGGCACAGATCCTCTAAAAGGAAGGGTGAGACTGCTTCGAAGGCCAATCCCCTTGCAGGCTCACCTCCTCCTCCCTCCCCAGTTCACGTCCCTGGGGTCCCTGCGGCCTTTCCTGGACTCCTCTCGTCCTAGCCCGTGCTGCCCTTTTCTAGGCCACAGCGACTGCAGCTGGTAGCTCTGGTGGCAGTGCTGGGCCCTGCTGGACCCAGGCTCCTGTCCTTTGTTAACTGGGTCTGCTTGGAAGTTCTGTTCCGTTCCATGCCTGGCTGTCATTTTTCCTTTGTTGTTTCGGAGGCAGTGGGTTTTGATCCGGCCTCCCTGTAGTTCTTCCTTCCAGGTCCTCCTTGGACTGAGCGACTTGACAGCCAGGCTTGTTAGGGTTCCGTCCTGACCGAGGCTGTGAGTGAGGGCCTGGGGGGTCAGCAGTGGGGTGAAGTCCTTGATATTCAGGGTCGGCTCCCCTTTCTGTTTCCTTTGAAATTGAGTCTGGGGGGTTGATGGGGCTTGGTTATCATCCTCTGTGCATGAAGCCTGAACAAGGAAACCCATTCTCCAGGGATTGTCACAGATTCAGCTGGTCTGTGTAAGTGATGTCTTTCCTTACGACCAAGTGTTTACAGTTTATACCTCAATTAAAATAAATTTGGTACCACTTTTTAAAACGACTATAATGAAACGTGAGAAGAAAGCTTGAAAGCTTTAAATATTCTATTGCTTGCATCCTAAACCTTACTGGGTGGAAGTTCGTCTGACATGGCTGGTACCCATTTCTCTTGGTCACTAGGTTGCCCCCAATGACGAGGCTGTGGTGACACTGTTGTGTGAATGGGCTGTGAGCTGTAAACGGTCGGGCAAGCACAGGGCGATGGCTGTGGCAAAACTCTTGGAGAAGAGGCAAGCAGAAATTGAGGCAGAGGTAGGTTCGGTTTTCTTTCTATGTGCAGAATACCACCACTTAAAGATACTGTTCTGGGCAAGGTTCTGCTTCTTACTCGTTATGCCTTTGTTTTTTATTTTTGTTTTTTTTCTCATGAAGGAAAAGGGGAAAACGTACAAATTCACATAAAGACTCCATAGTAGGATCCCTCTAAGTTGATGAAGCCAAAACTTTACATTCTGGGCTAAGTTAAAATGATATCTTTTAAAATATGACTTCGGTATCTAACGTAGAAGAGAAATCTCCCTCTGTGAGGTCAAGGCGCACACACGTGCATGTATCTGTACGTTTTGCATTATATGCATCTGTGTATATACGCACACATGTGTGTATTGAATCTGGAAATACTTTGAGGCAGTTGTGACTGTGAGATTACAGCTGCCAATTTGTATTACTTCTTGAGATTGTGTTCTGGCCCCAGAGAGAGCAATTAAAGCCTCTGGAGTAGATTATAAAAGAACAAACAAATGTTCGTAAACAGTAGCTTTGTTGGCGGGAAAAATGTTAAGTGAACCTCCCTTTCTGCCTGTGAGGTCTGGCAGGGTGGCTGGGGAGGAGGCGTGTCGGGGACCTGCCGGGGCTGTCCCCTCAAAGCGGGGTGACTGCAGGGCCCCCCCGCCTGTCTCTGCTCCTTCTCGTATTCCCCGCCATCCTCCACACAGCAGCCAGAGCCATCTTTTCAAAATGGAAAGGAATCACCTTGTCCTCTTCCTGAATCTCCCAATGGCTCCTTCCCGTGACACACAGAGCCTGACGTGGGCTGCACACCAGCCTTTCCCCTCTCGTCCCGTCCCTTCCCCGGCCCACACACAGCCTCAGCCACTGCGGGGTTCCTGTCTCCCCACACACCGCACTCGCCTTTGCTCTTGCTGTTCCTTCTGGGTGCCGCTCTCTGTTCCCCATCTTTACACGGCCACTCCTGTTTCGGGAGGTGTCACTTCCTGTCTGGCATTTCTAGCTCTACATGTGTCACCTCCTCCAGAAGCTCTTCCATCACCACCTGGTCCACAGTTGACGGCACCCACCGCACAGCCACTCTTTCTCACATCGCTCGGCTTTACTTTCCGCTTTGGCTCACCGTTCACTGCCCGCTCTCCTCCAGATGTGAGCCTGACAGCAGGGGCCTCGCGCACCCTGTTCAGTGTTGTGTTGGCACCCTTGGCACCCAGAATAGTGCTCAGTGAACAACAGATGCTCAGAAAATGTCTGTTGCATGAATGGATATGCACTTAGCCGGCTCTCTGTTACTGCTAATACACCTGCCTCCTGTGACAGCACTAGAAAATGAAATGGGAGGAATATTTTCATAGGTCTCTCCTCCTGCTGGGAAGGCACTCTTCACCAAATTCAAGAGATCACGTTGTTGAAATTGGGGCTTGAAGATAGTGATGCTAAGGTGTAAACCACATGACCCCTTTTACAATGGGCAAATTAGGAAAAAGTGTTTCGTTGCATTTTTCTACGTATTTGAATAGACTATTCTTCCATGAATGTGCAGTGATAAAACTTTAGTAACTAAAGTTGAATTCTTTAAACTTCATTGCTCCTTCTGGATTGTTTTTGTTGTGCCCTCCCCTCCCCCCACACATGTCCCAGGATACACACACATATACACACACACACAACTGCACGCAGAAGAGGTTCACACAGAGACGACTTTGTAATTTTAATAGGTGTAAATGTGTCCATATCTAAAAATTCACTCAGAGATGTTTCAGATAATTGATTTCTATTAATCACCATTTTCAAAACTTGACCTTTATAAAGAGAGGAGGGATTGAAGAGATGATATCTAAATATAATACTATTTTAGTATTAAAAGTAGATAATGAAAATGGGAAAGGTCAAAGAGATAGCAAAAAGAATAGAAAATGAGGTTCTGATGGCTTCTAAACTGCTTCTTTACTGGTCTTTTGGTAAATTCTGACTTTAAGAATGTCAGAGTTAAACAGCTTCTCTAGACGTGTGTCATGAACTGTGGAGATTCCAGGAGGTCCTGAGAGAGCTTGCTGGTGAAGTGTATGTGATGAGTGAAGAACCTTACTGGAGGAATGACGTTAGTTTTCTCATTTGACTTGGCACCTCCCCAGACATACTCATAAATTCACCATCCGACAAAAACAAACACAAAAGAATCAAGCTCAGTAGTACATGCCCAAATATTTCTTGGCTGGAACACCGCTAAACATGGACTATTTAAAAATGAAGACAACCTCATTGTTTTCAGTGATTTTGCAGAGAGAGTGGGCAGTTGCTTTTGCTGTGCTGCACATCCAGTGGGCGTTCTCGCCTGCTACGCAGTGTCCGCAGTTCACATGAATAGTGGTTTTCACAGGTGTTGTTTGAAATTGTTTGAATTGTTCTGGGGCAGTTTCCCTCAACTTTTGGAAGTTACATTCACCTATGATGCGTGGACCTCAGATAAGTACAGAAATCTCAATTTTGCATGTTTCATCCAAGAATGTAGATATTAACAAACTAACAAACTTAACAACCTGTTGTGACTATACTCGTCCCCTGTAATTAACTTTGCTTGTTTATTTTTTGATCGTAGAGATGTGGTGAGTCAGAGGTCTTAGATGAGAAGGAGTCCATTTCTTCAGCCTCTCTTGCTGGATCTAGCTTGCCTGTTTTCCAGAATGTTCTGCTGAGATTTTTAGATACACAGGCCCCATCATTGTGTAAGTAAAGCTTTTTGCTTCCAGATCTTAGACAAGGGGATTGACCCTTTTTTGGGACTGATTCCTCCCTCATCTGTGATCTTACCAAAGTGAGCACTGAAGATAATGCGTATCTTACTGAGCAAAATTCTGTAGTCTGTTTTCGAGGAGACTTTCACGCAATGTTAAAATCAGGCAATCTTCAAAGACTTACATTTCCAGAGTTCTAATAATTAAAACAATGAGTCACCTCAGTCCCTTATACTCGGTGGACTAATTTTCCCTTTCTAGATCTTTCTTACCAGAAGAGAGGAGCTAAGGTCCTGTGATGTTTACTATGTATATTGTGATTTGGAGTTTTCTCTTTTTGCACTGTTTTCTAGATTTCTGATTTTCTAACTTCTGATATTAAAAGGGGGGAAAGTAAAAGTCCCTTACAACCAGGTAACGTGTAGAAGTGGTTGGCTGCCTGCCCGCACTCTCTTGGATGGTCAGGCCTTTCTTGTTCTTTTTGTGTCTTTTCTTCCATTGTTGGTGGGGAGTGGGGGGGCTTGGGGACCAGACAGCCAGTGTGTTCGTCCTGTGGGTGGAAACTTTAAGAAACTCATTTGTGTGATCAGAGTCGGCTCAATCTTATTCTGAGGTTCTCATATGACCGAGTGCAGCAGGGCAGGTCTCAGCGTAGATGGTGTGGGTTCAACAGAAAAATGTCAAAAGTGAAAAGTAATAGAAAAGCGGGGGGGAAGTGTGGAAGGTGAAGAAGGGAGGCATCTGTGGAGAAGAAGGAGGTAAAGCAGCAAGAAGTAGTCCTTCTGATTCCTTTGCCCCATTTGGGGTTGAGTGATGCCTGGGGGCGAGGTTCTGGTAGTTACCTGGCAGCTCTTCTAGGACAGAGGGAGAGCAGGAGCCACAGCCAAGCTGGTGGTTGGAATGTAGGGAGCAGCGATGAAACGTGCAGAAGGGAGCAGAGAAATGAGAGGGCAGAGAGGTTCCGGAGAGGAGAAAACACGTTGTCAGGAAGGGGAGTGACAGCTGTGACTCACCTTGTGTCCTGGGGGAGGTAGAGAGACATTGGCCCTTTGCTTCCCTTATCCGACCCCATCCCTGTTCTTTTTCTTTGGGAAAATCTTCCTCCCTAGAGGAAGCAAGCCTTGCTGGCTCTGGGCCCCATTCACTGCTCGTTAGAGCAAGCTCTTCCATCTCTGAGTAGAGTTTGCTCATCACTGAGCTTGGAGGTGGGCGAGAGCAAACATTTAGGCTTGAGGTTTAGGGAACTGAGTTCAGCGTTCCCCGGGTCCAGCCGTGGTCGCTCTTGGTGTTTGTGAGTGTGGTGGTACCGGGGCTGAGCTTTGTAGGTTGAGTTTTCGTAGTTGACTCCTTTTTCACCTTCTCTCAGAGGCACAGATAGGACGTTTGAGAGAGCAGTGGCGATAGGAGGAGTCACAAGGTGAGTTAAACAGACTGGTCATGAATTTTAAAGGGTGGCAGGGCTTCATCTTGGTGCTCCTTTCATTCTATTTTTCTCTCTTCAGTGGATCCCACTCACTATTTTTTTCAGATACCAGTTGAATTATGGTTCTATTGTGAAGTCTATTTTGAAAAAGTGCATACCCACAGACACTGAAGGTAGAACCAACAGTCAGGAGTCATGAGCTTGTTACAGTAGTAAAACCAGAGGAAAGCAGTCTAACCCTGCTTTTTTTCCTTGCCTGAGATTTGGTGTTTCCATGATTAGTTCAGTGGTTATCCATTTGCCAGAGACCACTGTCTTTAAACTTGAAATGGTGCTTAGCTCATCGGATACTAGTTTTCCATTCATGTGGGACATTCAAAACTGGTGTGCCGGTTCTGCACAAAGAGCTAGAGCCTTATAGCAAGTTTTCCAATACATCCCTTACTTTGTTTAAAAAGAAAAATTATGAAAAATTGTGAAAATATTGTTAAGCCTTAGTAGTTGGTTTTTTTCTACTGGGTCAAGGAAACTGGAGCCTTGATTGAATTTGATTCTTTGCAGCGGATCCGAACAGCGAATGTGAGAAGGTGGAGTTTGTGAACCTGGTGCTGCTCTTCTGCGAGTTCATCCGGCACGATGTCTTCTCCCACGACGCCTACATGTGCACCCTCATATCTCGAGGGGACCTGTCCGTCACCGCCTCTACCCGGCCGCGGTCGCCTGCAGGAGAAAATGCCGATGAACACTATCCAAAGGACCATGACGTGAAAATGGAGGTATGGCCCTGGGAGGGGTGCCCCACGCCCCAGAGACTCAGCTCTGCTGGGGAAGCACTTCCAGAAGGATTGTGTGGTGGCGGAAGGGGGATCGCTTTTCAGTCATGTTCTCTTGTTACAAAGCTCATTTATCTCCGTTCCTCACTCACAAAAAACATTTGGACTATGGTTTCTATCTTCTAAAATTATCTTTTGGATATGCTACAACTGTTAATGAAAAGATTGGACAGGCCATCACGTTTTTCATTGGAATGAAATTGGAATTATGTGCTTCCAATTTTACTTATTTCTAATCCCCAGTTTTGGTTTAATGTGCCTCAAAATTGGACTTGTTTTGGCCCTAAAGTCCTGGCTGTTTTCATTCTAAGGAGCATCTTTTCTCCAGTGTATCATTCATGACTTTCGTCGCTCTTTCCTGCATATACTTTAGTCATAACACATCATATTTTCATTTTGATTAACTAAAAATTTGATCTCTATCTCTCAAATGCTATAGAATTGCTCTTTTCAACAAATTACTTTATCCTGTGAGTATGGCTTTATAATTTTCTGCCACTTTCTGGTATTTTGGACATTGTTCCAGATACTTAGGGGAATTTTCAAGGCAAAAAAGATGAAGTTGATGATGGAATATAGTAGAAAATGGTGAGAGACTGTGATAATTTCTTAAAAATAAAGCCTCATATTGGTTCTGTTTAACATACTATTTTGATGTTTTTAGAACAGTGGTTATACTTGTAATTTAAAAAGCTGCCATTAGCATTGCACATGTGAATTCATAGTTTGTACTTATAAGATTTTTAAAAATTATTTCTTCAATGTAAATGCTTTTTTTTCTAAATTTATCCATAATAGAAGTTACAAAGAGTAAAAAATAAAGTTACTTTACCTGTTTCTGCTTTTTCTTTTCTGTTCTTGGACATCAGGGTATCTTGTATCTTAAATATGCTCTTAAGATTTTTCTTACTAAGGCAAGTTGTTGAGCATGTGACTGGGGATAGCCCAGTGAAGGAAATTATGGCCAGTTTTTAATCAGGAAGTTTGCGTGCTTTTCCCTTAAAATATCATGGAAGTTAGATCTTTCTCATCTTGAAGACTAAGAATGTGACTTTGCAAAGCAATGTATGTCTTAACTTTCTTCTATTTTATTGGAGGGAAAAAAGGACACTATGGGGGGAAAGGAGGTAGATGGTCTAAAATGTCGCTGTCTTGTTTTAGCCTCTTAATGAACTGCAAAATTTACAGTGTGACTTTCTTTCTCTGGCAATTATCAGGAACAGACAATCATGGCGCATATGGGCATTGACTCAGGAGCTACTAATATTTTTGATGAAGTAGACAAGAGTGACTTTAAAACTGACTTTGGTTCGGAATTTCCAGTAGGTTCAACCTTCGAATTCTTTACGACCATCAACCCCACCTCCCCAGCTCATCTCCCCCATCTGCTCCTTGCCCTGTGTGCTGGAATGACCTGTGTCCTTGTGACGCACATGTGATCCTCTCACATTCCACCCGAGGGTACAGTTAATCGTCTCATGCAGTTGTCTCATTTCAGCTCATCCTCAGTTTTGGCTGCATTGCCTCCTTTTGTAAATTAACACTCCGGTCCTCATAGTGGACTGTGACTCATTTATTTGTTTAGAGATCATTGTCTCTCAGGAATACACAAATTTCGTTTCATCAGGATGGTCCATGTTGATTTGCTCTGTGTGTGTTCGTCTTCTAAATGGTCGCTTTCCTGGCTCTGGACTTGTCATACATTCTTCTGCTTGATCTCAGTATGATGACAGTGTGTTGTTCCTCATGGATCTCAATGTGTAACTCTTTAGGAAAATGAATATTGGTGGGGTATAGACTAAAACCTTTATATCTATTATTTGTTAGTTTTATTAGTGAATTATTTCTGTTTATATGTTTTTGTAGGACATGTAGCCCTATGAGGAAAACACTTAAGTCTGATTTCATCTCTGGGAAATGTCCCTGTGCACATTTCTTACATGTGTGGGGTTGTCATTTTCTCATCTTCAGAATAGAGGATGATGCTACTGATCTGAATATGACATTTGTGGAAATGAATACAATTTATTATTCTGCTCAGTGGTTAAATAAGGAAAGGATATGGTATGAGTGTCTTGTGTGTTTGAGGTTCTGTGTTTTAGTTTTGCTCTCTTTCATTTGCAATCTCCAACTTTTGTTTTACATGACTTAGATTTTTTCTCCCATGCCTGGAGAGTCCTGTGAGAAAGCCAACCCTGCCTTGGGCAGGAGACAGTCAGTTAATGTTGAGAAGCTGTTGAAGAGAGAAAAGCCGAGGGAGTTAATTTTTCCATCGAACTATGACCTCCTGCGACACCTGCAGTATGCAACCCATTTTCCCATACCTCTGGTAAGTCACTGCTTGTCAGTTGGCAACCTGATTATTTCATTGCAGGATCATTGACCGTTGATTACTCAACTAATTGCCTGAGAAATACATATGACAGCAGGTGAGTTTTTGTGTTTGCTACTTCTTTTGTTACGATTCTCATTGTATAGCGTATGTGCTCATATGGTCCAGGCTTGTGGTGTGATGCTACTGGCTGGCTAGATGTAACAGAATTTTCTGTATTAGTACCCTTTTTTCAAAAGCATTTGAGTCACTGCAAATGATGACTGATTGTGTTTCCCCACTTCAGTTTGAAACTCATTTACTTTTATGTGCACTGTGTTGTAGGAGGCGCTTTCGTATTATACAGATGAGCAAGAAGTTTTGGGCACAGGAAAGATGAATAAAATAGGAGGGGGACAAGCACCAGAATAAGTGCAATAACTGAGTGAAAACCCGAGTGTCCAATGGAGGATGAACCGTTTGACATTCCTGGGTCCCTTCCACTCTCAATGAATACGTATTGGAGAGGAGAGAGCATCTGGTTGAGAAATGGGTTAAGGCTTCGTAGAAGAGATTGTATTTGAGATGGGCTTAGGTTTTTGACCCGTTGAATTTAAGAACTGGATAGCACATGAAAAACAGATGCTAGGAAATTTATGTTTGACTCATAACAAGTGAAATGCTTTACTCTGAAGGGAAACAAGATTAGTTTTTTGATACTTGTAATGAAAATTGGGCCAAAATATGTGATTTTTTTTTTCTTAGGTTTACTGTCTTTTTTTCCTGGAATTTTAAGTGTAATTTCAGTGAGTCTTTTTTTTTTTTTTTATTGAAGACTATTATTACTATGATTTTAACAAAAATGCAATTGTGAAGTATATACTATGTTATTTCCTGAGTATCTTTGAGGAATTTTCATCTCTAAACTGAATATTTTCTACAATTTTTTTTGGGGGGGGTTATTTTTCAACATCCTCTGAAATGACTTTCATAATCTCTATACCCATACATTTTTTTCTTATTATGATTAAGAAGCCCTTGCTAATTTTTCTGTGTCCAGGGCTGTATCAAAAGTAGGTAGAATTTTTTCCTTGTTCATTACTGGCTGAATTTATCAGTATTTTTCAACTGCTACCTGTAGGCATCACTCATTTTTCCACATAATGAAATAACTTCACCGTTTATTTAGGGTAGCAGAAAGCCTGATATTTTAGAGATGGATCCTGAAGAATTCATGGATGAACTATCAGGGTGTCTTGATTTGTTTTAAAATAGAGTTGAAAAGAATCCATTTTGAAGTGTGGAGCTGAGTTAATGGTAATGCACCAGTGTTAATTTCCTGGTTCTGCCAAGCGTTACTAAGGTATGTAATGGTATGTACGGCATGAGCTTCAGGGCAAAGTAGATGAAGAGTACCTGGAGACTCTGTACTCACTCTGTACCTTTTCTGTAAATTTTAAATTATTACCAAATAAAAAGTTTATTTAAAGAAATGAAAAGGGAGCTGAAACAAATGTGGCAAAAAGTTGAAAATGGTTGAAATCGGTTGAGGGTTCTGTGCCCTTCTCTTGGGAAGAACTTTGCAGATCTCCCTTGCTCATGTGTGGGTGTGAGATCAGAGGGCTGCCCAAGCACAGACGTCTTTCTCCCGTTGTTCATGTGACCTTTGGCTACGCAGTTGTTCCCAGCACTTAGCGTTCTCAAGACTGCCAACTTCCTTAGAGGAGAGAACATGAATGATTTCTGGTGAGTAAGTCTCATGATGGGTTAAGATATAATTCAGCTGTAATTTGCCATCATAAATGAGTTGCTAGAAAATTGGACACTTTTTCTTTTTTTTTTTTTTTTTTAACTATCCTTCTATCACCAGTTGTCCAGGCACCCCTGGTAAGTTGTCAGTATAATTTAGAGTAAGCCATCAAAAAGGGGAACTAAAAGTATATGCTAATAAAACGTTAACGTTAGGAATGCTGCAGTGAGTCTGGTTCTCTTGCTTAAAAAGAAGGAAAAGTGTGACTAACGTATCATGCATGTGAGGAGAATATAAGAATGTGATTTTTAACCCCCCTCCCCCCTTTGCCCTAAAATGTGGCTCTAGGGAGTGAAGGCCAAGGAGAGAGGACTAAAAGGAGAATTGACCAAAAGATTCAAGAAAATAAACTAGTTTAATATATGCTCCTGTATGAATAATATCTTGACCTGCCCATCAATAAAAACATATACTTAGATCACTAGCAAGCACAGGTTCTGGTGTCTAGGCCTGTACTGGCCTGTAACACGGGTAAGTCATCTACACCCTTGGCCGTGTCAGATGTGTGATGCTGACGGGGGTTCCCGTCACTGGCCAGCTGGAGTTGGTCCAGTACCTACCATGTTACAAGGGTAACAGGCACTCTTTTGGGTGCATTTTCTCACTTATTATTCTCCTCAAACTCAGAGAATGTATTATGAAATTATAGATACAAGTTGTCTTGGGTTCAGACTTCTGAAAATAGTTCTCAGCACAGAGCTAAAAATAAGTCTGGAATCAGGCTTGTTTTGTTAGCTCCCAGGAACACCATTTCTTTCTTTTTTCTTTTTTTCCCTCTCTCCATCCTTTGAAATCATTTACTTACTTTGATTGAAGTAGCATTTATTTGTAACATTATATAAGTTTCAGTTGTGCAACATTATAATTCTACTTCCGTGTGCTCTGTAACATGCTCACCTCTCAAAACTTTGTTTCCCTCCATCACCATGCAGTTAATCCTTTACCCAGCCCTCCCCCCATCCCAGCACACACGTGCCCCTCTTCCCCTCTGGTAACTGCTACTCTCTGTATCTACGTGTTTGATTTTGCTTGAGGAAAGCCATTTCTTCATTTTAACAGCTAGTGCAAATACATTACCGATTGTGTGCTTTTAGTATTGAAATGAGAAAAAAAAAAAAACAAAGTCTCATGTTGGCTTATCTAAACTTTTTAATCTTCTTTTCCTTGAATACGTCTTTTATTACCATCTATTGAATCCTTTCTGCATTACTGGCAGTGGAGAGAATTTGATTAAAGGGTTGTGACCCTGAGAGTAGAGTTACTCATACTTTGAAGTGCAGGCCCTTCATGGGATCAGACTTATCTTCAGGATCTGAGTGGTGCCAGTCAGCCCAGCCCGTGCTGCATTTCTTCTTCTTTTTTAAAATTTTTTTTCCTTTTGGGGGGGGTAATTAGGTGTTTGTTTGTTTGTTTGTTTGTTTATTGGAGGTACTGGAGATTGAACCCAGGGCTTTGTGCATGCTAAGCACGTGCTGTACCATTGAGCTGTACCCTCCCACAGTGTGCTGCATTTCTGACTAGGCCTTGCCCCCTGCCGTATGAAGCCAGCTTGTCTATTTTAAGACTATTTGATGTGTTATTTTTCCATATCTTTGATGTGAGTTGCTAGTTGCAAAAGAGTAGTTTTAGCAGTTAGTTTAATTTAACACCCTCCCCGCCAGACGTTGTAGGTCTATATCATGTTACTGCAAAATAAAAATAAGAAATCAATGGATTTGTCATTACTGACAGTAGAAAATCTTTATTTATAACCCCCAGGTAGAATATGAGGATATATACAGTACATTAAAAACTATGTATTTTCAGGCCTTTTTAGAAGTAAAAATTTTTAGCTATTGGGTTAGGAAACAATTAGATGTTGAAAATTGGAGTAGTGAGCTAAAAGGTTACCATCTTTTTAAGTGATGGATTAAAAATAAATCAGGCACAAGTGGTTTCATGTAAAAAAAAATCGGCTGGATTTTTTTTTTTTTTTTTAAGCTATCTAAAGGGCTCTAAGTTATGTTGCTGAAGGGCGTTCTGGCAACTTATATAGAGATTATTTTGCATATTTCTATCAAAAAGTCAGTTCCAGGCCTTTAAATGAATTATGCCTCATGAGTACCTCTAAGACTGCGTCCTAGAACTAATTTTAGATTTCAAGGCTATTGCAAGGTTTTGTACTGGTTCAACAAGATTTATTAGTTTTTTGTACAAACATTTGGGTTAAGGAGAGTCAACAAGAGTACTCTATGCAAATGGCTTGCATTTAGAAACAAGGCTGCTCAGTAAACCAAGCCACATTTGCTAGCCCCCTGTATTTTTACGTAATTACTGAGGCTCTTTTTTCCCCTTCCTTCCTAGTAGTTTGGTACTTAATTGTCCAATAAGGCAAGAAATGATAGCATGAAAAATGCCGTATTTTATGCATTGCTTTCACAGCTTGATTTTTCTTTCTGAGCTTTGGTCTCCTTACTTGAAGCAAAAGTCTCAGTGACCTTTAAGCGGAAAGCTTTTGAGAGATGATAGTACAGGATCGGATCGAAGCACAGGTTGGACACGGCCAGGAGCAGTGTGGCCTCTTTGGCTTTGAAGAGTGAAATCCTGGTAGGGCAGTCAGATATGACCTCTGTTGTCTGGCTGAGGGTGTATGGGATTCGGACAATGTGATAAGGAACAAAACATACGATGTAGCCTGCGGTCACTAAAAGTATACTGATGAGAGCTCTTTTCACGTTTGGATAATTTTCATTGTCTTTGTTTCTGCAGAGTTGTCGAATTACAAGGCAGTTAGATATTAAGATGATGGCTGAGAAGTTTAAAAATATTGCTATGCATATGAAATTTGTCAGCAGATGCCAGTTTCTTCCAAACTCTTTTTTGAATTCCATGCAACCCACGTTGGGCTTTTCCTTGATGTCTTTGATAGGAATTACCATATTTGGCACCATGATAAGGAGGACCATGAGCCACACAACGGTCGATATCATTTTGGCAAATCCAGGTTCTTGTATTCGATAAATCTTGAAGCTGTGTGTCAACTGAAGACAGCGATCAATGCTAACAAATGCCAGGAATATAATTGATAAGTACATATTAATGTAGATAAGGCAGGCTGTTACTTGGCAGTGGAATATTCTTAGCTTCCAGGGTGCCACACCCAAGTCGACAGCTATTTTCACTGGTAACGCCAGAGTCAGCAGGAAGTCAGCTGTGAGCAAATTAAGTAAGTATATGCTTACACACCTGTGGTTTGTGTTGTTCTGTATGAAAGCCCAGGTTGCAAAACAGCTTCCAATAATTCCAACAAGGAAAACTAAATAAAAAAAATACGTGAATGGCTCCAGGTCTGTGTAAACTGGACAGAAGGTAGAACTGTTTGTCATCTTGAGGAAGAGTAAGGATGACTGTCAAAAAAAACAAATCGAAAGAATCTGTTTTAAAAGAGCGGTTAGGGGAGGGAAGGGAGGTTAGTAATTAAAATTAGAAATTATTTTCTTTACACACATTTGTACTCACAAAACCACGATCACAGCCTCTCTGCTTCTAAGAATTTCATTGGTGAATTTTATTAGGTTGTGTGGACTAGTGAGAACATGTTAGATTATGAGGAAGCCTGGGTTTTCCATGGTCTGATTTTGTGACTTTGGGAAATCCCACGTAGGTTGCTTCTAGAAGGGCTATTTTTGACTTCATGCTTTTGCATTCTGATAGATCATTTGTTACCATTTGGGTTGGAAGTTCATTTGCAGAGGAGATAAGTAAACTGAAATTCTGAGAAATAGCAGGGGAAGAAATGGTTTGGTTGTGGCTGAGCCTGAAGAACTTTCAGTGAGGCTTCCTGGCTTTTTGTTTTTGTAGATTGATAGAACTCATGCTTAGGAACCTAGGCTGAGAGGGGAGGGAAAGGGTGACAGAAAATTGTACAAAAATTTAAAAGACTTTATTTAAAAAGTAGGCCCTTTATTGTATAACCTACCAGAATATTTTTGTTTTTCTTTTTTAGCAGAAAAAGTTGTAGGATTAGAATTTGGTCTTGCCTTGACCCTCCAGATCCATGATGGTATAGACCTGTGCTAGTATGGTAGCCTGCAGCCACAGGTGACCATTGAGCACTTGAGATGTGGCCAGTCCAAATTGACATGTGATGTAAGTGCCGAATACCCACTGGGTCTTAAAGATTTAGTATGAAACATTGTAAAGAGGAGTGCAAGTAGTAAAGTTGCACTATTTTATGCAAATAGTACAATAATTAGATCTCTCTCTCTCTTTTTAAATTGAAGTGTAGTTAATTTACAGTATTGTAGTTTCTGGTGCACAGCATAGTGATTCAGTTGTATAAATTCTTCAGATTCTTTTCTATTATAAGCTGTTAACAAGATATTGAATATAGTTCCCTGTGCTATTCTGCAGGACCTTGTTGTTTTATCTATTTTATGTACAATAATGTGGAATCTGTTATCCTGTTTCTTTGTGCTTTTTTTAAGTGTGGCTGGCAGATAATTTTAAAGTACCTTTGCGATTTGCTTTGTATTTCTGTTGAAGTACTTGCATAGATGTTTTTGTGTTGGTGTTGGTGAGAAATTTGACCAAGAATGTATTTTAAAGGCTTCTAGAGCAAGGATGTGTGATCACTGGTTATAAAATTCTCAAAGAGAAGCTCAGCTGTGTATACATATAGATGTGTCAAAACATCTAACTTTAACACGTGAGGGTTTTCTTCTTTCGTTGTGGGTTTTGAGGCAGTCAGGGCCAGAAGTGTAAGACACACCCTTAGATCCATTGTGATTGACACTGATAATAACATAATCTTGTCACGTTCCCTCTGTATCTGGCACACTGGGTGTTTTATAGCACAAGCTGAACAAACTGGACTTCATTTAGTCCCTTAGACCTGGTGGAGTCAGACTCACACCCTCAGGGCTGCAGCCATTCTTCCTGGTGCCATGTCCTGATATACACTATCCTCATGCATATTAAACACCTTCTGTTGTTTTTTATGATCAGAAGATAATTTTTGTGTTTTAGCAAGGAAAAATTGATATACAACTTTTTAAAATAGCAAAGAGTAAGTATGTTGGCTAAGAAGTCCAAACAAACCCATTCTCTGAAACCTCCCTTTAAAAAGCAAGCAAACAAAAACTTCAGAAGCCTTTCGACATCTTAATTCTCCTAATTATTTAATGATGCACTGTGTACATCTTGGGGTGAAACAATATACAAGTGGATGGATAAGGCAGATGTACATACAACTTTCTAAATTAAAGTGACATTTAAAGGGTACGTGTCCGTCCCCTTTCCCTACCTGAGAGAGGGCTTGAGGGTCCATGAGTAAATAGCGTCACTCTCTACTGAGCTCAGTGAAAATAATCGCGTGCGCACTTTGTGTCTGGCACTGTGCCCAGAACCTTACGCGTACATATTTAACCTTCATCATTCCTATCATGTAGGTGTTATTATCCCTGTTTCACAGGTGAGAAAACTGAGGCACTAGGAGGTTAACTAGCACTCAGTGTTATACAGCCGGTAAGTTATAGAGGCAGGATTCCCACCGGACCGTCTGATATCTGAAGCCATGTTCAGAACCACTTGAGAACTGCCTCAGTAACGATAGAAGTAATGATGGTGGTGATTGTCACCGAAGTAGCCAGCCTTTACCAAGTGCCTCCTGTGTGGAAGAAACTATATTCTAAGCAATATTTATGTAAAAGAGCAGAAGTAAAATACTCATTCTTGATTTTTTTTCCTAAGTACTAATAAAAGTCCTTTAGGCTACATGTGTTTTGATGTTTCATTTTACAATGCATATATTTAAAAACCAAACCTAGTTTCTATCTTGTTAAACCTCCTTTACTTTCAAAATTCCCATGACCTGGTTCCCCCCCCATACCTTCCGCACTGTCTTCATCCCAGCTCTCTACTTTAGGCTGGTGGGGTCTCTGCTGTTCTGTGAACTCTGCCTCCTGCCTTTGTACTTCTTGTTGTGATACAGTTGAGGGGACCATCGGACTTTAAGGATGTAGGGAACCTCTATTCATAGTGTCTAGTCCAATCCTTAGATGAGTTGAGGAGACTGAAGTCTGGCACTTGGGGGTTGGTCCAGGCTTCCCGGCCTGTGAGAGCAGGCTTCGAACCGGCCTCGTTGATCATTCTGTCGGCCCCCTACCTTTATCCTTCCCATATGAATCCTGCCTCCCCTGAATGCCCAGAGGAGGCTCTTCAGGCCTAAAGTCTGCTCCAGGCTTTACTGACTTCCTTGTGACTTGACTTTTTTTTTTTTTTTTTTTTAATTGAAGTATAGTTGATTTACAACATTGTGTTAATTTCTGGTGTACAGTAAAGTGATTGAGTTGTACTATATATGTGCCTTCTTTTTCATATTCTTTTTCCATTATGATTTATTGTAGGATATTGACAGTAGTTCCCTGTGCTGTACAGTAGGACCTTGTTTATCTGACTTACATACAGCAGTTTGTATCTGCTAATTCCAAACTCCCAGTTTATTCCCCCATCCCTCCTCCACCCCCCTCCCCTTTGGTAGCCATAAGTTTGTTTTCTAAGCCTGTGAGTCTGTTTCTGTTTTGTAAGTAAGTTCCTTTGTATGACTTGACTTTTGATAGTAGCCATTTATTTAGTACCTTTAGAAACAGAAAATGTTTAGAAACGTCCTTTTCTTCTGTGGGTCAAAAGCTCGTGCTGGTGTAGATGGATCCTTTGCTCATTGTTCCTTTACAAAGTGCTAGGATTTTGGCCTGTGCTCTTGTATTTCAGATGTTACGTTATTATAATAGTAACATAAAATGTGTTTCTTTAAGGGCCCCTATTGCTCATACAACTATACAGTAAAGTTCCATTTCATAGTTGAATATGTGGTAAGGAGAAGGATTAGAGAATAATATTTTGATCAATTAACATTCTCTGTAACTAGAACTGACCATATATACAACCCGTGGGTGATTTATTTAAAAAATAATTATAGTGTAACTATACATTCCATAATGCTTGAGAGTCATGCAGTGCCTCACAGTGGCTTTTTTTTGAATCTGTCTAGATTGCCACGAGACACAAATCTCTTCATTTAAAAATTTTGGTTATGTCAGTTAGAGGTTAAATTATACTATAATGACATTCTGTGTTCTCTCTCACAAATTTGAAAACTAAGTGCTTGATAAATATTTTTTCAGCCATTTATTAGCCTGTGGAAATCTGAGGTACCCAGAGGTATTCCAGCAAAATGAAGAAAAGCTTTCAAGTGTCTCTTTTGTTTAGATAGAGGGCCCATTGCTTAGAAAGTAAATAAACTCACTAGATTCTTTTTTTTTTTTACCGAAGTCGTCACAACGATATTTTCTTGAAATTGCCTATCGTAATGTTTGTAGAGGAAAGTTGTTTTAAGACCTGTTCTACCCTGTTGTGAAGGCCTACAACATGGCCTGTATTCATCCAGTTATAAAATCAAACTACTGAGTAGTTATGCTCACCTATTAGGAAGTAGTACTCAGTCTTGTGTGAATTAAGCTGTCTTTTTGCGAGGGATGGTTGGGGTCATCAGAAGAAAATTATACTGTAATTCACAGTGAGCATCTATTTGGAGTTTAATAATTGGTGCCTTCTTAAACAGCAACCCTATTATTACATGCTGGCATTTTTCAACCTATATGGTTTTTAAACACTGAAAATCATAGATTTCCCTTCCATGGAAAGACATTTGAATGTATGAAGTATTTAAAAAGACATACCTGGAAGTATATTCTCTGAGCCTCAGCGGGCCTTGCTCCAAGTCTTCAGAGAAGCCTGGGTAGTGCTGCTAGCTAGGGCAGGAGCAGCCCCATCGCAGGACTGCTGGCTGTACTAAACGTTTCCTTTCCTTTTTGTGTGGTTTTAAAATGTTGCATATTGACGTAGATGAAACTGTGGTTTGCAAATAGTTTAACTGCGTGAAAGGCTCTTCAAGAAGTTCTGTTCAATTCTGTGTATGCTTTTTTAATTCAGATTTGTCTGTTCTTTTAGAGGAAAGGTTTTTATTCGTCCATTGTAATACCTAGTTGTTTTCTTTTCTTTCTTCTTCTTCTTCTTTTTTTTTTGTAAAGCACCCAAGGTGTGTTTTTGTCATGATTTTAAAGAACATCAGTTTTTAGTGCCTTGAATGGTGTTATGAGTTAAAGATAGCAGGTGTTTACGCAGGATTTCTTTAGCACACATACCGATACTCATCAGCCTTTCAAAGTTATAATTTAAAATATTGTTGCATTTTGGATCCTGCTGAGATACCTATTAACAAACAAAAAAGATGTGATTTAACAGAGTCTGGTAAAGTGTATGTTTTATTTATCTTCATTCTTTTTTGTTTATTTTAGAAAAATCTGGAAATAGAGGAAAATCACTGTGCAGAGAATTACTGTGAATGTTTTTGGTACATGAGTTTAAAAATTCTTCTATGAGTATATACACCCACTTAAAGTATTATTATGTTAGGCATACTGTTTTATAGTTTGTATGTTTTATTCCAAAATATATTGGATCTGTTTTCTGTAAGTTATGAGAATAAACCTGGAATGTGCACTTGTCAATTTGGCCCCAGCAGCATAAAGAATTGAGACAGATATTTAGTAACTAATAGATTGTAGGTAAGGGGACCCTCCAGTGTACTTTTACATTGTTTGGGTAAATGTTCATTCTGTCTGGGGGAGTAACTGTTGACTGAGTGTCTGAGTGGAGCCTGGCCTGGTAAGGGTCTAACAAAAAGTCACTGTCTCTTGCACCCCACCAGTCAGCTGTGTTAGGTTATGTTTCTTGTATAAGGGTAGCTTTTATATAAGAGAAAATGAGCTCAGGTTCCAAGCATATTTTCCAGAGTTCTAAGTCCATTGGTCCAAAGTTGATTTGTAAGTGCAAAGTCATTGCCTGGTCAGTTAGGGTCTGGTTTTCTCTGTTGCTTCATTGGCCTGGTCAGTGCTTTGGTTTTATCTGTTTTTCTCCTAATAATTCTTAGTTATCCAGGTAGTAAAGAAAAAAGTCAGAAGAAACCTCTCCAGAACCTAAAATGCATCCCTTTTGGTATTTACTCTTCAAAAGGAAAATCTCTCAAAAGACTAAGTGAGAACTGTCAAGCTGGAGGGGATTTAGGGAGGGTCTAGGGAACTTTTGAAAACAACAGTGTAAGGACACTTAAAGATGATAGTAGCAGTTTGTTTCAGATACTCTGATGTTCTTCCAAATTATTATTATTTTGTAAAAGCATGATTTTTACATATATTCACTTATAAATTGGAGAAAAAATCCAAATCTTTCTCAAGTTTCGTATTTGATTTTGGTTAAGAACCATTGTTAACTTCCATCAAATTAGTGTTTGGACATGCTCTGTCTCTTAAGATTTGTGTGCATGGTTATTGGATAGGACTCAGTGAAAAATACACTTCAGAAAAGACATGCTTACAGACAGGTAAGTGAGCATGCATGATCAGGTTTTATGTTCACTAAGGGATGGAGAGGGTGAGATAGGAATTTGGTGAGATGCAATTGGCTATCAACTGAGTGGTGACTGATTTTAACACGGTATGAAGGAATACTGGAATAAAAGGGTTTTGGTAAGGTTTCTTTTACACACTTGATCTTAGCCAAAATGTCGAGAAGCAATGGTAAGGTTTCTTTTTTTTCTTTGTTTAGGTAAACATTTATATGTGTACTTCCTGTTCACTTGGGGATATGCAGAGAATAAAGAAATACCTTCAGCTTCTCTTAAAAATCTACTATAGCCACAGTTAAATTGCCAAATATAAGTCTAGTCCTCAGTGTCCTAGTTCCTTTTTTGGAATAGCAAGAAACCAGTCTTTTAAAAGTGAAACTGAACCATGTTCTTCCTTTTGAGAATGAGCTAGAGGCAACCTGGTGTTTTATGGAAGTTTATTATTCACAGCGGAAACATGCCTTTTTTTTGGACTGCTGCGTCTGCTTTTGTTTTTGTTTTTAACACGAGTTCCACTTGAATTTCCATAAGTCACTTCTTTCTGTTTCATTAAGGATAAGTGTTTTTCAGAGTACATTTTCTTAGTATTCTAGGAAATTGTGCATCATCACTAACCCAGTATTTCAAAAACCTCAGTCGGAAGAAGTGAGGGAAAGTTGTTTTCCCCCTTACTTTGGTCATGGCAATACTTTTTATTTAAGAAATGACATATTATTCACTTCAATGGATATTTTAAATGTTTACACATTGAAACTAAATCGTCTCATGAACTGAGAAAGTCTTTTTATAGTCAATCCCTTATCCATACAAATCATGTTTTTTTTATTTAATTTTTTTTCTGTGTTTCAGTAAAACTTTATTCACAAAAAGCAGGCAATGGATGAACTTAGCCTACAGCCCGAATTCTTTCAGTTGCCAAACCAGTCAATTAATCTACAACAAAGGAGGCAAGAATACACAATGGAGAAAAGGCAGTCTCTTCAAGTGTGCTGGGAAAACTAGACAGCTACCTATAAAATAGAAGGATATTTTGCCATTTGTGGCCCTTTATTCACTTTTTTTGCCATTTCAAAAACCAGAATTTTATAACTGACATAAACATTTCCATTGCATCAAAAACAACAAAATACCTAGAAACAAACTTAGCCATGGAGGTTACCTATACTGTGAAAACTGTAAAACATTGATGAAGGAAATTGAAGATGATACAAAGTGGAAAGATACCTTGTGCTCTTGGATTGGAAGAATCAACATTATCCAAATGGCCACAAATCATGCTTTTGAGTTTATTGAACACAAATACCAAACAACAGTATTTCAGTAGAAATATCACTTTTAATGTGTAACAGTCTTAAAATTTGCTTTTAAAGCATAACATGGTAGCCCTCTGGAACTAATGGGGAGGGGGAAGAAGATGAGTGTTGGGGTAGGAAGCCACTGCGAAGCCAGAAATATGGGGCCGAGAACTTATTTTCTTAAAAGAATCCATGAGCTGGAGGAGCCTTGTCTCGTTACAGATGGTGAAACTAAGGCCTGGGGGAATTAAGGCCTCGCCCGAGCTGCACATTTAGACCCCAGTGTGCCAGCACTCAATTATGTTTCTTAAAATGAAAATGTTGGAGGGAAACTGTGGTTAGAAAGGAGGCCAGCAGGTCAGCCCAGGCTCTCCCCTTGCCCCCTGCAGCACACTGGTTTGCAAACAGTTTAGGGTCTGCAACTGTTTGAATTTGAATACCACCGTGACCACTGTTCTCATGGAGTTCGCAACTCGGGGTGCTCACAGTTTGCGTCCTGGTGTTTTTTATGATCTTTGGGCAGGGGCTGGGCTCTGGTTAATGAAGGCTGGTGAGCGGTGTTTCTCCAGCAGCTTGTGGGCTCCAAGTCAGCCTTCTCCCCGGAGCCGCTGTTTTAGGTTTGTGGTTTGAAAGTTTTTTAAGGCGCGTAATCCCCTTTCCCACCTGGATTGGTCCAAAGACATTTTTTCCATCGGTAGCTTCAAATCTGAGAGTGACAGACATGATTAGACAGAGTTGTTTTAAAGTGAGGTGTAGATAGCTTCCCAGAGGTTGCTGTTTTCCCTTTTTAATGAAATAGTAGAATTTTGGAAATATTTTGAAGGCAGAGGTGTTTTGCACATTCTTGAAATGTGAAGTCGGTTGTAAGGGTGGCTGAGTCTATGCCCTGTCACTCCCCTGGCCAGTCCTTTTGGTTTTTTGCCTTTTTGTTGACTCTGCAGTGTTACCAGGTCAGCATACAGCCCATCTCACCTTTCAGCTGGGAGGTGTGACTGTGCTGTTTGATGCTTGCTTATAAAACAATAGCGGGGAAGTCTCTGAAAAAGAACTTTTAAAGGTTATCTTGTTTCTTCTTAGTCACTGAAGTTCATTTCCCCCCACCCCCCTTGAGTGGTTATGGTCTTTTCTTATGAAGTCTGAGTAACACGTTTTCAAAGCGCAGGACACATTTTATGAACTCTGTTGTTACCTTCCAGGAGAAGGCTTTTGCAGAGACTCTCCCTTGCCTTTGCTTGTGTTTTGGTCAAGTGGATAAGAAAATTCTAGCAACATATGTTTCTTGACTTTGTAGGCTGCGTTCCGGGCTCCCATCCTAGACTGCATTTTTGTTGCCGTTAGCAGGTTACAGCATAGAAGGGGTGATAAGGAGAATGTAGGTGGGCCCTGGCCTGTCAGAGCCCTTGGGGGTCCAGGAAGTGCAGTCTTCTGACGGAGGTGGTGAGAGCTGCTTCTGAGAAGTGAGGGGAGTGGCGGTGCCCTTGGGGGAAGAGGCACGTGACTGGGCTGTGGGGAGGGTGTTTGGGGACTCCGTCAGTCTGGGTGCGTGGAGCGTGTGAGCAGGGCCTGTGTGAGGAAAGGCTGGGACCAGATCTCAGATCCATCTGGCCAGTCTTGGGTGCTTCAGTTAGAAGCAGTGGAGAGCTCAGGGAAGTTGTGCGAGGAGAGGCCCTGCCAGTTCCTCAGTACTGAGTGAGTCTGCAGGCGTCACAGTGTGTTGGCTTGGGGGAGAAAGGGGAAGACAAGAAGCCAGTTAGGGGATGATCGCAATCATTTTAGGCGAGAGGCAGTAAGGATCTGAAATGGGCTGGGGGAAGAGAAGGGCGGTTGGGAACCGCGGCAGAGGTGAAATCTCTGTGCTGCAGTGTGGGGCTGGCCGGGGAGCAGACTGTGGTCTCATTCCTGGAAAGGGACCCTGCGGAAAGAATCTGGTTTGGCAGGAAGAGAGGCGAGTTTGGTGTTACTGGCTTCCTGTGCCTTTAGTGCTGCCTCGCTGTTTGATATAGGTTAGATTGCTTTTTATTTTGTCCCTTTCGTCTTGCTACCACAAAAGGAGAGCCGGCAGCTTCCTTTTACGAGTTGAAACTGACACTACGGAAGGTGGCTGGCGAAATGGTACAAATCCGGCCCTGGTCACATCAGCTGAGGCCCCGCTGCATCAGCCCTTTGACTGAAGCCATGCCCACAGCTGTGGCCCTACAGGTCTGTCGGCCAGTACATCTCTTTTTATTGCATCAGCCCAATTTTAGTTTAGTTTTTTGGGGTTTTTTTGGTCACCTACAAATGAGAAAGTCTTGATCCATTGGCTTTGCCTAAAAGATTAATCTCTAGACTCTAAAAACATCCTTTAATGAAGCTTTGTTTCTGCTTGACGGTGTCAGTGAAGTATGTGCCATTAGTTTTCCATTCTGTCCTGAACCCTAGTGCTGCTACCTATGTATTCTGATGGTGGAGAGAAAGAGGGGGAAAAGACATTTTTATTAAAATAGAAAATATCTGTGACATCAAGAGATGCTATCATACAAGTAACAAACATAAGAGACCATCTGCCCAAAACGACACGGGATTTCCTTCTGGGTAAAGGGCGCCTTGAGGGTTTGTGTGTTTGGGGTGGGAGAGAACTGGTGCTGTGTGGTCTTTAACAGTAAAAGCTGCTTCTTCCTTTTGGTCACCTATACTCTAGAAGATTCCAGTGGCATGCGGATAACCACTTTGTGACAGGACATCCCCAAAAGAGCCGCGTTAACAAAGTGTCGTCTTCCTTTCCCACGCGCCGGTTTTCAGAATGCTTTAACCATTTCGTAGCACTGCTTGTAAAAAAGTGATGAAGTGTTGTATTACTTTAGCTGTAGCAAGTATACATTACAAGCCTTATTTATAAACTAACTACAAAAGGGAAACAAATTATTCCATGAAACGATAGAAAAAAAATCGTACTTGTGATCTCAGAGAAGTTCTGGATTAATCCACTCTGCTGTTGATCTACTACTTTATTTTTTGTTGTAGCTCTGAACCTTAAAGTTCATTTTCAAAAACATTAAAAATTTTTCTTATATTCATTGCTCTTATTTACCCAACTTCTCACTATTTGAATAAACCCCTTATAATCTGGCTTCTAACTCTAATACCTTACTGAAATTCCTCTCACTGAAGTCTTAAATGATCTTCAGAAGTTAAATCCAAAGGTTTATTTGTTTGTAATCTTTTTTTTTTTTTTTGGCATGGCTCTCTTCAGTTTATTGCATGAAGGACTCACACTAGTCCAAGTTTAAAGCAGACCCCAAATGGTTACATTATGCAAACTGTGAGGTTTTACCTTGTAACAAAGGGCAGAAGGGAAATTCTACTCATTGCAAGGAAATCCTCACTTAAGCTTCAGTGAGCCAAAAGCGCTTAAAACCCAAGAACCTTCATCTGCTCATCCTATTTGTTTGTAACCTTGATCTGACTTTTTCTTTTTTTTTTTAATTGAAGTATGATTAACTTACAATATCATGTTAGTTTCATGTGTACAACATAGTGATTCAATATTTTTATACAAGATGATCACCATGATAAGTCTAGTTACTGTTACCAAAGTTATTACAGTAGTATTGATTATACTCTATGCGCTGTATATTACATCTGTATGATTTGATTGGCTTTCTAACTGGAAGTTTGTACCTCTTAATCTCTCTCACCTATTTCACTGTCTCCACTGTCCTCTCCCCTCCCCCATCCTCCTGGCAACCACCAGTTTATTCTCTGTATCTGTGAGTAGGTTTCTGATTTGTTGTTTGTTTGTTTTTTAGATTTTACATAAAAGTGAAACTATACGGTATTTGTCTTTCTCTGACTTCACTTAGCATAATATTCTCTGAGTCCATCCACGTTGTTACAAATGACAAGATTTCATTCCTTTTCATGGCTGAGTAATATTCCATTGTGTATATACACATGTGTGTGTGTATCTTGCATATTCTTTATCCATTCATCTACTGATGGACACTCAGGTTGCTTCCATATCTTGGCTATTATAAATAATGCTGCAGTGAACATAGGGATGCATATATTTTTTGAATTAGTGATTTTGTTTTCTTTGGGAAAAAGTACCCAGAAGTAGAATTGCTGGATCATATGGTAGTTCTATTTTAATTTTTTGAGGATCCTCCATACTGTTTTCCATGGTGATTGTACCAATCTACATTCCCTCCAGCAGTGCATGAGGGTTCCCTTTTCTCCATCATCTTTAATACATGTTACTTCTTGTCTTTTTGATGACAGCTGTTCTGACAGGTGTGAAGTGGTATCTAAGTGTAGTTTTGACTTGCATTTTCCTGATAATTAGTGATTTGAACATCTTTTCTTGTGCCTGTTGGCTATCAGTATGTCTTTGGAAAAATGTCTATTCAGGTCTTCTGTCCATTTTTTTAATCAAGTCACATGGTTTTTTGATGTTGAGCTATGTGAGTTCATTGTATGTTTTGGATATTAACCCCTTATTAGATGTACTATTTGCGAATATCTTCTTCTATTCAGTAGGTGGCCTTTTTGCTTTGTTGATAGTTCCCTTTGCTGAATAAAAGTTTTTTAGTTTGAGGTAGTCCCACTTGTTTTTATTTTTGCTTTTGTTACCCTTCTCTGAGGATACATGTACAAAATTTATTGCTAAGACCAATGTCAAAGAGCATATGGCTTATGTTTTCTTCCAGGAGTTTTATGGTTTTTAGGTCTTACATTTAAGTCTTTAATCTATTTTGAGTTTATTTTTGTATATGGTATAAGAAAGTAGTCCAGTTTCTTTCATTTGCATATTGCTGTTCAGTTTTTATCAACAACATTTGTTGAAGAGGCTGTCTTTCCCCAATTGTATATTCTTGCCCCCTTTGTCATAGATTAATTGTTCATATAAGTATGGGTTTATCTCTGGACATCCATTCTGTTCCATTGGTGTATGTGTCTGTTGTTTTGCCAGTACCATCCTGTTTTGACTACTGTAACTTTGTAGTATAGTTTGAAATCAGGGCATGTGATACCTCCAGCTTTGTTCTTCTTTCTCAAGTTGTCTTGGCCTTTTGTGTTTCCTACAAATTTGAGAATTATTTGTTCTCATTCAGTGAAAAATACCATTGGTATTTTAGTAGGGATTGCATTGAGTCTGTAGATAGCATTGGGTAGTATGATCATTTTAACAATATTAAGTCTTCCAGTTTGTAAGTACCATATGTCTTCCATTTGTTGGTGACATCTTCAGTGTCTTACAGTTTTCTAAGTATGGATCTTTTACCTTAAAAGCTCTAATTTGCAGTAACTGTTACTTAACTCTTATTTCACAATATCCTTATTGTCATTGCATGTTTTTTTTCCTGAAAAATCTTGTCTTTCACATTTCTGATTGGCTTTGGCACAATGATTACACAATCATTACTTGGTGCTTCTCATCTTCTTTTATACTTTCTTTTTCTCCTGTGACCCAGCAGGGGGCATATAAAACAACAGTATTTGCTAATTTGTCCTGGCCAATAGAAACTGAATAAACACGGCTACTTTCTTTTGCAAATACATTTAGCCAAACAAGTGCTGTAGCAAGTTTAGTGTTGCTAGGCACGTTTATTGTGGGTTGGTGCTTTTGTCCTTTTTAGGAGAGGATATTTGATCCAGAGCTGGGAGCAGGGAGCTTTTACTAGGGTGGAAGGTGGAGACAAAGTGTGGACACCTTCCCAGTTCTTCTTCAGTTTGAGATATGTTTTCTGAGTTTTGCCTAAAATCCGATGAGGTTCTAGAACATATGAAGTACTTATTTAAATACCACTGAAAAGTCAGCGGTAAATAGGATTTTAAAAATTCTCTGTAACTTCTTCCTGTGTGTTCCTCTGGTTCCTGTGTCTTCTGTTAATATGTACAACTGAGTGTATTAAAGAAATTATGCATGTCCTGACTATGAGGAAATCTGATAGTGTTATTTGATATGTTGACTATTAAGAAAAAAATTGACATTATTTTAAAAATATGTTTTTTATTAGTATATATATATGTGATAAAGCTTGAAGTACATATGAACGTGACTTACAAAATTACTTTAGGAGACCATTTGAATGATGGGCTGAATGTCTTCTAGCCAGTTAATAGCAGAGAAAGAATTTAGTTTTGATGACTCACAAGCCAGCAACCATATTCCATATCTGCACACATAAAATTTTTTTGCTTTTCAGAAAATGTGATGTGTAAATTTTCATTTTATGTGTAATTTCTCACTCACTATTGTAAATGTTAGATTTTCTTTTTATTAAGTCCAGTTGCTTTCTAAGAAAACTACTTTTCTCCACTCCTAGAGAGTAATAATGTATGTTGCCAGCCTGGGGTATTTGTGTGTGTCTTTTCTTAGTCAACCTGTATTTTTTGCACGCCACTGAACAGGGCAGTTTGCTGGCAACCTGCGCCAATATCTAGAATCTCTCCGTAGAGTTTGCTTAAACATATTCTAACACCAGAATCCCAGGCTTACTAAGTGGTTTAACTAAACTTCATATAAAACATATTTAAAATGTATCTTAACTCCAAAATGCTATCAGAGAAAAAATTTGTATTTTTTACCACAGTATACAGAATTTCTATCTACTTTCCTTTGAGATACTAGTGGGGGATTTCTTAAGTAATTTTTTGGGTGTCTACTTATCCTGCTTCTTCAAATCAGAGAAAACTTGACCTTTTTTTTTTTTTTTTTTTTTTTTTACTACAAGCAGGCCTCTAATCGTTTATCAAACTCTGCCTTCTTTTAAGGTGGTCTTTAATGACCCTGTTGAAAAAAGTTGCATACCTTGCTAACTTAATTCTTGTGTTTAGAGAAGGGAGATGCACCTGTGAATTGTCTTGATTGCTTCCTATTTTCTTTGCTATTTAAAGTTCTATATTAACTGACCAGATTATTGATTACAAATTTAAACCTTCTATTTTGATGGGATGAGACTGAATAACATATTATTTTTTCCTTGATGTTACCAAAAAAAAGCATGGAAACTTACATTTTAATTTTATTATTGTACTAAATTGGTTAGTAGTGCCGAGAGATGATACTTATTATCATGGATATGCTTCTTATCCACTTTTTAATTATGTAATAGAAGTTTACAATATGTATGCCCAGATTTTATTTGAAAAACCGTGGGATTTCACAAAGTGTCTGTGCTTTCTTGCGTTATATTTCCCCTTCTGGTTTTGGAAGTTTCTGAGTCATGGTGAACTTTTAATGGGATGTGTAATTTCTTACATAAGATTTCTCTAAATGGCTGGCATAGAAAGAAATAAATAATGGGGTCCAGGCATATGTTTGCAGCCGACAGTAGCAGGGAGAATTCTTTCACATAGAGCAGGATTTCTTTGGACTGGCAGCTAAAATGGGTTTCTGTCTGGCTCCGCGTGTAGGGGACTCTGGCAACATGGTAAGGGACAAAACAGACAAAAAATACGAGCATGATGCTGAATATATTGCGGCTGGATTTCTTCTTGACCGAGACAGAATTCTTTTTGGACTTAAGGTGGGACTTAAAGATTTTCCTCGTGATAGCAGTGTAGAAAATGATTAACGAAAGGAACACAATCCAGAAGATGCCTATAAAGATGTAGTTTGAGGCTTTGTGCCACTTGAGGCCCAGTTCGTTTTTAAGGTCCACACATTTTATCCGCGTGACCTCCTTGACGCTCTGGTTGGTCAGGATCATGTTGGGGACGGCAAGCAGGAGCGTGAGCGCCCACACCAGCACCGACAGGAGTTTGCTGTTGTTCACCGACTGGATGAAGGACGTCAGGAGGGGCTTCACGATTTTATAATACCTGTCGAAGCCGATGAGCCCAAAGAACATGATGCTGACGTACATGTTGATGTAGAAGAGCACGGCGGAAACCCTGCACACGAACACGTTCAGCTGCCAGGGGCCCAGGCCCGAGTCGCCCAGAATCTTGAAGGGGAACGTCAGGCTCATCAGAAAGTCGGCCACGACGATGTTCTTGAGATAGACGATGAAACTTTTGGAGCTGGGCACGGAGAGGAACACCCACCCCGACACACCATTGAGCAGGACCCCGGCCACGAAGACCACGAAGTAGAGCCCGGGGATGATTTGCTGGGTTATGAGGGTGTTCTGGGGACAGGAGCCCTCTGAGGGCTGGCTGGTGGCGGTGGCATTCGTCATTGCAATGTTCAAAGGTGAGACCTGGAAGGTGAGGCAAGTAGGTGAGCAGGACACTCAGGGCCTTTGAGTCATTTGCCAGGGGATAGCAAAGGGCAGTAAATAGACCTGAGGCCACCAAGTTCTTGAAACTAAGTTCTTGCTGTATGTTTGCTAGGTACCCTACCCCATCCTCCCTCCCTCCCTCATCCCTTCTCCCTTTCCTTCCTTTTGAAAAGGGAAGAATAGAGTTGACAGATGACAAGGAAGAAAAATTTGAGAAGCGGGACTGTCTGAGAACTGAGGTAATAATGGAGACCAGCATTTCCCTAAAATGATAAGGGTTCCTGTAAAACTCCAGAGTGCTTTACCAGCATACACGTCTGAATGAGACTGGTACTTTCAGTATAGGAATATGGGTGTCTTTCAAAACTGAGACATTCTGTGGTTTTTTTTTCCATTTAAAACCTGATTTGTATTATTTTGATAAATTAGGAAACAAACGCAAATGATGAAAGTACCTTAAGTATCCTGAGAAATGCTCCCCAGGGTGCATTCTAGATCTCCACTGCCCAGCACGGCGGCCCCTAGCCATGAATGGCCAAAGAGCACCCGAGGCAGGGCCAGTCCAGACTGAGATGTGACGTAAAATGCACACTGAATTTCACAGACTTAGGGTGAAAAAAAGAATGTAAAATATCTCAATATTTTTAATATTGATTACATGTTGAAATAATATTTTAGGAATATTCCAGTAAATTATGTTTTTAATTTTAATTTCACTTAATTTTGCATTTTTAAGAAGATGAGTACTAGAAAATTTAAAATTGCATAGGTGGCTTGCATCACACTTTTATTGGACAGTGCTGCCCTAGGTATTAATTACCCAGAACCTTCCTTCATCAGAGAATTCTGTATATTCTTTTCTCCTTTTTTTCTTTTTTTTTTGGGGGGGAGGCAGTAATTAGGGTTATTTATTTAATTTCAGAAGAGCTACTGGAGATGGAACCCAGGACCGTGTGTGTGCTAAGCATGCACTCTACCACTTGAGCTGTACCTTCCCCCTGTATGTTCTTCACTGATGTGGACATAATGATTTAGGGCTCAAGGAAGATTAGAACTTTTCTGGAAGGTTATTTGATATATCCAAGAAAACATTTATTGCCCATCTTATATGTAATGTTAACAACCTGCTTAACCCTTCAGCGGTCCAGTCCTCGTCCTCAGGATACAGTGCAACTCTTTAACCCTGAGCTACCAGACGTCCCTTCTTGGTCTGATCCCTACTGATTCCACCTCCAGCTATGAGTTCCCACTGGTCTGGACTCTTCTACCTCCTTGTAGGTTCCATGATTTCTCTCACCTTGAACCTTTGCACTGACTTTCTTCTGCTACCTTCTTGGCTGGCTAACTTCTCTTTATCCTTGAGGCCTCAGCTTGGATGCCTCTTTCTCTCAGAAACTTCGCTCTTCCCATCCTTGCTTGGGGTGGATTGGGTGTGAGGTCCCTTATGTGTGTGCTCACAGTTCTGTGCTTCTTCCCGACCACAACACTCATCTCTCTGTTTTTTGATTCTTCTGCTACTGTAAGCTCCTTCAGAGGAGGGAGACCATGTCATTATTATTATTATTATTATTATTATTATTATTATTATTATTATTATTATTAATTACCATTATATTCCTAGTATTATATTTAGGACATTAGATATTTAAAGTATTTGTGAAGTAAATAAATATGCAGCCTGAGAATACAGGACATGAATCCCTGCTCTTAAGAACTTTACATCTAGTCAAGGATCATGGAAAGGAAAGATTGTGGAGGACAGTGGGTTCCTCGAGGACAGAGAGTATATATCTTGTTCTTTGTATTTCTGGTGCCAAGCATGGTGCTTTATATGCAGTCAGTGAAGGGCTCTGTCAGTGAAATTAAGGAAATGTGAGAAAGTAGAATTTGGAAATGTGGAATGTGAAATTTGGTCTCATTGCAAATTAAAAAAAAATCATACACTCAAACTTTGTGTGCTACTTTTCACACAGTATCTTGCTTCTGTGTACTCTTCCTGCGTGCATTTGGCAAAACTAGAACTATTTCTAGCTGCTCAATTTTGCCAGTCCTTGAACTTTTGGAAGGAAATCTTAGCCCCTGCACACTTGGCTCTGATCATAAAGGGTTTGTAGTTAGCTTGCTTCTTTGTAGGTCTTCTGTGGTCTGCTTTATATTTTCAATAATAAGTGAAGGGGTCACATTTTCTGTTTTTAACTGTCCATGGTGGCAGAGAGGCTGTGTCTAGTAAACAATTGGTCTTGTCCCCTGATAGTAAGGTGCAGCTTAGTCTAAGAGCCCGTATCCCAGAGCTTGAGAGAATGCTCCCAGGGGTCCCAGTGCTGGGGACTCAGCCCTTCAGTCAGTGTGGTGTGGTGCACGTGATATGTATTCAGTAATTGTTGGATTCACTGGAATTTAAAATATAAAATTGAAAAAAATATTGGATGTCAGTACATTTTAAATCAGAGATATTAGCTATATAATTACATAGTGAAATAATAATTTCTAGAAATGATTTGGTGAGTACCAAATTTCTCTCCTCATAGAAAAATTATAGAAGGCACCATCTAAGGGTGGGAGGGTATAGCTCGGTGGTAGAGCATGTGCTTAGCATGCACAAGGTCCTGGGTTCAATCCCCAGTACCTCCATTAAAAAAAAGCACAACAACTTATTAAAAAAAAAAAAGACTATCTTCAGTAATAGTGAAGAATTTCCGGAAATGATTTAGTGAGAGCCATGATTTCTTTCCTTTCCTTCTAGAAATCTGTATAAAGACATTTTCTCAGAGTCTTGTGACTTAGGCCCTCTTGAACTGCAGTATTTCTGCATGTAGCTTGACACCATGGGTCCAGAACCACGTTCTCTGAGTCCTCAGAGTGTCAAGAATCTGAGCATACACGCCCTTGCGATGCACATCATGCCTGCTCACTGTGAGGTTGGTGGAAGGGGCTGGCTGACCCAGGCAAACTTCTATCGCAGGAGCGACTTCTGAAGTGAACTGAATACTCAAGGTTTGCGTGGGTCTTTCTCGCCAAACATCTGCTTGCTGTTTTGGCCTGCTTTTAAACAATTGCAGATAAGGGTTTCCATTTTAGGATGGAAACATTTGAGACGCATTGGTTGGGGGAAGAAGCAGGGTACCACTGGTGCCTGTGCTGCTGTCTGGTTGGAACAGCGGAGGTGAATTAAAGGGACATTCTACATGAGTAACGAGCTGAAGGTAAATCCGAGACAATTTAGATGGTAATTTTCAAGCTCTCAAGTCTGTCTGTCCTTTAGCAGTGGTGTTGATGGCGGGGCACTGCGTCCTCTGGGTACACAATTCACTGTACTTGGAGTCTCAGTGCAGCAGCCTTTTCTACAGTGATAGTTCTCGATGTGTGAAAAAGGAACTCTCGGAAGGCATCTCAGCAAGGGAGGCCAATTATATATTGAGACCAAAAGGCAGGAATGTGTGTTAGATGATAAATAGGACCAAATAACAGAGACCTGTATCGCTTTGACCTTGTAACATCTGCCCAGTTTCCTCTCCTTATCTTTAGTATAGAGGTGATTTAGTATCCTGATAAAGAGACCTACTGAAACTTCAAATCATTTCACAGATGGAGGAAATAGTCACATACTGATGCTGATTTTATACAATAACATAAAAATAAATAAGTACCAAATAAATCAGAAAGAATGTCTCGGTGTTGGCCAACAACCCTCTGTTCCCCTTCCCAGACTCTCAGCTGATTTACTGTTTCTAAGCAGTCTGTCCCACCCTGTTAAAGATGAGACAGACAAAGGGAGAAAAAAGAGGAAAGGCACCTCTAGATGATGCTCTACCGAAAAAGTGCACGCCAGTTTTTGGAAGTGTAGCCAGCTCTGCCCATGGAAGTTACCTGAGATTACCTCTGAATTTCTGTAGTGAAAGTGCTCATTATGTTAACCTTGAGGCTTCAGGGAACATAAGCAAAGCTCCCTAAATTCTTGAAACTACATTTAAGAAATGTGGCAAACTTTAAAAAAAAAAAAAAAAAAGGGACACTTAACAGTATAAGGCTTTAGCTTCTCTTAGGTGAAAATCTCCCTTGTTCCACAAATCCAGGTAAAAGAGAATGAAACGACATGAAATGTGTTATTTAGTCCGTATAAACTGTCACTTTGGATCTTTGGTCACATAATTAAAGAATAGGGTGGAATGGGATTTGTGAGACCAGAAGACTGCTGATGTGTAACAGGAACCTGTGAATTGCTCTCATTTTTTTTTTGCACACCTAGAATATGAATGGCCAGTTTTCACTGTAATCTAGATAGTGGGTGCTCTAGTCCCCAATGAAATGTTAGGTCTCAGGATGCTGATGCGTTAAGTGTCTTCAAGTTGTGGAGTATTACCTATCACCTCAGGGCTCTCTCTGGGTAGAATTTAGTTGATGCTGGACCGTGCAAGGCACTGCTCACTCCAGAAATACATTCATCTTAATAAGAACATGCTGTCTTCACTACTCATCTTCTGTATAATTACACATGGTGACCCACTTTTCTCTTATATGTGGACCACCTTCCACTCTTCTCATTGTGTGCTGGAATTCTACTTTCTCTGAAGAAGAGAAATTATTCCTTCATAACATTTTGATGACATTAACAAAGGTCTCGATAATACTAAAGGATTTTTTCAATTACCTTTTGAAAAGTTCTGTCTAATATGAGGTTTCCTTTCAGTGAAGTAATTTAGCCCAGGGAGTGCTTGTCATCTTGAAGTGGCCAAAGTGTTTCTTCACTAATGATCCTGTACTGTAGGAGAAAAATGGAGAATTAATTAGGCTAAACGAACGCCAGAATGTTTTTATTGGAGAAGAATGTATGGTAGCATGGTAGCAGTGTACTTACTTTTTAAACTCATCTTTTATAATTGTGAAATATTTCAACTTGTGCGTTTGTTACTTTGTTTTGGTTGTCACTGTTGATTATTGATTTGATGTAAACCCTTGTGGGAAACTTACAAACTCTTTATTTGAGAAGGTTGGGCATGAAGTGTTTTTAGTTATTTGTTTGTTTGTTTGTTTGTTTAATGGATTTGGACACTCAAATCAGTTCATTAAATTACTGAAGTTAACAATTGACCATTTTAGCCAGGAAATCATAGGCAGTTTTTTTGTGTGTTTTCTGATTTTTTTTTTTCAAACCTTCACACCATTGGCATTTTGGGTCAGATAATTATTTGTTGTGGATAACTGTCCTCTGCATTGTAGGATGTTTAGCCACATCCTTGGCTTCTAACTATTAGATGCCAATAGTATCATCTCCCCAGGTTATGACAGAAATGTCCTCTGGAAGGCCAAATTGCCCCTGGTTGATAACTGCTGATCTAACGACACTTAAGCTTGGACTTTGCAGAGAAAACACCTGAAAGCAGTATTGTCTGATAGGAAGAGGATGGGTTTGGCAGAATGGTGGTTGGATTTGGTTCTGCCTTGGTCTAGGTTGTCACCTTTCTGAATTCTTTAGGCCAGCCCTTTTTCAGACTTTAATGTGTATACACATTTCCTGGGGCTTTTGCTGAAATGAAGCCTCAGATTCCATAGGTCTGCAGTTGGGTGTAAATGGTGATGCTTCCAGCCCAGTGACTACTCTTTGACTAGCCAATTTTTTTTTAGACCGTGTAAACAAGGGACATTTAATAAATATTTGGTGAGGAGGGTTAAAAAAAAAAAACTTCTCTTTGCTGTAGTTGGGACTTCAGGTAGGAGAAGTTACATTATAGGTAGCTGAAATCTAGACTCTTAAAGTTGATTCATTATCGATCTCATCATAATAATCTCATCCTTCTGGTCTGGAAATGTAAATAGATACTTTATGGAGAACAGTGATAAACAGCATCTTAGACTTACCCAGACTATTCCTGAAAGGTCATGAAACTCTCCTTAAAAACAAAGAGATTCAGTTCTCTGTGGTATAATAGTGTATGTGATTCAGGGCAGTACTGAGCACGACCTGGTCGGGCATGAGATAGTCTAACTTCAGGGTGGTGCTTACTCAGAGAGAGGGAAGAAGGAGTGAGGGATGGCGTGGGGTGGTGGGGCTTGAGCTGTATTTGTGGTGTTTCGTCTCTTCAGTTCTGAAACGACTAGGCTTAAATATTACTGTCAATTAACACTGGGTGATTGGGTGCATCGGTATTACCAACATTAACTTCTGTATTTTGTGTACTTGAAATATTTCATAATTAGAAAAAATGTGTATGGAGAATGGATTGTTTTCAAATCTCTCTTTAATCAGTATTCACCTATGATGAGGGTTTTCCTTCCTGATCTTTGTTCTGTACTTACACACTGACAGTCGGATGTTTCCTCCTCTCTCTCTACATTCCAGACATGAACGGCTTTAATCCAGGGTGCCCCAGATCTTTTCGTATGAGATAAATATTTGTTTTGTAGATGATGCTGCTGACAATAGCAAATAGTACAGATGTGTGTGGTCGTTGTGTACCTTTCCAAACTTACTAAAGCCATTTTCTTATTACTGCTTTCACCTTCCTTGTTGTAATGTGTGGCTTTTGTCTTCTCTTTTTGGTGCCAGCGTAGGGTATCCTAGATGGTTTCCAGAGCCGTCATAATAGGTTGAATAGAAAGGGGATTTATGTATGGGCTACTTACTTGTTCAGTCTTGCAGTCATAGTTTGTGGTATTTTATGTTATTAAATGCTTTATAACATTTTATATTTAAAAAATATTTTATAGTATTGAATAGTATTAATTCTAATACTCATTAGGCTCCTGGCCTTTCTTATTCCATGGTGGTTCAATATTTTAAAATTTCTTACATCCTGACTCTTGGTCCCGCCTCTCTTTCCCAACATTGTGACTCCTTAGGGCTGTGTAAGCAGTGTCCTTGCTTCTGGGTCATAGACCTGTTCAAGGGGAAGTCATAAGCATGCCAGTTGCTTTCATAGGTGCTACTGTTTTTCCTCTGTAACTGACCACCCTCGCCCCCTTGCTTCTCGGAAACCCGTTTTCTACTTGGCTGCCTCTCAGATTCTCATAGTGGCTATCTGACCCCTTCCCTGCTCTCCCCGCGGCCTCTGTCTGGCCAGTGCTCTCTCTAGGCTCAGCCAGCCAGAATCTTACTTTTTTTTTTCACCTGAAAGAATGAGCCCCACTTATCTTTTTCTTCATCACCCTGAACATTTAATGTTTGGCACTCACCACACTTCTCAAAGGCTGCCGGGGACCCTGTTTCTCAATTTGTTGCCCTTTCCTCAGTTGTTCTGTCTCCTGGCCTCCCTACAGTAGTGGTTGGTCTTGATTTCCCCTTGATGAACTCTTCTGTTCTTAAGGTACGTTGTAGCCTTTGCCTCTTGCATATATCAGGTCTTCCTTTCTTTGCCAAGAACTTTTGTTAATTTGCTTGCTAAATCAATGCATCAGAGCATGTTTACCAGGCACTGCGGCGATACATCAGGCACAGGAAGACCCCAGGGTAGGGGAGACGGAGCAGAGTGGTACTTCAGGTGCAGTAGGGGGCTATTATTGAAGGAGGAGGAACAGAGCGAGTACCTTGCACCTCCCAGTGTCGGGAATGGTGATATCAAGGCAATCTTCTTGGGTCATGTGACGATGAAGGTTGACAAATGATTTGATTTAGCCAGTTAAAGCAGGGGAGGGAGGGAGTGTTGGACGGAGAGAGCTACTAGGCGCACATACCAAGACACGTGAGAGGCAGCACAGCAGGAGGGTTGCCCAAGCTCTTGAGAAACATGGTAGAGCCTTATCAGTGAGTTACTGTTACCATCATTTTGCAAATGAGGAAATGGATGCTTAAAATGGTCAAAATGGTTACTCATTAAAAGTGAATTAAGCAGCTAGTAAGTGTCTAGACAGCATTCAAACTTAGGTCGGTTCAGCTCCAAGCCAGGTCTCCTCTACTCCTGAGGGAGCTTGGTGGAAGCGTGTTGTGTGTGTGTCTGTGAGCGCGTGCATGTATGCAGGCCCTTCAGCGTTGCTCTGGAGTACCCCTTTTAGGAGTCATCCAGTATTTTTTTGAGGGAAGGTGCACAGGTGTGTGTGAGTTTGTGTCTGTCCTGTGTTTGATTTCGGTGTTAAGGGTCTGCAAGGTATGAATGCCTTCAGTTTCTCCACTTAGCCTCTAGGTACCCCAGCATAGAGAACCTCTATTATATTTGCCAGTTTTTCAGAAACACTTTCAGAATGTTTAAAAATGAACGTGTTCCTGACCTGTGCTCTGTCTCCTGCACTGAGTTCCAGGAAGTGTAGAATCGGACCATTCATAACAGTGATTAGAACAAATGACATCAGTCAGTCTGTGGTGAAGGCTCCGCTGCTGGAGGAAACCCGGATCAGCTGCTGTGGTTTGGATGCCACCCGGATCCCCTGCGACCCCGGTCACATGGGGGCTCTGCTTGTTGCTGCTTCTCCCCTTCAGCCAGTTTTCTCTTGCATAGACATGAGGTCTGACTTGATTCTCCTAACTCCTGCCCTCTATGGCCCATTGACTTCACCTTCAGTTAGAGCCTAGGTCAGTGACAAACATGCTTTAATTTAACTTATCATTGGACAAATGCTGTGGTCTCAATTAAAGAATTGAGGAGCTGTGCTGATTCGTTCTCACATTAGTAAAGTCTGCATCCTTTTCTTAGGCTGAATTGCAGACACTTAAGAACTTCCGTTTCCACCAAAGCAGAAGCTCAGCTCTGTCTTGACAGCCAGGCCTTCCTCCTGGGCCCACCTGTTTACAGACTCTCAAATGTAGAAAGACTAAAGATCTGTGAGTTTCTGCTGCAAACACAATCCTTCTTTGACCATGTGTGATGAGAAGTGGTGAGTTAGTATGGATAATAAGCTGATAATGCCCAAACCTAGTTTTTACTTTTAATTCCAGCCACTTCCCTTGAAATACTTTTAGCAGAACTCATAGCAAAATACAAGACTGGCTCCTCTTAGAACTTGGATTTGTCTTCACATCTTGTGGTTATGCAAATGGACCACAGGGACTGTGGGGGGAGGGGAAAGTGTGCCACAGGAGCCAAACTTCTGGGACCATGAAAATGGTCATCCATCCTTAGCCTCTGTACCAGGAGCTGCATCTGAGTTGTCAGGATGGATTTTGGCAGGTTTTTCACCTACAGTCTTTGGTATAGCCCAGGGTTTCTCAGCCTTGGCACTGCTGACATATTTTTGAATTCCAGCTCTCTGCGGATGAACAGACTGGTGCATCATAAGACGTTTAGCTGCGCCTGTCCACTAGGTGCCAGCAGCACCCCATGATTTAAGACAACCAAAACTGTCTCCAGACATTTTTAAATGTTCCCAAGTTGAGAACTACTGAAATAACCTCTTAGTGGTAGTTGTATCTGGTATCATTTTGATACAGGAAGAGAATTTAGTCAGCTCTCTTACTGGTGCCAAACCTTAACTGTATATTGAGTAACTCAGTGGTATTAAGTAATTCACCTGCCTAGGTCTCAGAATGTGAAGTGGGTTTTCTTTACTGCTCTGTTGGAATAATGGGCAAACAGTACAGCATAATAATTTAAAACATTCATGTTGGATGCAGTTGACCTTGGCTAGAAATATGGCTCAACTGCTTAACAGCTATAATATTGGAATAGTTACTGAGTGCCTCTGTGTTTCAGTTTTTACATCTTTAAAATGATGGGGTAGTAGTTGCTACCTCATAGGGTTTCTATTCCTGTAACAATCAAATACCTGGTGTTGGGCAGTGTATGACTCAGAGGGAACACTGGGGGTTCAGGGAGTGAACAGAATAATGGGATGTCTCTGGGACTCTCAGTCTGCCAGGACTTTCCCTGCATTGGGTTCCTACAGTGTGCCCTGCTTCCCCACATTTATCTGAGGTTGATGTTCTGCACTGCAATGCAGGGCTTGTGGGAGGCACAGTAGATCCTTTGCAGAGTGCTCTGAACCTCCTCGGGTATCTGACCCAGCAGAGCTTGCCTGCGGGAGGTTAGGGCAAAGGCTGTGCTTCTTATGGTCCCATGGTTCTAGTCACGGGAAGTGGCACTCAGCAGTAGAGAGTGAGAGTGAAGTCCTAAGTATTTCATGCTTTCACCCAGCAATGCACGCAAGCCTGAATCTTTGATAAGAGTGATGTAAAGCTATGAAACTCCTGTCTTTAGAGTTTTGGGAAATGATTCCTTTCCCTGGAATTAGATTGAGTTGCTGAGATTCCTGACTTTTTTCCCAGTCTGTTCATTACAGCATTGTTTTGGAATATGTGGTTCTATTCCCTGGGGCCAGGCAAGGAAATGAATCTCTGACCTCTTTTTGCTTCACTGATATGGTGTTTGCATTTCTCAATGAGTCATGCTGTGCTCAGATCTTCAGATCTTGGAGCTTAGGGCTTTGCTAGGGGGATGGGGAACAGATTTTCATCTGAGAAACCAACAGCTTTAACTACTCAGCTAAATATCAACCACTTGTATGTATGTTCAAGATTCAGACTTACATATCTGAAGGAAAAGAATGTAAGTATCCAGGATTTTAGGTGGAAGTAGAAACTAAAGTTTATGTACTTCCTACCTGTTGGAGGAATCAACCTTTGATTTAATAAAATATATTGAGATACTAACTTACGAATTGGGAAATTCTTTAAAGGAATTTGTATTTTATTAAACACAGTCTATAACAACGAAACAGCTATATTCATTTCAAGATGAGTAGGACTTAAATGTGAGAGATGCATTTTTATGCAGCTTAAAGATGGGCTCAGAGTGCATATGAAATGGAAGGCCTTTACTGTTAGTGAGTCCTAGGCCCATTCCAGTGGGATCCTTTGCTGAATGTCCATGTCCTGTTTAGATCAATCCATTTGTCATTATTTGATTTCACTTTTCCAACGGATTTCAATATGAGTCCGTCAGAAATGTTATAAGGAAGTCATCTCACATCTTGCCGTGACCCAGGGGGGCCATTAGATGCCATTTCATTATTGTCTCAGATGTAATGTCTCTGTGTATGAAATCTGGTATGAAATCTTTCCTTCTGGACCATAAGTTGCATTTCATGCTCATGACCTGCTTGGACCACGACCAGCTTTGTTTTACTCTTTTTTTTTTTTTTTTCCCTTTCCTCCAGGAAGCCTACAGTGACTTCCCTTGTAATCTTTCTCCATACTTTATTGCTTTGTTCTTTTGTATTTTCAGGATCTCTGTCTAGCGGCTACTTTCCTTCAAAGTATAAACCCACACCAGTCTTTAATAAAACAAAGTAAAAGCTTGTAGGTCTTGAAGTCATGACACTCCGGTAGCTATAAACTTGCTTTAGCCTTTTCCGATCAATGAGTTTGTCTTGTTTCTAAGTGTCACTGCTCACCAAGAGGAACCAAGACTCTTTGGAGAAATGACTGATTTCTAATCAGGCACAGGGACGATACAAGGCAAGTTGATACCTTGTGGGCAAACAGCAAGGAAGTACTCAGACTAGTGGGGAAACATAAAAAATGGACGTGGGGGCTGACTTGGTGGCACTTCTAAATTCAACAGTTTGGATATCAACAAGAATGACAGTAATAGATAAAAATATTTAAAAAAATGAACTAAACCCAGGAGTTAATAGTGGTATTTAAAAGCCCAAATAAAAAGGGGGGCATGAAGACAGGGACAAGCTCTTCTTTACAGAAGAGTGTCAGCTAGAAAAGGTAGAAGGAATGATAGAAAGTCACCATTTTTCAATCTCAGTCTGATAACTGATTCAGGAAACAATCTAATGGTTGTGAAAAGTCATTCATTGAAAGGTTGTAGGAAAACAGGATGTTCCAGTCTGAAAAGCATCACTCCCAGATCATTTAGAATAACAGAAAAAATGGTACCTTTTCAGCAGGGATATGTGGCAGTTACTGAATGATCGAACTTAAAAATGGGATAACTTGGTATTTTGCATCCCAACTTAGTTAGATGTACACAACATAACCTTGTCAGAAAGCTAATCATGGATAAACAATTGGACAAATTCGGAATGTGAATCGTCCTATAAGACAACCATCCTAGACTCTAAATAAATCAATGTCATGAAAAGCAAACAAACACAATGGGGTGGGAGGGAGCAATTCTAGATCAAAAGAGACCAAAGAGAAACACTGTGGTTGGTGACTGGCAGCAGTAGAGGATAATGCTGTAGAAATTGTTTGGGGACAATTGTATGAATCTCAGTGCAGACTATTTTAGACAGTATTACTGAATTATCTTAATTTTTTTCCTCAAAATTTCTTTTTCTAAAAAATTTAAACATTTTTCTTAAATTTTTTCTTAAAATTTTTTTTCTTAAAATTTTTTTATTATTTTCCTAGGTGTGGCAATGGCGTAGTTCAGTAGGAGAATATTATAATCTTCAGAGATGCATGTTGAAGTATTTAGGAGGGAAGGGTCATGATTGTCTGCAACTTACTTTCAAAATGGTTTAGGAAAAAACATGTAGTAAAAAAAATTTAGTAAAACAAATTGTGTGTATACATGTACTTTTTTGGCTGATATTTATAACTATGTATGCATACACATGTAGATATAGAAATAGATATGTACACATATTTGTATGTATTATGTGTGTGTGTGTGTTAGTTTTGCGGAAAGAGTCCTGAGCTCGGTACCTGACACACAGCAAATGCGTTATCAGTCTTAGACTTCCTTGCTACCCGCCGTACCTTTTCTTCTCAGTTACCTCTGGGAGCTCCTCTGCCTAGCCTTACATTGATGTCTCTCATTCTATTCCTGGCTGCCTTCTTTTCTCTTTCTTCCCATTCTTCTAAGCCAAAGTCATCTTTGTTGAGAACGTTGTTTAAGACTGTCATCCATAAGACAGACTTCCCTTTCATCTATCACATATGTTTTTGGCACCTGTTATCAGGCAGTGTTCCTGGTGATGGGGATCCTGCCCTCTTGGAGCTCAGAGCCTGGTGGTTCTGGCATCAGAGTGGCCTCTTCTCCCTCCCCTCCCTTCCTGGCACCTGCCTTTCCTACAGCCCTGGGTGGTGAGGAGCCAGGTCGCTCACCTCTGGAGGACACGTAGCTCCCACCCTGAGCTAACACTGCCTTACCGTCTCTTTCAGTCTCATCACGCTTTGTAGCAATAGCTGCCGTTCATTGGGAACTTTACCTTATACCAGACACAGGCAGTGCTAATTGCTTTTGAAAATATTTTTTCTTCTTAATGGAATATTTGAAACTTTGAAAAGCATTTATAGAAATATGCTGAAGAACAGCAAAAAGAACACAGCATTGGCCTGAGAGCCAGGACCTTACCAGTGCTCCAGCCCCTCCCCTGCTCTCCTCCCTGCTCTGTCCGTCCGTCTCCCTCCACCAGGAGGTAACCCTGTCCTGAATATTGTGTTTTTCATTTCCTGCCTTTAAAAAATGATTTTAATCTATATGAATTCACTGCATTTCATTATAAAAATTGTTCGTGGTGTTTGTAGTCTTCCAGGACTTTTTTTTTTTTATCCCCAACTCAGTATTATGTTTAAAGTTTATCTCTTTGGAAAAGGAATTGGAAAGAGATGGAAAAGGTAAACATTCATTCACCCTATAGCTGAACATTGTAATTCTGAATATATACCCTAGAAAACTCTCTTCCAGAAGCTGACCAAGCATTTACAAGGATGTTCGTAGCAGCACTGTTTCTAATGGCAAAAATGTGGAAATAGCTCAAATGATTATTGACAGGAGAATAGGTTAAAAAATTAAGTGAAATTTTGTGCAGTTGTAAAAATGAACAAACTACTGCGCTTTAAAGTCCTACAGTAGTCCTGAGAAGACAGAAGTAACCCCATTTTATGGTTGAGGAAATTAAAGTCTAGACAGCTTGAATGACTTGTCCAGCGTGTAAGAACTGGTATGTTGTGGAGCTGAGGTGTGGATCCAGTGCAGTGTTTTCCTAAAGCCTTAGCTACTAGAGAATATTGTTTCCTGTTGAAAGACTTGTTTTTATTGGCTTGTCTGTTCCACTGCATGGAGAGAGAGCTTTGTGTTTTCACCTGACTCAGCAAATGGTTCATAGTAGGAGCTGTATGAATTTCCAATGAATGCCTTAAACAGCCTTATTTTACACAGGAAGAAAGCTGTGTAAGGGAGCTTAGTGGCTTGAGCAAGTTCTGGGATGGTCACCAGAGCACTTATGATTGGAACTCAACTCTTCTAAAACCTCAGTGACTGAGCATCCAGCCTGTATGTTCTTCCCTTGGCTCCATCCCTCTAGAAGGTGACTGGGAGAGGCCTGGTGGGTATAATGTCAGCATAACTTGGGTTATCACTTGAGATTATTATTGCCTTAGATTCCTCAGCCAGGGGCCACCATTCTTCTCCTGACAGCAGAACCCTCTCTTCAGCTGTGTGGCTCTTTTACCTGTAATACGAATCTGTCCAGTGCACAGCAGCAGAGGTGCCAGCAAGCTTTCTCTGTCTCTTGGACGTTGCTGTCATGATTAACTTGTGGGAAAAGTGCAGCTGTGTGTGTATGGGGCGGGGGATGTGAAGACAGCAAAGTAGCAGGTACGTGGTAACTTTGGCAAGTAAACCAATACCCCTTGTGAATGTAGATCATTGTGCTGCTTAGTGTTTTGGCCCAGTGGAACTAAAATTGAAAAGAAAAGCAAAAGCCTGACTGCCTAGCTGTCCCCTTGAGCTTTTCCTTGCCTGCCGTCCAGGGCTGGGCAAAGCTCTGAGCAGGGTCATGTTTTTTTCTCTGTCTCAATAAATCGTGAAAGGCTTCTATTCCTTTGCAAACTGATGGGGGCCATTGGCAAACACTACCAACAGAGTTTTGTCAAGCACTGCATAGGAGTAGTGGGAGTACCCAGGTGAACTTACTTCCACACCGTCACCATGGTTTTATTGAAGCCCAGTTCTATAAACATCAAACTCACTGGAGCAGAAGTCCCTGGAGCCCTGGCTTTTGTGTGTGATTGTCTGCCTCTAGCATCTTACTGTGGCTGCCTCATATTGGTCTCTGTTAAAAAGTCACCTCCTCAGGGAAGCCTTCCCTGTTTGCGATACCTAACACAGCCAAGTGCCTACCCAGCACTCTCTAGCCTCTTACTGTCTTTTACTGTGTTTTTCATCTGAGCTGCCTTCATATTTATTTTTCAACTTATTTCCTCCATCATCCTCACTCCTCCCTACCCCCTCCCTTCCTACTATGCCCCCATCTTAAAGGTAACCATTATGAGAACAGAACTTATTTCTCTTGTTCACTGTTAAGTTAGTGCCTGGCATATAGTAGAAGTTCGACAGATATTTATTGAATGAATCTATCTATATAACTTTGGTCAAATTAAGGACTTGATTTACTCAACTGTCAAATGATGAGTCTGTTCATGACCTCAGAGTTGTACAATTTCTATGTGTATAATAGGTTAAATGTATAGATATCTTTTTAAGTCTTGGGTGCATAAAATTGGATTAACCATAGTCTTTGGTTTACGTCATGTTCTTATCTAAGGTTCATGCAAGGTTGACTTCAAAAATTCTGATTTTGTTATTTTTAATCATGTTAATAATTTCCCTCAAACTCAGTAACTGAAACAAAAGCCAAGACTTTGATGTTGATAAGCTGCATGTAAGTGAACGCTCTCCCCTCCCTCCTACATGTCATCTCTCTGGCCAGTGTGTACCCCGAGTCCCTTTTTTTTTTTTTCATTCTCTCGCTGTCTTGTTTTAAATTGTTTTGTAACATCTGTCTGTGTTCCTAAAAGTGTGTTGTATGTATATTTGTGTGTATGAAATTGTGATTTTTAAGAAACATATGTAATCATTTAATGATTTAAGTACATGTCACATGTTGTCCATGTCACTGAGTGTTGCTGTAATTAATTTGTTTTGGTGACTGTAACAGTCCATTGTCTGGCCATGCCTCAGTTCATTCAGTTTCCTGTGTTTGGGATGTTTCCAGGTTTTTGCCCTTAGAAACCATACTACAGTGTATATCCTTGTTGTCTCTTGATGAATATGTGAAAGGGTTTTCTTGTGTGCGTAAATCTAGGAATTAAATTGCTAGGTATATGAATGTTAAACTGTAGGAAATAATACCAAACTATTTTCCAGAGTGGTTGTAGATCCTTTGTGGATGCAAATCCTCTTCAGTGTTGCGTATTCTCAGATTTAAAATTTTTGCTTCTGAAATGTTACTACATTGTGTTTCTGATTTACATTTTCATGATCACTGTGATAGGGGCATCTCTTCATATGATAATTGGTTATTTCCATGGAATGTCTGATCGTATCTTTTGTTCATTTTTCTATTGGGTTATTTGTGCTGTTACTGATTTGTAGAAATCCTTCGAGTATTGTTGATACCTGCTTTGTTGGGTGTGTGTATGGTGAATAACATCTCCCAGATTGTAACTTGGCCTTTCTCCTTTAAAGTATTTTTTGATAAACAAATGTTACAAATTTTAATATATTCAAATTATTTTTTTTTCAAATTAGTGCTCTTTGTATCAAAAGAAAAATTTCTAATGTCAGAGTTTAAGATTCTTATAATATGGTCTGTGGAACCATGGGGTTCTGGACACTTTCAGGGGGAGCTGTGAGGTCAGCCCGTTTTCATGTGGTTTGCCTTTGTTACTCACTGTGCTGCCATTTGTACTAATGGGGCAGAAGCCGTGGTGTGTAGAACAACCCTGCTGGCACTTCAGCACAGATCAAGGCCGTGTACCCAACTGTGTGTCCTGTAGTCACTGCATCCCTACTACCATGCAGTCTTAGTAAACAAAAAAGAAAAAGCCAAGTTCACTTTAGAATGACCATGACGAAGTAGTATATATTCTTCATTTGATTATATCTTACAGTATGTGTCATTTAAATGTTTTATGTGACATTGTGGGAATTGTTCACAAAACACTTCTGCTGTATATGATGGTTGTTTAGAGGAACTACACTTGAGTGAGTTGTGAGCTGAATTAGATGCTTTTTCCATGGAACACCATTTTTACTGGAAAGAATGATACACAATCTGTAGTCACTCATTTGGCAGACATTTTCTCAAAATTGAATGAGCTGAGTCTTCAAATCAAGGCAAACAAATAGCAGCACTTTCAGTATTCAGACTAAAATCAATGTCAGCATTAATACTATTTTTTGCTACTATATGATGAAAATTATACTTCAAAGTTCTAGGTGAATGTACCTCTCCAAATGACCAGTGATTATGCAGTATAAAACCTAGCAGGGGTAAAAGATTTCTTCCAAGTCCAAGTTACACTAAAGGATTTACTGTAGCAAAAATATTCATTGATATGGATTTAGTTTCTACTTTGCAGCCAACCTTTAAGAAACTGCCACTTTTTGAGTTTTGGTGTGATACCAAAGAAGAAAATCCAGCAGGCTGTTTCTTCCTTTTTCCTATTATATATGTGTGTGAGACTAGATTTTCTTCAATATACTTTAAGTAAAACTACATTTTGAAGCTGATCTAATGCAGAAGTGGATATGAGAATTTAAATGTTTTTGACCAGTTGTTAAAGAGATAAACAAAACTGTAGAACAGTGCCACTTTTCTAACTAAAACCTTTTGGGGAAAATATAGTTACATTTCACAAGAATGTGTTATTCATATTAACACTTTATGCTATTTTTAAAATGAAGGAAAAGTAAATATGAGTTTCACAATTTAAATTTCTAATATAGTAAACATTGCAAGGTGTAACTTACACAAAAAGCTTCTCTATTTAAGGGATCTTGAGACCGAAAGTTTGACAGTTCTTGGCTAAAATGTATTTTGCTCTATTTTCTAATCAGGTTTTTTTTTTTAGGGTTTCTTTGCTTATTTTAGTATATCAGCTCTTAATCCATATGTATCCTGAACAGTATGCAGGTTGTCTGTGAAAAGTGATTAAATTAAAAATATAAAAGACTTCTCCGGCTACAATTGTAACTCCTACACGTCAGATATCTTTTCATTACCTTTTTTCCTCTTTTCTGGTAAGGTTGTCTGTTTGGTTATCTGTCCATCCACCAAACATGTGAATTAAGCAAGTAAGAACTCTCGTGTCTTCCTCCCACCTCTTACTGTATAGGACGCCACCTGTGGGGCTCACAGGCCCTGACCCAGATCTCCAGGCTCCCTAGCTCTCAGGCCCATTCTTCTGGCCTGGAAGCACCGGCCTGCTCGTTTACAGGGGTCACTGATGGTGGTTGGTGCTCAGTGGTCGTGTTGAGACATACTCACTACTTAGGTACTGACATGATGCCCAGTATTCTGTCAGAATGATAGGAGGTAATTGGAGAGAAATATTCATTTACCCTCATGTTGTGATTTCTTATTTGGCTCCACGAGTGTCAGAATCTAACGCAAGAAATTTCCTGTGGGATTTTACTCTTGCTTAGTACTGCCTCTAACTTAAGTTATTTGCAAGAAAAGGGGAGGGAATTTGATTTTTACTGAGTAGCTCCTATGTGCCAGGTGCTAGCATGTCTCAGTATCCTAGTAGCTTTTGGGGGTGATAGCTTTATCATGATGTTTTATAGGTGATGGGACAGAGGAGGAACAAAGAGGCAAAGAGCTGAAAAACAAAACAATGTAGCTCAAGGTCACAGTAGATTCAAATTCAGCTCTTTGCCCGCAAAATGCCTGCTTTTTCGACCATGCAAAATTGCCTTTCTAAAAATCTGAGTCCCAATAATATTGACTATTTTATACAAAGTGATTGTTGTCATTGTTGTATAAATACCTAGTTAAGGGGCAGAGCAGCCCTGCATACTCTTGCATCTCCAGCTTGTGTTTATGTATAAATTACAATTTTTGTTGGACACACTTATCTCCTTAGATCAGAGACAAGGTGGGGTAAGTGAAAGGGCACTGGGTTTGAGGCCAGATGACTTTTTCCTTTAAGTTCAGTCCTTGGCCCTTACTAGCTGTGTTATCCTGTTTGAATCACTGACCCTCTCTGGATTCCAGTTTCCTAGTAGGCAAAACAGAGCCAATGATAGAAGTCCTTTTCCAGTGTAATTTGGCTGCTAGAAACACCCAATTTTGATAACAGTATCTGTGCAAAGGCTTTAAAAGCAGAGGAGTGCCTGTGGGGATGACCAGAAGTCCTGACTCTCACTAGCAGGTAAAATTACAAAAACCGTCATTGCTGGTGTTTGCCTCACCTGTGCACTTCTGGGGCTGCCTCTCGACACTGTGTCGCTTTTCTTTTTTAATAAGTCGAGCATTTAAATCGCTGATATTTTGACTGCTTTTTTTATCTACCAGATGAGTCAGTTTTATAGGTTAATGCGGATACATTTAACGGTCATTAGTGAAATTGCATAGAAGCAGTTAAATCTATATAATTGTACCGAAGGGCATGTAGCTAAAAGTGAACAAGCCTAGATCTTGGTTATGTTTTACAAAACAAACTCTTCCTCTGGATTTTCTTTCCCGGGTTATCTGATGGCACGTGCGAATCCCAAGTAGCCAGTGAAATGTTTGATGTTGAAGAAGCACGAAAGGCCTTAACGTGTCTTCCCCTAGAATGAGTGGGGCGGATGCAGAGAGTTGGCTAGAACGAGGGGTTGCAAATGCCAGTCTCTCCCTTTTAATTATGTTAAGTGTGAGATTCTTCCTGTATGTCTAAATACGTATATACAGGTACATGTATTTTCTCCTGTGAATGCTTTTTTTAAGCGAGGAGAGCTGGCAGGAAAGTTGGTAGGTGTAAATATGCATTAGAGAGAAGACTTCAGTGGTTGTAGTTTCTCTGTCTAGAGAGTCATTTATTAAGAAGGAAGAGCCGCAGCTGCTAAAAAAATACTAAATGTAGTGATTTAAAATTTTTTTTTTTGGCGGCAGAGTGGGGAGGTGTTTGTGGTTGGTAAATTATGCTTTAAATCTCTGCCTTCTTTAGTGGCAGTGTTCTTACAATTTTTCCAGAAAATGGGGCTCTTTAAGAAAAGATTTTCTTCTTTTGGGCTGGGAGATAAACTGGAATGGATTCTAAGCATGAATCAAGTTTTAAAATTATCTATTACTTTAGATTTTATGGAATTAACTACTCGATTTCTAGAAAAGCAAGCAACAGAATAAGTTCCACAAGTGATGGGCTTTGTCGTTGCAGTCCGCAGATTAAAACTACCAGGGCTTGATATTTAAGTGTTTTATGAAATCTCTGAGGAAGAAATCAGAAGTTAAGAATCAAGGACATGAAAATCAAAATCTAAAACATTAACAAAAGCTAATACAGCGACTATGAGGCTTATTTAATCCCTGTTCCTTTCCTTTGAAAATCAATGGTGACTCACCGTTAAATCCACACCAGGAGCCCAGGAGTTTAGCTTCTCAGAGAAGACTTTAAATGTTTCCTCCCATTTTCAGTTTTTAGTGAGGTTGTGGCCTTTTGTGCTCTTAAACCAAACCTTCTGTTTTTCCTTTTTTTTTTTCCCCCTATCCAGTATTTGAGTTCTTTATCGAACTCCCTGGGCTCTAAGGATGACGTCGTGACCCAGCTGTAACTGTGCTCTCTCTTCACCAGATCCAGAACTGATTTTAACTCACTATCCACATACACACAACACTTTTACAAGCAATACGATTACAGATTTTTAAAAATAGGAATTTCCAAAAGCCCACGCACAAGCTCATAAAAGAAAATCCTGCTTCATGGAATTAAAAAGAACATATACAGGGAAAAGTTAATCGAAACTGCATTTAGTCTTTGAACCTAGAAAAGCCATTCTGTCCATTAAAAAAATAATAATAATTTAGGACGTTATGAGCACAGAAAGCCATTTTACATGGGAATTACAAATATTCTTTAAATAAGCTGCACTGAATGAACTTTTCCTACTTACCAATTTTTCTAGTCTCTTACGGTCTCTGAAGGCAAGGTCGGATCAACAACTGAGTGTAACATCTGATGTTGAGGGAAATACTCTTTGCTTTCTGCCTGGGCTGCCCGTGTTGACCAGTGGGAAGTGCTGCATTAGCTCTCAAACAAAAACATTTAAAGTACTCTATGAAATGCTGACATCTTGCCAGAGGCTAGAATGTCAAGTACCACAGATGTCCAGTCCCCTTCAGAGCCCAGCTCTCCTACGTGCTCGGGTGAGATGGATCTGCCTGACTTGTGCTTAGGGTGGCAAATGACCAAGGCCTGACTGGACAGTAACTGGTATGAAACCGGGTGCAGAGAGCACGGTGGGGGGAAACCGTGTGAGTGAGAGCCTGAACCAGCAGGAGGCTCAGTCTTCCCCATTCCTGGCTGTGACCTCTTTTTGTGAAGCTGCTGTAGGAATAGCTTCTGTATTTATCAGGAAGTATTTTCAACTTGTAATTTGCTCAGCTTCCACTAACTCCTTGAAAATTGTTGGAAAACCGAAAAATATTTGAGAGTAAAACAGACCAGAACCTTGGCCACTTTCTGTACCAGGGGATGCGATGGGGAGGGAGGCTGTGCCAGTGTGTGTTCACCTGAGAGTCTTGATCAGTGACGGGCAAGATCACTATCCAATGAGAAGAGAGATGGGAAGGCCCCCAAAGCTGTCTCCTTTGGACCAGGGTGGTTTACCCTCTAGCCTGACCCTCTTCTAGGGAACAGACTGCTCTGTTGGAAATAATACCCTGACGCACTCCCAGCCTTGAATTGGCGCTCTTGGGTCTCGTAGTTTTCCTTCAGGTTACCTCTCCTCTTAAATCTGATTTTGGAGCACCCTGTTTGGCCTTAATTTCTGACTTGTTTCCTTACTTAACAAACTGTTGCCAAGATTCTTTCCTCTTCCGTAGTCCTCTGGATTCATGCAGCCATCATTCATCTCAGGAGGACGGGCCTGCGTCTGCATACTCTTGTCTTCTTCAGACTCTTCCAGTTTGGGACCTTCATCAACTTTACTCATTTTACCAGCTTCTTTCTCTTTTTCTTAAGATAGTGTGCTCATTATCAGTCCTGCTTATTCTCATTGTCAGACAAAATAAAACGGAACCCCTCAAAGCTCTGATTGACCTTAAGTCCCTTTTATCTGGCACTACCACTGGTTACCCAAGCTGTAAACCGTTAAATTCTCCTTCACTGTCTCATCACTAGCTGGTCAAACACCAAATCTAAGTATTTCTTGTCTATGATTCCCACCAAACCCAAGGTCATTTTTGTCCTGTACGCCCTTCCTCCAGTCTGTTCCCCCACCTTGGTGTCTGCCCTCCAGTCACCTGTGAGCAGGACCCCTGTGAATTATAAGCATGGCCGTGTCTTTTTTTGTAGGTCCTTACTGCTTACGAGGTCTTGCTGTTCCTGGGCTGTGTGACTGACGCTCCTCCGCTGACACTGCTTGCCCTGAACTTCACGTCCCGGCAGCGCTGACCTCTTTGAACTCCCTGCAGTTATCTATGGCCCTTGGGCTTATGCCTTTCCCTCTGCCTGCAGTAATTTTCTGGAATAATTTTTCCTTCACCTATTGCGTCCTGCATTTGAATTGCGTTTCTGAAGTTTCGGTGTCCTTGTACGGTTCTCCCCGTTGTCTGAAAGCAGAGCAACAACCTTCGTAAGCCGGAGTGGTGTAAAGCGAAGAGGCGGTTACCTTGGGACACGTCTTGCTAACGGGTGCACAGGTGCTCACGGTCGTGGTTCGAAGCCATGGCGGCTTGATGCTGAGGTGCCAAGTGTAGTTCCCGGGGAAGGAGCTGGGGTGCCACTCTCACTGGGGGTGCACCCTGCCTCTGTAATGACTCCCTGCAAAGTAAATGCTGAACACTATTTTCACTATTTTTGCTTTTCGTCTTTTTTTCATAAAAGCAAAAATCCCTTTTGGATTTCTTTTGGTTATTAAAAACAGGTACTAATGTAGGTGTTTTGTAAAAGTGAAGTGTAAAGTGAACTTTCGAAAAGCAGAGGTGATACCTGTACTCCTGTCTCAATTTTTATTATATCCACGTACCGTCTTCTCTATTATATCTGATTTTTGTTTACATGGAGTCTCCCTAAAAATTAAATGTGTAGCTTCACCCTAAGCAAAAATGTCTTTGAAATGGTAGATTTTAGGGGTTTAGTCTTTTGATTTAAGTAATTTCATAACTATTTTCTGAGTCCCATTCTCCTGAGTGTTTCTCAAACCCATGGAAACACTGCTTCAGACATAGTTCTGCCTGCCTTTCCTCTGTGAAGCTGTTCTTTCTTCCAAGTTTTCCTTCCAACGCTTTGTATGTTTCATAAATGAGACTTCTAAACATTGATAAAGACCAGAGTAGAAGTGAATATGCTCACTTGTATTTTGAAGGCTTGTGATCCATGATACAAAAATAAACTAACTTTTATAAATACTCAGTTTGACATGCAGGAATGTCTTTGTTTATAATCCAGTAACTACTAGAACTAGCTCAGATACAAAGAAACATTGAATCAAATGTGTATATTTTCAACAAAACCAGTATTTGGGGCAGTGCAGATCCAACTGACTTTAATTTTATGGGATTAAATAATGATCGTGATATTGAAAGTAACAATGCCACATGAAAATGCTAAGGGGGGATTTTTTTTTTAAGGAACTTGTATGTGTATAATGGTATTCTGATTTGTAAGCTGCTGGGAGAGCTGGAGGTGCATGAAATTCAAATCTCTACGTCTTATGAGTTCAGCACTCTTAGGGAATTACGAGGAAAAAGCACTGCCAGAATCCTCTAGCGCAAAGCTGAGGACTTGGGGAAGCCTGGGGGCATGACAGGACCCCAATAGTGAGAGAAATATCCGTGTCTGGGATTTAAGAATGTCCAAAGCGAAATAGGCCAACATAAACAAGGAGGGGATATTCCTATAAAGTAGGTAATTTGAGAAGCACACCCCTTTTTACTGTGTTTTAGTGGGTCGTGTCTATAGTTTTGCACCGTGCCAGAAACCTTTGGACTGTCTGTCTGTCCCAGGAAGCTCCCCCAACTCCATCACTCCCCCGAGTGGAAATGAGGCACCAGCAGCACGAGCTGTACGTTACGATGTGGCCAAGACCACGTCCCATTTCCAAGCACACCATCTCTTCTCTCACCGCTGGCCCTGCTCAGGTTGTTTGCTGGAATGGCCCCTTCCGTCTCTACCTGTTGACCTCTTGTGCCTCCTTTAAACCAGCCCCGACTCTACGGCTTATGGAGCTTTCCCTTATCTTCCCGCGAGGAGTGAATGAACTGTCACCCGCTCTCTGAGTTTCTGTAGCGCTTCATTTGAGTTGTGACTAGGCCACTCCTCAGACCTTGTCCTGTGTCATTGATGCTAATGGCTGTCTCTCCTGGTTTGGGGGAAAGGCAGGTCTTTTGCTGACGCTCCCTGAGTTTGTTATTCATGCAGTCACCTGCCCTGTTGGGCTGGAGGGCAGGTGATTTTCTGCAGCCTCTGTCACCCCCGGTTGCCAGGCTGGCTTCCTGAGCTTGGCACGTTACCCCTCTGGAATCCATGGGCACTTTCTCTCCTAAGACCCCAGTGAGAAAGGAAGGTCTTTCAGAGGCAAGAAGGTGATTGCATTTATCGAATAAGGACCTCCACTATTTTCCCTTCTTCCATCTTTTCCTAGCTTGAAAAATTTAGACATCCTTTTAATTTTGTTTTCTTTTTGTTGGTAATTAAATTAAACTGATTTAAATTTTTTTGTCAGTCATGCGTTTATGTACTTTAAGAACCCAAATAATTGAATAAAACTTAAAATGAAAAATAGTCCTGCCCTTTTCCTAGGCCCCAGGAGCCACCTCTTCCACTTTTTTGGCTATTGCTTCTGGGTCTCAGCACCTGAGTTCCTCTGTGACTGGCAGTTCTTGTCTTCTGGTCATGTCTGTTGTTTTCTTTGTGTGGAGGATGAAGATTTAGCTCCTTTCCCCTCCATATGTCTCTTCACCTGGAGAATTATGTCTGTGGTTTTGGATAAATCAGTATCCCTTATTCATAAAATTAGAACCACGTCAGTATTATCTATAACCGAAGCTCATCACTTGCGTTGAAAAGGGATTGCAATTCCCCAGCCTTCTCTAGTGACCAGAGGAAACTGCCCTTTTAGTCTAATGAAGGCAGACTTCCCTCTGGGACCAGGCTGCCCATTTTCCCATTTACAGTTAGTTAAGATATATAAACATGCTGTACAAATGTTAGCTCTTGTTATCACTTCAATATTACAATTTGAGCCAAACCTCATTTAGTCCAGTTCTTAACTACACATGTATGAATAAGCTTAAAAGTACTTTTGCCAGCAGCTGCGTTAAGAGGAAATACGCAAGTCCAGGTGTCTGTTTGTGCAGCTTTGGCTGGGTAGATACTTCTGAGCATTATACCTCAGCAGGCAGAGGAAATGTGTGTTGACAAATCCTTCTTATTAATAGTTTTCTGTCACTTTTCAGCGAAGAAGCCTTCCAGCTCAGCCATTTTAGGCATTTTGCTTTCAGCAGCTTGCAGTTATTGCCGTCTTGGAAAAGTCACATACACGATATACACACACTTCCAAATCTGTGTTTTTTATTCTTCCCAGCTGAAATTTACCTGCTACCAAAAGCCTAAATCAGGTTCTGATCCTTTGCCTTGCTACTCTCTTTTGTAGTTTTCCCAGAAGCCTTATATTATACTTGATAAGCAGGGCCCTTGGTTTTATTCATTTAAAAATACGGACAACCACGTAAAAGATAAAAGCTTCTGAGTCATAAATAGGCAGGCTGGGTTCGGGCTCATGGAGTTGATGGGACTGTTGGGAGGCCAGCTGCACGTGAGAATAAGCAATCCGAGGAAAGAGCTAACAGCTCAGTAACTGGGGGGACAGGGGAGGAATTCAGTGGCTTTCATTAGTTTGTAAAAATAAATTTTGAGGGTTCATGCTAGTTGGTAACCCTCATGTGTGAGAGTGTGACTTAAATAGCTAAACTTTCGTCATAGCTCAGAGGGAAGGGTGTCTGGAGAATGAGCATCCGGGAGAGAGAAAGTGCATGGCAGGGAAGCACGGCTGAGCACAGGGCCTGCGGCGTGAGCGCCCAGCAGCGTGGCGGAGCGGCCGCGCGCCTTCTGCGGACAAGCTGTGACTGGTCACAGCCCTCTTTCCCGCACGCAGCCTTTCAGTCCTTCTTTATGCAGTCTTGAGCAGTTTATCAGAGCCTGACCTCGAGATGAAACCTTTGGCCATGCTTGGTCAGAGTTTCATCCAGGACAAAAATGAAGAAAAAGTTACAGCAGTCTTGTCTACCGTAGCACAGAGACAGAGTTGGAGTGAGATTGATTTGTGCTTCTTAAGTTAGTCCTACACAACGTGGTTGGAATTAACTTCAGTTACGGAAGTGAGCTCTGCCTCTTATCAGCCCAAGTTTCTTGGGCCAGTCTCTACATTTCTGTTTCCCCATCTGTGAAAAGGATCTAGTTTCACCTACCTCCTTAAAGCTGTTGGAAAGTTTAAGTGAAGTAATGTATGTTTTCTTATTGCTGCGCTCTGCCAAGGTGAGAGGTCAGTGAATGCCAGGGGCTGTTATTAATAAGATCACAGGTTAATTGTTTCTCATGATTTTCTCAAAATTGTTTTACCATTGAATATATGGTAGATATAGGATGTTGTGTTTTGCAGTTTTAATAAATGTTGATTTTTATGAAAAGATTTAGATTTGGGTAGAACTTTGGCTCCACCTTTGGCTCAGAGACCATGGTTATGGGAAAGCTCTCTGGTAACTGAGCCATCCTTAACTCTGGGAAAAGAATTTGCAAGCTATAAACGTAATTTCGAGACAAAACGAGCAGCAGCGTGCAGGAGCCTGGAAGCCTTTACAGTGCACCTGACGGAGTGCTTCATCTGGACTTTCACGTCCCTGGGCCCCGTGGTGGGGAAGCCGGGTCCATCCCCCCCTCCCCCCCGTTCCATCCCTCCTTCCACTCAGTCCCCACAGAGGGTGTGAGTGCATCATGCTCTCTCTTCACTGTGGTCAGCTTGCAAAGTGGTTAGGGTTCTGCTTCCTAATGTTAGACAAACTGTATGGTCCAAAAGTACCTCCATTGCCAGAAGTCACATCAGCCTGTTGCCCTGCAGGAAAGACTGAAGCTTATTATGCTAATGGCATTATTTAGCGATGTCTAGATGAGTCTCTTATTAAAGGCCTAGGAGATGAAGCAAAATAATAGTAAAGGCAGGGAACGTTTGTTTTTCCTTAGGTAAGGAGAACAAGAGCTCATATGAGCAGAATATTTTGTAAATATTTTGTTAGTTCAGCTGACTGGTTATTAACCTATTCTGTTTTTTTGTGGGAAATAACAGAGGTTTTTTTTTTTTTAATGGGCCGTAGGAAAGAAAAAAAAAGTAATGTTTGAATTTGCTAAATAATCTCTTGCCATTTGCCAAACCAAATATCACTTATCAACTCCACGTATGAAGTATGTGCTGTTTTGCCAGGAGTTCGGATGCTTACCACTCTGTTAGAAGGGCTTTGTTTAAAAAAAAAAAAAAAAAGCAGCATATGATACAGCTGCTTCTGAAAAAGAAGAAATGATGTGGTTTTAAAAAGAGAGATGATTATGAGAGATTGTGGGCATTTTCGATCTGTTAAGTTACCATGTGGAAGGGTTTCTAAGTGATCTTGCCTGGAAAGCATCTTGTTGTAGATTCTCTGTTTCACAACTTCAGTTTAATCCTTTTTCTTTTTTTTTTTTTATAACTGAATGCTAATTGGTATGTTGTAGTTAGTCAAAATATTTATAGGATCTTGTCGCTGCATATTTATCTTTTAGGCATCTGTAACATTTCTCATCATGTGGTTGTGGGGAGGATGTGAGAGGCAGTATCTCTGATTGAGAGTGAGGTCTCCAGAGTAGATTGCCCGAGCTGTAGCTGGCTCAGCTCATGCTGGCCGTGAATCCTTGAGCACATTACTTAACCTCTCTGTGCCTCAGCAGTCTCTTCCTGGGATGACCCATACAAAGGCAGTGTTAATATTTACTTCAAAATGTTTTTGTGAGTGCCCAGCATGGAGAAAAGCAGAATTAATGTTGCCTTTCATAAGTGTTATTTCCTTGAGGGAGAACTAAACAAGACTTGAAGGAGACTTGCATTGTAGGGAGGTTCTTATTATCTCTCATAGGGAATGATTACTTGGAGAAAACATGATTTTGAAATGGAGCTTAAATATGGTATTTATAGATCTATACTTTGTCATAATTTTCCTCTGGCCTGTGTTCAGACTGTCTTCCATCCAAGTGTCTCCAAACCATTTGGTGCAGGTGAGATTCACAGAAATTTCTATATTACAAGTTTCCTACCTCGTACAACAGCATTTGAATGGTAATTAATACTTGCTGTTTCTTTTCCCACAATCATTTCTAATCGCTTTAGGTGTTTTGTATGCAGCCAACATAAGAATTGGTATATTTTGGCCTTAAGTCCAGTTTTTCTGGCATGAAGGTCTATTTTTTACAGAATAAAATAGTGAAGGCTCAGACCCAGACACCATCCCGCTCCAGGCTGTGGGTCTCGTGAGGCTTTGAGGCATCTCTGGGTCAACTGCTGGGTTTCATTTTCATTCAGAGGCACAAAATCAAGTTTGTATAGTACTTAAGGCTACCCTGTGATGGATCAGAAAGATCTGGAGGCTACGGGTAACTAACTCAGAGACATAATCCAATCCTCCAGACCCTCTCAGTTATTTCTAATACGGTTTCACCGCTTTCTTGAACTTTGTTGGGCACCACATATAAACCAGGTGAGGAAAATTTCTTGTCTTGAAGGAGGCAAAGACAAAGACTGATTAACGAAGTACAGCCTGATTGGCCCCTGTTAAATCCAGGGTACCCCTGGCAGCTGGAGCATGAGAATCGTCACTCTCCGAGCTGCTCCGAGAGTGGCTACAAAATCGCCAGAGCTGGTGCATGTGCACTTTTAGGGTCCTTGAGAGCAGGTCTCTGTCTCTGCCTGCTGCGGGCTGGGGCGGGTGCGGCAGGAGCGGGGTCAGGGGTGTCTGTGCTGTTCTTCTCCAGGCTTCACCCATGCCGCCTGGGAAGTGGTGCTGATAAGGGTACCTCCCTGACCGGTGGCTGTGTGCCGTAGGTGAACTCGTGCACATGGAATGCACGTCACTTGTGGCAGCCAGTATAGCCAATACATAGCAGTGTTATTTCTACTGATTTCTCCAAATTCAGATACTGTGATTGTATTCTGTCCCCCGCCGTGGGCATCATATCTCAGAAACAGACTCTAGCATTCTGATTCCTGGAGCATCCACCTTGCATGCCATGGTTGCAGTGTCACTTAGAGGTGGTGCGGACAGGATCTGAACACTTGGTGTCAGTGGTAGGGTTTGGGGGACTTTGAGGAAGGGGTGGACAGAGAGGGGATGGTGCTGATAGTGTGAGGATATGCTTTTTACTCTGTGCTCAAGGGCTCAGTTAATTCCTCAGTTTTAATGAGCAGATTGTGCTAAAAATTATCTAAGATCCTTTCCTCCTTAAAACTTTAAGGTTTTTGGGGTTTTTTTTGGCAGTTCTTGTATATTTCTAAAACGTTTGTTCAGACTCTGATTCTAGCAACATGTTCTAAAACTGTGTGTGTGTGCTGTTTGTTTTGAGGGGCAAAGCGTGGAACCCATTTTTTTTTTTTTTGTATTGAAATCTTAAATAGAACCCTAGTGGATAAGACAGATGAACACGTACCTTTGAATGCGGTGGAGATGCAGGCAGGAGTTAGCCTACCGGCTCAGTCTCTACCTTGTTGCCCCCAAGATATGCCTACAACCCTTTGTGGCTAAGGAATACAGTTTGAAAAGTGTGTCAGTTTAGAACACTTTGGTTCTAGAACAAGTCTGCTCCACAGGTTGTAGTTGTAGACTTCGTAAATGTTTTAGTAACTCAAAACCAACAACTTGACACATTTTGAAGTCAAGATGGAGATAATAGGGAACAAGGAGAATCTTGCTAATTGCATTTGGTCCCTTTCCTTTGGGAAATTACAGTATTGGGACATGCAAAACACCAGTGAGATAGCCAATTAATTCAAAACTGGGTTTCCTTTCTGGCTTTAGAAGCCTCCTTTGCCAATGCTGGTCTGTTGGTGTGAGGCCTGAGTGTTGGGCACTGGACCAGGAGGTCGGGGTTTACCTCTTCACCCCTAAGCTCCTCAGCCCCTTCTTTCCGGATCAGATGTCTGGAGGCTAGAATGTTGAAGACTAGACTCCGTGAAATCTAGACTGTCTAGTAACTTGACTTTCAGTGCTGAATTCCGTTGTGTCCCCTTTTGTGATCATTGGAATACCAATTACACCATTTAGGCATTCCTGCGCTGGGCCTGGAACAGAGAGAGCCATCGGGTCAGTCCAGTTATCCAGCCTGCAGGTACGCATGTGGGCTGGAGAGCTTCACGGAGTCAATACCTAATGTCACCACTAAAACGTTTAAATATTTGTCTTTTCTTTGAATGACAGTGCCTTCCTATTTTGTAGGTTTATTTGGTGTATGCATGTGTGTATTCTAGTTAAAAGTTAAATTTTTTGGTGAGGATAACTTATTTCCTTAACTCCGATACATGTATCCATGTATATATTAAATCCATAATTACATGTATTTATTATTGGTAGTGCTTTAGAATGAATTGGTATGGAAGGCAGGGCTCACCCGAGGAGGTGAGCTCCTTTTGTTCTCCGTGGATGATGGTACTGCAGCACTGGGAGCGCACAGCTCGCTTGGAGGATGGTGCTCTCTGTGCTGCGCTGTGAATGTCTGGCTTTCCTTCAGAAATAGGCACCCCTTTTGGAACTGTGATGTACTTTTCATCTCACCTTTAAGATCGAAGAGGAACCTTTTGATCAGAGGTACATTGCTCCAGGAAGTACTTTTGAAGAGATTTCACTTGCCAGAGGTTTAACCAAAACAGATTTAGGTAGGGTGACCTGGTAATTTATTATTCAAACTGGGGCACTTTAGAGAGCAGAACGGGATGTGAGTTATCACTATACTTGGGGCTCCAAGAGTGAACCTGGTCTGTCCTGGGCGTATTGGGACATATTTTCACCCTACAGTAGATACATTCTGGATAGTCAGAATAGAAATTTTGAACACCTCCAAATCTTTTGAAAGCCCAGGACCTATTTAAAACCTTACAATGAGCCTCAAGATAGAAAGGCTTTGCCTTTGTCCCTCTTTGTAGTGAATGCTGCTGCAGTGTAGGACTGGCAGCTACTATGAGTCAGTTTAGCATGTATTGTGTATAAACACTCTGCGCTAATCTTTAGGAGGAGTCTTTCATCAGCCACTTAAAGAGCTCATTACTTTTCCAAACAAAAGCTATGAGTTCCCCTGGTTTGTAGTTTAATCCCCAGTGCATTCTTTTTCTGCTCTGTTTATTCTCTGTTCTAATTCTGATTCCTTCATGACGTCTCTGTGTTAATCCATCCTGTTCTCTCCCTCCTATAATCCCTGTATTTAATTCTGAGTTATTTGGAACCTAATCCCTTTTTTGTTATGTGATAAATATTTCAGATTTGTAAGCACGCTAAAGGGAGAGCTCTGGGTCGACTACAGTGTTCACCTCACTGCTGGGGGTACAGTGGGTCCTCACTGTGTGGATGGAGAGGTGGGTGTGGCTGGAGAGGCTATTGATTGGGATGGAGTAACAGAGCACGGGTGTGTTTCGATTATAAAAAGAAGGAAGGCTATTCAAATTGATGGACACGGTGGTTTGAAATTGGAGAAAGGAGCCAAACGTCACGTTACCTAGCCTCATCAAATTGTGTAAGAGTCGCTGCTTCCAGAACATATAATGGACTTATGTTCACCTCTTACTTCCTTATTAACCTAGCTCTATTTATATATATATTTAAACCTGTGTTTTAGTGACAGTTTACCTAAGCACAACCCAGTACTGATGAACATTTTCCAGGGTGTGTAGGTGTTAAGACCTAATCTTGAAAAAGCAATAAACTCCTGATTTGTGTAAATGACTGTGGTCGTTTTTCCCTGTTCAGAATACCATTCCTGCTGTAGCTGTACTCACACTAAATTAGACTAAAACTAAGACATCTGCAAGCAAGCTTGTTAGGTAACTTTATGCTGAGGGCATCACATCCGTTATGCTGGACTTCGGCTTTCCATCTGCCCAGACCGAGTTCTTTTAGGTCATGGATGTTTCTGGCCCCGTTCATTCTGTGTGTTGCACATCAAGCGTGGACTCGTGACCCCTCTGTGTTTAATGATTGGATGCTACTGGCCTTGATTCTCCGGGGGGTGGGGAGCATCCTGATCTTCAGAGCCAGTGTGGTTTATGCATTTAATTCTGAAACAGGAGAGAGGTAAAATTTTCTAAACTGTATCATACGCTTCCTCATCCTCATTTGAAAATACCCGTGTATGAGAGAGATTAGAGAGGTGTCTCGCATGTGTGAATGTTGGGGACACCATCCTGCCCCTCCAAAAAAAAGGTGAAGGTGGTGGCGGTGGCGGAGGTATATTGTCAGCACTGTGTTATGCTAATATCGAAGCTAGGTTCTAATCTACCTAACTGGATTCAAAGCGTTTAATAAACGTTTGCCAAATTGAATTCAACTGATAGTCAAGTTTAGGCTATCTAGAATTGTGGCGGGCGGGAGGATTGGTGAGGAGGAAGCCAAACTAGATGGCCACCACTTGTTACGTAACTCACCGGTGTGTAATGAGGAAATAGCCCTTCATTTTCTTACATTACTTCTATTAGGGAGGTCGGTTGCTTATCTAAAGGATAAAGCCACAATGCCCACATAATTCTGTAAAGCCAGGGGTCTCAAAGTGTGGTTCCTGGAACTGGACCACAGCACCAGCATCTTTAAGAACTTGCTAAAAATGCAAGTTCTCCAGGATTACCCCAGACCCTTACCCCTGGCAGTGGGCTCAGGGATTTGTGTTTTAACGAGCATGTTAAAGTTGAGAATCACTATTAAACCAACAGTTTGTAGCAGCTTTAGGTTGTGAAGACCTTTCAGAATTTGATGAAAGCCAGAAAGCTAGAAAAGTGTACAAACACATTTTATACAATAGTGGGGGGTTTGGGAACCCCTGGTTAAGTACTATGATATAAACTAAGCATTTTAGTTTTCAGAATATACCCTGTTAGACTTATTAGAGTAAGTCACACACCTGTGATTATTCTGTTTTGAGAATTTGGTGATTTGTCACCCCTAGTAGCATGTGTAGCCTTGGCCTGTGCTTTGTCCCCGGCTTTTTTTGTGGCCAGCTCGTGCTCTGAGATCTCTCCAGACGTTAATCTAGGCCCTGTGATTAATGTCAGCATGGTGCCTGCCAGGTGGTCCTGACCCATGCTCACTCAGCCAGACTTGATGTGGTGGAGGCTCTGGTGGCCCCCCACCCAGCCAGAAGGAGGGGAAGGGATTTTAGTGAATTCCCTTTACTTTAAACAACTTAAGTTTTGTAGTTAATACGCTTTAATTTTTAGTGAACTCCATTTACTTTAAAGAACTAAATTTTAAAACAATTTGCTAATGAATATGTGGGCAAATTAGAAAATACAGATTAGTGAAAAGAAGGAAAAAAGATTGAGAAATTTATCTTTGGGTAAACAGTTTCTTATAAATGACAAAATAAAGTAAAAGAAGTCACTTGGTGACTTTAACACTCGAAGGGAGTTTGTGCCTCCTACTTATGCACTAGGTTAATAACAGTAGCAATAATAGTTATGCCTGACGTTTATTGACTTTTTATAACATGCCAGATACTGTTGTGTCTAAATTCCTTATTTGTATTATCTCATTAAAACCTGATAGCTAGTATATGAGATAAGTGTTGTTAATGTACCCCAATTTAACAAGGACAGTGAGGCACAGAGTGGTTAAGCATCTTGCCCAAGGTCACACAGCTGGGAAGGATTTGAGTTGAGGCAGGGAAATGTTATAGGTCTGTCTCAAACATGTACCTTCTGCTGGTCTTCTCAGATGATTGGAAAACACTGCTGTGAATTACTGTTGGGTGGTGGGGGAGGAGAGGAGACCCCTGCGTGAATGCACTGAGGCTGAGGGGTGGGGAGTAGGTGAGGTGGGTGCAGAGATGGGTCAACAACTCAGTAGTGTGCACAGGTCTTAAGCATTTAGGGTGGCCCAGCACCCTTTAATTATTAGGCTAGTCCTCAGCTGTACCTTGAAATAGCTCTCATTACTTTGTTATCAGCATAAGAGACAGCTACTAAAATGGTAATTGGAATCATCCCAACTTACCTTAAAATGATGGGCACTCACTTAATTTTAAACTGGACAACATTACATTCTCTGTGCTGAACATTCACATACAGCTGGACCCAGGAGGAAATGTATAAATGTGGTGTTCACGATCTACTAACGTTGTGGGGGCTGAAAGAATTATCATAGGTCACTGAGCCTTTAAATAATATTTGTTTGTGAAGTCACCTTGTACTTTGATCTTGAGTTTAATGCCAATTTGGGTCATGTCAACTTTCCAAAATGTCACGAGCTTTTCATGTTTCCTCACTAATTTAATTTTCCCTAAAATTATTTCCCAGAACACTAAGTGGACTTTCTGTTTGTTTGTTTCCTGTAATTTCGTTTAAAAGAAAGAATCCAAAAGTGAATTGATTTAATACACTTAGTGAATAAGGAGTTGTCTCTGAGAGATGAGTAATGTGGAGGCTAAGAATGTGGGCTGCAGGGTTGAAATTCTTGGATTCAAATCCTGCCTCCCTCGCTTATCAGCTGTTTGAGTCTGGCTAAAATACTTAACTCATCTGTGAAATGGGAATAACTCTCTGTATCCCATCGGATTGTTGTAAGAATTCAGTGAGATAACACCCATTACTCACAGAGCGTCAGTGCAGTCTCTCAGGTGTGGAGAGCCCTTAGTAAATGTTAGCAGTGATTAGATACTAGAATGGCAGAGAACTGCGGGCAGTGGTTGGATCTCCTGCCACTGCTCCCAACCCTCACCCACTCAGCAGTTTATCCAGGTGACTTTTCCGTGTCAGCTCTTAAAGCTCTACATTTTTTTTTAAACAGTTGCACACCATTCCGTTGGAGGAAAGAATCGTGATGTAATCATTTCCTATGAACGGATATTTGGATTCTTATTTTCCTCTTCATTGCAAACATCTCACACTCTTTATTTCCTCGCTCCCTCCGACATTCCCCTCAGCACTTTGAAGGTTGTGTTTTGAGGTTGGTCTTCAATACCACTGCTGTAATTGTTTCCATTATTTTGTAAACACTTGCCTGGTGGGGAATCAGAAGAGTATGTGCTCACTTAGCATAAAGCTAAATAATTATTGGACATCCTGCCCTGTAAATTGAAGAAGCGAGGGCGGTAGGAGTGAGTTTTGTCAGATGGTAAAGAAGAAAGTGCCTAAGCGCCTTTACTGAAGACTTCTTATGGCCCGTCTCTCAGAAATTCAAACCTGAGCTCATTAGCTGGTTTGTCATTGTGTGAAGTGCACAGAGCCCAGGACAGAGAGTTACTCACTTATATTCTGTGAAGTGCCTTGTCCCTGAAATTGTTGCTCCTCAAATTGCAGCTGAATTTGTACATTTAAAAGCTTTTTCCTGGTCATAATATTCCTGGGAAGCTGGAGTCTCCTCTCCGGCCTCTTTGCCTTCACTCGCCTCCTCCTCCAACCCCTGTCGTCCTCTTTGCGGCCACTGCAGACGGACCTCTAATCTCACACATGCCGTGTCTTGGCATGCCGTTGCTCGCACCCACATAGGGAAGATTTTGATCCAGATTTTGATCCTGGCCTGCGAGGCTCTCTGTGACCTGGCTGGCTGCTGCCCAGTTCCGTCACTGCACTTCCTCTGTCTCAGCCCCACTCCGACCGGCGCAGCTGCACTGGCCTCGCTCCACCTCCTCCCGCTTCAACACGTCCAACCCATCTTGGAACCTCTGCGAATGCTCTTCCTCCCTGTGTCCTCCTCGTGTTCTTCAGGTCCGCTGTTCTGATCCCCCTTCATTGTGACTGCTCCTGGTCACCTCATCACATGACACGCCCCCTCACGTCCTGCCCCCATTCTGCTGGGCGGTTCCTTCCCAAGGATTATCAACCCCTGAAGTCCGGTACATTGTCTCATTCACGGCTGTCTCTGCAGCCCCTGGATGAGTGCCTAGCGCAGTGGAAATCCTCAACAAATCCTTGTTGAACGAATGAAGGAATCAAGGAAGGGGAGATACTTGTGGAATATAATGTATGAGGCTGTATTTTGAGACTTTAGCCTGAATATTGATGACAGAAACTAAAAGTAGATCTAACATTGTAAAGGTAAAGAGTTAGAAAATCTTACAGTTTATTTTTCAGAGCATAGGCATGTAGTTTCTGAGAAATTTTCAAAAAGCAGAAGTACCATGGGCTGATTTCTCATCTTTGAGCATCATTATCTTCTGGTTTTTGATTTTGCCCTTGTGCTTGTATCTTATATCATGAAAACACTTCTGAGTCTTTATTCTCATCTCCTCAAATGCCACTTGTGGTCTCCTTCCCCTCCTGTCCCTCGTCTTCCCTCAAACTAGTGATGGTGTTTTTACAGTGTAGTAGGGATTCCTTCTCTCTAGGGAAGTGGGAGTATATGGGTGCTTCATTTAAGAGCATCACCCCCCATAAGGAGTGGTCTCAGACTGTTCTTGGCTTGTTTCTGCGTTGGGCTCAAGGGCTTTCCAGGGAGGCAGATAGAATCTTTGCCCAGCCTCATCCAGACTGTTTCTGTTTCCATCTGTCTGATGTGTTAGTGTTCTCTGTAAGATTTTGTTTGGATAAAAATTCACCTCATGAATAAAACAATATGGGAACACTTCTGATTTAGAAGAGTCTCCTCCCTTTTCAGGGAATAACGAGAGGGCCTGGAACAGGGCCTTGCGTCCCTGAGGATTGGAGACAAAGGCAAGAGTGGCCTGTTCTGCATGAGTCTGACTAGTTCTGATTCAAGGACACATTTGATTGACGTCTGTGCCTTGAATTTAATTACAGGAGTTCCTGCGCCACTGGCCTAGGTTCTACTTGGTGGTGTAGACAGGTGCCCTTGGCTTTGCTGCCACCTTTCTCCGTCTTCTTTCAGTTCCTCCTTTCTCCTGCTTCTGTTTGTGGTACAGCGTTGCTTTTGGGAACTTTATGCTAATGGATGCTCCTGGCACTTTATAAGATTGGGGAAGGCTCTTCTGATTTCTGTTAAATAATTAGGTTTCCCTTCATGTCCTCAATTTCCAAGGCATTCAGAATCCTCCATTACAGTGAGAACATGAGCTCATCAAAGCCAAAATGTAAACAAGTTTGTGAATTATTTGAACCTTATCATTGAATGCATCTGGAAATCCCAAACGTAAGGAACTTCTGGGCTCACATTCATAGTATCACCCAAATGGAAAGCAGTTTGGATGAACTTAACGTTAAACACAGGTTGCCTAGACTCTAGACATTAATATAATTATCCTTGCACAAGAGCATTTGTTGTATAATAGTACAGTCCTTTTTTAATGGGGGAGGGAGTGCATTTTTTACTTCCACATTAGTCTTAGCTATGGGAAACAGGAGAAGGGGTGCTGCATGTCATTTTCCTTGCATATTCTTTTGTATTCTAGCACCTTGAAGATTTTAAGCAAACGGAGGAGAGAGTAAGTGACATGAAAAAATCAGTGGAAAGGAACTCCAGTCATAGGGGAAGAGCTTTGGTACAGGGAAAATGACATATATGCCCAGGGGCAGGTGGCTGTCTGGTAAGGAGAAAATCAAGGTTTAGAACCAAAAAAAATGCTGTTGACATGACATCTGTGAAGAAAAAGACATCTCTTAGGCAGGAAGCTGTATGCTCATGCCTAGCACATCGTAGGGTTCTGTCACTTTAACACACTCCCTCCTCCCTGGAGATGAACCTGGTTTCTCATGCGGTGCTTTCAATGTGATGTAAAAGGGATTTTAGGGAAAACTAGGATTTACTTCGCAGCCGACATTGGTGAATTCTGTCAGTGCTGTAAAGTAGAAGAGAACTTTTCTAATTAAATATTGTTTGGGCAGCTCATTCTAGACTGCATTTCTTACATGTTAGAGTTTCTTACGTTCTTTAAATGAAAACTTTATTTTGACTGTTACTGGAACCATTAACTGAACACTTCATGAAATATATGGCTTAAGACAGTATTTCTTACTGGGAGTTTTTTGCTACTTTTATTATATTTGACCTTCGGCTGTAGAAGGGATTGTACATTTAGGAAGTCATGAAAATAACGGAATGCTATTAAGGAAGTGGCGATAATTGAAACACTTGATGAGAAGAGGAATTTAAATGCACAACTTAACCAAATTCAAGTAGCTAGACATAAAACCTTTTAAAAACAAAACAGTACCAGGTTTATATGGTAATTTCTCTTCTGTTTCAACCTAAATTCTAACTAGCCACTGTTGATTATTTCCAAGAACTGTTAGCTTGTGAAGTTGTGTAATTGTTAAAAATAGAATACATACAAGCTACCAATGAGTGCCTGGTTTTTGTTTAGATGTAAATAGTTTTCCAGTGGCAACTCCTCAGCTGTAGTTGGAAACTTCACCTGCAGCAGAGTGATGAGAAATGAACCTTGTAAATAATGAGTGTTTTGGGCTCAGTGCTATTCAGGAAGCAGCTGTCATAGTGCAGCTCTTCACTGTAGTCTGTTTCCTAGTATGTAGATTGTTTTATCAACTGCATTACAAGTACTTATGAAATGCTCTATGATCCTAGTTAATTTATTAATTTCTCTAAGCCTCAATAAAACGGGAGAGTATTTTTACTAAACTCAGTCCTATGTTTTCTAAAATCTCAAGGAAGTAGCTTGAAATGCTCTATTTTAAGATGCATGGGGTAATAGACTTGATCTGAATAGCAAGGATGCTTCTATTTTTTGAGTTGACATGTTTTCCAGATGAAATATTAGTAAAACATTTAAAATAATCATCTAAATCCTAGGAAATAATGTGAATGTTTTAGGCTACAGAAAATGTGTGTTAATATTTTTAACATTTATTACTCACTTTAAAGTCAGTTTTCAGTAGAACTGCTGTGAATCACTGACGGTTTTTATGGTGCCTAATTCGTTAAAGAGAATTCAGTCCACACTAATGACATGGTAATTGTTCTAATGTATATTTGAAGAAGAAGAAAATATTGTGAGCAAAGTGTCCTCTATTTTTTTGTGCTGAGTTAAACTGCTGTTTGTAAAGAAATAAAAACTTTCGATTATTCCTGTCCTGGTCAAAATCTTATCAAAAGGCAGGGCCATAAAAACAGTTCTAAATGGATGCTTCCAGGTTGCTCCTTTGGGCCACAGTCATCACTTCATTCTCGTCAGTAGATTTTCTATCCAGTATGTCCCTGAGGCAGAGCACAGACCTCTCAACAGGCTTTCAGAATACACTTCTCTTAACCTGTGGGGCATTTATAAGTGAGCCAGCAGTGTTTATAAAGCACTTGTTCTCTGCGGAGATCTATTACCAGATGACGTGGAGGAGTCACAGAAGTAATTCAGGGTGGATCATAAACCTACATGTAAAACTGAAACCATAAAGCTTCCAGAAGCAAACACAGTATGTTCCCCACGTTGGATAGGCAAGGATTTCTTAGGATATAAAATATACTAAACCATGCAATAAAAAGTTAATAAATTATACCTTATCAAAATTTAAAACTTCCATTTTTTTCATTAGATATCATAAAGAAAATGAAAGGCAAGCCATGGACCGGGAGGAAATAGTCACAATTTATATCTCTGTTAAAGGACTCAAGACTGCTTTAAGAACTCTCATAACTCATAAATAAAAAAGACAAAGAACTCAGTTTTTTTTAAATGACCAAAAGATTTAACTGAACAAATCACGAAAGAACTTGTTTGACCAAGGAATACATGAAAAAGATGATTCAGTGAGATGCAGATTAAAATGACGAGATACCACCTCATACTCATTAGAATGGCAGAAAAACAAAACAAATAGCCAAAAGCTGACAATACTAACAGTTGTCAAGGAAACAGAACAGTTAATACTTTCATATGTTTTTGGTAGGAGTGTAAAATAGGAAATCTACTTTGGAAAACAGTTTGGTAACTTCTATCAAGTTAAACATATAACTATCTGTGAGCTAGTAATTTGAGTCCTAGGTGCTTACCTAAGAGAAATGAAATCGTACGTCCACAAAAAGACTTTTGCTAGAATATTTGTAGCAACTTTATTCATGATAGCCAGAAACCGGAAATGACCCAAATGTTCATCAGCAGATTAAAATGAGTAAACAAATCGTGGTACACTGATGGAAAACCACTCAGTGATCAGAAAGAGTGATACATGCCGACAGTATGGATAAATCTCAAAACTGTATTGAGCGAAAGAAGTCAGACTGCGTGTCTGTTTAAATGCATCTCTACTGCAGGTAAAACTAAGTTCTAGCGACATAAGCCAGGAATGTGGACACTTTGGAAAGGAACACAAGGGAACTTTTGTGATGGAAAATACTGTATTGTAGTAAATAGGGTGGTGATTACATGGTGTCCACATTCCTTGAATTTACATTTAAAATGCTGTCCATTTTATTGTGTGTAGTTTACACCCCAACCTAAATTCAGTGGGGAAAAAGTCAAAGCCAGAAAACTCGCCCTTGGAGCAGGAAGGACACTGAGCAGACACGATGCATGTTGTAAACTATGTGGAGATGGTATGTGGTGTTAGAATGACGGCAGAGATGGCGGGGACTGTGGCCCACGTGAACGCCGAGAACAAAGCCTGTCAAAGCCGGTCCTCCTCCTGGGCAGGAGATGGTTTGTGTTGTGTTTTGAGGACAGAAGTTGCTAAATGTTAGAGGTCAGGATTGGAGGGAGACTGTTTCAAACAGGGTCAGGGTCTCAAGCCAAGGGCTCAAAATAAGAATAAAAGAAGACATGTTTTGAGGTCAGTAAGTGTATTAATTGAAGTTGTTTCCCTGCTCAGTCTATTATTTCCCACCCGTCAATTGCTGAATCGATTTCCTCTTTCAAGACTTGGCCTAATTCTCTTCTTTCTGTCCACAGGATGCTCCTACAGCCTGTGTCCTTTTCCCCGATTGTATCCTATATGTTGAATATTTATCTTGGAAAGTGTTTTCTGGGAGAAGTGGCCTTTCCTCCACTGCCCCAACTGAGATGCTGAGTCCACAGTCGTGCTGGTTGAGGTTCTGTGGGTGGAGGTTTGATAGATGTGCAGGAGAGGACATCCGTTGGAATGGAGGTTTACGACATGAAGTGTATGCTGTCGGTTTTTACATACATGAGTGTTAATGGCTATAAGTTTTTTGACTGTCAGCTATGTACCAGGCGTGATGATAACTTAGCGTAGTTCTTCTTCAGTAAGTATTTTATTATAGAGTATTTTTCGGTAAGTATTTGGTAGGTATTTACAGATGAGTACACCAAGCAGACAGAGGTTAAGCGACAAGCTGGGATCTCTCTCTTTGGCCCCACTGTCCTTGTCGGCATCACACTTGTACTTGCTATCAAACGCTGTACTTGTGTTACTAAGGGGCGAGCTGATGATGGCGATGGCATCAGTAAACAGTGATTGTTCTCCTACGTCATGCCAGTCAGTCTGTGGGCATTTTATGTACATTAATTCAGTTAACTGCCATGATGAGTGAGGGAAATGACTCATAGAGCCATTAAATAAACTTGTCAGGGTCATATCAGAGTAAGTGGGATGGAGTCAAGATTTGAACTAGTCTGGTTCCAGAACACATGGTCTTTGCTCTTTGTTACCGCGCTGTACTGCTTGGCTTTGTGAGCGTGAGGACTGGCGGTCTCCCTTCGTGGGAACATGGCATGCGCTTTTCCTCAGGTGGGGTAGGAATAGGAACGGATCTAGATAAAATCTAGTGAGGCAGAGTGTTGTTTCCGTGACATACTTAGTGTAAGCTGCTCCTTGTTGCCATCCATCCATAAAATAGTTCGCGGAGAAACTTCACTGTGTCGTTTCCTTATTAGGCTAAGATGGGCTCCCATCTTTTGAGGGCTTAAGAGTCTAGGTTTAGGGTTTGTTTTGTTTTATTTTGTTTAACTCATGTGGCTTCTTAAGTATTTAAAAATTCTCATACTAGTTGAACTAAACTAGGAAACAGGATGTAACTGCCAATGTGCTAAAGTTAGAATTTATTAAGGAAAATTCGTTACAGAACTGTCTAATCAGCAGACCCATACTCAGGGAAAAAAATCTTGCTACAACACCGAAAGATTAGGCTGTAAAAGTATATTTTGTATTTTAAGTTAAGATAATGCATTCAAAGGAAATTTTTGTCCCTTTCTAAAAGTGATTCCTACTTAGTCTGGTGTTTTGGTTAACCAGAGACCCACCTCTGTTGCCCTGACAACAAGGACTACTGTATTCAAACTCTTCATAGACTCAGTGATAACAGGGGCGGCCAATCTTACATTTTAGGTTCTGTTTTCATCTCAAAACATATCCTTTTCCTTCCTTTTTTCACTTCTATAAAGGTGGTGCTTGCAGAGATATTTATAGTAGAGAAAGAGGCAGTGAGATCCTTGTGCAGAAACACAGTTGGGCAGTTTTAGAGAAAAACTGGAATGAGAGAATATTAAACACTATGGGCTAGCTCCTAGGATACTTCACTGCGTTTAGTATTGCTTTCCATATTCTATTTTTATCATAGTGCATGCAGGGCTGTTAGCTACCTAACAGGGTTAGGTCTGGGATTTGGATCAAGTCAGTAAATGTTGGTTGACTTCTGATGAGATTAGAGTTCCCTCCAAATCTTTATAAAGAAACTAAAAATGTTATCTAATAAGTAAAAATAGGCCCAAAGATTGTTGTCATACTGAATAAGTATCATTTCCTAGAGGAGAAAGATTGAAGATGTAAAGGTTTGTCTTTGTGCCTATTAAAATGTAAACTCCACGAGGTGAGGGACTCTTGGAAGCAGAGTATCTCTAGTGTCTAGAATCGTGGCTGCCTCATGGTAAGGAATCAGTGTTTGTTGAATGAATGACTAACTGAGATAGCTCTAGAATGAGAAGGAGATTTCGTTTATCCTCTGTAACAGGATGGAAACATTCCTTAGATGAAGCCTCCTGTGAACTGACCAACTTTTGACTTTAGGGCTGGACTCACTGGGAGGATCCTATAAGCAGCCAGTGGGCCTTGCCTTCCAACCATGGTAACAGAATAAGTTGACACATTTCAAGTCTGCTCGGTGTAAATTGTTCATAGTCCAGTGATGTGATGAAAATAAGTGTGTGATCTGAGAAAACTGAGAATCAGATTCTTTTTCCTAGTGATCACACCAAAGTGCACAATATCCTTTGGGCCAAAGCTGATCTTTCTCTTTTTCCTTTGAGACCTTAATTTCAATAGCAGATGTTACATAATTGAGTAGAAGCCACCGACCCCTCTCTGACTTTTATCTGAAAGATGAAGGGTCAGAACACGATATCTAAGGCCTCTAATGCTTTTCAGAAACAACAGATGGAAGACTTCAGTGGAGAATAAAAAGCCAGCAATTTAATTTAGGCTGAGTGAAGACAGTGATTTCAAAGGGATGGAAAATAGATCAAATCCAAAAGCAGATGACCGGTATTTCACTTCGTCTTTAGAAGAACAGGTGGATCGAGAAGATTTGTGGCAAATCTGGTTTTTCTGTGAATTAATATAGCTAGGTAATTACTGCAAAAATAAGACTAGTAGATTCCCTACTAGGTTTGTACTTTTCCAGGGTGGTAGTTGGGAAAAGAAAACTCCCTGTAGAGGAACCAGAAGTTTTAGTAAAAAGGATTTGAAAGACCTGGTGGAGGAGACTTGATCCCACATGCTGGGAAATTAAACTAGATTTTATATAGTTTTTTGGTGGTTGGGTTTTTTGTTTGTTTGTTTTTTATTTTTGATAGATAGGATTCCTCTGGGAGGATATAGTTCAAGTGGTAGAGCGCATGCTTAGCATTCACGAGGTTCTGGGTTCAATTCCCAGTACCTCCTCCGAACAGAAATGAATGAATAAACCCAGTTACCTCCCCCTTAAAAAGATAGGGTACCTCTCTCGAAATGGGTTTCTGTAGCCATGCACCCTAGACTTTTACGAGGCAACGCATTTTTAGCATTCAGGGCAGCTATGGGTTTAGTACCAGAATGTAACTGCAGAAATGAAGCTAATTTGAATCCCAAGCGGTAAATAGAATCCAACCAATGAAACCCCTTTGTAGCATCCAATCTGAAGTGTAAGAGTGGCCATACAACTTATTGTCCAAACCAGGATACTTCTGAAGTAGAAAGAGGGTGCCATTTACAATTATTCCAGAAAGCAGGTGAAAACTTAGAGCTGTCCCAGGACTTAGTGACACTTTACCCAGTGGAATTGAAAATTGAACATGCAACAGAATTATCTAGAAGGCTATTAAAACACGGATTGCTGGGCTGTACCCCCAAAGTTTTATGTTCACTAGGTCTGGAATCAAAAATTTGCACATCCAACAAGTTCACTGGCAGTGTTGATGCCGCTTGTCTGGGGACTACACTTTGAGAACTACTGCTCTACCTGGACAGGATAGGCACCTTGAGCCAATGATCTAATTTTCAGTTGAAAGACACTCCGTAGTGTTCAGCCCTCCACCTCTAGACAGCCTTCTGCAAGTGAAGATGACTGTGAGGAAGATGGCAGGAAAAGCTCACATTGGCTTCAGCCTGTGTCTCTGTGGGCTGGTCTGTTCTTGGTATTTCAGAGATAGTTCACCTGATACCAAACTAACTTCAAGGAAATGCTGAAACCAAATGGAATAAGCATGACTGCTGGTTTCTTACCATAGAGACTTGGGCTTAGGGAAGGCTCAACGCCTAAATTTACTCTGTAGACACTGCATAGAAGGAACATTGTCATGGACAACAGTATTTCTGTACTCTTTCCTTTTGCATCCGAGAAAGCAGTATAGGGTCACCAGCCTCTCTCCTGGACCCATCTGAGAAAATTCAGCCAGGGTTCCAGCTCTTGGTGCATCTGCTCGAACTGGCATGGTCTGATCCAGAAACACGTCCTCATGTGTGCCACCGGTGCTGGCCGCCAGCCAGTACAGGAAGGTTACAGCCTTCCTCACATTGGACTAAGTGAGCTTCCTCGAATTGGGTCATCCAGGACATCCACCTTACTGCAGAAACAGTGCTAACTCCTTGTACTTCAACAAACAACCCCCCCCCCCAAGCCCCCAGTATTCCTGTCTTCAGCAGCTGGCTTCAGACGTGTTTTGCATCTAATGGGAAATATCTTGACTCTCTTCCTTCTTCCCTCCCCTTCCTTCTTTCTAAATCAAGAATAATGTAATGCTTCCCTATGTAGGGATAATATGGTGCTTTAAGCATTTATTCATTATTTTGCCTTCTCATTAATGGGCTTAGGTTGAGTGAGGAACATGTAGACAGTTTGATTAGTAAGGCAGATGTGAATGTGGGGTTCACTGTACATCAGTGGTTCTCAAAGTGTGGACCCCCAGATCAGCAGTGCCAGCATCTCCTGGGAAGTTGTTAGAAGTGCAGATTCTTAAGCCCTGGCTCCAGCTGACCGAATCGGAACCTTTGGGGAACACAGCCCTGGGGTATGTGTTTCAACAAGTGCCCCAGGTGATACTCATACGTAGCAAAGTTTGAGAGGCATTGTTGTAAATGGTTTTGTATTGTGTCTTATCTGTGTGCTTTGGTCTACAAAGGTATTGAAATGTCTAAATTATGTCTTCTAATGGCCTGATATGTAGGTATGTACACATCTACTTTGATTAAATGAGTCTTTATAATAATAGTGAAAGCAGTGATGATGTGAGCTAACATTTACTGAACATTTTCTATGCTGCTGTGTTAAAGACTTTACAAATAATACCTGATCGAATCCTACAAGAGTCTTGCGCTAGTGTCATCACGGTTTTGTAGATAGGGGAGTGGGACTCCGGAGCCTGGTGGTCTGGCTTCTCAGAGGGTGGTTTCTCAGTCTTTGCTGCCTGGTGTACCCATTAGCTGTTTTAATGTGTGGTCCTGGCCCCTATCCCATTCACTGAGAGACTTTCTTTTTCTATTCCTGTCTTCATCTCCCTGTTGTGTCCGGTTTAAACATGTCAGGGATAACTATAATTTTATGTTTTTAGTATGATTTTTCTCCCTAGTATATGTGCATGTTACTAGATTGAGCAATCTTCTCACCAGGGAATTAAAAATACTGCCCTACAAATGCATGATTGAGGATGAAAGTAGTTGAAGAGAATTGAAGGACATGCTGATTGGCGGTTGGTGGGGCAGGGTGGAGGGCAGGGAGGGTGATTGCAGTGGTCAGCCTGGGCTGATTGAAACCCTGTGGGCTGCTGGCTCCTGCCCTGGATGGAGTGCAGGTCCCCGCCTAGTGGCCAGGGGCTCAGGCGTACTGTGAGAGGAGCTGGATGACCTTGTCAGGGTGGTTGCACCCTGTCTACCTGCTTCCTTAAGTATGAAATGGGCACTGTCGCGTGTCAGCAAACAGTGGTTCTCTCCCCACACCCTGCCCTTTCCTTTCCCGGGTCTTCATGCTTTGAGTATCTTGCTGTCCCCTACATTTCTTCCTTAACTGAGTTCTTACAGACATGACAATTTATATAGTCGATGTGTACATTACCAGTGTGTAATTGTATATATGTGTGCATACTTTTATGAGTATATTTATAGATTTTACTGAAGTCTTAAATTGGTTATGTTCACAAACTGTAAAATGTTATTTTGATATTTATAATGAGTACTTTTTTCTTTTTTTAAACTTATTAATGATATCAAGGTTTTTTTTTTTTTTTTTTTAACACCAAAGCTGTTTAGTTTGTATACTTTGAGAAGATGACTATGCAAGATGTAGTGGTATTTTTTGTTTTACCAGTGTGATTTTTTGATTCATTTTCTCCATGGAATTAGTTGTCCTTTCTTGAAAAAAAAAAAACTTCTGGACTAGATGGACTGCATGAGATTAGTTGAATATGCTGACAGAGTGGACCTGTGCTCATTCCCCTGAGTGTAATTTAAATTCATAATTTTAAAGTATTTTAAATAATTTAGCTGGTTAGTCCTAGACCATAAGTAGCATTTGAACTCAAATTTTTGCTGTGCATAGGAAAAATGTTTTCACAGTTTATGATTCTCTTTAAAGGCAAATAACATGTCTTACTAGCTATTAATTGGGTTAACTTATCCCAATAACAGGAAAGGGAATAGCTTTTACCCATACAAGTATATGAAGAAATAGATGCGAACTGTATGTCTCTGCAAGCATGACACTGCAGACAAAAACATACTCATACTGAGTTAGAGATACTATGGTCACAATTGATTTTGCAGTTTTTAGAGGCATTTTTGATATGCATATACAAGCCTTTGTAATGTCTGTCATGGGTGGATGAATACCTTTTAAGCATTTTCTTTGATATCTCCTCATCACAGATATATTTTGACAGCCACAATCAGAAATCCTTAATAATCACGAATGATAAAATTTCAGATTTGGATCCCAAACCCAGCATGAGCAAATACATTGCCATGTCAACAAGTTATAGTTCTCAAACCCAAAGTAACCTACTGGGAACGAGGACAGTGCGGTGTTACTGTTGCTTCCTAGCCCAGGAGTCTCCTTTTCCATTCTCATGTCCCCTTCATACATGCTCAAGTTCTTTCAAGGAAAAGCTCTTCCCTTACCTGTTCGTAGCCTTCTGTCTGTGAGTCAAACAGCGCGCATTTCAGGATACGTCTCAGTGGACGCTCCACATTAAGACTGTCACACGGAGTTCTTGCACCTCTTTAAGAACAGATGAAAATCAGGAACTTGACCGAAACCACAAGATAGGTCGGCTGTCACTGCCGAACTGATCAGTTAGAACTTACTTAAGGTTGGGAAATGGAAGCAAGGAGGAAGAGATGTTTGGATCTGCGTGGGTGTCCGGCTGGCCTCTGTGCTAGTTTCTTTCCTTCAGTGATCCACAAAACAGCCTGGTGGATTTTTGTTTTTTTCCTTCTTGAAATTTTCTCCTCTCCACTCCCCTCATCGCCACATCATCTGGCAAATGAACAGCCAGGCAACAACCTAAATAATTTTCCTTTGTAAACTTTGCCATTGCCAAATTCAACATGTGGTGAGAGGTGAGAGCTGGGGGTGGTCACTGTGGTAGGGAGAACAGGGCTCCAGCTGAAACACCCTCCTGAGAGGAAACAGTTGTGGGAAAGGAAAAAAAAAAACCTCTCTACCCTTCTAGGCTCCTCCGGCTGGTCTAAGAATTAAACTGACATGAGACAGATTAACAGGAGAAAAACAAAAATTTAATAACATGTATATACATGGGAGAGACCCAGGAAAGCTTACTAACTCATGAACGTGGAAAAAACCACCACCTTAAATACCATCCTTGGCTAAACACAAGTGAGGATGTCAGGGCCAGAGGTTTGGGACTTCAGAAGAAAGGAAGGCAATTTACAGGAAGCTGAAAAAGAGCAAATGTTTGGTAAACAAATATTTGCTGGGCCATAGAAATGTTGGGGCACAGAGAGTCATTTTAACACACGTTGCTAGGTTCCACCCTGTCTTCAGCGCCTAGTTCGTATCCCACAGTTAAACTGTGGGGCTAGCTGCCTTCCTGGAGCAGGTTCTCTCTAAATTCTTTAAGGCTAATAGGGGGATGGTCAAAGGTTCCTGAGTCTTTTGGGCCTTGATTGTTGCCAGATCAAAATAATTAGCATGTCAAAGAGGTACATTTTGGGGTGGCACATTTTGCTCCCCTGACATTGTCAGCAACGAGCCAGTGTAACAAGTGTTCACAAACAGGTGGTAATTGGGGCTGCCTGGAAATGTGGAATTGGCACTTGAGCAGGGAAGCATTTGGACATCAGGTAAGAGGTGCTGCTCTTGTCATTTTTTCCACATTAACTTTTCCATATTTGAGCATTACTGACAAACAGATCACGAGTAGGACTTCAGATAAACTCTTCACACGTTCATCTTCTGCCGAGTGTGTGCTGCTAATGTTTCTGTTTTGAAAGTGCAAGGCAGGACCCCTTCATATTTTTAGTCCCTTTCAGGTTCTGTAATATAATTTGTAATGTCCTGTGCTCCAGCGTCTTCTCCGTTGAGTAATAGTGTGCAATTAGGGATGGAAGTACCCAGTCCTGGCTGCAAATCCCTCATCGAAGTGTGTGACTCAGAACCAGATAAGAAGGAAAACTATGCCCCGAAAGGCTTTTTATTAAGCTGCTGCACTGCAGGTGTGTTCACTTGGGTGAGTTCCAGGGCCACATTATGAGCTTACAGTTTAACATGTAACGTTCAGTTTGGCCTAAGAGGAGAACACACGTTTGCAGTTAGGATAGTCAGTAGTACTTACTTACGTGCTTACAGTATGCCAGGGATTGTTCTACATGCTTTATATGCACCTACTCTGTAGTAAGCAGTGTCCCAGGCACTGGTGATGAAGTAGTGACTAGCCGGGGGGTAAACATGTAGACATAGATAGAAGGACGACCCTCAGAGCCTGGTTGCTACCAGGGCACACTGCTGAGTCCTTCGGATGTAAATGCTGTACTGATTAAATGGATGACTTGGCGTTAACAGTCCCTAACTGCAGCTCTCAAGACTTCCCTGATTTATTGCAGGAGGCTCTGCTTATTCTGACTGTCTCAGGAACACCCATTAATAGTCCCTGTGCTCTCGTGCTTCTTGCCTTCTCTGTGGGGTGCTCCACGTATGTATGGAGCCTGACTAGGGTGGAAATTATCATTAAATTAAACCCACTGGAGCTGCTTGCTTTCCTCTTGGTACCAGGAGTTGCAAAGTCCCAGACCAGAGGGATAGCCCTACAGGTGGTCACCTGCTGGCAGGTTGTCCAGATAAGCGAGGTGGACCTGGTGTAGAACCCTCGGGGATGAGGAATTGTGGAGAGGTGGGGAGCTCATGGCCTTCCCCCCACCGGGGGGTTGGCTGCCACCCCAGGTAGAGCTTGTCAGGGCCCAGTGTGGCCTCATCTGTGGTTGGGTAGCGTTGTCAGAACCTTGGGTGCTGATTGTATGCACCATTGTAAACACTTCCTGTGTTTATGTGTTTGAGCTCACTGAGTTCTCCTGCAGCTCCTTGGAGCTGGCTGGGGTCTTCTCCTGTCCTCTCCCCCACCTCTTTCTTCATAGGTGGGGAAGCTGAGGCCCAGAGATGTCGAGTTCATTTGTGCAGCTCCTGAAGTTGGAACGTGGACCCTGGCAGAGCAGCTCCTGGAGGCTGTGCTCTGAACTGCACTTGGCTCTCCTGGGTTCGCATGTCATTATCTAAATCAGACTTTTCAAATCTGTGTAGGCTGAACGCCTTGTGGGCCAGAATGGAACATGACTGCAACTGTGTGGGCTTGTGGGGAGCCGGTTTGTGGCCTCTGTTACAGCTGGTTGTGTTGGCAGGCAGCTGGGCAGGGATGGCCGGGAGGGCACAGCTGGGGGTTTACAAAGGAACACTCTTCTACAAGGACTGGCTCAGAACCAGAGGTGCATCGTCTCTCACATGTGACTAAGGAGCACTTTCCTTAGAGTGCGATCCGTTTACAGCCAGTCTACAATAAGAGCCATTTGAGGGGCAAATTTTTCTATTACGGATGAGAAAATAGAGCTTCAGAGAATTTGACTAAGTGGGTCAAGGTTCGAGGTGTCAGGACTGGACTTTGGAGCCGGAGTTTAGATTCAGAGCTTAGGATTCCTTCCCCAGTTTAGCAGCTGTTTCTTAACCAGATGAGCAGTGAGTGCTGGTTCGGTAACTCATCAGGCATCTGAGAGTCGGGTCCACTTGGATGGTCCTTGTTGGGAACACAGGAAAAGTGTATTTTCTCATCATGACATGCTGGTTGTGTACACACATAAAATTTCAGGCTGACGTGAGCACTGTCAAGAGAGTGATGGCAGGCAAGTAAGTGGTGCAGGTGATGATTATGGACGCCAGGACAAGAGGTGGAGTTAGTGGTTAAGGCTGTACTTGCCTTGGAATTGGGGGAGACGAACACGTACGTATCCAAGAAGAACTTGGTGAATTTTGTTTTGTTTTGTGTTCTCAAGATTGCACTCAAGGCAGATTGTCTGCCTTAGGAGAGCTTTTGACTGGAGGCCCTCACTGACAGTGGCGCCAGGGCAAGTCCTTTGGTTTCTCTCTCCATGTTTGGGAGACTTAAGAAAAACCTGGAGCTGCTGACTCTTCCTCCCTGGGCCTCTGGGTGGTCCTCCTTGCCCTCTGCTCACCTGGGGACCCTGAGGCAGCTCTGACTCTTTAAAGGTCATTATTTGTATACCTGACTGGCCATCAGCACCTCCTGGGGAGCTTTAATAATGCAGAGTCCAAGACCCTACTTCAAATGAATCAATTAGAATCCTTGTGTTTTTGACTCAGGATTCTATATTTTCAAAAGTAGCTGGGTGAGTCAGAAATGTGGCCAGATGTGGGGCCTCTGAACTTGGAACACTTGGAGGAACTTTTATCTTCCAGGCGGATGCCCTGGATGTTTGGTCTAGCTCACACCGGCTGCCTGAGCCCTTACCAGTTCCTGCCATAGCTTTGGACACCTGTGCAGACCTGTGCGCTGGAAGCAGAAATTGTGATGACCAGAGTCCTGGTAGGGTGGTGTTAATGAAACGACAGATTCATAGAGAGAACAAGAGGTAGAGAGTAAGACTAGATTGCCCACAGATTAAGTGAAACCCAAGGAGGAAGGAAGAGTATCAAAGGGGCTTATGCAACAAAAACAATGATGTCTGACTTCTCCTGGGGCCTTGAGTTTTATATTTCAGTCTGTCTTCTCTCATCAGTTTTTTTCCCCATTGAATGTCAATGGACTATATAAATCTTTTCTTACACTGTCTGCTGTTACTCCCTCTTCTTAGCAGGAATGTCTTCAGAGAGGTGTCTTCCTTTATTTATGCACCTCACCTTGTCACCCAGGTTTTGAAAACTGGCCCCAGGTGTCCCAGACTGTGGAGCTTATGGGAACGTGGGCATACTTATGGAAAGCTCAGACATAATTTAACACAGGATGTAAAGTTAAGATTTATCCTGGGCACCTTGTGGATATACTTAAATGTGCAGATTAGCTTGTACATACTTTTCTCTGTTAGAATTGGGAATAAGAATCTTGCTAATGTTTGCAAAAATATTTTATCCTGACAAACACTATTGATCATATCTTTATGTATTTTTTTAACTAGGTATTTTGTTATGATGATTAGTTTGGCTTTATGCAGCACCAAACACCAATTTCAATACAAAATAAATAATAAAATAATAATGATGACGGTAATAATGATAACAGCAATAATAAAAATATGTAGAGGGCATGTTCTTTGCTTTCAGGGTTTTTAATTATCAAAAAAAGAAAACCGTAATCAATGTTTTGTTTTCCTCTTGTCTGTGATGCTTTAATTTATGCTAAATAGTTCTATGTTCCCTCAACTTCTTCCCATTTTGTTTCGTGGAACCCTAGGATTAAAATACTGTAAAACTTCATCCTGATAAATCTCAGGATCCTCTACATACCCCCGATCCGACTGCCGCCCACAGCCCACCCCGCAGGCCCACAGACACACACATATTTCCATTCCCCAGCATTGTCAGTAATAAGACTGGTTATATATAAATGTCCCTTGTGTATTCATACTACAAATAGAGTGAGTTTAACGCATGGAATCTGCAAATCTGTTATTGTTTCCAGTCAGTTTCCATCCAGCCTGTCAACAACTGCCTTACAAGCTGGATTACTTAACTTCTATAAATGTCTGACTTTCTTCCTTACTCTGCAATCTATTTTTTTTTTTAAGTGAAAAAACAAACCTTATGGTTATTGCCTTATTCCTGATTTTCCCATTTGCTTCATTGGACAGTTAGACACACCAGGGCACTTTGCTTTTTTCCCACTTGCTGTCTTGGGGACTTATTCATGTTAGCTCTATACAATTATACCTTTTTTTCATGGCTTTGTAGGATCTCATATTGTTTTAGTCAATCCCTGTTGATGGACGTTTAGATAGCTATGAACATTTTCAATGAATCTGTTTTAACCATAGGAGCTATTTGCTGGGATACATCATTTTTAAAAAGTTAAAAAAAGAAAAAAGGCTTTACTGGCAGGTTATTTAGAATGGGGCTGAGTGTGTGTGTATTAGGTGGGGGGCGTGGTTGCAGACAGGAATCCACTGAATGTTGAGAATTTATTAAGTATACAGAGGATTTTAGTACAAGGCCCAGTGTAAACAGGAAAGTATAGAGAAATTTAAAGGGAGTGAGTTTGAAAGTTGCCCTCTAAAAGGATCTGGGAAGGAGCTGGTATCTGAAGTGGTTCTTGCTAGATGGCTCTTTTATTTCTAGAAGGGGGTGAAGGTCAGTCTGGGATGAAACAAATGGTGGGAGCAAAGGCACCGGTGAAGGAGAGTCGGCAGAGGTGGCTGAGACATAATTAATTGTCATGCTGAGGTGTCAGAACTCACTACGCTGTGACGTGCAAGCTTTGTGGTGAAATAATTAAAGATGTGCTTTAAAAGAGTAATCTGGTAGACAAACATGGAATGCAGACATGCCTTTTTGTGTTTTTCAATGTGAAGCATTAAATTCTGCCAAAGTCAGTGCATTGATTTGGGGTAGTGGAAGAGGGTGGCAGGAATTATGTCGTTAAAACATAATTAGTTGCTGTGTTATAAAACAAAGCTTTTTTTTGGTTTTGATTTTAACCTCTTGAAATGAGTGACAGGCACAGGAATTCATTGGCAACTGTGTGTTTACCTTAATCTGAGAATTTTAATTGGAGAAACAAATGTCTGGTACAATGTCTCCACCTTCTGGAAGACTGGCAGAAGTAACAGTTTATAAAATGAATTGATGTGCAGTATTTATAGATTTTGTAGCTGGCTCACAAAGCCTCACCTTGGGGTAGGCACTGATGTTGAGTTGAATACCTAGTCTCAGTTGAATTGCTCAACCAGATTTTCTGTGTTGTTAATATTAGATTAGATTTAACCTAAAAAATCAGAGGGAATGAATTTCAGTTGTTGATATTAGCAAAGAGTCAAAATTGAGAACTTCAATAGTCACAAAAACGAAATCTTCAGTTCATGTGTGTCCTTTTCTGTGTATGGTGTTTTGGAAAGATGCTTATAAAACAGAAGAGGGCATTTTCTTTTATCGCTCCAAGCTCCCAGATGTATCCTTTCTCATTATCTTTGTTTTGCTCTCGTTTGCTCTTAAGACTCACCTCAATTCTCAATATCCCTGAAACTGTCCCTGATATCTTGGTGGTGTTAGCATCCTTCCCACGGGACCTATGTTTTTGTATGAGTTCTAGCTGGAATGGGCAGTGGCTGTCCTTGTTGGCTGGTTTTGGTGTCCTCAATGCCCACTCCTAAAACAGGTTCTCAGCAACATTTGTTGAGTGAATGTATGTTGCCAACATAGGGGATAGTCCTTGCCTCTCTCCTGAGTATGTGCTCTGTCTGGATCTGTACATAAAGACAAGTGAGATGATGGGATTAATCTGAAAGCAAGGACTAGATATTTTTAAATAATATTATCCCATGGGCATCAAATCATCTAATCATTTGTATCTGCACATTCTTGGGCTCCTTTGGTAGGTTTTTGGACCCCTGACCTGTGTAACATTCGTCCTAGGACAGGTCACTTAGAGGAGAGCACACTGCTTTATAAGCACACTGGTTTATTTGCTTAGTATTCTAACTGCTTAGCTTTTTAGTGAGTCGTTAGAACAAGTTAGGAACATGAGCCTTAAGAAGTCACTGAGAGAAGTTTGAGCTGGGATGAGACTTTAGAATGTAGAGAATTAATACTTCATTTCTATTATGTTGATGAAAATAGTCAATCAACAATCTATAATAGGAATAGAAAAGAGTTTTTTTTGTACCAAACTAAGGACTATAGCCAGGGAGACAGCCTCTCAGATAACTCTGAGGAACTGCTTGGGATAAGCATGGTTTTCAGCACAGTTTTATATCTTGTTAGAAGAAAGTACATCAAACAAGTGAGGGATACATTCCTTTAAGGTTTAAAAAACAAAAACAGACCAGAAGTCCACAGCGAGTATAGCCTTGGCACCTGGGAAGGGAGTCTTCTCATCAAAGGAGGACAAACATTGGCATCCCAGGAAGGGAGGCGTTGAACCTTTATATTTAAGATGGTCATTCTTCTGATCAGTGCATGCTTTTCTTTAATAATGGATAGTTACAGCAGGTGTGCAGTATGCATTTGATGGGTCACAAACAGGCTGTTCTAGCATAAAATTCAAGTCAACTCATGTAGAAGACAGAATGGCCTCCTAACCCAATATGTGAACATTTCTTTTATCAATTGGATAAAACAACTTTCCCAGAGTTGTTCTGATAAACAGATGTCGCTTGTTTATGCTGTGGTGACATGTGGGATGAACAGGCACTAGCAAGTTTAAGGGAAGCTTTTGTGGTGGTGAGACTTCAGGGAACTTGCCTGAGGTTAACCAAAATCAAGGGAAATGCTGTGGGTGATCTCATCCAGTTTCTTTTTCTTTTTTCTTTCATTATTTTTTTTAAACCTTAAGAGTAAGCCACACCTGAAATTAGTAGACTCGACCTTCTTCTCTGTCCAACAAACTGATGTTAGCTCAGCACACTTGTTTGTATTTCTGGTTTGTGTGAGGGTTGTGTGGTTATCTTTGGCCATTTAGTTTCCTTGGCGGTGGGACTGAGAAATTTTTTGTGGTCTTAGACAATTAATGCCGTAGAGAGCTGCATATATCTCTTTAGTTTCTATGGAGTCCAGTGGTGATTCCTGTCTTGTTTTGTGTGGGCCAGGCGGCGTAATCAGAATGAAGACTCAGTGAGGCTCTACAAAACAGGAACAGACTCACAGACATAGTAAACAGTCTTATGGTTACCAGGGGAAAGAGGGTGGGAAGAGATAAATTTGGGAGTTGGAGATTTGCAAATAGTAACTACTATACATAAAAATAGATTAAAAAAAAGAATTTCTTCTATATAGCACAGGGAACTATATTCAATATCTTGTAATAACCTTTAATGAGAAAGAGTATGAAAACAAATATATGTATGTATATGTATAACTGGGACATTATGCTGTACAGCAGAGACTGACACATTGTAACTGACTATAAAAAAATAAACTCAACTCATAGGTTGAAAGATAGAGGTCTTAAAAAAAAAAAAGAATCAATGAGGCTGAGTTTCTGTGTTCAGTCCTTGAATGGGCCATTCTGGGAGCTGTGTCTGACTGTTGCCCTTGTGTAATTCTGGGGGATCCTGAGGTGAGTTGAATTGAGGACATGTGGTTCCCCTCGTGTGACTTAATCATGACTGGGAGTCCACCGTCTCCTCCTCCAGGAGCCTTGTGGACCTCCTGTAGGAGGCATTTATCTAACCGTGTACTGTGAGTGACACCAGTGTCCTCAGGTGGCCCTGATCAGCCTGTTTGTTTAGTTGTCCACGCGAAGGCCTGTGCGTTGGGAGGGCACACGCAGCCTCCCTCTGTAGAATCCTGTTGAAATCATACCAATCATACATTTTGTACTTAGTAGTGTGACAAAAGATTCGTGATGGTTTTGCTGTGGAGGTGAGAGAGAATTAAAATTACAATTTAGATTATGTATTCCTTCAGGAAGCTCAGGCAAATAAAAACTCTTCAGTTTGGGTGAGCTGGGTTCATTCTTGTGGCTATAAATAAAACCGCTGGCAATAAGCACTAACCCAGAAACCGTTATCCACACTCCCAGGGAACATCCTTTAGAGTTTTTTGTTGCTAACCCGGCATCCAGGGGCTCATAGTTGGTGCTAGTAAACTGGACGGAAGAAGCTTCACAGTGGGGCTTCTCACTGATGAAACGGCTGATTCCTGGAGTCCTTTTTCCCTTGTCCCGAGCTGCTTGTTTAACTGGGTAACACACTCCTAATGGAGACAGGGATTTTCATGTAGGCTGGCCCTCGCTGTCTCAGTTTATACCTGTCCTGTCAGCTCAGCAAGTGACACCTTCTATTCTCAGAAGTATCTAGGTGTTCATCACAAATGATAGGCTCTTGTGAATCATAAGGGAATAAAATGATCAGTATGCATGATGGGTGGGCTTAATGTTCTCTTAACAGTGGGGATGATCTTTCATGTCTAGGAAAGACATTATTGAGGCTTTGGTTAAGAGGGCTTCTCAGTGCCGACCCCAGCCTTATTTGCAGTGTTGATACGGTTTGTTTGCATTCCCAGCATTTGATAACATAAATAATTAGCAAGGCTTTCAGTCGTATTAGTGATACCTTGAGGTGCGTGTTTCATTTCAGGATTGAGCCACAGTTAAAACTGGAGCTTCTGGACCGGATGGCCTGAGTCCAGGTCCCAGCGACAGCCTATCTGAGCCGTGCGACCTTGGGGACATTAGGATGGATGCTGGTGCTTCCTCAGGGGCTTGTCAAAGGGATGAAGGTAGTTGATACAGGTCAGGTGCTGAGAACAGTGTCCAGTGTGTAGGGAGTGCCCGATAAAAGTTAGCTATTTTTGTTTTGTTAGAAAATAAGCGTTCAGTGTTGCAGGTACTAGAAGAGAGGATGTGAGGGACTAGGGTAGAAACTTGAGGCCTCCAGCAGTAGTGCAGGCAGATTAAAATCAGGCTGTGGTAGGTTGGTCTCACCTCAGGGCACACAGCGGGAGGCCTGCTGGACTCCCAGGGTCATGCTGGTCCGCGACTTTGTACAGCCTCCCCCTGTCCTGAGCTAAGCCCAGTGCAGGGACAGAGGTCTGTCTTGTCCACCACATCTGAGGGCGGATCGGCAAGATTGTGTGCAGGGTTGTTGAGGAGGGTGAGGGAAAGCGGGTGCAAAGGATGACTCGGATTTCCAGTTCAGGTTCCTGGGCGGGTGGTGGTGCTGTTAATCAGGTTCAAGGGTAAGGAGCCTCCTTGGATGAGGTAGAGAGAGCGTGATGCAGTCCATATTTTTATGGTCCCTCACTACCATGCAAAATGAGATCTGTGTGTGCAGATGCGTTACATTATGTATGGCTTCTATATCACTGTACTAAAAAGATGTTGAAACATGTCTCACAGAAAGAGTACATTGGATTTAATGGGGTTAAGAGGCCGTGATCTAGATGAATCCAAATTTATATAGTATAAGTGTTCTGCCCAATATTCATTTCCTTATATACTCATTTTTCCATTGTATTTAATGGTGGTATTACTCTACTGCATAAAACAACATACAAAAATCTAAAGACACATGTGATATGATTCAGGCTTCTTGAAAAAACACAGAGATAATTATTTTTGATAATTGACAGATGGCTTCAGTGTTATTGAAGGTATTTTGGTTAGGGCCAGTATTAACAATCTTAAGCTTTGGGTGTGATTTTTAAGGACTATTTAAAAACTATTAAAAACTTAAGAATATTCGAAACACAAGTCGACATGTGAATCCCATGCATTTCTTGATAAGTTAAAAATTTAATACTGACAGTCTTATTCTTCCCTCTTCAACTCTAATGAATGATTTTTGAAATCATCAAATATATTTAATCAAAAAATTTTTTGTATGTCACTTAGGAAAGAGCAGTCAATATTTGCTCCATTTTCCCCATGAAATCGATGGTATTGCAGCTTTTTTAGTTTCTGTTCTTTTTACATTTGTAAGATAATTTTATAGGTCAGCTTTATTTTTTCAAACATTTCCAGCTTATATTTTTCTAGGCAGCTCCGGGACTGTTTTTTGTGTACATTAGCACTAAAGACGGCTGAAGAAATGCTGTGGGGAAGGGCTAGGCCATGTTACTATGTAATTACATGATATTAACAGAACACAAGTCATTTTCTTCAGTTGGTTCATGAATTTTATCACCAGATGGTGTTAGAGGCTGGGGTGGTAAGCAAAATGTGCATCTACCATATGTTTGATTTATGTTGAAATTTGAAAATGTTTGATCTTAAGAGACACTTACTTTCACATTTCACTTAGATATATCCCAAGATTATTTAAAATATGACATTAGGCATAACTTTTTTTTTTTTTTTTACAAGGTTTGTGCCTAGTAAGTATTGATTTGATAGCTGTCTTCTTGTGGTCCGCCTGGGAGAAAATACTAATTTATGAGATTTAAGTGATCCCCAAGCTTTATTTTGCCCTTGTTTTAAGTTTTTTTTTTTTCTCTGTAGTATATCATAGTTCTCCACGGTGATAATAAAACTTATGTTTTAAGTTGTACTGTCTATGTACACTTCTGAGTTAGCTATGTAACTTAAATTTATAGACTCTCCTAGTTACTATTCCCTTAAAGCTTTAGTTGAGGAAAAAAATACTTGTATCCTTTTTGGAAATGAGAATAAAATGATATAACTGGTATAATGAATACAACAGAGTTAGTAATACACACACCAGAAGATTTTCTACAAGGTCAGTTTCCATTCATGTAAGTTATATGAATAATAGAAAAATTTCTTTTTGAAATTACCTGAATATGTATCCCTTTTACATAAAAGAAAGAATAACTATGTTATTTATTGCTGGCTTGAGAGGGTCCTGAAATACTGAATATAGTCCAAAAGCTCCAGGTTAGAAACTTTAGATTTCAAATTTAAGATTGGTTTTGACTTAACTGATAATTTAGAAACAATCAGATAGAATTCTTGTTTTCTTCGGTATTAATGCAGTAGTTTGTATTGACTTATGACATTAGCGCAGTATTTCGTGTTATTCCTGTTGATATTATTTTAGTCATGTAAATGATTCTTTCTTGGTTGGCCCAGATAAGTAGTTTTTGTGAGTGCAATGTGGGCATAAAATACAAGCAGTATGATTTTGATGTTTTTGTAATACGGCTTTAAAGGGGGGGAAGTAATGCTTTCTTTCTGTTTCTTCCTAAGTCAATGTTTTAAGATGTCCCATTGATTTAATAATGAAATTTCAGTGGATAGGATCACCATTACATTAATTATACCCAGTAACCCAACAGCAGTCCAATTTTAGAAACATTATAGTGGGATTGAAATATTTTAAGGGCCTTTTTAGAATTGAGGCCTGAATTTTAGAGGATTAAATAAGGTCTAGGGTTTGGTAAATTCCAGAGTGCCGAATGGGATTCTAAGGTGACCGTGCATTTAACAGCCTGCGTGCATGTGTGCACGCACACACACACGGTAAAGTGGGTAATACCGTTTTTGACTGGGATATTTGACTGAGAGCTGTGATGTAGAGAGAAATAGGGGAAAGAGAGGATAGGACTTGTGTTGATGAGAGTTTTTTCCCAGTTGCAGTGTTGCCCTTTGTTTTTAATTTTTTGTTTTTGGTGGAGGATTAGGTATTGATTGATTGATTAACTGATTGTACTGAGGATCGAACCCAGGACCTTGTGCATGTCAGGCATGCACTCTATCACTGAGCTATACCCCCACCCCCACCCCTTCTATTTATATAGGATAGCTGTAACTCATCCTGGGTTTTATGGGGAGGGTGGAGAAAAGAATTAGCCTTTCAAACTGTCTTTTTACATTGCTTGGTCTAAAGCATGGCTATTTTAACCCAGCTAGTGGGTACCATTGGGGGTAGTAGTGGCTATTCCCGTGACCAACTGAGGTGTCTAGGAGTTTATTTGGAATTGAAGTCTTGATGGAGAGGTAGATATTTTGATAAAGGTCCTCAGATAATTGTTTTAACCCCTTTGCTACTGTCCCCTCTGCCCAACCTGACTCACCTGTTAGATTCCCTACTCTGTTCTTGAACCTCACCACGGCAGTCACTGTTAGGTTATCTGTGGCCCCTCCCCTCTCTTTTTTTGCTCATTTTGACTTTTTAGAGTTTTTCAGATTATATTCAAGTATCGTACTACTTTATGTGTGTGCGCGCGCGCACGCTTGCGTGATTTGTCCCCATTTCATCCACGAACATGCCTTCGCAGCTGCTTTTACTGCTTACATTCTTTTACTGCTTCCTGGCTCCTCATACAGGAATAGATGAGGCATCTAGTCAGTGGTCAGGCAGCTGCAGGCTTTGGAAAAGGATGAAGGCTAAGATTTAAAGGGTTACTCTTAAACTTTTTTGACTTGATTTATGCTATTCCTCAACTGGAGGTGTTATTTTTAAACTAATTGATATGCCTATTAAAGATGGGATAGAGCTTAAACAGAAGACTATTTTACTAATAGTTTTTCTAAAATAGACTATTCAGTGTCTTTTTAACATACTGTGTGTACATATCCACCATCTATGTTTCTACCCTTAGCATATGAGAATTCAAATACAGCATATTGGTATAATAACGGCAGGCGTAAGTTCAGAGTGTTTTCTCCAAAATCCACTTGTCTGAGTACTCATTCACACTTTTCTCCCCTCTGAAACAACCTAAGTTTAAAATCAGTTAGTTGAATTCAATCTTTCAAACACATTGCTTAAAAAAATTAAGTTGAACCGTCTCCTGCCTACCCCCACACCATACCATGCAAGCTTTTCTAACATGCATAAGACATTGATAAACAGAGACGGGATGATGACCAAAAATTGCAGGTGGTTACTAGGAGGAATGACAAGAAGACCTAGAAATCCATATTTACTCTATTGTATCTGCAATTAGTGAGCTGTGTTGAATGCAGCATTTTCTTTCCCAAATCTTAAGGCTCAGGGTTAGATAGAGCTCTCTATACTTTCTGTTCTCTCAAAAGTGGCTTCAGAGCATCAACATTTCCTGGAAGGCGGGTATAGTGCGCTGGCATTGCTGTGGCCTTTTCTGCCCTTGCAATCTGCTCCTTAAACTTTGAGCCGTGACCTCTGCCACTCAGCTGCCCACCACCTCCTGCTGATTTCACTTTTTGGCATGCCTTAATGTTTTTCTTGGTTCCAAATTATACCTTGATTTCATACCATTTCAGTTCTCTTTTCATCCATATTTTGATGGGCTCAGGCGAAGATAATGAAAAGACACATTTATTTACACTTTGTACATTTTAACTTCAACAAACAAGAGAAGGCCTGGTGGCCTTTAACTCTTACACATCAGTATAATCATAGTATATGCGGACCTCTGATCTTCTGACACTTTGCAGTGATCGGATGCTTTCGCTTCTGGTTCTGATATTTGATTTCTTGAATAGCCTTCTTGAAAATGAGCGACACATGAAAAAGTAAATTATTGGATCCAGGCACACGTTGCACGCGGACAAGAAGAGTGTCATTTCTTTGCAGTAATACAGGATTTTGTGTGCCGATTCGTCTAAAAGTCTGTCCAAGTTACTAAAAGTAAAAGGAATCCTGCATAAGTGATAGGGCAGAAAGCAGGTAAAAAACACAGCCACCACCACTCTGATGCTCTGGTTATGTTTTCGCTTTCGGCTCGACTGGCTTATGAATTGCCGGCTGGATTTATGGATGTACCTGGATATGGCTATGTAACATCCGATCAGTATCACCAGCACAGCCACAAACAGGCAGCTGTTGACATAGACAATGGCCTTATGCCATTTCACTCCCAAGGGACTCTTAAGCTGGATGCAGTCATGAATATTTTCCCTAGTTGGTTGACCATTTGTTAGAATGATGTTTGGCAAGGACAGAACAGCCATGAGCACCCAAACACAAATAGATAAAACCTTCGTAAAAGTTATGCTGTACATGCGAGAGTCGCCAAATGGCTTTACCACCTTCAGGTAGCGGTCGATACTTATCAGCCCAAGAAACATGATGGAAGTATACATGTTTGCATAAAATAGGACTGAAGTGTATCTGCAGAGGATAAACTTGAAGTACCAGGGTCCAAATCCTGCATCGTGGACTATTCGAAAGGGAAATGTCAGCGTCATTATGAGGTCAGCGACCACTATGTTTTTGAGATAAAATATGAAGCTAGTTTTATTCCTAATGTGGAAGAAGATCCACACGGCTAGACCATTCAGCAGGATGCTTGCCACAAATATAACGAGGTAGAGCCCAGGCAAGACGATGGTGTCAAATTCGTTGTTAACGGTGGTGTTCATTCCTGGTCCATCGCTCACGTTACTTGCAGTGTGATTGCCTTGGCCATGCAGCTCATCATCTGTAGGAGAAGTGGGGAGACATCAGTGCTCCACGTGTGTGCTCCCCAGACTGCTAGGCTTTCTTACAGGCTGAAATCTTGCTGTTTTGGGCTTGTTTAAAAATGTCTTTAAAGAATCTTTTTAGTACATTGTTAATATTTTGAGTGGCTCAAGAATTGGTGCCCTCACCCCTAAATCCCATCCCTCTCCCCAAGTCCTTTGAGTAAGTTGTGAAATTTCTGGTTTTCTATGCTCACCGTTTAAAAATGAAAATAAATATATCAGTAAAAATTATCCTGATTAGATTTTTAACTTAAGGTTTGACATCATTACAACTAGAATCAACAAAATCTGGGAGCACAAAACTTAAAATTTCATATAACAAGGAAAAATGGTAGCTTGTGATTATTCTTTTAGTGCAGTATTTGGCATGCTCTTTGAAATATCTTTTCTCTGTCTCTCTCAATTTTAAGCTGTTTAATCATCAGGAATTAGGAAAGAGTAAAACTAGTGGGTCATTTTGAATGTTTTGCTCATGACTTTCTTACAGTGCTTAAAAAACTTTAGAGACCATTGTCAGGAAGATAAACAAAAAGAAACAATTGTTATTAACATTCAAATTCATTATCAAGGAGGACAATTATTAAAAATCATTGTAGGCTGGTACCTATTTTTATCTGTAAGACTAGATTATACCTATTGCATTTAGGATATGAACATTTTAAATTTTGTGCTATTTTGGAATTTTTAGCTCATGTTGTTAGAGACCTATGCCTGCTGTATCATATAATCGATGATACAGTTTATAAACATTGGGATGTGCATGATAGCTCTGGGAATGGGCCTCTCAGATCTCCTCCTGTGGGGGGTGTAATTGATGGGCAACTCCAGCTCAGTGCTCTGAATCCAGCACCGTTTTCTTGCTGATGCCATGTTCCCGTGGACTGCTCCCAGCCCGTGACTGAGCACAGGAAGGATACTAAGACACGGCTGTTCCTGGGACGGTAGGGATTCCCCTGACCAGTGACTTTGGCTGGAGGACTTTTCATCAGTCTGGCCAAAACTTTCTTCAAACTGCACTGCAGTCTGAATCTTCCTCCTCTTCCCTCCACAGGGGTCAGACCAGCACAACAGTCTGCAATCCCTGCAGGCATTCCGACTCCCAGTAAATCTCTTGGCTCTTGTAATCCAGTTACATTTTGTCTTTTAAAATTTTTTTTTCAAACTGGAACTAACAATTTGCAAATGAACTTTTTGAAGTTACTTTTTGTAAGTTTACAAGGAAAATCATTTCTGAATTTTCACCTCTCACTAATTAATAATGTTTAATTACAGTCATGTTTTGAATTGATTTTGTTTTAGAGGTAAAACAGCATGAATTTAGCCCTCATTTCCCTACATGACAGGCAGTGTAGTGTATACTTTGTTCCTCTTTGAAGAACTGAACCAGGGATGATAGTTTTGATGATTAAAATTCAAAAACAGGTTCTTAAATTGCTGCCTGAAATGTAAACTTAGACTCTTCCTTAAGTAACCTTGTCCTCTTTCTGATTCTTTCTCTTTTATTCTCTGCTACAAGTGTTTTTAAAAACTGGTTTTCCTGGCTTGAATATCCTTACACAGGCTGTTAATTTATACCTGGACTAGCCTGTTACGATGAGACCCACAGTACTATTAAGCTTTACAAGTTTAAAATGACTGATTCAGCTGCCATCTATGTTACTGTTTCCAGTTTCAGATATTGTCTTGAACAGTATTGTTCAAGCTTACTTTGACTTAATGAAGTGTTGCTGGCTTGGCTGCTTCTGCACCACAAGATCCACATGAGCGTCCATGCCTTTAGAAGCTTCTGAAGATGTGCAGTTTTACCTGGGTTAAGATATCTGCTTGAATTAATTTCCCCAATTTAACTACTAGCTGTTACTTTTCTATAACCCAGAGTAGAACCCTAAGGGAACTGGAGAGAGGAAAAGTAACTTTTAATTGGGATACGTAGTCCAGTCTGAAAAGGGGCAGCTGCATTATCTCCTGAAATGATGGCTGTGCCTTGTAACAGTTACTAAGGAATGATTTTCTCAGCCATCGTAGACGCAAATAGAATGGCTCCCAAGCTGTAGTGTACTAGACATGGACTGGTTCAGCCCTTTGTGCTGGCTCGCTGGGTCTGCTGTGCATATCCGTTGTGGAACCGGAGGACCCATACTTCTCAGGGGTGTTTAAGGATTTCGTGTCTGTTCATTATATAAAGTTTTAATTGTACAAACAAGCACCCTTAGTAAATGACGATCATTTACCGATCAATTATAGATATTATTAAAGATAATCTTAAATCAGAATGTCAAAAATAGTCCTTATATATACACTGAGTCATGAGGAATATCAGGCACAAGTGACCTGGTTCCAGAGTGACTGATGACTGTTCTGTGGCTTTGAGACAGTCTGCTGCTAAACTTGCTGATTGCGTCACCTCACAGTATTTGCTTCCTTACTTTATGTATGGGATTGCCTTTTTTTTTTTTTTGGAGTTGGAGGTAATTAGGTTTATTTACTTATTTAGGGGATTACCATTTTGGAATATAGGACTTTTTAATTCAATGGAATAGGCTTGGACTTGATGATTGCAAATGAAGTAAATTGCACATCAAGCTGCATTAGCAGCTTAAATTAATGGTTAAAGCCCATCATGGGTCATTCTATGAAATAATATGGCAGTAACGAAAAAGGAAAACGGTTCCTAAGAAGCAAGAAGAGCCATCTGTGGGTTGCTCTGGATGGTTCAAAACTTAATGTAGAGAGCTTTGTATGACACTGATTTTTTTTTTTTTTAAAGAATTAAGTCTACGCCTTCTTTTCTGTCAACTACCTGCATTGTTTCTTCTCTTCTGTACCATTGCCCCAGGTTTTTCAAAGCCTGTGGGTTTGTTCAGAAGCATTTCTCTGCACCGTGCTCCTGCTCAGGAACGATGACCATTAAGAGCGAGTGGCTGTCTTCGCTCCGGCGGTTTTGTCGTGTTGTTAGTCACGGTCAGTAAAGAACTTGGCCGAGTTAGGGAACATTTTATATGGCAGGTAGCTTAGTGATTCAATTAATAAAAATTTGAAGCTGTTTTTTCAGTGTAAAGGGTGTTCTCTCACATCTCACACACTCCTTGTTTACCGAGATGTTGTTCCCTGGGTTGTTCAGTGCAGAGCTTGATTACAGAGTGATAACTGAGGGTCAGATTTCCTTTTATTATTTTTCTCCCCTGCCCCCCGCTCCTGCTCCAGCCCCTTTTAAACTAAATTAACAAAAGCAGTGATGTAAGAGCTCTAGTTCCATGGTAAATCATCGTGCTGTGCCTGTGTGTGTGGGAGTCGTACTGTGGAGGGTATGCTGGGGCTGCCGGCTGGGGCTGCCTGTGCTTGTGTGTGTTGGAGAAACGCATATGATTTGTAGCCAGAAGTCTCACTGGCCACATGTGGCTCCTGTATTGGACAGTGCAGATAAAGGGCATTGCAGAAAGTCCTGTTTGACAGTGCTGGTTTAGCCACTTCATGACTTTGTGAAAAGGAATAAATAGCAGCGTTTGGCTTCTGAGTGTTAGATGCCTTGCAGACATTTCAAGCATAGTATCTAGTACTCAGCAGGCATTCACTCTGTAACTTCGGGTGCTGGTTACAGTTTGTCTCATCGATTGCAGTCGCATTACAGACAATCGAGGGGGAAAGAATCTTGGTCCCATTTCCTTTTGAGGAAGCAACATGGTTGCTCCTTGGGGCGTGTCACACTTTGGCACAAGATGTGAAAGTATCAACAATAATGTCGCTGCTCTACCTGCCAGGCAGGAATGAAACACCAGAGTCATGCACATTACAGGGTGTCACTGCCTGGGCACAGCTGCCCTGGCACGATCATTTTCTAGTTGCCCAGTAGTGTGAGTAGATAATGGTCTTTGTCCTCTTAGGGAACCTTGGTGAACCTCAATCTAGATTATTACGTCTGGAAGGTAATATATACTTTAGTTTGGATATAAAAAGACTTCTCCAGTTGTTATTAATTTAATCTTTCTTGTCCTTTTAGAGGTGGTCTGTAGATGAAACAAAGCTTAAAATGAAGTGATGGCAAGTTAAATTTCTCTCAGTGATGCCATCCTGCGTGGTTGCTGTTTTACATCTAATGAAAGGCAAGGATAAATGCTGGTTTATTTTATTAGTTGGTTTGGTGGCCCCTAAAACCCACGAATTGCCACATAGTGTATATATCAGTTATTGAGCAAGTAAGAATTTCTCCCCCCCCCCCTTCTTTTTTAATTTTTCTTTTCCTATGGCTTACCTGGTAATTTTGCAAGTGTCAAGTTGAGCCCCATTCTTTAGTTAAGATGGGCTATAAGCAAGAATATGTGTCAGGAAACACTCGGGGGCGATTGAGGCAAGGGTTCAGCATAGGTTATTCCTGGTTTGATTTCTGGGGAAAAAAGAAAAAACAAAAACAGTTGGGTAGGAGTTTGAACACACGGCATTTTGATCTTTTCTTTTAAAAAATGAAAAAAATACACATATATGCCTCCATGATTCAGAAAAAGCATCTCTTTGGATATGAACGGCTGTAGCAGACAAGAGCTGTTCATTTTCACATCCCTTTCAGCCTGCCACAAAGCACAGGCCATTTCTGTGTATGCTTTCCATCTTAATGCTGCTGAGTGCCCTGGGAAACTTACTTCACATCTCTGTGATTCAGTGTCCTCATCTCTGAAATGAGAATGATGATACTCTGCTATACGATTGTAATAAAGATTATGTGAGATCATCTGTAGGGCACTTGTCAGAACCTGGGTCCAAGGATGCACTCAGGACATATTAGCTTATGTCTTCCCATCCCTGCTTCTAACTCATTCCCCCCTCAAGCCTCAGCTCATGTATGCATCTATGATGAGACTTAGATACAATTGGAGACTATTAAAAAAGTAAAAGATCTAGCACTGATACATGTAAGAGTGTTTTATAAAGCTCACATGCAATCAGCATCCAATTCTTCCTGTAATGTCCAGAGTTCTAGTTCTGGTTTGACACTTACCAGTTGGATCTCCTCCATCAGATCACCTGGCCTTTCTAGAAATGGACTGAAGGACCTAAAACATACCCATCAGGACTCAGATTTACATGGGCTTCTGTATTTTCCTCAAACATAGATCCCCATTAAGAATTTAATATCATTTGAACATTTGCCTCTTAAGTCCTTGTGTTTCTTTGTGGTAACTATAGAATTTGGCTAGGAATAATTAAATTGCCTTTGAGTGACTGGTGTGTGATTTTGTCTAAATATCTTATTTTTTTCTGACCTTCAGATTCCTCACAACCTTTTTATAACAATTACCTGAGATCAGGCGGCGCATTGAATGCTATAACACATTTCCCCCACTCCTCCTTCAGCAGCCTCATCTGGTTGCTGTGTTCTGACTTCCTTCAGGGGTTGGTCAAAGAGAGAAGAAATCGTGGGAACTGTTTTGGAAAGTGTGCCGCTGAAGGCAAACGTGCGTGTATGGGACGGCTCTAGGGGAAGTCACACTCATGAAGCGAAACCGTGTGAGATCCCCAAGTCCCCTCACTGGCATTGCTTGTCTGCCCCACCCCTGCAGAGGGACCCCAAGTAACCTCGTGCCCCCAGTACGAAGCAGTCTTCTGGCCAGGGTAAGCAGTTACATTTGCTGAGTCAGCAAGGAAAGAGGACTTGGGAGGCAAAAGGTGTGTGTAAGAGTTGGGCAGCACGTGGAGAGGCACTTAGCCTCTACTTCTTTGTTACTTTGTCCTTTTCTTCTGTTCCCTAGTATCATGTGAAGTTTAGATGCTGGATTTATTAGTAGATGTTAAAAAGGGTTTCCAAATTTTCAGAGATTCCCGCACCCATCATCTCATTTGAGAGTTAGACACTCCATCCCTGCCTCACCTGTAATGGCTACGGCATGTGGCGCATGTTGGGCAGTCAGAGGTACTTCCTGGTTAACTGGTCACAGACAACGATTAGGTCCTTAGAGTCCCTCCTTTTTGGGTGCCAGTGTTGCGGTATTTTTAAAGGAAGACAAGGCTTTTTTTTTCATCTATTAAAGTTTACCCAGGAGAATGATTGAGGCGATTTTCTAAACTTTATAATAATGATCTTTCGATTTTAGTAAACATAGTTTTCTTGAATCCAACTTCTCATGGAAACATTTCAGGAAGTTTCCATGAAAAACACATCTTTAATTTTATGTTCCTCTGCGTGCAAGTTATGTGGTTTTCCCCTTCTTGACTTCACTTAGACCTTACTGGATTACAAGGAAACCAGTGCGGCTTACCCCCACTGAAGGAGAAGCAGTGTCTAGAAGTGGGGGAGCCACAAGCAGCAGTGAGAGAGCAGACAGTTAGCCAGTAAGGAAGACACGGAAAAGAATCTGGGAGAAAATATTTGCATATCACATTTCTGATAAAGGATTAAACTCACAGTATACAAAGAACTTGTACAATTTCCTAATAAGAAGAAAACAGCATAACCAAAAAAGTAGTCTAAAGATTTGTTTAGACATTTTACCAAGAGCACGTGAAAATATGCTCAACATCATTAGGGGAAGTCAAATTAAAACCACAGTGAGATACTACTTCACATTTACCAGAATGGCTATAAATAAAAAAGACAACAACCAAGGCTGGCAAGGATGTGGGGAGAGAGGAATCCTCATAGGTTGTTGGTGAGAATTTAAAATGATATGACCACCTTGAAAACAGTTTAGTAGTTTCTTAAAAAGTTTAACCTAAATTTTTTACCTTATGACCCAACAATTCCACTCATAGATAGTATCTACTCAAGAGAAATGAAAATACATGCCCATGCGAAGACTTATATACAAGTGCTTTTAGTAGCATTATTCATAATAGCTGAGTTGAATCAACCCAAATGTCAACTGAGGAATGGGTAAACAAAATGTAGTGTAATCACACGATGGAATAGTACTCAGCAATAAAAAGGTGTGAAATGCAGCTATAATATGGCTGAATTCAAAAACACTTTGTTAGGGAAAGAGACCAGGTACAAAAGACCACATACTATTTAGAAGAACTGTCCAGAAGAGGCAAATCTGCAGAGGTGGAAAGTAGGTTAAAAGGGCTGGAGTGGGAGTGGAGATTACCTATAAGGGCATGAGGGGTTTTATGGGGGTGATAAAAACTAGATTATAATGATGGTTGCACAACAATTTACTAAATTTACTAAAAGTCATTGAATTGTACATTTTAAATGGATGAAAATTATGGTATGTAAATTATATCTCAAAAAAGCTAAAAAGGAAGAAAGAGTACACAGAAAAAGAAAAAAGGAAGAGAAACAGCAATTCACTGTACATTAATGGATGAGTTAAGACCAAGGAAAAGTATTTAATAAGCACATTCCTGTCGTCTCGAAAAACATACTAAAATGCAAAGTACATTTAGCACGAGTTCGACCCCTTGAAGTAGGTGAGGGGCGCTGCTTAGTGATCTGGATGATTCATTTATTTGTTTTTTCTATTAGAATTGAGTCCAAAATTCAAACTCTGGTTATAAATGACAATTCGTACTTTGGTGGGGGATCCATGTTCCCATTTTCTTCATTCATATTGAAATTATATGGAAGAGTTGGATTTTAATTAGTTCAGACATAGTATTTGAATTTTCTGGAGTCAAATTTGTTTTCCAGGTTTGGGAAATGAGATGTTTTATTTTCCTCTACCGGCTTCTGAGAGTTGTCTCTTGCCTCCTGCATCTCTTTTACTTCCTTCTCTAGATGAACTGCTTACCCAGATCAGGCCACAGTTTTTCATTTTCTTTTTCTCAAGAGCGTTCGCGTCTCCTTGGATGCTCGGCCATCGCCTCTCTTCCATAATCTTACTCCTCCTTCCCCCAGACATCAGTCCATTGTGTACCTTGGAGCGTGCTGTCTCTCTGTGTTCCTCAAACTCAGCATCTCTAAACTTTGACTCTTTTCTCTTTCTTTGTAACAAATTGTCTTCCTTTCATCCTTGTTTATGAATATTTTCTTCATCTCTTGGTGGAGAGGTTGGATAGCTCACCTAGTCCATCACTGACCTAGGCGTTCTCCTTCCTCTGTTGCAGTAGCATTTCTCTGCTTTCGTCCTCACCTGGCTCCTCCCGTCCCCCGGTGGAGGCCCTCCTAGTCTCGTGTGTGGTCCTGCACTGACCTCTGTGGTCTTCCTGCTTCTTACCTCTTTCCTCTCAAATCTCTCCTGCTTCATGTTGCTAGATTCTTCTTTCTGTATAACCCATGTAGTCATGCTCTCTAAGCCTGAGTGTGATATGACAGGGGAATTCTTGAATTACAGTTACTAATGAAATATAAGGAGTTATTTTTTTTTTTAGGGTTGGAGATCATGGAGTGTGGAAGCCAAAAGATGCTGGGTCCTGTTGGTTAAAAGTTGGCACTAAACTTGGGGGAATCTGCTTATCTTGTAATTAATCCTCTGAGTCAGATGACAATAGTATCTACTCAATAGAATCATTATGAGGTTAAATTAGAATACATATTTATAAATTATGTGCTTTGTAAATGTAGTTTTTCTTGTGTTATTTCCATTAGTCTTTGCCTAAATGACATTCAAGATCATTTTTGTCTGATCAGGAATTCTCTATTTAGCCAGACCGTTGCGTCTCGAGGGGCATGCCTTTTGTTTAGCCCCCTGCTTTTCTTCTTTCCTGTTCATACTCTTAAGTGACCTCCTTTCTCCCCCTCTTTCCATACCTTGGAAATCTCTACCTCTCCTTCAGTGTCAACCGTTATCTGACCTTTTCCATAAGGTCGTTTACTGAAGGTCTACTCATGTTCTAGGCCCTGGGATTGTAAAGATGAGGAGGCTAAGTTTCTGCCTTCAAGGAGTTTAGAGTCTAGTTGAGGATCCAGAAGTAAACAGACCACAGAGTAAAGAATGAGAGGTTGGGATGCTTTGGAAATACAGAGGTGTCCCCTAGTGGGGGGAGTGGAGATCAGGGCAGTTCCAGGGCAGCTCTGATGCTAGGTTGTGGCAGGTTTGCTGAAGGCCCAATAGGAAAGGAGCATGTGGAAATGCTGAGTGTGGCCCACGACAACCTGCTGTTACCTGGTGGGGAGATGGTGATGGCCTTGAGTGACAGAGAGGCAAATTTGAGGCCTGTTGAGAAATTGGTGGCTGACTGGTGTTGGTGCAAAGGGAGGAGGAGTGTTGTGGCCTCCAGTATTTGGCAGTGGGTGTTGGTTTCCTTCATTGATGTTCAGGCCCAAGAGAGGAGGAGCACATTAAAGGGTGGGTGGAGTTCAGACTTCAGTTCTTTGATTTCAGGATGCCTGTGTAGTATCCATGTAGAGATGTCTGCTAAGTAATTGAGGATAGAGGCCTGGAGCCTGGGGAAGTGCTCCTGGCTGGTGCTGTAAATTTAAGGTCGATAGAAGATCAGTGATAGAAAAAGCTATGGGAGTGGATGAGATTGCCCAGGATGAACCTGCCTGGTAGACTGAGGACAGGAGAAGGCTGACCTTGATGTTTTCACTGAGCAATCCTAAGGAGAGAGAAGTGCCTGGAGGAGTGGTCAGAGAATTGGAAGGGTTATCAGCAAAGATGAATGTCACGTGAACCAAGATGAGAGGTTGTAACTAGTTTTATGGTGCAGGGAAGTCAAGAGACATAGGACGCAAAATGCCATTGGATGGGACTTAGTAACAAAGAGGTCATTGTTGGTCTTTGCCCAGGCTGCCTGTGTCCTCCTGGAGGTGGAGGGGTGTGGGGGGTAGGTAGGGGTAGAAGCAGAGGGCTGATGACTGAGGGTTGAGTAATGCTTGTGAGGTGAGGACGTAAGGGAGCGACTTCAGCCAACTCTTTCAAAAAAAACATGCCTGCAGTGGGAAAAAGAGAGAGCAGGTGGGAGGTAGAGAGAGATATAGGACTGGTGGAAGATTTTGCTAAGTTTCTCATTTAATGGCTTACATTTTAAAATATTTTCCTAGCTTGGCAAAAAAAAATCCAAAAAACAAAAACCACAAAAAACAGAAACCTTGCCACTTCCCCTAGTGTGGGGGGCGTGTGGGGGAGTGCTGGGTTCCCATCCCTGCTCTGCTGCCTGCCAGCTTTCTGAGGCTCCTTCTCATGTATAGCAGTGGGTGTGATGGAGCATCCATTATGGGCTAACTTCGAGGTTGGAGTGAGTGTTTATGAAGCATCTGGCACAGTTGCACAGGGGACGGGCTAAGCCTCGTAAGCCCCGCTGCATATTGCAGGTGCACAATAGAGTGTATTTAGTGAGTGACAGGTTTGTACACACGGTGAGACCGAGTTCTTGCCACTTTGTTTATTCCGAGACTCTCATGCGGTTTGTGGTTTTAGCCGCCCTGGGAGGAGTCATTTGACTGATCTTTTTGCTTCAAGAGCTTCCTTTAAGGTGCCTCTGAGCATTATCTGCCTGCTGTCTTTCTTCACCAGTGGCGCCGAAGCTTCCGGGCCCCCTGTGCAGTTCACTGCAGAGCAGTGTGCACCCTCTGCACGTCCCAGCGCCTGCAAGGTGTTGCAACAAGGATTGCTTCAGCCACAGTAATGGGCTCAGGTCCAGGACCTCGCTGATGGGCGGGAGACCTGTCCTGCCACCTACTGCTCCCTCAGCTGAGAGCTGACGAAAGCTCTCGAGAATGTGATGTCTGTGGCAGCTCCAGGTTTCACAGCCATTCCTGAGGTTCAGTGGTATCGATGCCTAGAGATTTTCTGGGTTTTTTTCCAGCCATCCATTGATGTCATCCTTTGACTATTTTATTAACTATGTTGTGATGTGATTGGTTGTAAGCTGGCTTTTAAAATGAATGAAATGTCATGATAGAAAAGGATGAACATGTCCTCAGTTGCTGTATCTTAAGCCTGGAACTCTGTGCTTGACTTCTCAGGCAGCCCTCGTCCTAAGCGTGTTTTATTCCCGTTTTCCTCCCCAGGTGGAAAGATCCAAGGTTCAGACATGTTGATTAACCTGCCCTGACTCACACAGCTAGTAATAGGTAAGGTCAGGGTTCCTACCAGATCTGATCGAAACTGAGTCTGCAGTTCTTTCCATTATCCTGCCCTGGAATACAATTAATGCAGCACAGTCCTGGGGGTGATTTTGAAGGGCCGGGAGTGGGAGGAGGAGGAGGGCAGAGGTGGGGTTTGTTTTCCTTGTCAAGCTCATAAGGGAACGGCTATCTTCCACACTGGAGACATGGTCTTGTTTGGCCTGAGCAATGTGGAAAACATCAGGAAATTTCACGTAAGAATCCAGGTTTGGATCCCATCTTAAAAAAGGAGATTTGCCCTCACTGAGTGTGAATGGCCTGGTAGTGACAGCTGCCTCTTGCCTTTAGGGGATGTGCTCCCCGGGTCACCAGCTCACAGCATCCTCTGCTGATATCCTCTGGCCCCCGCGCTGGGGAGATGCTTGTCTGATCCTATAGGCGCTTGATTTTGCAACTCTTGATTCATTTATCATTTAATCTTTGGTGGCGACATTTGACCCATATGGCTCATCAGATGTTCTACATTGACTATACACATAGCTTTCTTCCTCCGCCCCCTCTCTACCTGTTTTTGCTTTACTGACCAACACTTAGCATTCTTCTTAAGTATATGTGCTGCCGAAGCGAGCACTTAGCATTCTTAACAAATGATTTTCCTGGTGCCTCTTAGCAACCCAGAAAAAATAGCGGCAGGAGATCTGCTGTTTAGTGCACACTCGAGGAATAATTAATGGTCACAGTTGAGCTTTTTCTCTATGCCCAGTCCCTCTGTTACAGCCTTTTAAGTGAAAAACCCTACTGGTTGTATTGTTAAACTGCTTTTATGGTTGAGAAAACTGAGATTCTGGGTCTCAAGGAAGGAAAGGTTTATTAATGCTGGGGCAGAGGCTTGAACCCAGGTGTGTTGGCTGCAAACCTCCTGCTATTTGCCTGGGAAGACTGGGAAGCCTCAGCATCCCGGGCTCCGGAACTGCTACCTTGGGCACACAGCCTTGCTCTTAAAATTCACTGGGCTAGATCTCAGCATGGGCGGGGAGCGGCCGCTGCCAAGCTGGGGAAACTCCCTCCCAGCAGGAAGAGCCGGCAGGGGTGCCCGCCAGGCTGTGGCAGTGCCTTTATTCTCCCTGGCTTCCCAGGGTCTCATTATTGCCCTTCTGGTCAAGGTTTGAAAGATAAATGCCAGTTAAGTGCTTACTCCCTAGCTGCAGCTGCTCACGATGGTTTGGACTGATTATTTGGTGGTGGTGGCGGTGGTTCTGAAATGACAGAGTTGTAGTGTAATTACTTCTTTTATTTGTTCTCCACATTCCAGTTAGTTCTTTAGAAGCTCGCATCTGGAATTGTGAATTTCAGATCTGAGGGGATTTTTTGGGTCACTTTCTAATAGAAAATCCATTCTAAACTGGTAGATCACATGGGAAGACTGCTGTAGTCCCTAAACTTCAGTGTCAAGGTGCAATGTTCACAAAAGCCATGTAAGGCAAAGCTTCTGGTGAAAGGTACAGCCACTCTTATATTTTGGAATCACTTGTAACCTAAGAATCTTTCCCAGTTTAAACCAGAGAGAGAGTGTGAGTGAGAGTTCGTGTTCTAATACTGCTAAGATGCAGTTCTGCTGAAGGCCTTGGGAAAGAAACAGGTTACCTCACTGGGTATAATTTACTTTTTTTTGTAATAGAATTAGGTCACTGTATTCACAAGGCACATCATTAATGCAGGCTTGGAGTCAGTAACCCAAAGGTGTTGGAATGCAAAGCACCCAGCCTTCATTCTGGTTTGTCAGGTACTGTCCTAAACTTCTCTTTGCAAAGTTGTTCTGGGCATCTGTAGCCTGCATTAGACATATTTTGGTTCACGTTTAGATTTAACTTTTTTTCCCCCAGATGACCTCTGGTTGGCTACTTACTTAGTTACTTATTACTCATTCACTCATTGATTGATTGATTGACTGACTGAGGGAAGGACAGAGGGTGGTGTGAACTGGGTCGTAAACTCCCTGAAGGCAAGGTTTGTGTCTAAAGCTTCCTTTTTGTTGTTTTAAGGTTACAAACCTTACCCCAAACCAGGTTATTGTCCAGTTGAGGAACCTCAGCCGGGTTCAACTACTTGTCCCACATCACACATACAGTAAGAGGCAAAGCCCTGACATGAGGTCCAGAGTTTGTGACCCCAGTGCAGGCTGTCTCTCTGCTGAACTACTTGACCATCTCAGTGACACCACAGGAGTAGCCAGCACGGTGTCCTGGACCTCAGTGCACTTGGCAGGTGCTATGTTTCTGACTCAGTCTTTGACTCTGTGACCCTGGGCAAAGCATTTTACCTCTCAGAGCTTGAGCTGCCCATCTGTGAAATGAGGAAAGTAATAAACATCTGGCCTGTCTCCCAAAGGTGCTGTGAGAATCTGGAGAGAGATTGTATGCAGGTCCATTTTCTATTCTAAGTGCTGCGGTAATATAAAGGTATAATTCATGGCAAATATTAGCTTTTTTCTGCTTAATAGTAGAAGTCTTATTACTCATATAGTCAAATTTTATCTTTTCCTGAACTGAAATGTGTATTTTTATGTTCTGTTTAGGCAAAGTGTAATTTATACATAGCTAAACTCTGGATTATTGATACAGAGTTGGCTGGTCAAATTGGTTACAGGCTGCAATCCCAATAGCCAAGGTAGTGGTTTTGGATGAGTATGTTCTAAGCCAAATGCATTTAAGTGCCTCTGGTCCCTTAAAAAAATTGTTAGGATCCAAGACCCTAAGTGAAGTCTTTAGTTGTTTGATTACCATTTACCAGCCTATTAAGAAAGGAAGGATGCTCTTCACAGACTTACGGAGATGTTCTTTGTTTGAGGAGGGTCCTTCCATGGCTTAAGCATTGATTGTACGTAGGGTCATAATTATTCTTCATGGTGTTGCTTGTCACAGCCACCATTCTAATAAGGTCATCACCATGGCTTTCTGGACTGTAGATGAGGGGGTAGGTATCCTCAAGGCCTCTCCCACTAGAATGGGTGTCAGGCTAGCTACCCTAATTTTTTGAGTCACAGTTTAACCAAACTGTAATGCTGTTTTAATTAATGAAATAAGACCGGTACCTTATTCTAAGTCTTCCCTCAGTTTCATCCTCTGCCTTCAATGATAAAGATTCTCTAGTGAAGCCTTGAATACTAATGGATATTTAACAAATTTTTTTTTTTTTGGCATCAAACCCTCACCATGTCTTATTTTCTCCTCTCATAAAAACAAGAAATACTACCTCCTACCCCTGCACACATATGTGGTGGGAGGATCCAGCATCACTTGTAGTTCATTTTATATAATATGTGTGTGTGTGTGAATTTTATTAACATTTTATTTTAAAGTAAGTCCTGCTGTCAACTTCACTAGCATTCATTATCTTATTTCTTTACAAATGAAGGGAAACAGTACAACCTAGAAGGGCTGAGAGAGTAGGGACTGGGGGAAAGCTGATCAAACCCTGGTTCTCTGGGGTCTGTGAACAGCTCACCGGGAAGTGAGGGGACTGAAGCAGTGGACTGCAAATTCTAACATAGCACCGTATCTATTGTTAGTGAGGAGAGTGAGCTGGGTAGAAGAGGAAGTAATCAGCAGAACCAGCCTGCCAGTAAAATGCAGCAGCAGCTTCAGGTGTCAGAGGAGACCATCAGGAGGGCTGGGGGCCGTGGTGACCTGAGGAGTATTGCCCCACTGCCAGGCTCCGGGTGGTTGCCACACAGGTGTGTGGGTCACCTGCCACCAGACTATCGGATTTACAAGAAAAATAGATTTTTATATAAAATTGCATGGAATTTAAATTTTGGCTTAATTTTGTTAACACAGACCAAATAAACTTGTCCCTGGGTTACAGTTAGTGACATCTGATTTCCTGCGGGGTCTGCCGCAGGTCTCTCCATGGGGTTTCTGCCAGCATCTTGTGGAACTTAGAGCCTTGTTACCTCAGGCCAGCTGTACACCTGCCCCTCATTTTTACTAATTTCCCCTAACATGATACTTTCTTTTTCATCTGAAAGTGATGAGCTTATAAGACAAGCTTTGAGACCATTTCTAGGATTTTAGAACTGAATGGCGTTTTATTTAATTTGGGATAAATACTTTTTCAAAAGCTCTAAGGTTTCTTTTTTCTTGATGCTGATGCATTAGGTGGAACTGTATGGAAATGTTTTTATAGGCCGAAATGGCACTTTTTTATGCTTCAGCTTAATATGTCTAGCGCTTGGAAAATTTTGCTAATTAGTATCAGGTATACTGGAAAGAAGGGGGCAGAGAGGCTGTGCTAGAGTGGTTAGGAAGACAGCAGTGTGATGAAAATGTGTTCTCCCACCTGCCTGCTTACAGCAGCCTTGCCTGGACTGAGCTTTGAGTTGATAACCTCCAGGCATTCAGCCCTTTTCATTGTGTCTGCTCTTCGGGTATTCAACATAACTTTGTTTTCCTCTGTGAGGACTCTGAGAGAACGTTCTTTTTAGTCTCCATATTGAGGATGGTGTTCCTTTAGGCCTGCTACTAATTTACCAGAACTGCATCGGTATGCCTTCTTGTTTTCCTGTTGGAGTTGAGATAGGAATTAATGTGTTTGGTGAAGTAACCCCTCACGTGGCTTTTAATTTCCCACCATTGCTTTTCCTAGGCTCCATTTTCCTTAGTTAACATTCGTTTGAACTTAATTCATATTAAGCATCTCTGTAAACTACCTCAAACCTTTTGGGTGACTTAGCCAGGATCTAAATAAATAGCCACGTGAGTACATTGGAGAGAGTGCTTGCCTAGCGTGCAGTTAACTGGGTTATAATTCACAGAAGAGAAGAGGGAGACACATGGGGAAACACACCATCTCCCACCGGGGCCAGGGTGGGAGACGGTAAGGGCAGAGGTGTTGGGCTTGGCCACCCTGGTTCCAAGACAGCTGTGTTGCTGGGAGTGTCTTCCAGGACTGAGAAGGAACGAGGCGGCCCTCGGAACAAGTGTTAGGCTCCCTGACATTCATACATCGTGTGCCTTCAGCTTTGAGCTCTCAAATTCCTGTCTGCACTGGTCAGTTATTTAGTGTCTGTCTGACCTGCAATTTCATATAAACTGTAAACTGATTCTAAATAGTATCCATGTGGAGTCCCAGCATGACTTTGTTAGGGATTGAGTATGTATCAGATATTCAGTATTTCTGGGTCTTAGGATGAAAAATAGAGAGAACACTTGAGGTGTTGCACTATTGGCTGCAGGCGCTGTGCGGTTGCTTTTTTCCACATCACAAATTATACATCTGTGTTTTGTTTACAACACGAAATTAGAATCAGTGTTTCAAGGGAAAGAGAATATTAGTGTTGAATAAATGAATAAATAAAAACCATAATATTTGTTGAACGGTGATCATGATAGCTCAAATATTGGTACAGTAGTTACCTTTTTGAAGGCATCCACTGTTCTTTTATTCATTCATCTTGCTACATATTATATGGGTACTGCGTAGACAATTTTCATCTTTTTATCTTGTTTAAAGTTTTCATTTCCCAGGACTTTAAAATGCTTGGTTGAAACAACCAAAAAATAATTGAGGCTGTGATTATTTAAGGACTGCCCTCAGTATCCACACTGTACCTAGTCACCATGAGAAGGACTCTTAATTTTTGGGGAGGAGGGTAGGTATTAGATTTCTTTAATTCATTTTTAATGGAGGTGCTGGAGATTGAACCCAGGTCCTTGTGCATGCTAAGCGCACACTCTGCCACTGAGCTATACCCTCCCACAGGACTGTCTCTATAAATACAGCCAGTAAACAATTAATTTTGCAGTTTTTCCGGCTTGCCTTTTGGTCGACTTAATCTGAGTTGCTTTGAGAAGCCCACTGATGATTTGTTTTCAGTTACATTTCTAACCTTTGAGTCTGGCAGTGACGAGGAGGGACGAGTTTGGACAGGTAGGTCATCCACCCCAAAAGGAGCGTGGCAGGTCCGAAAGTGCCTGCAGTCTCGAGTCCACGTAGTATTTTCTCGGATCTCTTCTGTCTGCTCTCAGCCCGAGAGCCGTACAGCTGAGTGCTAACAACCCAAGTATTTTTCTGTTATTATTTTTCTTTATTCAACTAGATCATAAGCTCCTTTAGCTCAGGGACCTTTGATTAGTTTGTTTCTGCTGCCCTCTGTTATAGTGGCTTCCACTTTGGAAGCAACCAGAATCTTGATAATTTTAGCAAAGGGTACCCTTTAGACTCACAGACTTGTAAAGCAGAGTTTGACTCCACTCTGTCCTCTGGAGAATCTGTCACTGTGATGGCTGAAAGTTGGTAATCTCTAACCCAAGAGCATGTTCAGGCTATAGACAAACCCTCCTCTGGCAGCTGGGAAGTCTGTGTTTCTATCTTGCTAGGCACAACAACAAAAACAACATTAATAAGAGTATGGTTTCAGCAAATGCTGGCTGATATTATTTTGTACCTAGGACTGTTCTAAATTATTTAGATAAATTTTAATTTATGAAAAAGACACTGGATTCAAGTTGCAGATCTGCCACTTACTTGGGCAGGTTATCTAGCCCCTCTGTGCCCTACTTTCCTCTTCTCTAAAACATTCATCACAGGATTGATTTGACAACTGAATGAAGTATTACCACAGTATGATGCCCCTCGATCCTTATAGACCTTTTATTGCAGCTTGGCATCTAGGAAGAACTCACTGTATAGATTCTTCCTGAGTGGTAGTAAGAATAGTGTGCCCATTTTTTCAAATGAAAAAACTGAGGCTTGGAGAGGCTCCTTCAGCAGACCTGTGCTGTCTGTTCTTCCACTGCTAGAGCTCACCCAGGTTAATGCGCCTGGTGAGGGGCAGGACCTTCAGCTTCAGATTTGATCACGGGTCACTCAAAGTCCTGTGCTCTAACTACTCTGTGCTGCTGCTTCCACACAAACTGGAGGTTCACTGCTTCATTATAATCTGATGTCTCCTTTGGGAAGACTAGGAAGTAAAGTAGCTCCACCTTGGTTACAGGGCATGATGTGCCCAAGATGGCCATTTATCTACTGCAGTCAAGTAGTACAGCAAAGAAATCAGAAATCTGTATAATTTACCTAAATTACTGACAAAAAAAAAAAATAGCAAATACTGAGTTTACTCAGAACTTTAAAAAGTAGAGCATGGTTGACTGCAGGCAGACTTTGTTCAAGGTCAGAGCTCTGCTGCTTTCTTGTAGAACACTTAAGCCTCAGTTTGTTCAGATGTAAAATGGGGTGACCTCAGCATACATCTCAAAGTTGGGTGAGGTTTTTTTAAAGAAGTAATATACGTTAAAATATGCAGTAGTCTTGGACATATATTAAGCTATCAATGCATGTTAATCATTGCTGTTTTAGTATTAAGGTTTAGAAGGACACTTTGTGTCATATGAGTACAGTAGAAAAAGTCATTTAAGGAGTTACTGTCTTCTTCCAGAATGCTGGAAATTATTATTATTAAATTTGCCTTATAAGAGAAATTAAAGAATCACTGATATGTGTCACTTAATGTGATACCTTACACCGAGTGAAACTTAATCAGTGCTCTTCTTCAGATGCATTCTAGTGTAGGTTTGTTCGTGTCTGGTAAGTAGGAATGTCATTGGAAGATAAAATGTGCCAATCAGGTACAAGATGAAGAATAAATGCTCTATTCTGCCCATATTTACCATATAAGGAGGTAGAAAGTTTGGAAACTTTTTGGCAACAGGTCAGATAGGAGCTTGGCTTAAACCATTGGCCTGAAGCAGAGGATTTGCATCTCGTTTCTTGTTCACCTTGCTGTTTTCCGTGGGGTTCATTTCATCTAGCTCTTAACCACAGGATCGTGGTTGCCTCTGCTCTGTCCTCTCTGCCTGAGATGGTCACAGCTGTAAGAACTGCTCTTGGCCCTTGCATTTGTATTAATGAAAAACTTCCACCCGAGGAAGCAAGAGCAAACTGTATTTATCTCTGTCTTGCGGAGGAAGAATCTGGGGCCAAAAGAGGTTGAGATTTGATTAACATCAGGTAGCTGGCTGGGACAGAAAAGGGGAGGACCAGTCTTCCGCCTCATCATTGGCTCTACACAGTGTCCCCTCCAGCATCCTTGGTTTGGTCCAAGCCTTGGGTTCTTAATAACCAGCCCTAGTGCCTCAGCACATCACCTGGATCATGGAAATCTGGCCGTGCAGGGGGCCTCTAACGATCATTCAGTCTAATCCCCTCGTTTTACTGTGAGGGAGGGCCCTCAGCTCCTGTGGAAGTAAGAGGCTTGCCTGAGTCACACTGGTGGCTTTGAGATCATCAGCACCCAAGCCCCAGCCCTTCTGCTGTGATTCCTGGTCTTTCTGCTCTAAGTCAAACTCCTGTCCCGTGCCTGTGCACACAGCAGTGCCCTGGAGACGGGGGTGCTCCCGGGTGACTTTTACCTGGGTTTCACCTCCCTTCTGTCCTGCCCTCACCACCACTCCTTTTACTGGTCTCTGGGGGCATTTCATGGGTTTGCCTAGTTTTTTTCAGTTTAGAGGTATGCAAAGGACAAATCGCCATTCAGGTCTCTGCTGTCTTAAATTTCTGTGGCATTTTCTCAGAGTGCAAGGCTAAGGGTGAAATATTTTTTGTTCTTAAAGGAAGTGAAGCCCTAAGATAGGAAGGAAGGGAAGCAGGCAGACTTTGAAGAGGGCACAGACACCACTAACTAAATGAAAACATCCATTCTAATTCATTTTCCATCTCTCACCTGTCTGTATCCCTGGGTTAATAGGCCCTCTCAACATACTGTCTCGAGCCCGGAAATTTTTGCCTCAGTCTCTTCATGAAATAGTTATGATTTTCTGACTAATTACGTTCCAGGCTACATCCTTAAGTATGGTTTTCAGCAATCTAACTGCTCCTCGAGCCCCTTCTCCTTAGCCCACATGTACCTGGGACACTTTTCAAATAGGTGTTGGGAACAGTCTTAGGATTTGCTGAAGGGCTAAGAGAGCACGTGTCCTTGGTCCCTAGCTCCAAGGAGGGAAACACTGTTAACCTTGAACTGGCAGAAATAATAATACAAATACTATAAAATAAGTAATAATATCTTGCTCTCCTCTGCCCCATATATATTTGGTAACATAGAACCAAAGTTTTTCTTGTTCATTTTGCTAGGAAATTGGAGTCTCGAATTAGAATTACAAAAGAAAGCTGTTGTTAAAAGTGTTGACACACCTAACATGAAAGCAGATCCACTTTGAATATATGATGTAAAATTCTGTAGCAGATAAACCTTAACCCAATAAATCGAAAAGTCACCCCGCCTTAGGCTCGCCTGTCCTTTAAAATCCCAATTATAACTTAGGAGGGTTCATGTCCGCATGCTTGCTTCCAGAGTCCCTCAGTGAAGGGAGCACCTCCCCACCGGTCTGAATGTGAAGCGGACTGAGCTGTTCTAAGCTGCTCGTCAGGAGCTGGGCAGTTTGCCCAGTGCCTTTCCTGACATGTTTTAACACGATCTCTTGAGGAATCAGAATGAGGATTGCCCTGTTCTTTGTGGTACAATGAAAAGATTGAAATTCTTTTATCAAAATGAGACAATTGGGAGAGAAAAATCATCTTTTTTTCTTTTGATCTCTTTTTTTAAAAAATGTGAATGAAAGATTATGGAACAAATTTAAATTTGGGGTCTTGGGAAATAATTATAAGGGACTTTGGATTTGACTCAACGAATAAAGCAAATGTGATTTAAAAAGTCACCTAACAGAAGTGATTTCCAAAGCATCATTTCCACGTTTGAAGGCACAGTACACGGTTTACGTTATCAGCCTGCCTGTGCTGGAAACAGTGAAGTCCCAGGAAGGGCAGGTGGCCCCCGTTTGGGAAAGTGGCACCTCCTGAAGAGGACTTGTGGATTTCATTCACTTAGCATTCTCATTCCTGCTTTTTATTCAGCCCTCAGATTTACACAGAGGTATAATTACAGCCTTAACCAGTGCTATGTCCTATCAACCATGGCTTTTAAGAAATTAAAAAAAAAATACAACTTCATTTACCTTTCATTGCGGTAGCTGGCTGTCCATTCACCTGATACGGATGTCTTCAAGTCGAAACAGGCTCCTCAGCTCTGATTAAGAATAAGCCTTGAAGCATGAGGTCGGCAGGGATGTCGTTTTTTTGCTAAAGCATAAAAAAATAAGCATTTTTCCCCGTCCCTACCAGAGAAGGTGGGTGCTCCCCTGCCCGCCTTGGGATTGTCCTTTGGGGCACCCTTTCAAGCTCTCCTGCTCGGAACAACTGGAGCAACTTGCTCTCTCGCTAATAGAAATGAGTCACATCTAAGAGGAGGTGAGATTTGTAGACTGGGGAAGAGCACTTCCTGAACCTGCAGGAATCAGACGGTGATTCACCTGAAGGGAACACAGAGGGCTGGAACCCAGAATGCCAGAGAGTGTTTGAGGAGGAGGGGATGGGGTCTCAGGTTGGGCCCTGCTAAATCAGACCCAGCGTTTAGGTCTCTATTTATGAGGGGGTGGGGTGGGGCGGCACAGTGCTCCCTGTTGCCAGTTAGAAAATACATATTTACAATCCTTCCTGCTAATTAAATTTTGGATTAAAAGGGACCAGAATATCTTTGATAAAATACAAATCTCTAATGGTATTTTTCTACATATTAAAGACTGAAATTAAAAATATGTTTATATTGGTGATTGATAACCTGGGTAGCCTGTTGTCTTATTCAGGAACCTGATGAAATTTCTAGACCTATTTTCACATATACACAAATATAAATACTCAAAATATTTTAAATAAAGTTATTTAGGGGCCGAGTTTATCCCCCAAACTCTTGAATTCCACAAGACAACGTTTCTTCTTTTTTAAAAAAATCTTCTCACAAGGATAAATATATAATCAAATCACTTTTTCCTATTCGTGATTAATTTTAGAGCTTCCAAAAATTTTCCAAAAGATTCCGAGATTTTCCTAACTGCAACATTCAAACAAATAAGTTAAGGAAAAAAACAAAAAAACTAACCAAATGGAATCAAAAGTTCTTACTATCCTGAATGAAGATAAAGATAAGTGAAAATAATAAAGGTGGAACATTTTTGAAGTTAGTAAACTAATAATAGGTATTTACTTAGTGTTTACTGATGCCTTATAGAAATAATGTGCATGTACTAGTTGGTTTTTTATTCTTCCGTGTTTCTGCAGGAAAACAAATTTATTTAATTTAAATATCAATAATTATCAAAAGTTTATTTTTTCTATTGCCTTTTCCTAAACAAACAAGAACAGATAACTAAAATTTAATGGTTTTCCATTCCATTCTATTTAGGGTGGATTAAGTATGTTGTAGATGAGTAGCTAGCCCTAGGGGAAGTCGCTGAACAGAAATTAGCCAGCTTAATAATGGCTCAGTCTTATAAGAACTCGTCAGATTTAGAAAGTTTAGTTTAAGAGACTTGTTTTTCTTAGGTTGAACTGCTTGCCACTTGCCACTGTGATCCATAAATAATAAATATTGTACTGCTCAAAATGGGAGATCTAACTGCCAGAGTAACCAGCTGCCAAGTTTTTTTGTTTTGTTTTAATTTATTTACTTAATGGTCCTGGGGATTGAACCCAGGACCTCATCCAGCCACCAAGTCTTCAAAGCATCAATTCAGAAGAGCACATGCCATGTAGCCTCCTTAAAGGCAGGTTGGGCAAAGACCTTCTCTGCAAGATCTGAGGATCATCATCCCCGTTTCCAGAGCTGGGTATGAGATCATGTGAGGAAGCTTATGTGGACAAATATTTCACAAGCTTCTGTTGAGGGAATCCGGGCAGTTCTGTTACCTGCCTTAACTTTTAATACATTTATTACCTGGATTGACTTTGTCCCATTAGGGTTGAGTACCTTAATACTGTTTTTTATGATAAAGAAAATCCCTTTCCTTTGTTATGTAACTGCTGATAATGCTTCTTATATACTCTTCGATTTTCAATTTGAAGGGAAATGTTTTGATAATTCAGGATTGCACGCGTTGGCTTTGTATATGTTGGTTTTATAGAACGATTTCTGCATGGAGTGGGGAGGGAGCTGGTGTCAGGGTGTCAGAAAAAGCTGGTCTTTTTCTCCTCCTGAGGGTGGGCTGGGCACAGACTAGCCCCTTCCTGTCTTTAGTCACATAACAGTCGGATTGTGTATTTAAAAGCTTCTTTCACCAGTGGTGCAAAGTAAGTCTAGTAATGAAAAAGTTAACGTGAGGCAGCCTTTATGCATTCGTCTTAAAGCACATTATGCCCATCTCAAGTTGGGACTTGTTAAAGCTGGTCTTACTTAACATTCAAAAAGGGAAGTAGTACAGGTTTAGTTAGAAAAAAAGTGTAAGGCTTTAATGAAAAGAGCAGCTAAGAACCAGTCCATGACTTTAACTTGTGTTCAAATCACCGAAAGGTTAACCTGTATAATTCTTTTTTTCTGCTGATTTTTATAGCAAGTCTCACATTTCATAAAAGCCACAGAAGACTTTATTACAATAATTATCTTGCTGCTTCATTGGAAGATCCTATTAAATTCAGGGAGGCTCCTTTAATAATATTGTTTAGCTATTACAAACTCTGAATTTATTTTGAATACAGGATGACGTCCTGGGATATGTGTTTGTGTTTTTATTATGAGTGATTTTTTTCTTCTACAGTGATAGGTTTTTAAAGATGTTAAACCTACAAACAAGCTGAAATTATACTTCAATTAGATTTCATCTTGATTTTCAAATTAACATTTTTCATGTCCTCCCCCAATCCCTCCCTGCCCCCCCAATACCCCCTTTGTTGGGGAGACCTGTTTGAGGTTGCAGCCATTGTGGCAGATCCCCCACGCCCACCCCCCAACTCCTTCAGCATGCATTTCCTAAGAACAAGGACATTCTTCTACCTAATCACAATACTGTTATCAATCAGGAGATCACTGTTGAAACAGTAATATTCTAAAATATTCAGTCTGTATTTGCTATTTCCCAGTAGTATTCTTTAGAGTTTTTTGGATGCAGAACTAATCAGTGGTCACACATGACATCTGGTTTACTCTTCTATTGTTTAGAATGGTCTTTCTACCCCCCCCCCCTTTTTTTTTTATCTTTTAATCTCCTTGGCTTTTGAAAATTGGTTTGCTCTGTATTTGCTTGGTCCATCCTGTAGGACACCTATAAGGAAATGCTTTTCAATGTTTCTGAGGTAGTTTGGACACATTAGCCTGAAGTCTACACTGAGGTTTGGAAATTTGAAATCAATTAGGAATTTCTCTACTCTTGGATAGAGACCTGGTTCATGGATCATAACTTTGGTAGATCCAAACTCACTTTTCATTGGGACATTGGACATCTCATTCAACTTTTCCTCACTTCAGTGTTCTGTAAAACAAGGATTCTGTTTTAATTACAGAATTTTAGATGGGACGCTCTATAATCTTTCAAGCTTATTCTTAAAGAGACAGAAGCACTCAAGGGGAGAATGTTTCTAACTCCTCTGAAGGAATGAAAATAGGTAATGGTATTGATAAAGCTGCCTAAATCCTGGAATAAACTCTTTACCCTATTCCTACTGTCCACCTTTTTAGTGTGAGACGTAGGCAGATGTATTACCAGCGCCCTGGTCTTCTAGTCACTTCTCCCTTGTGTCTGACTGCTTCTCCTTTCCTCCCTCTGTTGGCTTCTCTGCACTGGCATGGATCTGGACTCAGCGTCTCCTCCTCCAGTGTTGGTGGACAGAGAATTTGTGTTGTAGTCTCAGTTTTCTCTGTAATCTCACTATAATCTCAGATGTATCCATTTCTTCTTAAAGGAGAATGCACATCTAAAGGGCCTCCTAGTCCCTCCCAGTACACGGACTCACTATTACAAAACAAAGACGAGCAGGGATCTGGTGGAAACATAGCTCAAGTTGCTCTGTCTGGAACGTCCACGTCTTTCGCATGTGGCCAGAGCATACAACAAGGGCTGCAGTAAAATCTTCACCAGATCCTCCTGCTCCGTCTCCATACACAAAAGCCACTCTAATTGTGGCTCACCATCCAGTAGCTGAGAATTTGTGTTGTGTGTAATTATTACAAACCCTTTCATGTTTCCTTGCTGAGATTGGTATCTTTAGGTCGCTCTGCTTGAATTACTGTGTTTAATTTGCCATTTGAAATGATTTGTATCTATTAGGTCTGCTTTAAAATAAAGCAGTTAACCCTTTTCTGGTATGAGAGCCTCACATGCAACAGTTGATTAAAGGGGAAGGGTGGCTTGGAGACTGAGTCTGGAGACACGCCTGCATAGACTCCTGCCGTCATATTAATACTCTCTTCTGTGCTCAGCTCCTTGAGCCATCTCCTCACTGTGGAAATCTTGTGAGAGGCGGTGTCGAGCCCAGTAACTGGGGTCATACAGATTCCCACGTGGATTTCCGCCTTTCCACTTAGGAGCTTTCTTAGTTTGGTCAAGTCATTATGGTATCTGGGCTTCCATTTCTTCTTCTGAAGAATGATTTCCTTGTAAGACTGTCAAGTTTAAATGAGGTAATGTACAGGATCATTCCTGCAGTGTTTGGAACTTGGTTGGTACTTAGTGAACGGTAGCAGAGGGGAGTCAAAGGACAGAGAGATTGGTAAGTGAATGAATATGAATGGGGGTGTTCTTCTGAATGTGAAGTTGGAATGATTAAAAATTGAAAACACTCCTCAACTAGGAAGTCAAGGTAAGGTCATAGTATTCTGGTTGCCCTTAGAAAGCTCCTGGTTTTCCTTTAGTGATAAAGTGGTGATTGCTGGAAATACTTTATGTTCTTCCTTGACAGTTTTCTCTTCTGAAAAGGAGAACATTAGGACTGTCTTATTCCAGACTATCTGAAATTGTGGGACAGTGTGAAAACCCGAGTCTGGGGCATGTGGGACAAGAAGAGGGGTGGCCTCTGCAGGGTCACTGCATTGAAGTTAATGCTTTGTTCACAAGTTCAGGTGTTCTTAGTTGCAGGAAATTTCAGTTATGGAGTTAAATAGAATAAAAAGGATGAAAAGCATAGAGTAATATAGGTACATTTGGTATACATTTAATGCATAAAGCTAATATTTTGAAATTGTAAAAGTATGCAGCTATGCATTAAATGAAATTGCTTAAGGTGAATACCATTGAGTAAGCTCACACACAGGCATCTAATATTCAAGCTGACGAAGGTGGACCTTCTGTAACTATGCCTTAGACGTTGTATTTGTCAACTTGAGTGTTAATGCAAAAGTGGCAAAAATTCACATGCTGAGTAAGGTGTTGAGGTTTTTTTTTTTTTTTTTTTTTTTTTTTTTTAGTTTTTTAAAAATTGGTTTACCTACATTCTAAAGGTCTTCAATTCTGTTTCCTTTCTCTTTTGTATTGTTACTTTTTTCTTTCTCTTTGATCACTCCTCCCGAGGTCCTCAGCTCGCATCTCTGCCGCTCAGTGTCCCTATCTCCCCTCCTCCCACCTTTCTCGCCCCTGTAAGTACTTTATAGGAGAAGCGGTGGGGGGCTGGGCCTCAGGAACCTGGGTAACGTGGATGTCTGAAATGTTGGCACGCCCATTTTCCCACTGAAGCTGGTTTTCTTGGTGGTATGGTTGACCCCTGTTTGATGCACACACCCCTGCTGAGTTGACTGTTCCACGTGGAGTATCTTCCCTCTGCTCTGCACAGGAAGCGTAGGAAGGAACCCTTGGAAAAAGCCAATCATATAAGAGCTGTTCTTATTTCTTCCTCGAAACTCTCGTAAACTAATTTGTCCCTCATGGCGAGGTAGGGGGTAGCTGTCGTCCCTCACTTCCCATTACGAACTGGGGCTCTACCCCACCTCCACCTTAAAGTTACCACTGACCTCATAGTCGTAGATGCATCACATTTGACCTTCCCGAAGTGTATGATTCTGTTGACCGTCACTTCCTCCTTGGAACTCTCTTGTTCCTTCGTTTCTAAGGAACCTCTTGTTGCCCCTTTTAGTTCACCAATCCCTCCCCCCAATCCCAGGCATCTTTTCTGTGTCTGGTCTGTCCGTGAGGCTTGTGCAGCATAGCCGCTGAGGTGCTTGGCTCATTCCTTATTCTCTCCTGGTCTTAAGAAAGATGAGTCCCTCGGCTTCTGATCTAGCCCTGTCTTGAGAGCCCTGGATCCATATTTTACCCCTACTAGCTAGACTCCTAGAACCTGCTTTCTTACTGGTACATCAGATTTTACATGCCCATCGTGATCCAGCATGTCACCCAAGCTGATGTTCTTCAAAGCAGTGAATCTCAATTGGAGGGGGTGGGGAGGGGATTTTGCACCTGATACATGTTTTACATATTAATTGCATACATTTTGCATGTAATCCCCTACTCTCCAATAGTCTTGGACTCAAAACCTCTGTCTCTCTCTCTGAGAATGTCTCTAAGGTCCTTCTCAGATTTTCCCCTCTTGGCTCTTGCCTGCAGAGATGGAAGACTTCTTTAATTCATCTCCTGGCCTCAGTGGCTCTGTTAATCCAGAATCATCCTATTGTGGGCCAACTGATTTTCTTAAAGCACAGCCTAGAGACCTCAGAAGCCTTCAGGAGCTCACAGAGAGAGACCTAACACCCCACCAACCCTGCAGAGCTCTGGGAGCCTGCACTCCCTTCCCCGACTGATCCTCCAAGTCACAGGCTGCATCACCGGGCCCTCCCTCTGCGGCCCTTCCCGCTCTGGGCCTCAGTGCCCACCCCGACCCCAGCCTTCCTCGAAGCTGCTCACAGTGCTGCATGATTCCCTTTCGAGGCTCTGTTTTCTCCTTCAGGGTCTGGCTCACACTCCCATCTCCTGTAGCCCTTCCTCAGTTTCTCCACTTGGCATCAGCTGCCTTTCCCTCTGAGCCCCTTCATTGAGTTAATGACATCTCTCATTCCATGTCCCATGTTTGGATCTGTGATGGCCTGCATGCAGCTTTGGGCGGGGGTGGGGGAGGGGACTGCACAGGCACACGCTGAAGGAGTGACTGACTGAATTGACCAGGCAACCACTCTTTGGGATGTTAGTTGTCTACAAGCCGGAGGGACCCCAAAGGGCTCTCAGGGTCCATGGTTGAGACGTTCACGCCTCTGAGGTTGTGGAAACCCTTGTGCTGAGACCTCTCCCGCCCTCTTCGGGAGCCCCCGCCTTACCATTCTCTCAGCGGGGGCGTGATGTCACCCCTTGAGGGATTCCACTTGTCTCGCCCATCAGAGGGGCGGCAGAGCAGAGATGCTGGTGGTCTTGAGGGTGCCTGCCAGGGTGTCTGTCCCCACTCTGCCTCTGCTTTCTGGGGGTGTTGTGTGCACCAGAGGCAAGGTAGCTGTTCACATTGTGGCTCAGTTTCTTTTATTTTTTTCTTATTTTTTGATTACTGTTTTCAACAGGGAGCCCTGTAGTGTCTTATCTCCCAGGGTTGCTGTGAGAAATAGAAAGGTGATAATCTTTGCAAGGTGTGTACGTAGCACGGTGCATGGCACATAGTGAGCATTCAGTAAATGAGTGGACGGTCCTGGGAGATGCTTGCTAGCTTCTAGGTCAAGGATAATTAGCTGGCAGTGTGTGGGCTACCCTGGCCCACACATGAATGTATTGTTTTTGTGGGGTTAGGGAGTGTGGGGGTGGCTGCGGAAGTTTTGAAAATAACAGGAAGTATGGCAGAGGAGACTGGATTTAGATTTCCCTTGAGAACATTAGAAGATCCACAGTTGCAAATACAGTGGCTGAGCATATGAGCTCAGAAGCCAGAGTCTGAATTAGAGTCCTGGCCTCACTGTTTATAAGCTGTGTGACTCTGTGCAAGTTGCTGACCTTCTCTGTTTCTCAATTTCTTTCTCTCTAAAATGGAAATCACAGCAGCCTTGATCAGCCCTCTGGGATTGTTAAATGGAATGGTATGCTTAAAGCTCTGGGCATACTTGCCGGGTACATAGTAAGTAGTAAGCAGTGTGCTCTGCCTTTGTTGCTGCTAATGCTGGTTTTACCACTGTTGTGACCACTAGCCGGCAACCCTGGGCCCAAACTCCCTCCTGTGCCACCAGTTGGCACCGAGTCATTGGTGCCCCCTTAGGTTGGACCTGAACTTTCCACGTAGCTGTAGTCCTCGCCGCTGCTGTCACCTTACATCCGGCCTGCCCTCTTAGTATCAGTTTAGTTTGTCTCCTGGTGACAGACCCTACTCTTGGGCATTCATGTCCAGGAGCGTTGTGAATTAGTCTTTCTGCAGGTAGGAACCTCAAGGAACTTTCAGCACAGTGGTTCTTAACGTGTAGCCCAAATCCATAGCATTGGCATCTCCACACCCCAGACCTGCTGAGCCAGGAACTCTGGGGGTGGGCCTCGCCATCTTTGTCTTAAGAATCCTTCCAGCTGGCTCTGGTACTCACTAAAGTTTGGGAGTTACTGATTTAACACGTGTGTCCTGTGTTTGTATTTCCTACATTTGGTTTCCATATAAAATTTAAAATGTTGAACTGTGTTTCTGAGCACTTGATTTGCAAATTCCGCACTTTGCTCTGCAGGGCCTCGGTCTTGACAACATGCCTTCCCATGGCTGTTAGACACAGCTGGGGGTGGGCCCACCCCCTCTGGAGGTTTTGTTTTGTTAGGAGCCCTGTGAACTTTGGTCTACTGACTTGCTGGAGGAATACAGTTTACCCTGGGTGATCATACATTTTTAGAAACAAGACTTAAGAAAAGTTCTGAAAGGAGCTACTTTTAAATGGGTATGGGATAGATTAAGTAATTTATTGAATACTCCTTTTATATTCTGATGTGATTACGCATTATCAGCCATCTAACTTCTGTAAGTTGGGAATTCACACTTCCTCTCTGCCTCTTTCTTCCCCCTTTACAGTAATTTTTCTTGGTTTCTGAAGAATACTTCTGTCTGGGGCAATGCCAATACCTTTCCCACTTCCCCTGCCCCAGGGATATTCAGAAGACCTTATCCAGTAAAAATAATTACACTTTAGCTTTTGATAAAAGCCCTTGTGCTCTGAGTTTACAAACTTTACCAAAGCTACTATTTTTTTTTTCCTTTTTCCTCTCTTCTTTGTATCATTAATGGCTATGGTATAGCATCCCATTCTGTAAGTATTCCTGAATTTAGTATTTGTGATTGCTGGTTTGGGAAGTTCTCAAATAGCTGCTTTTCATTTTGTAAATGTGATCTGAGGATGGCTGGACTATGCTTCTTCTCTAGTACTCGGTAGATTATTTTATTCTACACATCAGGTACTCTGCTTTTGACTAAACATGTGTAATGGAACAGAATCTTTGTATTTATGGAGGACAGGTTTGCTATTGAAATTTTATCCTGAAAGATCTTTCTAAAAATCATATTTGTTCTCTATATCCATTCAGCGTATACTGAAAATATTATTAGAGGTGAAATAGATAGGTTACATCACCAAGCATAGCTCCAAGGGTGACTTAGATGCAGTTACTTATGATATACATTATTAGAGTCTGCTTGTGGCTGTACAGCGTACTCGGTAAAAGTAATGTGGATTTTAGTAACATCTCTAGTAGTTATCATGACTTAATTCTTTCAGCAAATGAAACTCAGACATCAGAGTACTTTCTAAAAGAGTTTTGGTGATTGTAATATGCTATAGTTACAAATTTTATATAACCAAAACCAACAGCACATAGCTGAAGCATTTCATCAATAACTTTAAAACTGAAATGATGATAGACATTAGCCCCCAAGCTGTACATGTGCTGCTTGGTAATCCTGCTTCCTTCCCAGTCATTGGGCAGTGAATCCATGAACTACCCCCACTTCCCAGGTCCCTGTTATAGGAAACTAACTGAAAAGATCTTGAGCTTTCAAGAAATCCATTTTGCCTTTTAATGAGAAAAACGTCAGTGAGAATTGGCTTCCCCTTTGCCTCTCTGCTATGCAAAAATAAAACCAGTTAGGTATATTTTACCACGTATTTATTGATGGCACAATAAGAGACAATCTCTGCCCTCAAAAGTACACATAGGTTATTAAGAGTGGAGACATGTGTGAGCCAATAATCACAAAGCAATGTGATAAGTACAGTAATTGAGGTGTGACAGTAATAACTGAGGTGTGACAACATACAGATCAGGGAAGGAGTGACTGGGTTTGTGGTGGTGGTGGGAGGTTACCTGGATGAGATCTCACGGACTAAGTGACAGCAACCTCAGTTTCCATGGATACGAGTTAGTGAGTCAGAGGGAAATTTACAAGTGCAGTGACACAGGGGGAAAAGGAGCATGGTGTGTTCTGACAGTTATAAACTTGCACAAGAGTGTAAAGTTCTAGGGATGGAAGAACAGTTAGGAGGAAAGGCCAGAAAGGTAGGCAAGTTCCAGGGCCCTTGAGGCCGTGGAGGAGACCTGGGCTTCACATTCTGAAGGTTGTGTTGGAGCTAGTGGCACACCTGCAGAGCATGACGTCTCCTTTGTACATTTTATCTAGAAGATACAAATCAGCTGTCCACAATTCCAGATAACCATACTTCAGTTTTTTTGAACCACAAAGGGATTCAGAAAAAGTAGGGAGGTAAGTAAATGCAAGTAGGTCGTCATCCTTTAAAAATTCCCCAGTATGGGTGTTAGTGATTGTGCGTCTTGTGTGTACCAAGAGTGGCGTATTGATGACCTGTTCTGTTTAAAATATTTGTAATTCTGTGTCTATTGTGGGAGATACCAAGAAAACAGGACATATTTTCTGTCTTCAAAACATGTCTTTTATTTCTTATTTTTGGGGGGAAGGCAGTTAGGTTTGTTTGTTCCTTTATTTATTTATTTTTAAGGGAGGTGCTGGGGATAGAACCCAGGATGTAGTGCATGCTAAGTGTGCACTTTACCTCTGAGCTCTAACCCTCCCTGCTGAAACATGTCTTTCTTAAAGAATCCGAACTGTCTCTAGGGGACACAGTCAAGGATAGAGCTAACGAGCAAAGAGAAATCTGCATTGAGGGCCCTGACACATACCCACACAGCGGGAGAAGTGGTTATTTTCAACCAGAGATGTGAGGAAGGGGCATAGAGGTTCTGGGCCAGGAAGGGTTCACTGAGTAACTGGAATAGTCTACCACCATTTGAGTATTTGCCGAGCAGAGGAACAATTCCAAAAATAATAACAGTATTCTTGCCCTTGAAATGTACACACTTAGCATGTAAGTGAAGTATTACAGGACGATATTTTATATGGCTTAATCATGGTGCTTGTGCCTCCTGTGGACAAGCACACTGTGGAGGAGCCTCTTTGTAACTGCAGGGAGAAACTTCTCCTGGGTGTCGGAGGCCTGTCTGACCCACTCCCCGGATGCTTCACATCCAGCGTCCTTTTCAGCCTCTAGCTTCAGTTTTCACCAAAGGACTTTCAAGGTAGGGTTTTGTTTTATGTTTTTTTTTTTAAATCAGCAAGTGGAATAGAAAAGCAGTAGTGTTCTTTGAATTATGTGTGCAAAAGAATGTGAAAAGGTATTTTAGAGTGGAGGTCTTTAGGAATATAAATTTCCCCCTAATAAATCTTTTCCAAAATGTTAATGAATGCTCTCAAAAAGCTGACCCCTAGTGGCCGTTTGGTTTCTGTTGCATTCTCTTACTGATACTTCATTCTGCTTATGAATAGATCTATGTGGAATTAAAATTGGCACAGTCCTTTCTGTACACTAGGATAATAAAATGTTAGAAAGCATTTGTTCCGATCTTTTTTTCTTTGATTGCTTAAATTTGATTTCCGGGTAAATTGTCTTTTGAAGTCTTGTCAATAAATAGTCGTTAACTGTGATAAAGTTGTCAGCCTAGGGTTATATTATCTGACTGACTCGTATGATTTTCTTGGGTTGTTGCTGTGGTCTTTCTCCATCTGATACATGGTAGTCTGTCCGTGAATTTTTTACATAGGAATATATATATTAAGGGATCCATGCAGATATTAGTTGCTGCCAAAAGGAGAGTTGTTTCTTTAGCTAGAAACAGTTGATTTTGCAATTTACAGTCAGTCTTACTGTTGGTTTGACTGCGAGTATATGGGACTCTGGCAAAATGGAATGGAGCAAAACACACAAAGAAGACAGCCACGACAACAAATACTTTACCTTCCAGCCTTCTGTTGTTTTTGCTGTCCTTACTTTTGGACTTTCTATAAGAACTGTATACTTTTTTTGCAATCACCGTGTAAAACAGAAGCATTAGGACAAAAACAGTCCAGAAAATGAACTGGCATATATAATTCACCACTTCGTGCCATTTCAGCCCCAGAGGCCCCTTTAAGGAGGCACACTTTTTCACAGAGGATGGTGTTGCTTCCTTGTTGCTTAAGATCATATTTGGCAGGGAGTTGAGGAACAAAAAGAGCCAGACGAGGGTTGAGACCACTTTTGCAAAAGCAGGTTTTTGTACAAAAAATTTTCCAAAAGGTCTGATGATCTTGAGGAACCTGTCAAAGGCTATGAGTCCCAGCAGTATGATGCCCACGTACATGGTCTCATAAAAGATGACAGCAGAGAAACGGCACACAAACGCTCTGAGTTGCCAGGGTCCGAGGCGTGAGTCAGAGAGGATTTTAAACGGAAGTGTGAGTGTCATTATCAAGTCGGCCACCAAAGTGTTTTTGAGGTAGACAATGAAGGTGGAGGAGCTGGGGATCTGAATGAACACCCACAGGGCCAGAGTGTTCAGCAGGATGCCGAGGAAGAAAACGACGGTGTAGATGGCGGGGAGCACCAGCTGTCCTATCCGCATGTCCCTGGGGCACTGCTCAGACCCGTTGAAGCCCTTCATCACTGTGGCATTCATGGTTTCCAGTGTCAGCTGTTACAAATAAACACAAACACAAAGGCAAACAAGAAGCATCTCATGATTTCAAAATGCTACTTGTTAAAAATAGACTTCAGGTTTGCAGCATGTTAACATGTTACATTTATTCATCACATTAAATCAGTTGAGAAGGCACATGTTTCTGGCTAGAATTTTTAAAGCACATAGAATGTTTTTGGCACTTGTAGCAGTACCATTACTTTCATAGCCTTATGAAATCCAAATAACAGGTTCTACCCCATTCACAAGTGTTAGTTTTAACATGGCAGTAAAACAAAACCTGTTTAAGAGGCAATTATTCATGTCAGATTGCTATACGTTATGTAATTTCCTGTGCTCATAATCTGGTTTTTAGAATGCTAACCTTAAAGCATTTTTCCCCCTTGAACATATTCCATCATTTAGAAGCAAGCCACTCATAATAACAATTGAAATTCACCTTTGTTGGGGAGGGTACTCAGCTCAGTGTCTTCAGATCGAGGTGGTCATTAGTTCAGCTCATGAAGATTGTGTGAGGCAAATATCGTTCTGCTTTCTTATACCAAGTTTCCTTCCTCATTTTCACGTGTACAGTGTGACCCATTAGAACATCTTCATATGCAAACCTTTGGGGGATTTTCTAATAAGAAATCTTATATTTCAAATTTATGTCCTGTTAATCTATTATGGCTTGACTAAATCAGTGCAGTTATTTTTATATTTTCTCATATAATAACTTTTGTGTAGTTTATCTTCTTTGTATACAAGTTCAATGAAATTTTTAGTACCTCTTGTATATAATAATAGGAAGGAGAAATATAAAGAAAATAGCCTCAAATTATAGGAGAATAAGAGTTAACTCTAAAATCAGACAGAATTATCACCCTGCATCCTTATAGACTGCTTTTTCCAGAAATTTGTGTTTGTTAGGGGGTGGGTGGATTATTTCTGTAGACATTTATCTTAGTCTTTTGGTCTTTCAATCTCTGAGAGATAAAATGTTGTATTTTCTAAGAGTTGAGAGCTGTTAGACCCAGGTTTTGGGGGTTAGAATTCTAGATTCACCCCCTTTTTGGGTACTCGATAATAAGACATATGATTGTGTAGCTCTGTGCTTCAGTTTCCTCCCTGTGTAGTGGGCTTAATGATAGTATATATCTCATAGCATTGTCGAGAGGCTGAAAGTGCCTGGAAGGCGCTGGCTCCGTATGAAGCACGGAAAACTGTTTGCCACTCACTGCTATGGTCAGTGAATTGCAGATTTAAATGGAGATATTCTGTTTCACTTATTAGAAAACTATTTTTGGAAATCTCTTCTGTATTTGTGATTATATGCAAAGTGCTGAAGACTTCAGGGGTTTCCGCCGTCAGCCTTGGGTCCACTTCTATAACATCTTTGAAAGGATGTAAATTGCCACTTTTGTATAGAGAAAGTTGTTGTCTATGAAGAAATGCTTCATCACCAGACAGGTATAGGGAAAGAGGAAATCAGGAGATCTTATGAGGGAATGTGGGGTTCTTGATGGTGAGTTTCACTTCAGATTTCTCGCGTGCAAGTTTTACCACAACTTTGGACCAGACTGTGAGATTGACTTGATAGAGAATTTTGGATGACTTAGCTTGGAATTCTGAGAATTTTAAAATTCCGTATCCCCTTGGACATTTTTTAAAAGGAGGCAATAGGCTGCTTAATAATTTTGGTTGAAACTACCCAATGGTGGCACAGTTTGAAAAACTGGTGTTTGACTCGAGTAAGTCAATTCTTGGAATACAGATTCTGGATTTTATCAATGTTAATGGAACATAATTTAGAACATAATATATCTCTTTGCTCTAGTAGAGAGTAAAAACAAGCAAACAACAAAGATTAAGTAAAGGGATTGGACCTATTCCGTTAAGTATAAATTTCCTGACAGCTCCGAATCTATTATGTAGATGAAAATTCAGAATAGTTTCAGTTTAAACAAGGGAAATGCTATACAAGACAGTTTCATAACATGAAAACTGGAAATCACATTTTGGTCAAATTTCAAAATGCCAAAGTGTGGGAAACCTCAAAAGAGGAACTGGTTCATGGTACCATTTCTAGAGTTACAGCAGTATCTTCTTTTACACGGGATAGGTTTTAGCATGTTTGACCATAGTCGGTATCCAGCAGATCACTCACCTCTTCACACCCCCGTGCTTTATACGTGTTAGCCAACTTTCCTTTGGTTCAGAGCGGTGCCGGCACCCACCGTTGAAGGTCTTTCACCCTTGATGGCATATCTTAGGGGCTCTGATGGGCTAGGGACACTGCCTCAGGAGCCAGAGTGCCTGCGTTCAAGTCCTCATTCCAGCTGTACTTTTCCTGTGACCTTGGTCAGGTTATTTAAGCTCCCAATGAAACTACCGTCCCCTCTTAACAATGAAAATAAGTAGTAGTATTTGCTTTATAGGGTTGTTAAGGGGACAAAATGAGTGAATGTTTACCCAGTGCTTTGAATAATGTCTGTCAAATGGTATGGGTTAGCTTCTTGTTAGATGAAATTAAAAGTGTACACCTTTGTGTACATCTGTGTGGATAGCTCTTGAAAGACAGGAGAGAATCAAAGAAGATACAGTGAAAGGTCCTAGAAATTATTCCGATTTGGCAAGCTCCTAAACTAAACATTTAAAATCCTATCAAACTCAAGGGGAATATAGTTAAAACCAATAAAATCACATTAGCTATACTGTTCTAAGTGGTAATGTGATTTGTATTTAATTCTTACAACAACCCTCCACTTTACAGATGAGAAAATGGAAGTACAGTGGTTAGGCAGTTTGCCCGAAGTCCTGCAGCCAAAGCCCCCTGCAGACCCATACATTCTGGTTCCAGAGCCCATGCTCAGAACCAGCCTCTCTCTCATCTGTTTGCCACAAGCCAGAGACAGGATGAATGTGGAACTGTTTACCAAATTTTGGAGTTTTTGAGCTGGGTATTACTAATTGATGAGTGAGGAGGTACACTCAACCTTAAAGTTTCATGGGCTTGTGAAACTCTTTGGGTCAAAGTGAGGTCCCAGGTTAAAAACATAAATTGGTTCATAGTAGTATGATCAGTAGAGAAATATATAATGAAGAGTCATAAAAATTAAAAGCCTGCCAAATGAGAATAAATGACTTTTGGCATCCGTAGTCTTCTTCGGGATTTTCCTTTGGATCAGAGTTAATAGTATAAAGTTCCTGTTGCTGTAGTAACCAGTACTGTGTAAGTAATAGCTGAAAAGATGAGGAAGTATTTGCTTTCATTTGGAATGAAAGTCAAAATGGGAACTCCTTTACTCATAGAAGAGCCTTTTACTTCCTATTAAAGGGTACCCTGGTACTTTCTCAGATTATATGAAAGTGTTTAAAATCCCACAGTGGATTATAAAAGTGGCAATAATACAAAATAAGTTATGCAATTTAACATTAACTGTAGTGACCTATGCATATAAATAAATTCTGTATTGGAAAATCTCTTCATATTACTGGAAACAAGAAATTCACACTATTATCTGAAACATTTATGTTAATGTCCAGTTTCATAATTTTATTATAAAAAGAAAACATGTTTAAAGAATTCAAATATAGACATATATAGTAGAAAGTGAGAGTTAATCCCCCTTACATGCATACCAATGTGGGCAAATACATGTATATTTACATTTATTGGCATATTGGATCTTTGTTTCATTCTATGTTAATACATCAAGATTTGCTATTTTTAGAAAGGTTGTACTATGTAAAGTTACCGTAGTTTATTTAGTTCAGCTGTTACTGATGGGCAGTGAATGTTTTCTCCCCAGTTTCATGCTATTAAAAACATACTATAGAGCAAATACTTCTCCATACACCTTTGTGTACTTGCCCCAACATATGTTCATATGAAGTTTTCTAGAAGTGGGATTACTGGGTAAAAATCTATGCATTGAACTGTTGAATGATATTTTCAAAAAGCTTTGCAGAAAGATTGTACCAATTTATAATCTCACTGACTGGGATTATCCAACACTATTACTAAAATTCTTTTAGATCAGTTCTAACCTTATAGATGAAAAAAGCCATGCCATGTAAATATAAATTTGTTTATTAGTGAGGCTGTGTATCTTTTCATATTTTTGTTCTGTTTGTATTTCTCCTGGAAATTGATTTTTCTTGCCCTTTCCTCATTTTTTAAAAGAAGTCAGGCTGTTCCTCTTTACTTAGTGGCTTTTAAGTGTATTTGCAGATCTTTTGTTCTTGCCAGCATCATTGCAGTTCCACTTTGGGCATCACTAGCCAACAGTGATCACCTGGGTCAGCCGCAGGAATCTGCAGGTGTTTTCAGTGCAAAGCTTCTGAAGCACCAAGATTCTTGAACAAAGAGTTCGTTTCCTCTGTGGGGCTTTTCTCTCTGTTTTTAGAGTTCTAGTCCATTGGCTGTCAATTTTCTAAAGAGCCAGGTAGTAAATGTTTAGGGTTTGTGGCCATGCATCTCCGTCACAGCTACTCAACTCTGTTGTTGTGGCGAGAAACCGGCCATAGATAAAACCTGAGTGGGTGTGGCTGTGTGCTAATAAAACCTTATGGACACTGAAACTTGAATTTCATATCACTTTAGTACAACGTGAAATTTTATTCTTCTGATTTTTCTCCCACAAACATTTGAAAATGTAAGAGCCATTCATTCTTAGGTCACAGGCTGTACAAAACAGGTGATGGGCTTGATTTGGCTTGCAGGTTAGAGTTTGGTACAGCTGCTCTAGACTGGCAATAACCAGCATCCTTAGGACTTGTTTGCCTCTAAGGCTGTGGACAAGATTACATTTTGTTTATCTCATCTTCTGAACCTGAGTCTACCAAGTTTAGTTTCTCTTTTCTCTCTCTCTCTGAAGTTACTGTGAAATGTGGGCTGTATTGTGTATATTAAAATTCCTAAAGCTAGAGATAGTGACATGAGCTGTGTATAATGAGTGTTCCATAAATACTGATCTCTCAATCTGTCTTAAGGGTTCACTTTGATGTTTGATATAGGAGTATACACTGTCTCATGTCTTTAAATAAAAACTTCCCAACAGAGTGTGATTTAGAGTTTAATGTAAATTTTTCATATTATATATAAAAATAGATAATTCTGAACTTTTTACAAACTTTTTCAACAAAAGTATGTATTACCATTAGCTTTTCTGATTTTTTTCTTTCTCTTGTGGAAATTGTTATCTCAGTGAATAAGTTTAATCTAACATGACAGATTATGCAGGAGCCTTTGCCCATTCTGCAGGCGGTCTCCTGACACCTCATGTGGTCCTGACATGTGCCTGGTCTTACTCCAGTCCCTGCCCCCAACGTGGCTGGGTTGGGGGGCTGTCTGCCCTTCGTTTTTCCCCTGTGCAAAATTAGCAGGTCAGGTGAGTTGATCCTTAGTTTCTCTTTTAGCTCACGTATCCTGGAATTCTTACAGAATGTGCACACTTACTCATATGGCATTAGAGTGAACTGCCTTACTCTATGTGGCAGAAATGGCTATTGCTTTTGTCCCAGCGGTCAGTAGAACATGCATCTTTTTTGATGCCTGTCTCTGTGTGCATCACCACCAATGTCCAGTGCTCACCCGAGAAGGAAATGTGGCCGCTCAAGAATAGATACCCTTTGGAGAGTTAACTGAGTTCAACTTTGTACTGAAATTTAACTCAGCACAACTTGTGGAGGGCTTGGGTAAAAATCCCTTTTTATGTCTTCTCACATTATGTTTCGATGTTGGTATCTATGCCTTGTGTTTGGCAGTGACCTCTGAGGATCAAAAGTAATTGAAATGAATGATGCCAACTTCCAAGTGTGTTATATATTTTGTTTACATTAAAAATAATAGGGCTTGTGTGAAGTCAGGCTACATTGTAAGTTTGACATATTTTTTCACTTACATATGAACTAATTGATGTAAGATGTCACCTTCAAAGGAGACTGCCCAGTAGCTTGTAATAAAAAGGATGGTGTCGGCAACTGTTCTTTCTTAAATGGGTCTAAGGAGTATATAGGAGGTGAGTCACGGTATCTCATATCTTTAAAGAAAAATTCCAACGAAGGGTATTTTTAGAGTTTAATGTAAATCTTTTGTTATACGCACAAATGACAAACAGATAATTTCAAACATTTTTATCACTTTCCTGTTAATAGTTATGCTATACAACTGCATAATCATATTTAATTTGTTTTTCTCTTAGGGGAAATGTTCATTAACCTAAGTCACAGGTAGTTTCTAGAAGCTAGTTAATAAAGATAGGTGTTAATAATGGCATTGTATTTACTAAAGTTGTCAAAATATTAGTAAACTGGTTTTCTCTAGTGTTAAGGAAATACAAGTTTTTGGTATTAGGGTGTCATAAAATAACTTCTAATAACTTTGCTATTTGTGCTCTTTTTTTGGAAAGGAAGTTTTTAAGCCTCTATCTTCTTAATGAAAAAAAAAATTAGTCTAATCAACTGCCATTTCAATTAGTTTAAATCCCTTAGGTTTTTGCTTATAATTACAAGTTAGTAGTTACTGCTCTCTGAGTGTCCCACTTACTTAAATTTTTATGAGTATCACCATAGGTCAGCATTGGTTAGGGGTCTGGGGTATATATATACACATGTATAAGTATGTATACGTATAATATACTTAGAAGATTTTTATCCGATTTATCATTCTTTCTCAGTTGATTATAAGTTGATAATGGCATTGTGATCAGTAATGTATTTAAAGAATTACAGTAGATATTGTTGTATGGTTACCCATTGTACCAAAGCTCTACAGGTCATGACTCCTGTGTAGTTTTGCACATGGTATAGTGATTGGATGCAGTTTGGTTTGCTATACGACTACATGTTAGGTTATCTTCCTACACTTTAAGATTGCTTTCAAATACTGGACCAGTAAGTGAAAATTGTTTCTGTAGTCTTCTATGATTTGTTTCAAGAGTTACTGTTACTAACTCAGCTAATCCATAGTCAGTGTTAATAGTAACAGATTGAAGTATTACCTCAGTTTATTTACATTGGAGTCTCTTCGCTTGGCTCTCCACCATCCTGTCCCTTTTTCCTATTTTTGTGGGATGGAGATGATGCAGAATTGGGGCATTTGAGCATACCCATCAGGGAATTTTTGAAAGATTTACAAAGGAAAAAGTAGATGAACGGATCCAGGCATGCGTTCAGGGACGTTAACCAAAGAGTGCTCTCTTTCACATAGAACAGTGTATTTTCAGCAGAGCAGTCAAAGACATCCCGAGTTTGACTCAGGGTGTAGGGAATTCGGGCAAAATGGAAAGGAACAAAGCAAATAAAAAATACAGCAATGATAATGAAAACTTTGATGTTCACCTTTTTCTTGGGGACTTTGCCTACGCCCCTTGTCCTTACGTATGACTTGTACAGTTCTTTTGTAATGAGCGTATAGCATACAACGACAATCAGAAAGTTAATCCAGAAAATGACTTGACAGATGTAATTGACTATCTCATGCCATACCAGACCAAACTCTGATTTCAGGAAAGAGCATTTCTTCACATTCTTGTCACTCGGCCTCCTGTTGGTCAGAATCATGTTAGGCAAGGAGAGTAAGAACATGAATGCCCAGATGATGACAGAGAGAATCTTTGCCCCCAGTAGATTGTTGGGGTTGGATGTTTTAAATGGCTGGGTGGTCTTCTGGTAGCGATCGATAGTTATCAATCCTAGGAATGAAATACTGATGTACATCGTGAAGTAAAAGATGACAGAGGTCACTTGGCACACAAAGGCTCTCAGCGGTCCTGTTCCCAGGTTGGTATCGCTGAGGATTTTGAATGGAAAAGTCAGAATCATGAGAAGGTCAGAAATGACTGTGTTTTTAAGGAAAATAATAAAGTTGGATTTACTGTGGATTTGAAAGAAAATCCTCATTGCCAGACTGTTTATGATGAGACCAACAAAAAACAGGACAGTATAGAGGAGTGGGAAGAGGACCTGGGTGATTTTGTAATCCCTGGTGCACACGCTGCCATTCCCAGCCACAGAGGTGAGGTTGTCCATGGCTCGTGTTTCTTCTTTGCTGCCTACAGAAGGAGGGGGGGAGATGGTTATTTTCAGTCCCACATAGTTGATTTCACTCATCTCTGTGTGTAATATTTTAGGACAGCCTTTTCTAAAAATTGAGGTGTCTGATCCTCACTGTGGCAGTCAGTAAGAACACAGAAAATTAAATCTGAAAATATTTCATTGTGGCAAATATTCTATCTGTAGCAAAGTAAAATAATCTGAAGTACGTTATATGAAGTTATGGATCCTTGCATTTCTTAGTTTTTGAATGTTTGCCTCAAAAGGGACATTTCCGACCTTAGGCAAAAGTGCACACGCAGAAAAACTAGAAGAGAAATATTTGGACTATGGTTTAGTCTTCTCCAGCTTCATTTCCATGCCTTTAACTTTTTTGGTTCTATTGATAGTCACTTTTCCGACACCATCCTTACTCCTGGACTTCATTTACTCTGGTACCTTCCAAGGGTACTAAGGAGAAGCGACTGATAATTGCCTATTAGAATTTTAAAATAACAAGTGAAAAGAAATTTGTATAAAATCACTCATGAGAAATTTATTGTTAAATAAAAAACAAATTTTTTTCCTTTGTAATTGGGAGGAATTATATTCCTGTATTACTCATCAATCCATACGAAAATTGGCCTCACAGAGAATATTCGTTAGCTCCAAATATTTTAACCCATGTATAACTCATTTCCACCTCTGCTCAGTGTATTTGAAGGTTTTACACGCATTTTCTTGAATATCATTTAGTGCAAATTTTTAAATGGTAAAAAAATAAAAAATAAGGAAATGGATTCAGCATGTAGTCACAGATGGCATTCCTCAAAACAGCCCAGGCATACTTTCTAGGTTTTTAGAGTGTTTAATGGTGACTAAAAACACTAAAATCATGTCCTTGTCTAGTTCCATAGGTTGTTATACCACAATAAGCAGCTATAAAGAAAACTAACACTTGACTTGAACACATTATCTAGCATCTAAGTTTTGAAATTTAAAATGAAAAATTGTAAAATTTTATTTCATTGGACCAATGGAATTGATTCTACATAAAATATTATTTCTAAAGAAAGACACAGTAATGTTAAAAATACAAATATGTAAACTTAAAAAATGCTTCCATGTAAAGGATTTAAATAGTACAGAAATGGCATTAAATTCTCCAAAATGTCAGTGGAATTCTTTTTTCCATCCTTTAATTATTGAAGGTAAAACAAGTTAGATTCATGTCACAGTATGGCTTCAATATTCAATACCTGCTCATCTGTTTAACTTTGAAAAAGACATCTAAACAGACCCCCCAGTATTTGACGCAAGCTCCCTGATTTAACCTTCCTTGCTACTGTTACTTGCCCTTGTACACTCTGTGATAGTTTTGGAAATTCTACTTTGGGAACGCTCATTTTGCATAGGCTGTAACTTATTTAACAAGTATTCTTGATACTGAGAACTTCAGCTCCCTCTGCCTGTATTTAAATCTCATTTACACTCAAGGTGAAAGAAGTAAAAACTATTTGAATTTTATTTCCATGTTCTGCACAAATTTTTTTTTGATGAAGAAGTTAAGTGTTATCTTTGACACCATTAATGCCGCTTGTATTTTCATTTTTATTCCAAATAAGTGCTTGCACTGACATTGTTATTAAAGATTTCCAACTTTAAGAAAACTTGAAAAAAATATACACACACATCATAGTGCAAATACATATACTTGTCAAATACTTCTAGATATAAAGTTACCTGGTTACTCTGTTGATTCTGAAGGATTTGAATGTGTCCAGTAAATGGTAGTTAACACAGCCTGCAGAGTGGCATCTGGTATTTTCCTTTTAATATCTTAGTTTAGTTGTTAAGATTCTTTATGACAGAGAATCTGCTGAGTTTTCATCAGTAAGGTCTTGAGTGTTCTAGAGAGAAATGGAGGGAGAGAGGAAGAGGACTTCACAATCAGAAGTTACCTTCAAGAGCCGTGGACTCAAAGCTATGCAGACACTCTATTTCCGTCTGGCCGCTTTTAGGACTTCTGCTTTTATTTCCCTGGGAAGTGTGGGGCAGGGTGGGTGAGAAGTCATCTTTTAAAAAGCAGTTTAAAATCTTGCGGCTTTTTACTGAAACCTGCCATAGAGTTCATACTTAGTGAGTTCTTTGGGTTATTTCCCATGCAAATGATAATTCCAAGTTTAGACCAAGCCTTTGTCGACATCTGCTTCCTGGAGAAGGTTGCAAACTTGCTTTCTTAGATGGTTATTTACCTGAAAGCACATTGTGCTCAACATTGGGTGATATATTACCTTTGAACAAGTAATTGCATTAACTTGAAATGTGTGTTTGTTAAGGATGTTAAGTCTCTTGCTCTTTGTTTTTTTTCCTAGTTAATAATGTCATTATTTTAAATCTGTGTTTGATCAGCTCTTTGTAGGCCACACAATTTCCTCCTATTATAAATTTTAAGATTCTAAAATTACATTAGAAAAGAAAAACAGTTGTAGCCATGGCCAGGCTTATTATATTGTGTCTTTCTTGCTTTTCTTAATAGAATTTAAATATAAACAAATTATTATTATTTTTTTGACATCGCTTTTGTTTTGGGGGAAATGTATCTTTAAATGGAGGGATTCTTGTATCACTGTTACCTTTATATAAATATTGTTGTGGGCACTCACGGACGTGTACACACTTGCACAATGTTTTAAACTGTGATGTCCTTCTGTTACCAGTAGATCTGCTTGGGTAGGTGCCTTTGCTGTGAACATATGTTTTGGTTATTTGTTTCTTCTGAGTTTTTGGTGCGTCTGTGTCTACGTTAGATATACATACCTAACTTATTGTAGAAATACTTCAGCAGTGGTTTTTAAAGTACGGAACAGCAGCTCAGCTTCACTTAGGAAGTCACGAGCAGTGCCCTTTCTTGGGCACCAGTGTAGCACCAGTGGATCAGAAACTCTGGGGTGCACCCCTCATCTGTGTATTAATGGGCCTTCCAAGTGGTGCTCCTGCACACTGCGGTGTGGAGACTGCTGATCTACACTGCCTGAGGATTTTGTGGGTTTTGCGAATTTGAAATCAAGCTATGAATTAAGCTGATTTCAGTTGGAAATTTTAGTTACATGATAATTCCCATCTGTTAGTCATCTAGAGGTGTCAGTCTGATGAAATACTCTTGGAAAATTAATGTATTTGTTGGTTGGGAGATACACAAAATAGTTCCTAAAAAAGCTTTTATGCCATCATACACTTCAGAGTAGTAATAGCCAACATCTGGTTTCTTATATTGCCATGAGTTAACTCATTTTATGATTTCAACTAGTCTCTGAAGCAGACGTTCATCTTACTTCCCTTCTCCGGATGACAGAAACTGAGGAGCAGAGCAGTGAAGTTAGAGACCCTATTCCAGGCCCTGCTGTCTGATCCCAGAGCCTGCACTTGTGACCACTACGTATAAAAATCCACCCAATCTCGCTGTCTCTGCAACCCCTCCCACAGCCCCCACCGCCACCCTGAGGCCCAGGAGCGAGAGGTGAATGGCTACTCTTCCTTTAATAAAATAGGAGCCTTACTTGCCTTTACACCAGATTGTAAACTTTAAAGGATGTTTATGAAGTGTTTCTAAGATCTTTGTATGAAATAAGGCTCATTAAAAAAAAGACTATTTTTAACAAATTAATATGCCGTGCTAAAAGAACACTAAATCAGGATACTTGAGTCATGCTACTTTATGGAGAATTTATATGTCCAAATCTCTAAAGGGCTGTAACTCCAGATTTGAGAGGTAAATGAAATTGATCTAAATTAACTTTCTCCAGCCTCTGATTTTAACTCACAACTCTCTGTGAACCTTCTGTGATAGAATTATCTCATTGGAGGTTGACTGCCAATTACCATTTAGAAATGTGACTGTGCAAGTGACTAAAATCTTTGAGAGCTGTCTGAGGTTGTCTAAATATGTTATTATACAAGTAGAAGTAGAGCAGGCTGTGCACTTTGACCTCTCGGTCAACACCACCACCACATGTAGTTTGTAACTGTATGTGCTACTGTTAAGAATAGGACTAGCTTTGATTTAGTTATTGTCTGAGATTGAGATGACCTAGAAAAGTGAACTAATGCTACATAGCCTAGAATTTTCACCTGCAAGTGGTTTAATTGGTTTATTTATTTTATCCAGTCTACTAAAGGTAGTCTGCTTATCTGAAAATATGTATTTGCTTCAAATGGGATTACTCTGAATGGAGAAGGCCCTGCCCTGAAATGGTAGGACCCTGCCTGTGGTCCTTGTGAAACCAAGTTGAGGCAGGAGGTTGGAGAGGTAATTAAGCCATCGGATTAGCTCTTAGGCCATTTTAGTTTTAACGTTTTATTGTTCTGAAATGTGGTCATTTTGACATTAGTGAATGTTTTGATTGAGCACATGCATTTAAAGACAGTTTTTATGTCATCTAGCTTGGCTTTACCTGTTAGAGGATAGAAATTTAGGTTAGATACAAGACAAATTCCAAAAGTTAGGAGTCCTGGGCATTGAGGCATTTAGCAAAAAAAAAGAATTCTGTCTCTGATGATCCAGGTATTTGTCATCCTTGAATGTTTTGCTTGAAAGCAGAGGACTAGTTTATATAGTTAAACTGCTTCACAGCCACTATGCCCCGAGGCTGCTGAGTTTGTTGGATAAAGGCCTGATTTCCAGTCATGCTGTGAACTATAAGCTGTTGTAGAACAAAGACTTACTATACAAATCTAATTAAAGTGGTCTCTAATTTTCTTGATGTAAAGAAAAATTACTCCATGTCAGGTATAGTTACTAATAATGAGAAGAGGCTGCAAATTTCCTTGTTCCTTTCACACAGCTCCCCACACGTTTACTTGAATTTATTTTCTTCTACACAGAATCATGTGGTATATTGAAAGCTTCAGCTAAAAGGAATAATGATTGAAGGTGAATGGAAGCTCTAATAGTCTCACCACCGTTATCATATCTTTGTGAATACACATGTAAGTTTTGGCAACATTCCTAGTCACTTATTTTAAAGAAAGGAAGGGACTAATATCAGACTTCAATTCAGTTAACTCCAGTTTTCCCTTCTCAGGACATATGGCTCAAGAGACCTTTAATTTCTATTGTACGACAAACTTTCTAGACTTTCTGGATGTGTATCCTCCTAATTTTTTTAAACATCAGTTAAGCATTTGTGAGTGTGACATATTATCTGAAGGAAGAAAGTAGTTGATCTGGAGGATGAAAATTTCAGAAGTCAGCTTACAGGGTAGATGATCTGTTTAACCCAAAGACAGCAGTGGGCTAGCACAAGAGGGGTCTCTAGACTTCCATGGACTCTTCTGCCCAACACATGTGTCCTTTGGGGTATCAACAAGAGAGCAATTCTTTGGTACTGATCTTTTACAACTATGTAACTTGAGGGTGTTTTAATACCTAGTTGAAAGGGAACACTCATTGGTACCTTTGGGAATATTTGGCCCATTTTTTGAGATTGACCTTATTCTCTTGCATAAGTTGCTATTTGAAGATTTCTGCATTTTCTACATGCACAAAATATTGATAGAAGCCAATCTTGTAGTCTATTGAAATACAGTTGCTTTTAAAATCTGTTCGCCTTTCCTCTGTGAATACTAGTAACAGCTACCATGGTTTCCCTAAAAAAATGTTAACTATCAGAAACAGTCTTTACATCCCATATAGAGGTTGACCAGTGTTTGTTTTTTCCCAGCTAACTGCATGCTTCTCTTGCTTTTTAATTCCATTCCCTTATTCTCACCTCATGACTTTGCTTCTGGCCCAGTTCCCTGAGCACAGCAGGGCCAATGAACTGACATACCCGCCTTCAGGGTCCTCGCTTCTTTACCTCCAGACTTCCCTGTATTGTCACCAATTTTCTCTTTCCTCTGTGGTTAAGTAGAAAGATGTTCTTGTCTTTCTTTTGAAGTTAATCCAGACAAGAGGGCATTGTTTTCCATTTCCTTTGTTAGTTATCTGCCCTGCAGTCCGGATTTCCTTTACGGAGATGCTCTTATTTGAAACTTAGCTTTGAAACAAGAGTTTGTCCTTGATTATCCTAATAGTTTCTCTTTCCTCTCAAGCTGTTGTTCTTCATACCCAGCTATTAGTAAGTGTAGGTTAGTTCCCCCACCTTCACCATTTCACCATCTACTCTTACTTCAGCCTCCTGTTTCCTGCTTTCTGCCCTCCCACTCTAGAGAAACTTCTCTTTTGAGGTTCACACGTGGGTTTTTTTTTTTGTTGTTGTTGTTTGTTTTTTTTAGAAACAAGTCAGAGAGGCCAGCGTCCATTGTAATTTCTTAACCGTATTCAACACTGTTGATGGCCCCTGTTGTTAACTGTCCCTTCCCTCACTTTTGTGACTTTGACTTGTCTGGTCCTTTATTAATTATGGAGAGTGTATGTCCATCATTTGATGGCGTATTTATCCCCATTACTGTCTCTGCTCGCTTCTCCCCCAACCCCTGCCCAAAGAGAACATGGGGCTTTTCAACCTCTTCCAGTGACATATTACTCTTAACCCCAAGCTGTCCCTTCTTTATTAATTCTGGCATCAAACCATCCGCTAGACATTTGTAATATGATTCCACCTACCCATTGAGTTCCTCTCACCTAAAGGTGAATTCATAAGGTCCCTGCCCTTGTAACCTACTCCTTTTCCCCCCAACAAATTTTATCTAGTGAGTCTATCTTGACATCCAATGAGATGCACATCCACTCAGATGCCTGATCTTTTCCTAACTTCCTTCAGATAGCTCTTGATTTTGCTTCTTATTTTTTATTTCCACCACTACCTTTCTCTCTGCCTCTCATTTCTCTTTAGTTTGGTCAACACTGAATTATCAGGTTAAGTTTCCTACAAAACTAGTTTTTGTTTTTATCTTCATCCCTGCCCTCCTCTTTCAGTCTTTTTCCCCCCATTAGTCCACTTATTTATTCATTATTTCATGCATTCAGCAAATATTAAGTGCCTAGCAGTGCCGATTAAGGAGGATATCAGTGTGGATAAAACAGACCTGGAGCTCTCCCTCACAAAATCAGCGGTCTAGTGGAGAAGACAATTAAACAGATACCTAGAAAATAAGTGAATTACACGGTGATGAATGCTCCAGAAGCTCCCTCCTCCCCACCCCCTCCGCCTGTGTTGAGGGCTTTCACTAAGCTGGGGGGACAGAGGAACAGACTCGACCCTGTCCTCGTGCAGAGCATTTCCACGAGTGCAGCTGAGGCTATTGAGAGCATTTCGAGGAGCAGGAGGAGCAGCAGCAAAGGCCGTGCCCGGCGCCTTGGGGAAATGGCTGTGGGGTGTGTGCCGGGGAGAAGTGGGGGTGTGGGAATATGCGTGAGTGCTGTGTCTCATACGCCGCCGACCATTTTACATACGTATCTCAGTTCTCAGAAAAACCTTACAAGTAAGATAGTGTTAACCACTTTTCAGAGGAAGAATCTGAGGCTCAAAAAGGCTCGTTATCCAGGACCACGGCATCGGCAGGCAGCACACCCTGAACGCAGCCACAGCTCTCACCCTGAGCTTGGGCTGTTACTGGGACAGTGTGGAGCCACTGTACCCCTTGTGTTTGTGATGAACACATGGCTTCTTCCAGGATAGCTTCCCTCACCGTCACTGTTTGGGCTTTAGCTCTGCGGATGCTACATGTATGCTATTGAATCTGTACTCCTTAAACAGGGAACATTGACTCTTGCATTTTCTCAGGTTTTTTAACACCTTGTCTTACTATAGGTAGAAAATCTATAAACACCTATTGAATAACTTTGTTAACATCTTTTTTATCACCCTTCATGCAGATGTTTACATGACAACCATTTGACAGGTGCCTTCACTGAAAACAATCACTAGGGCACATGACTGGCATCTAAGCTTTTTTGTACAGTTTCCACAGTGCCCTCCTGTTCCCTTTTTAGGGTTTATATGTACACATCTTGCCAGATAAAAAGGAAACATATCAGTAATGCTGTGTAACAGCAACAAAAAAATTGGAGATTAATAAAGTAGCTCGGGTTATTGAGACATAGGAATCACTCTCTCTGTTGGCTTTATCCTGTGGAGGACAGTTTTGAAACTTTGGAGATTTAGAAACTCAGGATATTAAATAACAGCTTCTAGAAAAGACTTTCTCCTAGCTTTTTTTTTTTTTAAGGAGGCAAATTTGAACACCTAAAATATTAATTATTTGGAAAAGTGGTAGCAAGATAGGTTGACAGGTTATGAAAATGTATTTTTCTGTTAGAATATTTTTAAAAAAGGAACCAGTAGGGGACATGGTACCTTGAATACAGGCAGGTGAGAGACAGACAGAATGACTAGAAGAGACTGAGGGACAGTGACAGAAACTGAGAGGAAATGGGCTCTTACTTCAAGACTACAGAAGCAAAGTGCTATTTTGTGCAGCGTACACATGGGGAGCCTCCAAATTGAACATTGGAGTTCTCCAGGTCACAACGATTTTGCTCTTTTTTGCCCCACTACTAATTTATATGCACGCAGTACAGTTTGTTTTCCCTGGGACAAAGCTTTTCTCATGTGAGCTCCTTAGGGATAGATAACTGTTAGGAAGAGTAAGTGCCTCCCATGGGCAAACACGTACAAATGGTAAGAAAACAAGATGGACTGAAGGAGCTTGGGATTTTACTAAGGAAATGGGAAAGGACAAGATCCAAGAGAGAAGTTGAGCTAGAAAAATTCAAAGCCAGGCAGAAGAGAGAACACATCCTGGACTATTTAACTTTGGCTAAGGAATGTGTATAGCAGTGTGTATGTGTTTTTGTCTTTCTGTGACTAAGAAATTTCCTTTCCTTGAGTTGACTGTGCTTGAATTTACTGTGTCTGAGGGGCAGAGATGGGGAGGTGGTCCAAAAGAGGAAGGTGGTATCAGAACATGTTTGCATTTCCAGCTATTTACTTCACACCTAATGACACCTGTGCTGTTTATAGTTTTGCCATTTGGAAAGAAATATGCATGTGTCTTACAAAGTCATGTTGGAAGTAAGTGGAACTTTTTTTTTAATAAAAGAACTTGAGGATACTAGCAAGATCTTTTTTCTAAATATAAAATATTTAATGATGCTATATATAAAAAACTAAGCTTACTAAGAAGTAACATTTTTCCATAAGGGAAAAAGATAACTAGATAGTATGTAAGATGATGTGAAATTAACACCATGTTAAATTTCAAACAATCAAGAGTCAAAACTTACTCTGTAAGGTACGCCCACATCAACTGCTTCTATTAAGACTTCAGGTCAGTTGACACTTTTTTTTTTAATTTTAGCAAGTTCCAAACTGGAAAATCAAGGGTGTTTCCTGTGGAGGTTGAGGTGAATTGAAAGGTGGGCGGGGTGCCACCACCGCACGAGCCAGCGTGGAGACGGTGTGGTCAGTGCATTTCATGTCCGTGAACCCCACCCCTGTGAACCAGGGTTTCAAAATGCATTTTCTGTTTTTCAGGATGAATCTTCAAGTCATGAATGTAACCAGCGCACAATCCTTCTTTATGGAGTGGGCAAAGAGCGTGATGAAGCCAGGCATCAGCTGAAGAAGATTACCAAAGATATCTTGAAAATCCTAAATAAGAAGAGCACCACAGAGACAGGGGGTAAGGCGCCCTAACACATTTGCTCTCATTGCACTGCCTTTGGTCTTCGCCCCCAGTACAGCCGTTATCAAAGTTGAGCATGGCACTGTCAGCAGTGTTTCCTCTCCTGAATGACTGTCACATTGGACTGTGAATAAGCACATTGAAGTGTTACAGCCTTGGTTCCACTTATAGTAATCCTTGTATTAAAATAGCACCTTCTATAGAGAGATATAGGTAATTTTTATTTCTCCTCTTTTTTTTTTTTTTTAAATATATTTCCCAAATTTTCTACAGTAGTCAAACATTAGGTGCTGAAGAATGAGTTGGAAAACCCTTAAGTCTGGAAGAGGTCCACCCCCCCAATTCCATCCTTTTTCAAGCTTTTAGTTTGCTCTGGGTCCTCATATTTACATGATGATTAAAAATCATGACAATGTAGTGGCTGATATTTTCTTACGTTATTCAGAGGAAGACTTGCAATAGGAAATGACGGCAACCTACATCATCAAAAGATTTCAAGTGAAAAGAAAATTGGAGAGAGTATAGCTCAAGTGGTAGAGCACATGCTTAGCATGCATGAGGTCCTGGGTTCAATCCCCACTACCTCCTCCAAGAATATATAAATACTAAATAAACCTAATTGCCTCCCCCTACAAACAAACAAGCAAATAAATAAATAAAACGTAGACAAAAAAGGAAATTAGGTCTTTGCTCTATAGTGCCTTTAGTTGGAATGCTCTTTCCGCATGCTTTTTACATACTTTTAACAATGAAGCTATGCCTTTATATTATGTCGCCACATTGCATAATTGGACTTCTGTAATTATCCACTTCACATTTGCCTAATTACTCTTTTCAAGGTTTATTTATTTTAGACAGTCATTATGATTTAAAATCTGACATCACTATGTATACTCTGCTACCACCACCAGTGTTTATTTCTCTTTCACTTAAATAACACAATGGGAAAGAAATTTGGATTTTCCCTGTGCAGACAGCATACTTCCTACACATGGCATGAGCTGCCTCTAGGAACCCCACTTTGTTGTTCAATACAAAAGAAATACTGTTTTATGAACCTCTCCCCGGAGATGAATTTAACTGGATGAATTACTAGAGCTTGTGCACCCTAGATCTTTCCTGCAGAAAAGTGCAGGTACAGCTAATGCAGATAGCTCTTTCTCCTCCATCAGTAGGGGCGCACGTGCAGAAACAAGGTAGGAGGGTGACGTGTTTTTCAGTCTGAATGTGTGTTTGGGGTGTCTGATGTCTTGGAACACAGACGGGGTGGGAAGGCTCCCTTCATGTGGTTTGCCTCACATCCCCTAACTCCCTTCTGTGGCCACTTAAGGACCTAGTGCGACCCTGGCTCTGTGAGGTCGTAGAAGGGAAATGAAACCCTGTTGTTGTCGGCCTGTCATTTTTGAGATTGGAGATGAGGGAAGAACTGCTCTAAGAGAAACTGTTGATCTGTTGTTCTGCTGTTTTCTCTGTTAGAGAAAAGAGGAAATGGGTTGAATTCGGAAGCCCTGCAACTAGCTAGCAAAGTGTATTTGAAACTACTTTTTGTATCTTTGAAAATGGAGTGGACACTGTCTCCTTTAGAAGGTTCAATAATACGTATTTTACCTAAATTAATTATAGAGAGTCTTTTTAGATCCTGTGAAATATTTGGTTTTGGAAGGCTGAGGGTGTGGGAAGGGGAAGGAAGCAATGTGGTATTCTTTTCTGCTGAGTCTACTTCCTTCCTTCACGAAGAGTTTTTAATGCCAGACTAGTCTCTATCCTATCTTTGTACCAGTCTCTTAAATAGTCAGTTCTCGTTTGTGAACTCACGAGGAGAAAGTCACTGTTGTTCCATGCTAATTTTTGAGATACGGGTAATCGAAACACCACTGAGGAGAGGGGAAATCTTCAGTGGGGATTTTTGTCTTCCCCACATTTTAGATAAAATTCCTCAAGCAGAAATGTTCATTTGGGATGTAGTGAGCTGCCTTCTGATAATTAGTCTCAAGTTTAAGTCACTACTTAAACCCTAGTATGCTGGTGAGGCGGGAAACCAGAGGTTGTGTTAGCATGTGTTTGATTTTCTGGCTACACATAAAAACATGGTTTTGAGGAACTCATTACGAGTGCTCACATATCAGCCAGACCTTGCCTTGGGGAGGGCGGGCGATTTATAACCTAAAGTTGAAATGACATTTCCACTTGAACGTGATCAGATCTCATTTTACATTTACACTGACTAGTCATCTCTGGTTGTCAGTGTCGTGTCTTTTGAAAACATTCATGAAGTTTACTGTTAGCAGTAAAAGTCAAAACTTCTAGGATTACAGATTTTAAAAAAAGAAAACTAAGATTAAGCAACAGGAGAGCGATAATATATATTATGAAGGCAAATTAACATAAAACAGATGAGGAAAATCAATGAATTATGATTATATTATTACTTATGTTGTTATCATTAAGATAAAGTATTCATTTGAGAATCATCACTAATTTCTTATATACTTCTTTCAAATTGAATGTAGGTTGCCAAGAATCAATTGCATCCTTTTTAGTTGAGGTTTTAAGATATTAGCTGTGTGTAAGTGAATGGAGCCTATTAACATAAAGAAAACCAAAAAAGAGGCATTTGTGAGTTCTCATACTGGATCTACATCCTCAAGTCTGTTACTTTTGTTTATTTGTTTTGGTCCTAGGAAGGAATGAATAAATATATTAACTTCACTTCTACCAAACATACAAAGAAGAACTCATACCAGTCCTTCTCAAATTCTTCCAGAAGACTGAAAAGGAGGGAATACTCCCAAACTCATTCTATGAAGCCACCATCACCCTGATACCAAAACCAGGCAAAGACACCATCAAAAAAGAGAATTACAGACCACTGTCACTGATGAACATAGATGCAAAAATTCTTACCAAAATATTAGCAAATAGAATCCGTAAAAAAAGATTATACATCATGATCAAGTGGGGTTCATCCCGGGGACCCAAGGGTGCTTCAGCATACGCAAATCAATCAATGTAATACATCCCATCAACAAGACAAAGGATAAAAACCACATAATCATCTCAATAGATGCAGAAAAAACATTTGATAAAATTCAACACCCATTTATGATAAAAACTCTCGCCAAAGTGGGTATAGAGGTAACATATCTCAACATAATAAAAGCTATATATAAAACAAACCTACAGCCAGCATAGTACTCAACGGTGAAAAACTCAAAGCTTCCCACTAAAATCTGGGACAACACAAGACTGCCCACTATCATCACTCCTATTCAACATAGTCTTGGAAGTCCTAGCTACAGCAATCAGGCAAGAGAGAAATAAAAGGGATCCAAATTGGAAAAGAAAAGGTAAAAGTGTCGCTATATGCAGATGACATGATACTATATATAGAAAACCCTAACAGGTCCACACAAAAACTACTAGAGCTGATCGAAGAATTCAGCAAGGTAGCAGGTTACAAGATTAACGTTCAAAAATCAGTTGCATTTCTTTACACTAATGATGAATCAACAGAAAAATAAACAGTCCCCTTTAAAATAGCACCAAAAATAATAAAATATATTAACTTCACTTTTAAAGCACGTGGTACCCAAGACTTGGTGTAAGCTTTCAACCTTGGATCAATGATGTTATTAAGTGAAAAATTCAAAACTTCAGTGTTTTAAACATGCTCATGACACGTAAGCAGCTCTGTTGAGGGCAGAATGCCTTCACTTAATTTGTATCTTTGAGAACAGATATTGAAAAACAAATAGGTTTAATGAACTTTTTAATTCTTATTCTTTGCACTATATTTGGTGTTACTTGACAAAAGTGACACACAGTCTTGTACCTTCTGTTACTCAACACCTTTTAATTCTAAGTTTGTTTTAAGTTTGTTTTAGGAAACAAAACAGCTTGGGTTTTGGTTTTTGTTTTTTTTTTTAACCTCTAAATCATAATGCTTATTGTTAAAAGAGAAGTCTCCTTCCTTTTAACATTATTTTCTAAAACCATTATGTTTGTCATTAACAAAGCCTCTTGAGTTTAGTAAAATCTTTCTTGTATCTTTAATAGAAGAGTCTGTAAGATTGCCTTTGTTCTCTGAAATTAAACTTTCCCAAATGAGATGATGAGAGTGAGCCTTTGTCTCAGTAGCCTTTGACTACTTAGAACCATCATGTTGAAAATGATCTTAGAGATCATATAATTCAGCCTTTCCTTTTTGTTTTCAGATTTGTGTTTATAAATACGTATAGTAAAAATATTTTAAAATAGAACCTAATTACTTTTGGATATTATCCTTAGAGCTGTTAAGAACAAAAGTCCCTCTGGAGTAGTCAGTGTTTATAATATTTCTCATTGGCATTTTCTTCAAACTTATTTATGCTAAATTGATAAAAGTAGCATTTTTCCATTAATGTGAAGAGATTTAATTCCTTCCTACCCTCAAAAAAGTTAGGAATTGTGTAAATTTCCTTTTTTACGTATTAAACTGTTTGGTAATCTCCTGAGAAGATGCTGTTGAAGTTTTCCATTATATCAGTGTGAGCCTGGGTGATTTTTTTTCCCCATTCATTGTTGATGCCATATTTTAAAAGTCAGTTAGTGAAAAATGTTTATAGAGGAACTTCTTGTTAATAGCTAAAATCTAGAAACTACTCACAGGAATGGATGCATAAATGGTGTTTTAGTCATGCACTGGAATACTATACATAAGTGAGAATTATTTTTAGAAAAGATTAAAATTACCTCAACGATATGGGTCAGATCTCAGAAGCATAATGTTAAGTGAAAGATGCCAGATGTAAAAAGTATGTATTGTATGGTTCCATTTATATAAAGTTCCACCGTGAGCAATACAAATCCAAACTGTAAGAAGTCAGGACCTTGGTTTGCTGGGAAGGGAGAGGTAACTGCAGGGAATCTGAGAGGGCTTCTGAGGTTTTGTGATTTTGTGATTTGAGTGTCGCTACGTGAATGAATTTATTTTGTAGAAATTAAGTGAGTTTGCGCACTTTTCCATATGTGTGTTTTACTTCAATAAAAAGTACCCATTAGAAAAGCCAGTAGCTCCTATTAACTGGACAATAATGTGTCTACTGTGTTTATTTAGTTGGAGATGAAGGACAAAAAGCCAGGAAGAACAAACAGGAAGCATTTCCAACACTGGAGACTGTGTTCACAAAACTTCAACTGCTTTCATATTTTGATCAACATCAGGTGACATCTCAGGTAGTCATTAAAGCAGTTTTATTACACATTTGGGGTATTTCCTTAAAAATCTGTCTCATGCAACATCTTTTTTCAGCCTTAGTTGTTTTATAAATATGTTTTTAAAACATATTTGGAAGCGTCTTCAAACTATTGAGCAGTTCAGCTTTAAATGTCAGGTTGCCTTCCTCAGAAGGACTAATTTTTATCATGAAAATATTTTTACCTTATGATAATCAACACTGCATAAAATAATGTCTATTGCAATATTTATATTATTATATTTTAATTCTACATTGCTATTGATGTGGGAGAAATCTGTAGGTGACTGAAATAAATTACTATGCAATTAAGAAACCAAATCCATTTTGTTTTGTAAATCCATTGATAGTCAGATAGATGTCATCTGGAAATTAATTAGTATTTGTAGTTGTTCCACCTTTAGGATAGTTAGGTCTAGATCTTAATGAGAACTTGGCCACTTTCTTCAAATTATAGTTGTTATAAGGACATTGTTTGATTTGAACATGATTTTGTTTTCTGTAGGAATATGTTTCAACTTTCTTTTAAGTAAAATCACATATAAATTGACATTTCTTACCTACAAAAGTAAAATAATTTAATAAATAAAAGTTATTTGAAATACTGGTCTTATAATTATTTTCACTTCTTTGGGGTTTTTGTTGTTGTAGATCTCTAACAATGTGCTGGAACAAATCACGAGCTTTGCATCAGGAACATCCTACCATCTCCCGCTGGCTCACCACATTCAACTCATCTTTGACCTCATGGAGCCAGCACTGAATATCAATGGGCTAATTGACTTCGCAATCCAGGTGTTAAGCCGATCCTGCCTCTCTCATTTTTAGGAAAGCTGATCTACTAGGCATTGTATACTTTAAAATGAACCATCCAGTGCCTTTTTGAGTAGACATTCTGAATCAGCAGTATTCAGCTAGTATTGTCAACTAGCATTTTAATTGCAGCTGTGTTCAGAGTTTTCAATTAAGTAATTATAATTGGTGGTAAAATATAATAATAGTCATTTTAAAATGTGAGGGCTTTGAGGGTTTTTTGGGGGGTCTTATTATTTTATTTAGGGAAAGGTGAAAGTTTATTTACTGTTTATAATAGAGTATATTTTAGGTAAGAGCAAAGAAAACTATTAATTTGTTCCACTGTTTTTCTTATACTTGAGTTCATTTGTTATTTTATTTTATTATGAACAGAAATAAGACTTGGTTTCTTTTGCTTATTCTGTTGGAGGTATTAATTTTGTTAATAACAAGAAAATAATGATAACCTCAATTTTATTAAAAAGGAGGGGAAAGGGAGGAAAAAAAAGTCAAAGGTGGAGGTATTCTCTGAAATTATCCAGTTCAGTACTTTGGGCCACCATAAAGGTTTGGTAACTGTCTCAGGATTAGGTGCCTCCTGACTGCATGCACCATATCTAGACAGAAGAACAACTCTATAATTTAATAAGGGATTAAAAATAGAAGCCAGACTGTAGCTGTATATGTATATGGTCCTGGGGCAGGATAAGCAGGGAGACCAAGTAGTTTTATTTATTGTTTTGTTTTGTTTTCAGGGGAGGTAACTAGGTTTATTTATTTATTTTGATGGAGGGAGTGGGGATTGAACCCAGGACCTCCTTCATGCTAGGCTATACCCTACCCTGAGACCAAGTAGTTTTAGAATGACTCAGTATATCTGTGGTTTGTAAAAATAAATGTTTTTCCTATTGTTTTGACAGCTACATTTTTATTCACTCTTTTCTCCCGTTGTAGCTCCTAAATGAACTGAGTGTTGTGGAAGCCGAACTGCTCCTGAAGTCCTCCAGCCTGGCGGGAAGTTACACAACGGGACTGTGCGTCTGCATCGTGGCTGTTCTCCGGCGATACCACAGCTGTCTGATCCTGAATCCCGATCAGACAGCCCAGGTGTTTGAAGGGTTGGTATATCCTAGAATGTTTAATTTGCAATGAACTATTATAGTAGTTTCAAGAGAAAAATAGTACTGTTTCAATAAGAAGATACAACATAGTTAAAGAATACTTGTGCCAGGAAATGTTTATCAGAAAGGAGATGAAAGCATGAGTCTGCCTGCCTGCCTACTTCTCTCCCCCTGGTTCCTACCATTTCTGCTCCCCAGCATCCCGGCTTATTGGAGATGATAAATATGTGACTGCTGCTTTGTTCACATAATTTCAGTTTCTGTTTGGAGAATCCAACACCGAATAAGCTTTGCACACATGTCATCGTATAGATTTACTTCTTCAGTTTCATTTCTTTTTTAAGTTAAAGACAGGACCAGAGAAGTATGATAAGCCGTCAAAAAACCTATTCTCAGCTCCTTTTTGTCCACTGCAGACTCCTTTCTCCAGACCTTTATATATTAAAATAAAAGGCAACTTCTTTTTCTTGTTCATTTTCTTTTTGTTTCATTTTTCCTCGTGGACGCAAAAGAAACATGGGGTTCTTTGGTCCCACAGGTTTTTGTTGGTAATGTAGCACATGGGATCCATTTGTATACCAGAGTGGTATCTACTTAACAGCTTTTTTGAGGAAGAGAGAATGCTACTACATTAATTCTAAACGTGGATTTTTTTGTTTAATTTGAAAATATTCTTTATAGTCTCAAAGATGTTTCTGTAATAATCATATAAATCAACAACTGTAACACGTTAAATCCAATTATCGTTCCATTCAGTTCACACAGGACGCTGTGTCTTAACTGTACCTGATTTTCGTTAACCACGTTTTTTCCGCCCGTCCCCTGACAGTGGAGAGAGCTCTGGCCTGGGGTTCTGGAGACTAAGTTCTCCTTTTGGATCTGCTGTGAACTAGCTCTTTGCCTCGTGGGCAAGTTACATCACTTTTTTGAGCCTCAGAGCCCTCTTGGTAAAATGAGGAAGCTGAATCAGATGATTTCTGAAACCTTTTTCGCTTTAATAATCTGAGTCATCTGTGACACCTGTTGTAGTACTGAACCCTGCTACAGAACGCAAGATGGCAGTGCAGTCAGACTCACAGACAGGTGGACGGACCACTGGTGGTTTACTTCGGTGTTGTGTGAACTGTAGCCCAAGAGGCCATCCTTCTGATTTGCAGAAAGAGGCACAGAATTGGAGTGGTAATGGTGCTTCTGAACTGCAAGTCTTACAGAGAACGTCACTAAAAAGAAGGGAGTTTTCATTCTTATTAAGATAAATTAAAATTTGTGTCCAGTTTGGATATATAAGGAGAAAGTGACCTCTAATCATGAATTCACCAAGTTCATGCCAGAAACCAGCTCATGGTTTTGAAAATGGATTTCCCAGCTTTACTGATAGGAAGAAATTGCTCCTTTACAAAGTGGCAGACTTGGGGCCCTTTGTGAATTCCCTGAATTTGTCAGTCTTTTTACTGAAGAGAGATTGTCTCCTACAGCTTTTCTTTTGTGTTCTAGTCACAGCAACTTAATTGATGGATTCCTGTCTACATATCTTCTGTATGGAGGAATTTGTTTCATTTCTCACTGTTAATGGCATTTATGAAGTTTTTAAAAAAAATTTAGTATTTCACTGTCTTAATAGAAAGCTGATTATTCAATTATTTACTATTGCTTTAATGATTAGTGTCAACAATCTGATATCTTTTTTCCTACAAGTAATGCATGGGCATATTCTCACTGTAAAAGATTCAAACAATAAGTTCTATATTAGCAAAGCAAGTGTCTCATTTCTTCATGTATTTTTCTCCTCAGATTGTGTGGTGTGGTAAAGCATGTTGTGAACCCCTCCGAATGTTCTTCCCCTGAGAGATGCATCTTAGCCTACCTCTACGATCTCTACGTGTCATGTAGTCACCTCCGAAGTAAATTTGGAGACCTCTTCAGGTGGGTAGAAGAAAGTCGAAAGAATAGGAATGAGGTTATGCCTACGTTTGTTAGTGGACCAACCAATATTGTCATCTTTTTAAATAGTGAAAGTTAACCCTAATTATATCTGCCAGAATTCATACTGAATTCTCTTTCATGATAGCTATAGCCTCCTATTCCAAATTACTGTGCATCTTTAGCTCTGATTGTAAGTTTGAGATAAACTTGAGAGAGAATATTGTAAATTTTGCACTTGCTGTTACCTCCCTTGGAGTATTGTTTCCCCACCATTTGCATACTTCCTTTCTTCCTATGTTCACTTCTCTGCCTCCTTGACCTTCCTATTTCAAATAGCATCCCTGACTCCCTGACATTCTCTTCCTTATTAGCACTAGTACCAGCAACAGGTAGACAGGTGATGGAGAAATCTATATTTGATTATTTAATGTTATTTCAGGAAATATAGACGATGAATTGTAAGTGGGGGAAGGGAAGGAGACAGTAATAGCTGGAAAAATAAATTTGGAATTTAGAAGCAGGCAAGGCAAGGGAAGAACGACCAACTACAGTTTTCTTCGCTGTCTGATACCTTGCATCCAGCTTCTCCCTAACTCCGCCTCCCAGGCACCTCTAGAGCCTGGCCGCTCTTCACGGCTTTGCCGTTAACACCATGTTCATCTCTTGGTTGGACCATCCCAGCATCCTTCTAACTGCTTTCCCTGCATGCACCCTTGACTCAATGAAGCATATTCTCAATGTATCTTCTAACCTTTTGAAACAAGAATAACTTGAAGTTTTCCAACGTCTTCTCATCTACTCAGAATAAAATTCAAGTCCTTACCTAGCCTCCAGGATCTATGGTTCCAGTCTGTCTTCGACCTCTTTCCCTCTGATCACTCCGTTCTGACCACGTGGACCTTATTGGTCTCTAAGCCCTCGAAAGCACACTCCCATCTTGGGCTTTTACACCTGCTGATACCTCTCTCGTGACGCTTCCCCGCGGTTACTTGCTTGCTCCCTTTCACAGTTCATTCCAGGTTCTGCCTCCCTGACTACACTATTTGATTTTTTTTAAATTTTTTTTTACTGAAATATAGTTGATTTACAGTGTTGTGTTTGTTTCTGGTGTACAGCAGAGTGACTCAGTTATACATGTATACATATACTCTTTTTCAGATTCTTTTCCCTTATGGTTTGTTACAGGATATTGAATATAGTTTCCTGTGCTATGCAGCAGGACCTTGTTGTTTATCTGTTTTATATGTAGTAGTTAGTATCTGCTAACCCCAAACTCCTAATTTATCCCAATGCTATCAATTATTGATAAACAGGTTGAATAGGATGCAGTGCTGACAGAATCTGACAAGATTATTTTAAATAGTGGGCCCCTCCCCCCACCCTCTGTCATTCTCTGAACTTTAGCACTTGCTTCCTGCCCCGAATGTTACATATTTATTTATGGTCAGGCTCCTTCCTAGAGCAGAAACTTTTGCTGTTTTCTTCATTGCTCTATTCCAATACTTTGAAGAATGTCTGGCTCATAGAAGGCACTACAAAAAACCTGTTGAATGAGTGATATATACCCCCCAAAATCATATTTTTAATGGTATTGATAGGGAAAAATGTGAAAGCATGACCTTATGAAATGAATTAGTTTTCAGAATAATCCCTATGGAATGAATATGTAAGTGAGTCTTAAGAAACACCTTTCAGCAGAAATGATGTAATAATCATATCCTGTGAACTACTACTTTACAGAGAGCTTTCAGTTTCAGTTTAGTTTTCAGAGTTTTCTCATATGTGATTTGGTTCTTGTAAAAGCCCTGTTTTTAGTAGTGAACTTACCAAGAAAGCCACAAAATCTGACCCCTCAAGCTCCTGCAAGGTAGTAAAATGTGTTAAGTGAGCTAATTCACATGGTGCACACTGGATGTGTGGATATTTAGGAGATCAGCTGTGAACCAAGGAGCTACTTAGGATCAGCACCTCGGGTCTTCACAGTGGTGACCTGTCTGAAGTTTCCCAGATCCAAGACATGAAAGAGAAGTGGAACTCTCTTGGGAAACCTTCAAATCAGGCATTATTTGCAGTTTGGGATTAGGAAAAATGGTGGAACAAAAGCTAGATAGGCAAGAGAGATTTCTGTTTGTATACTAATAAACCGATTTTAATGAGTGGGTCTGAAACACCATCTGTAAAATTGTGTACGGTGATACTTGGGAGAAGGAGCACCGATCATTTCTGCCTCTGGTGGAGCTGCTGCAGTGTGCCTGGCGCTGTGCTGAGGTGTTTCCACAAAGGTCTTCCGGCAATCCTGGGAGGCAGAAATGATTTTTCCTCTGAATAAACGATTGTTCCTCGTCATAAGTTAATAAATGATGAAGCCTCGATTTGAACGTAAGTCATTTTGGCCTTAAGGTGTATGTTGCTTTCATTACTCTATCAAGTATTTCTGATACATGCAGTTTTAGAAGGAAATGTCTGAGTATTTTTTTTTTTTAACTTCATATGCACCTGCAGTAGTGCTAAGAATTTGTGAGTGACCTAGGTGGCAGCTAACGTTTTATTAAAGCCTAGAAGCTCATCTGGAAAGAGTGTAATAAATGACACAGGAGGCCTAGAAATGAAGGGTGAGGAGACTTCACCATGAGCCAGAGTTCAGAAAAATTATGAGAGGATGCAGGTGGACATCAACCTGAGAGAAGTCTCTATACTAATAGAAAAGTGAGGCTGAGTCTTAACAAAAATCAATGAAGAAAAGCAGAATTCTTTTGGCTTCTAAAGAAAGACATGGATAGATTATTAGAATTAAGTGGGAAGTTGAATACTCTTCGCAGAAGGCTGTTTCTTTAAACATTTAGGGCATTGGGAGGTGGAGGAAACCAGGAAGGAGATGTTAGGGAAGGAACCAGCAAAGAGCAAAGTTTATTTTTGTTTCATTTTTAGTGGGAAAGTGAAACAAATTAAGAATTATTGCTAAGTGAGAATATTTGAAAAGTTGAGTGGAAAGTGTGGTAAGGGTTAAGACAGGGAAAGGGGAAATTTTAAAAGCACTGGGAACCATATAATGTCCATCATTTTGAATAGGTCATGGCTCCAGATTGCAAACTTGTATCCTTCAGTGACCACTGACAAGTTTTTATATAAATTGTCTGCAAAGAAAGGGTTGAAGATTGTGTTTGCTGCCGTTTAGTGGGTGGCTTTAGTCCTCTTTGCCCAGTGCTTTCCAAGCATATTTGGCACTTAGTTTTACCAAGGACAGCTTTTTAAACATGCAGATTCAGTCTACCTACGGTGAGGCCCAGAAGTCCCATTGTAACAAACACCCCAGAGGTGATTCTGAAGGAGGAATTCTGAAGTCACATTTTGGTAAACATTGAACTGAACCATCTCTGTTTCCTTAAAGCAGTTGTCAGTGGTAACCGTTTAGGGTAAAGGGTCTATATGCCTTTTCATCTTTGAGGAAATCATTCCTGGCTACTGTTTATGTAGGTGCATAAGACTAGGATGTGTCTCCTTGATCACAAATAAATTTGCTGCCAAAGCTTAATCTTAAAGTAAAAGACTTTCTGCTGCTTAAAAGAGCTCTTGAACGGAGAAGGTACAGTGTTGCTTCTGGATTTGGTATCCACAGCAAGTGGGCCAGAAGGGCGAAGTGGACGTGGAATCTGAGCTTGGCAATCAGAGCATCCTTCAGCCTCACGTGCGGAGCAGGGCTGGGGGGTGTTTTCTAATTCCCTTTATATACTTTGAATATTCTGTATCTTACTTGGATGAAACTCACCGAAACATGAACTGGTAGACCAGGCTCTTAAAAATCTCTAAATACTGCTGAGAAACACAACATGGTAAGTGTTTAGGGACAATATAATAGTTTCTTTACTCTCATAAATTCTTATCCCGCTACTGGAATTTAAGGCAGGGAGTGAACCCCTCTCTCACAGCTGCACCACGGAGCCCAGAGTAGCCTTGGCACATGAACCTCCCCTGGATACATCGTACCTAGAGGAATAGCTTTACAGGATATATGATTAGGACTAAAACCCTTTACTCCTGATGTGTCCTCTAGTCCATTTTTATTATTCTTAAGTAATAGCACTTTTCAACCACTGTTCAGAGACAGTTTTTGGAAGCCTTAGTAAATTCTTTTATTTTTAAAGCATGTAAAATGTAGAAAAGACTTAACACTAAGTAAGATTAGTGCCCAGATGTCTCATTCCTGTTTTGTTCTTCCCCCATTCAGTAACTATTGAGCAACTAGAACATGCCAGGCACTGTGTCCAGTGCTGATTATTAAGAGGTTGGAATCAAGAACCCATCATTGTGAACCTTCTCTAGGAATACATTATAGTTACTGCCATTTAATCTGTCCTTGAATGAAATAACTTTCTGGTTTAGTTTTGTTTTGTTTTTTAACTCTTCTTCTTATAACCTCAGTAGTGCCTGTTCTAAAGTCAAGCAGACCATATATAATAATGTGATTCCTGCAAATTCTAACTTGCGATGGGATCCAGACTTCATGATGGATTTTATTGAGAATCCCTCAGCCCGTAGCATCAACTACTCAATGCTGGGCAAGATCCTCAGTGACAACGCGGCCAATCGCTACAGCTTCGTCTGCAACACACTCATGAATGTGTGTATGGGCCATCAGGACGCTGGAAGGTGAGCAGGGGTTCACGGTGAACCTCGTGGTTACTGCATTGGTGCTGCTTTGTAATTAAGGTCTCTGATAATTGCCTAAGCTGACATTTGGCTTTTGTTTGCTGCTTTTTTTTTTTTTTTTTTTTCACTTTTACTTTATTTCTGAATTTACCTCTGTTCTACTCTGTGATTTCCATCTGGCTTATTGGTCTGGCATGAGATGCTCTAGATACAATCTATAAGTTATCTGACCCATTTACAAAAATATATATATAATAAAAATACAAATTAAAAATACGCATATTTTGAAAAATACTGGATGTAGGCCTGCCATTTAATTTTTTTGATGCCCTTAAAAATGTAAATTTCTATGTCAGCTTGATTCACAGGACTACAGAGATGTTAATTGGCGTCTCTACTGGTTATTGTTTGTTGCTTAATAGCATTAACTGTCAGAGAACATTTGAAGACTTATCCTTTCCCGTCTGTTCCAGTTCAACTAGGTTATTTGACAAGTGGGTTTTGGTTACATCCTTCAACCTAAGAAATGAACGCCACGTTTGATGATACTGAAATTATGTGTTTGTTAAGTTTATCATATGTGAGTCTGTTCCTTTCTTGTTACTTTTTGCCGTCTCCTTTTTCTTCTCTCTAGGATTAATGACATAGCCAATTTTTCCTCCGAGCTGACGGCGTGCTGCACTGTTCTCAGTTCAGAGTGGCTGGGAGTCCTGAAGGCTCTCTGCTGTTCTTCAAACCACGTGTGGGGGTTTAATGACGTACTTTGCACTGTAGACGTAAGTTTTCTTTTTCATTTAAAAACTCCACTGTGCCATTATATATTTAGTTAGTGGGTACTTTTTAAAAATTGATTCTGACTTTAACTGAAATGGAGTAAAAATGGTTTTTTTCCTCCCAAAGCAATAAGCCGGGGTATGATTGCCAAGGATTAAGTAAATGAAAAAAAAAAAATCGAAGTAAATAAGATAGATAGCCTAATCTACAGCAGAGATGCCAAGAGTTTCCTTATTTGTTAGCTGAGATTTTCTTGTGTGTGGTCTCCTCAGTGCTGTTTGTTTGTAGTTTTTACCGAGTGCTTTGGGTTCCTTGTGGCACAGGGCATAATTTAGCTAGAGTAGTTCACATTCTGAAGAGAACCACTTTGTTGCTTTACGATGAAAAATCATCTAAGAGCATAGGTTCTGTCGTGCCGCATCAGGACGCGCAGGCTCAGGTGCAGAGCGGGGCCCAGGCTTCCTTGGTGACTGTGTCTGGAAGTGTATGAAGAGAGAGCGCGTATGTATCGCAGATTCCCTCAGCTGTCACGTTGCATCCATGGTGTGTGAATTTCTTAAAAGGTCATCTCGGTTCTTTTTTTCTGCCTGTCACTCCCACCGCTTCTTGGAGTTATTCGTGTTATATATTTGTATATCTCACGGATAAAAGAACTTTGTCCATTTTAAAAACTGTCTACCAGTTGAAGGTTTAATTCCAGTTCTGGTGTCTCACGACCGGTGGACAAGCCTACTCCCTTCTGTGGGCACCTAAGATTTTATGTATATGTAACACATGTGTGTGGCCTGCTTTTCCAGACAGAAAATGACCCCATTTTTATCTTTAACATGATTCCTTAACCTCTCAGTTGTTTTTTGTTTCCCTTTAACTCCGCTTTCCTCCCTCATCTGTAAAACTGAAATTAATAATAGTATGAACCTGACCGTGGTGTGCTATTAAATGAGGTGACCAACCTACTCACTGGCATACAGACGACTTAATGTGAAGGCTGCTGTTATAGCTGTTTTTCTCATTATTTTCTGCCAGAGTCTTGTGAGATCTGTAAAGCATAGAGGAATTAGTTTTCCACCTCTTTCTCTTCTCTTTCTTGCATTCTCTCTCTCTCACTTACCCTCCTTCGCTCTTTCCTCTTTAAATTTAGAGGTCGGGTGAAAATGTTCAAAGTTGTTTTTAAAACTAATTTAATTATGTTACAAAGTCGTTATTAGTTATTCCTGAAAGGAACTTCCAAAATGTGAATAGGGCTTGTTTTTCAATTAAAAGAACCTCTTTGTTTTCTCTCGCTTCCTAATGGTCCTACCCTGCAACGATAGATTATAGTGCATTCTGCTAAAATGGTTTATTTATGCTACATCTTTTAGGGATTTCTTGATTTTGCTTTTTTGTTGTTTTGTATTTCAGTGACATGTACTCAAGGTAAAGCTTAGCATCTTCCTGTAGCTTTGGGATGTGGGCAAACCTCATTCTTTGTGTTACAAAGTAGAAAGAGGCCTAGAGGATGGTAATCATAAGTTATTTCACTCTGTTGGTTCGTTTTGGGAATTGCGATCTTATTGGTGTTGCCTACATTCTCTTAGATAATAATCTTAGATGTTACTGAAAAGGGTGTTAGGTATTAAAACGTGTCAATGTTTTTCTTGAAGGTGAGTGACCTTTCATTCCATGATTCATTAGCTACTTTCATTGCTATTCTGATAGCACGACAGTGTTTCTCCCTGGAGGACGTCGTGCAGCACGTCGCTCTTCCCTCTCTCCTAGCCGCAGGTAAGGCTGCATCCAGGCGCGGCGGTGCTTGTTTGACTGTTGTCTGGTACAGTGGTTTCTAACTATTATGATGCAGTGAAAGTAGAATTTAAGGGGACTTGCATTGGGCAGTGATGTCACATCAAGGTAGAGATGGTAGAATTATAATAGCTGTTCCAGTGTTCCTATGGAAAAGGCTGGAAATGACTCTTAGTACCTGCTTTTAAGGAGGCACTTAGGTTCCTCGAGAAGCATGGCCAGTGCTGTGCCTTACTTTTTACCGTTAAGGAGCATTGATTTATTATTCCAGAATACGTAAAGTAACAGAAATGCTGAAGACACGTTCTTGGGTACGTTAGAAAACTCGCTCTTGAAATCCCTCTCTCCTAGCTTGCGGAGATGCGGACGCTGAGCCTGGGGCGAGAATGACATGCCGACTCCTGCTTCATCTCTTCCGAGCTCCCCAGGCCTGTCTGTTACCCCAGGCAACTGGTGAGCCGACAGCTGGAAAATCTTGGATGTTGTTTTCATTTGGAGCTATAGGTTCTAAACTGACCGAGTGGGCCGTCCATTCTGTAATTTCCTTCCTGGTTTCGGTGGGCTTACTGCGAGGCAATGAGGGAATGGGGTTCTGCCACTGGGAGGGGCTGTCAGCACCTTTCACTTATGTAATGTCAGGATGTATTGAGAAACTCACAGCAAGAGTTAATACACAATAAAAATACCTCTGCTCTTCAGCCAAGCGGTGCTGGTGGGCAGCATGATCTTCCAGCAGGTCCTGTATGTGTTCTTAGGAACCACACCGTGGTGGCTTAGGGCAGTGGTGATTCATTTGTTCTTACTACTTAGGTAAAAGGAGTAAGGTAAGGATTCTAGGGGTGTTAGTGCAAGTCTGTTCCTAAGGATCATTTCTGTGTGTGTGTGAGACAGACAATCAGCAGAACTGGTTAAAAGTCCTGCTAACTTTTTTTTTTTAAATACATCTCAAAAAGAGCAAAGCCATTGTCTTAACAATGAAAAAGAAAAGGTTAAGTAAGGAGTACTTGGCAGTGTTTCTTAGTGGGTCCATGAAGCTTCAATTAAAGCTGGCTAATAGCAATTAAGCACCCACAGTCTAACAATGAAAGGCCCTGCTGACTGTAAACGGTTACAAAAGATTGTTAATGATGGTGATGAGACTATTAAGGGTTTGTTGTTTTTCTCATAGGAAAGCCTTTCCCCGGAATAAGATCATCCTGTGACAGACACCTCTTGGCCGCTGCTCACAACAGCATTGAAGTGGGAGCTGTGTTTGCTGTCTTAAAAGCAATTATGATGCTTGGTAAGACTATCCTGGCACTCAGCTTGGTTAATCACCAGCAACTGAGGCAAAATAATTTGTATTCAGGTGTAACTCTGTATTAGTAGAAACTTTTTTGTTTGTTCTCCTGGAAAAATTGTTGGCTTTTTTCCAGGTTCATGTTCAGTTAGACTCGGAGGAGTCTGTCCCTTACCTGCAGTTCTGGGGGAATTTAAAAATAATACTTTTTTGTGGCATTTTTAACTGCAGGACATCTCATTCTGATATAATATAGATCAGTAGACCCACAGGGTTGTTTTGATTTCATTTATTGATGGAAGTCACACTTTGTGATGGACGCAGTTGACTTGGTAATCTATTTAAAGGTTTAAATTTCATATTATAGTCCAAGAGTAGAACACCAGAAAATCCAGGTTTTGACCTTAGTTTTTCTGCTTCCATCGTGACCCAGAACAAGTTTATATCTGCCTGCCTTTTTTTTTTTTTCCGTGAATCAGGTGGTAATTGTAGTGATACTGATACTGTTGATAAATCAATATTAAATTATCACAACTTCATTTTCATTTAATTTATAATATCCAAGGCATCTTGTATCTTTATTGATATAAATTCTCCTAGAATTTTCTGTTCATTTACAGTGCAGTACCTTAAGATACTTCTTTTCTGTAGATTATTTATGATTTGAAAGATTAGGAAGCCTTGAATTCACATTGTCTAATTTCAACTTTGGGTACCCTCTTTTGGTCTTGACTAAATGAAAGTTATTTCATGTTCCAAGGAGCCCCCTTTGATTAGAACTGCAATTACTGAGGGGATAGGAATTGTTTCAGATGAGTCTTAAACGTGTTTGAGAACACACCCTGACCCTTTCCGCTCCTCCTTGAAAAGTGTTATTTGGTGATGAGGAAGGGCAACAGGGTTTTCATAAAACAAACTATTAAAAGTTGACCTTCACACACACACACACACACACACACACACACACACACACACTCCTTTTGAAATGTCCGTGGACTTTGTAGTAGAAGGGGACAGGCAGAGCCATGTGGAGGGCCACACCCTCCCTGCTGAGCTCAGGAGCAGGGGCTTGTGGTGGTCTACAGCCGACATCAAATGCTCGTTTCACTAAGATTGCTCTGCTCTGATTATGTTTGAAAGGAAAGCTGGCTGGTCAATTCTATTTAAAAATAAATGTATGGACCTTGAAGTCAGGGACTCACTTTTTTACTGCAGTATCTCTGATGGCCAATAGAGAAACTAAATGGTAGGTTTTTACTAAGCTCATGTTGGAAGTGTGAATGCATAAGTGATAACCATTTTAATGGCAGAATCCAAGATGCGTACCATCTAGACATTATCCCCTTGATTTGTAGGTCTGGTCCAATCCCAAGTAAAATTTGCCAACCTCATTAAATATCCAAATAACTGTATTTTAATATCCATGCATAGTCACCAGTGTTTTTTCTTTGATTGCCTTCCCTTGACTTTCTAATTGGCCTCAGTCTTGGTAGACTCTATAATAGCTTCCTTAGTGATGGGGGGTTCTTCAGGTCTGAGAAGTCAGGAGCAGGCTTGCTAAATGTCAGCAGAGCCTTGAACAAGGCAGCCACTGAACACTGTATTTCTTGTATTGTCTCTGCGATTGCAGAAGTTTCTGGCACAGCCTTCCAGACCTTCTCTGTCATTCTAACAGCTAAACTGAATGAGGATCTCCTAGACTGGCAGAAGTGTTTGTTTCTTTGTTTTTGTTTTTACAATTGTATTAACCTCACCACGTCCTTATCCATGTTCCCTCAAGTCCTGTCCGCTGGGATCTATTTTGAGTTAGAGAGATAGAGCTGTTTTATAGAATTTGGTTTCTAATTTCTGTAGTAGTTTAACTTAAGGTGTAGAAATAGTTGTTTATATCACCTAAGATTGGAAAAGTCATGCTAAATGTTGGTACGTGTAGAATTTGGCCTTTGTTTCAGCTCTATTGAATTAAATAAACTTCTGTGAGTCAAGTGAGCTTGGTACTTATTGTATGAATATATGAATGAGAAAGGTATGATTATACGTAACAAGATATCAATGAGTTGAAATGTATTGTTTATTCCTTCCCTCCTCCTATGATTTTATAATACTCACTAAGCAATTCTGATTTTTTGAAATTTTTTCAGCAGGGTCAAAACTTTTTCTTGGTTGACCTGTGGGTTTTAAAAGGCTTTTTGCACTGACCTGGGCTTGGTTTCACTTACAGTGAAGCGCTGAGGGCCTTGTCTAAACTCATTTGTTGGTTTCAGAAAATTTTCCTGTTCTATGCTCATGATTCTGTGGGTGAACAGACAAGACTTTGGAGGCTCTGTTGCCATTTGGCAATCTTTATTATCAAATTCTATTATTTTCTCCCTTTTAAAATATGGCAATTATTTGTCTTTCATGGCTAGAGAAGATGTCTTCTTTCTAGCTATTCAACCATTCTGCTCAGTTCCCCTCTCCCCACCCCCAGAACTTTGTTATGAGGAAAACACTTTCCTTAGCTTCATTTTACTGAATATGTTAGAGATTAATCAGCTGAGGTTTTCTAATTTGGATGTATATGGAGAGGAAAGTGAAAGGCATGGGTTATTCAATGAATGCCCTATTTTCCAGGGCTTCCTTAGTATGCATTGCCCTTTTCCATCCCCAGGGAAATAAATCTCTCTTGTCAAGAAGTTGATAGTAAGGTGGGCTAAGGCAAAACTTTTCTCTTGACCTATGGATAGAAAATAAGTCATTGTAAGAGAAGAAATGGAAAAGGGACATCTAGAAGGGTGAGTAACCCATTTTTTTCCTTGTCTATAAGTCAAATGAATTTGAATACATTCGTGCTTGAAATATTGGTGAAATCCATGTTCTGTGATTATTAAGTGTGATTCCTAATGGCCTTTCCAAGTTTGGTGAAAGCATACTTAATTCTGTAAATAAAATAAAGAATGAGTCTTGAACGTGCTTTTTCTTTCCCCCTCATGTCTGGTGAAACTTCTCTGCGTTCTAGCATTGACTCTCCTGATCCATTCTCTCTATTGCTGAACATCTGGCTGTGAAATGATGATCCCATTCACATGTTTTAAATCCCTGAATGCTTGGCTCGTTTATTTTCCAAATATCTGGCAATATTTTGAACTTCTGTGATTTTGCTTTTGTGATTCTGTTATTTAGGAGATGCCAAAATTGGCAATAACAGTGTCAGCTCTATAAAGAATGACGACTTTGCTGTGAGGGGTTTACGACGGGATGGGAATGCTGATGACATCTGGGCTGCCTCGCAAAATTCAAAATCCTGCGGGAAAAGCATTTCCATAGAAACTGCCAATTTACGAGAATATGCTCGATATGTACTGAGGACTATCTGTCAACAGGTACGCTTCAGATTTAACTTGCCTTTGACTTTGGCTGTGTAACTGTTCTTTTGGAGAGAGAGGCCCAGTATAGTAGGAAACTTGTACATAGATGGTTCTCTTTTTCCTGCTAACTTTGTTTTGAAATAATTTCAAATTTGCTGAAAAGCTGTCATCATGATAAATGGCTCTAGTATACCCTTTAAACACTCATTTTTTTTGCGTATTACTATATCTGCTTTATAATTCTATTTTTGTGTGTAAATGTGGATGCGTATACTTAAAACATTTTTTGTTGTTGTTGAACCATTGGAGATTATGTGAGATACATTATTCTACTTTACTTTTCAATACTTCCTCCTTTATTGATTAATATAAGCAAAATACAGTTATCAGGAATCAGGATATTTAGTATTGGTGCTGTAAATTTTTTCTCACCTATGGGCCGCATTCCAATTTTGTCAGTTTCCCAGTAATGTTGGATTTGTCTGAAGTTTCCTGTAAATTAGCTTCAGATTATGCATTCCTGGCCTAGATACCCCAGAAACAGGCTGTGTTCTTCTCCGGTAATCACATGCGAAGGCACGTGATGTCTATTTGCACCTCAGTGGTGATGTTAATTTTGATCAAGCTGTCTCCATTGAGTGGTTTTTTGATTTTTCTGTTGTATAGTTATTATTTTTTCCCTTGCAATTAATAAATAATTTTAGGGAGACAACTTTGAGACAATGCCAAGTTTTCTGCTCCTCATCAAACTCCCCCACCTCCCACATAGCATCCATTTGATTCTTGTCCAAACCAGTCTTTACGGTGATGGTTGCAAAATGACTTTTCCCAGCTCCTCTGTTCCCTCCACATTTTTGAGTTTGCATTCTACTCTCAGGTAGAATCTACCCTCTCCCTCCCTCCCTGCCATTCCCCTTCCTCCTTTCCTTCTGTTCATTTGTTTTCTGTATAGATCGTAATATACTGTCCTTAGATATTTTCATGTTCAAGTTGTCCCAGATTTGTTCAGTGTATGAATCTTTTCATACTGGCTTTTGTGTTATTTTGACATACATCTCCCCGCCCCCACCCCCACCCCCGCGTCTTTTTTTGAGTAACAAGTATTTTCTACTTTCTGGCCTGTCTTGTACTTTCCCGGTACCGAACCTGGAATTACTCATTCCTTCATGGAACGCCGAAAACCAAGATCTGGGCACTGTGTGCTTATTGCTGTGGGCAATGTGTGGGCAATTGCTTCTAGGCCCTTTCAGCAGGAAGAGCTAGGGAAAAAAAAAATCCATCGGCATAATTGTGTGTGTGTATAATCATGAGTTTATACTGATACCACCAATGTCAATCAAAATGCACAGATTTTTGTTTGCATTCCCCCATTCCATATTATTAATTCCATATTAATTACTGCCTTCTTCCACAGTAAGAACCCTGGCTACCAGTAACATCAGCCATTTGCTCTTTTGTGGAATTCTGCAGTACACTTGAAGTAGTTTCAGGATTACTGCACCCACACCACTGTGAAAAACAAACCTACTGCAAGAAGTTGAGGATTTGTTTGCAGTTCTGTTTTCCCTAAGGGTTTACAGAATTGTGTTTAAAAGTTCTTAGACTTTTCTCCTTCATTGTGGATGTGTTATTCACTTGAAATAGAATTGATTTCATTTATATCTATATGCATTCAGTTTAGATTTCTTTTTCTACCCTGGCTCTGTTTTTAGAATAACGTACTTCCAAGAGTCAGCTAGCAACAAGGTGTACTCAGAGATGCACGCCTCCCTCCCTTAACTTTTCTACCCTGTGTCCTCCCTGCTCTAGGTGATTGAGTCCATTATTTTCTGGTTTATCTTTCCATTTTGTAGAAATTCTCCTTCTTTATTAAAAAAAAGATACACCATATATACTCTTTTTCACTTTGCTGTAGACATAATGTTGACAGGGTCATGTTTTTATTAAGGGTAATTGTAACCATGGTAAACGTTAGCTATTAGTCATATAGATATTGAGAATATACTGAGTTGTGCCTTGGTTTCTAACTGTGGATGCACACTAGAGTCACTTGGGGAGTTTTAAGAAAATTTGATGCCTAAAATATTACTGGTGTCTGGGTGACATTACCTGAGATTGATTTAATTGCTCTGGTATGGGGCTGGAGCTTTGGAATTTTAACAAGCTCCCCAGATGATTTTAATGGACAGCCAGCATTGAGCCATTGGTGTAGTAGTTAAGCAGGTTTCATCTGAAATAGATCTGGGTTCAAATTTGGCTCTGGTACTGTTAGTGATTTTTTACCCCATTTAGTACAAGAGTTTGCCTTTGAAAAAATGGTAGAGAATAGCTGGTAGAGGTTTGGATTGGTGGAAACTCCAGAGGTCAGTTAGCCATATGCATCAGTAGCCTTAAATTTTTGCTCTCCTCCTTTACCCAGCAACTGCGTTTCTATGAAATTATCCTAAGTAAATAATTGTACAGAGAATAGATGTGCACACATAGTTATTTATAACAGTAACATTATTCATTATGGCATCCAAAAGAAAGATAATTTTATAAATGCTATGCTGGGTTCTGTTTCTTCAGTGGAATATATTATAATGCATCATAAAAATGATGAAAACATATTATAATATAGAATCATTCTTGTTATATAGCAAGTTTAAAGAATGATTACAAAACAGTACTTAAAGCAAGGCCCCATTCTCCAACTGAAAACACATACCAGTATTTTCTTTACTTAGCTTTCTTTTCTTTTTTTCCGGCACATTTCTTTTTTTGCATTCCTTATTTAAAATTTTCTGTAACCATGGTTCCACTTTGTATTTTTAAGATGTCAAAATGCTAGAAAATTGGTCTGTAAGTCTGTTCCCTCCTACTTTTTTCATCTAATATTTTTTTTAATGGGAAGATTCCTGCCCGCTTTATTGTGCACCATGACTTTAGTACATGTTACATACACGGATAGTCTCTGCCTGTCAGTCTCACTGCTGTGTTATTTTCAGGAATGGGTAGGAGAACACTGCTTAAAAGAACCTGAAAGATTATGCACAGACAAAGAACTTATCTTGGACCCTGTGCTCTCAAATATGCAAGCACAGAAATTATTGCAGCTTATCTGTTATCCTCATGGCATTAAAGAATGTACAGAGGGGGACAACCTACAAAGACAGCACATTAAACGTATTCTTCAGGTGAGTGATAATCTAAAAGATTGTATTTTTTCTCATTTGACACATTTTTCTGTGGTTATAACCAGAGTTATATGTGTCACTGTTAACTAATTCTTAAAGTCAGAATTAATTGAAGTTTAGAACTCCCAATTTTTTGTGTAATTGCCATGTTTTATTGCTGGCTAGATATACATGCTGCAAATTGTATACAATCATTGTATAAGTATTGGTATTTTAACTCAGTGCTGTATTTACATGAGAAATAAGCTTTGTAGGGGATTGTCTTAAATACATTATTAAAAAATACTGAAATCATTTTGTAATGGGATTAGTTAGATAACTTTTGGGAGAAATGCTTGTCTTCTTTCTTTCCCGTGCCTAACTGAGTGAGGCACATTATTTTAATATTGCTATTTATTTCTTTGTGTCTATAATGAATATCTGTAAGAGACTTGGAAGCCTTTTGATTTATATAAATCCTTTGTGTGGAATTATTCTGTTTTTTGAGAGAGGGAAAACTGCAAGGAATTATTAGATTTTAAGATATATTCAATATTTTTAATGTGTTAAATCCATTTTCCCCAGAATCTTGAGCAGTGGACACTGAGGCAGTCTTGGCTGGAACTTCAATTAATGATCAAACAGTGTTTGAAGGACCCTGTGAGTACATATTGAAAGCATGTATGTCTATCAAATTTTATGAAAAGCTAAACCACATTTGAGGGCAGCATAAAACACATGCACGCTGGTTTTCTTACGTCCAACTCCAGGGCTCTGGTTCGGTGGCTGAAATGAACAACCTGCTGGACAACATTGCAAAGGCGACAATAGAGGTATTCCAGCAGTCCGCCGACTTGAACAATAACTCTCCTAATTCGGGTATGGGCCTCTTCAACCCAAACGGGATTGGAAGTGCTGATACAGGCAGCACAAGACAGAATGGGATAAAGACATTCCTAAGGTATTTTTTTCTGTAGTTTTATATTGCTGTCATTAATTTTTCACATGTAACTGTACCTTTTATTTGCACAAAGCAGTTTTTCATAAAGCTGCAGGAATGTGGAGAAAATAATTACTTGCAAGTGTCGATTGTCATTATTTAATAAGTTAAAGGGTCGTGCTGCTGAGGTGGGTGATGTCTTGGCGTTGGGGATATTAAGTCAATCAGGCCCAGACTCCTTGGAACCACAGAGGGCATCTGGGATGGATGAATTTCTCTGCTGTCCCTTGAGGCTACTGTATTCCATGGCATTCATTATGTAGGAAACACTCTTTCTGCCGTCTTTATTAATTGGCAGTTTTGCTCAAATGATAATCACAAAAGGCAGATTGACTTGTATTTCATCATTTTGGTATAAAGTGTAACGAATGGATTTTAAAATTTGGAAAATTGGTTATTAACATGCTTAAGCATAATCAGAACATTTCCTATTTTAACCATGACAGAAAAGCGTATTACTCTTTGGACAAAAGGACTGTCACTGCTCAGAAAGCCAGAACCGTGGAAAAACACTTTTATAGATTATAAAAAAAGTTTAGTGACAGTATCCTCTCGGCACCCCACCTTTTATTGCTCTCCGTCAGTGACTGAAAATTGTGTGCAAGTGTCTGGTATTTGGATAGAGGAAAGATCGTGTAGAAATAAAAGAGAAGAATTTAGACTAATCGGTGTGTCTTGTGCATCAAAGTTATGCTTTGGAGTTTCCGGTGGAACTGCGAGAGCAGGGAGAAGAGGATGCCTCCTTGGGAATAACACCTGTTTCTGATTTTAGTTCCTCCGAACGCAGGGGCGTGTGGCTGGTGGCCCCCCTAATTGCCAGGCTGCCGACCTCTGTGCAAGGAAGGGTGTTGAAAGCCGCTGGGGAGGAGCTGGAGAAGGGACAGCACTTGGGTTCTTCCTCAAAAAAGGAACGAGACAGACAAAAACAGAAAAGGTATGGCTGGAAGATGTACTTCTATGTGAGGGTTTAAAGAGCAGTTGAGAAAATCCAAAATCCTACAGACATCCACGCTCATTGTACAGAGTCCACAGAAATTTCATCTTTAAATGGAATTGAAAATATTCTGTTAGGCAAGGCTCTGTTCCTAAGAGATTCCAGATGATCATATTTTGTACACGAGTTCTCAGCCCTGCCCAGATGCCCCAATTACACTGACGAACTGTTAAAAATCCTGACTTTTCAGCCCCACTTGCTGAATCAGATCTGGATCTCCCCTTGGTCCCTGTATTCAACAGTTAATTTTTTTTCTTATTATTTAAGTATTTATGTTGAAAGCCATAGAATTATAATTCTGTCATGCTGGGCCCTGAAATAGTTACTAATATTTTTAATGTTTCCGGCTCTTGTTCTAGACTAGATACTAACTTATAAGCCTTCAAGTTTAATGTTTTCTTAAGTTTATGCCCCAGGAAAGGTTTCAGATAATTATACTGGAAAACTGACCACGTAACAAGAAAGAGCAGAAGCACACTCTAATGTGAAAGTGTGATGGATTTAGCACCCCAGGAGTGGAAGGATATAATGATACTTCCTAACGTGGAAAAACAAAAGCTCTGAACATCCAAGTGTCTTGTCCCCTAATCACTCATAATTTAGGAGCTGCTATTTACGGAGCCCTCATGAAATGCCAGCCCCTGTATAAAACTCATGTACCTACATGAACTTTTAAAGTCTCACAGCAGTCATATGTGGTGGGTGCTCATTATGTCCTTTTTATAGATGAATAAACTGAGGCACTGAAAGATTAAGTAAATTTCTCAAGGACATGCAGCTAAGGAGGTATAAAGCTAGGGTTTAAACCCCAGTGGTCTGGCCTCTGAATCTGCCCTCTTAATTAAAATACATTTTGATATTGACCTAGTTTTGTATGTATGTTGTTTAATATCTGGTTGTTTCATCATTGTTGCCTGTATTTATTAACCAACCAGATGACTCAATTTTAGTTCTCAAAGTTTATGATGCTATGTCTGTTGCCTCACTTCCCACGGCGGGGACAGATGGTATTGCAGAGTTTAAAGATGTCTCTTCCCAGGTCAGCCTCTCTCTGTTCTGCTGGTGGAAGATGAAGCAGATTGAAATATTCTGATCTTGATCTCATTTTAAGAAATTTTTATTTCCAGCGTAGCAAAGTTAGTCAGTGTGATTTGTCAGTTGTTTCTGATCATTGAAGAAATAATACTAAAATGCCAATTTTTAAAATGGAGTTTTTTAACCAAATGTCTTCAAACTCTTTTACAAGTCAAGTCCGTGGGATGTGGCGGAGCTGCGCCCTAGAGGACACTAGCAAGCCTGCTGTTTCTGGAGCCCTCAGACCTGGTGCTAATCTTAGCTCTGCCCATGCCTGCTATTTGGTCCTGAGAAATGTGCTGAAAAACAAAACAAGCACAACCATCCTAGAGCCTGTTTCCTGGACCCCAAATAAGGATACTGCTTGAGAGAAATGTTGAAATTTTTCATTGTATTCTGTGTGTCAAGTGATTTTCCTCCTGATATGTATCTTTACATTCTGTTTACTGATGTCAGCGACACATTCTCTAATCTTTGCACCCCCTACACACTCACATGCAGTATGAATGTAAGTTTGGGAATGCCTTCAGGGGCAAGAGAAAATATTAAATTATTTAGAAGCATTACAGTGGCTTTTAATCACGTTAGTTAGAGATATGATTTAACTTTTCAGGTAGCCTTGGCTGTTTCGTTCTCCACTCCCTTTTCAAATAGTAAAATAAATAAGAGCCAGTAACCCGAGGGCAGGAAATCAGTGTTGCCCAGGAAGTAATGTGTTCTTTCTAACTAGATCTGCTGTTATTACTTCCTTCATAGTATGTCTCTTTTGAGTCAACAACCATTCCTCTCACTGGTCCTTACCTGCCTTAAGGGACAAGATGAACAACGGGAAGGCCTCCTAACATCTCTGCAGAATCAAGTTAATCAGGTAAAGTGCAGGAGAATATTGAGCCAGACAAGTATTTTTCTAACGGCATCCATTTGTTCTCCTTTCAGATACTGAGATTAAACTCATAAGGGCCCAACAGGTTTTGACTAGATGCAGGAAACATAGTCCATATCCTGTCTCCTGCCTGGCATTCTGGTCACCACGAGATGAACAACAGTGTCATATTAATTATGCGTTGGATGAGTGCCTGTAGACTATAGAAGTAACATCTGCATACTGCTCATAACTTTGTCGTCTCTACTGCTCTCCCGACCCTGCCTCCTGGGAGAGGTGCTGGAGCAATCTGTGTTGCAGGAGGCATGGCCATAAGACAGACAGACCTCTCTCCAGGTCCTCAGCTGAGTTTCCACATAGCAGGCAGGGTCTGAGCTTGAGCTCTGTAGCTTCAGAAACTCAGTTTTACTGCCAGAGCCAAACGGATGCCGGTCAAGTGCACAAGGCACTCACTTACAAGTCAGAAGTCATTTTGGTTCATTTATAGAGAATCTGAACTTGGCTTTTCCACCAACCACAGTTCTCCTGGTCACTCTTTGGGGCACTCGTTTTCAATGCACCACAAAGAAACTGAGTGATCAAATTGGAATTAGAAAGTATAGAATGGAGCAAAGTGGATAGGGTGGTCCTGTGGGGTGTTTAATCCTGCAGTAGAGCCCAATGGAGTGTCCTGTGGGGCTGTGGTTCCATGACACTGTGTCTTCTTGAGTGGTCCTGGATGAACACGAACAAGTCACTTGGTCCTCTCGTCATCTCCTACCTTTTGGCGATGTGAGATCTGCTCTCTACACAGCAGCCAGAGGGATCCTTTATAAGTGTAAACCACGTATTCTTCCAGTACCCAGAATGCTGCAGTGTTTCTTACTAAAACAGAATAGAAGTTCACTGTCTGGTTGTATAAGGCCCTGCATGATTTGGCACTGGCTCCCACCTCTGCCTTGTTTCCTGCCAGTCATGGCCTTGCCCACTCCATTCTTTTCAGTGTCCGTGTTGCTGTTCCTTGGACTTGCCAAGCACATTCTCGTTACAGAGGCTTTGCGTCTTTCCTTCCCTTCCCTGGAAGGCTGTTCCTAGTTATTGGCATGGCCGCCTCCCTCACCTCCACAGGTCTCTCTCCGCTCAGATATCACCTCCTTAGCCACTCCCTGCCCTCCACTCCATCACTCTGTAAAAGTCAGACCACAGTCATTATCTAGCCCCCTGCCCTGATTGATACCACATGTTCCAAACTTATTTTTATTTGTCTCGCTGCCAGAATTTCAGCTGCATGACACCCTGTGACAGCCTGTGTGTTTTGTTAAACTGCCTTGCACCTTTCACCTGCCTTAGGGAAGGTCCATCCGTACCTTCTGATGCGATTTGCAAAGTTCTTTCCTTTAACTGTGCAGTGCACTTACAAGTCCATCTGTTGGTCTCAGTTACTTCTGCATGTGACTCATTTCAGCTCTTTTAAGATGATTCCTATTAGGAGCCATATTTCAAAGCATGGCAGTGTGGGTTTTTTTTTTTTCCTTATGTCATCTGATTCTGGGTGTTCCCTTCTTGTGGTTTGCCTTCCTAAGCAAACCTTCCCTTCCCCAACATTAGTCTGACTCAGGAAGCACTTTCTTAATAAATTGATATGCCTTTCAACTGATGCCCAAGATGTCACATTTTTCAAAATAGCTTACGTAATCCTTATCAAGAAAGACAAGTCTAAAAGGTAACAAGCCTCCCTTCAATGAAATATCAAAATAATACATTCGCTAGGATTCACAGCATGTCCCTAGAAATATAAGACAATATAAAATGTAATTTTATCTATCTTTAGCTTCATACTTACCTTTATAAGACCAGTGAAATGATAGATTAAAAAAATTTTTTTTGCCTTTTTCCATTTTATTAGGTAGAATTATTATAGTCTAACTGCACATATACATTATATTGCACATAAATACATATATATAATATACTGCAATTTTTTTTTTTTCAGTTTATATGTATGTACTAATCATTGTTTCTAAGAACAGATTAGAACTTTAGCTTTTTAAACTTACGTAGTTATCAAAGGAATAAAGTACCTTCATTTTTGTTAATGCTTAACTTGATGGCCCCCTAAAGGATTTTCTAGGACTTAGGATATGTAATTAGATAAGATTTTTCTTAACTGGATATGTAATTAGATAACAAAGAAATAACCAGATTTCTATCTGCTTGGAGGAAGGGGAGGAAAGCTCAAATTTTATTTTTCCCTTGTTTGTTTATCTGTTAAACTAAGAAGTTGTTTTTGACTATCAGTAAAAAGCTCAATTTAACTTTAAATATGAGAGGAATCAAATTTTAACAGGGAAAACAAGTTTTGTTTTTTTTTTCCTCATTTAGATTTTAAGTAACTGGAGAGAAGAACGATACCAGGATGACATAAAAGCTCGGCAGATGATGCACGAGGCACTGCAGCTCCGCCTAAATTTGGTAAGAGACTCTTCTGGCGTTTTCCCTCCATTAAACTTAGCTAAATGTGACAATAACTCCAGCTCTCCACTCCTCTCCTACCATGGTCACAGTCCCTGTTACAAGGTGCCTCTCTTCGCTCTCTTTTCTACTTCCCTGTCTCTCTAACCTTCCATTTTCCCGGCCTCTGTCCTTCCTGTCTGGTCTGGCTTCTAGACAGCAGGAGGTATTTTAGGCATTGGGCTGCTTCCTGCACCGCACCCCTAGGGACCTCTCTCATTCTTTTTCATTTGTGCCAAGATTAGGTCTTAGAGGACTACTGATTTGAGATGAGTGTAAACTTTCACTATGCTTATTTTAAAACCATATTAAAATGTCCTTTAAGTCAAAATGTTATCAAGCTTTCCATCAAATTGATCATAAAGACAAATCCTGCAGGGAGGTTTCACAGAAATTTAAGACTCCTTGCCCATTACACATTCCTTGGAATTTTTCTTTTATCACTGCACAAACCCAAATAAAAGCTACTCTGGATGATGGCTTGCCTGGTATTTGATATTAATTCCCACACGTGAACCAGCAGACCTGGGGGCAAGCCTCCTGCTCATCATTACTTCTGTGTTACAGGATATGCCTAAGTGTTACTATGGCAACAGGCTTAGATTCAGTAGTAATTGACAATGCAAAGTTGCAGATAAATCAGATTTCCTGGTTTTGACCTATTCAGATTTAACTAGACTGAAATGGTACATCATGAAACTGGATATCATGAAAGTTTAGGAACAAAAAAAGAGCTGGTTATACTAGCGTATAATTCATACTAATGATGTGTCCACACTCAGGTACCCCTCCCCTCCCCCTTTATTTGAATGACCAATTCCTGTGCTGATGGTACTAGAAAGAGTGACAAACTTTTGGCTGCACGAAGTGATGGAGGTAATATTTTCTCTGTAACACTATGCAGATTTTGTCACCGTGTTTTTTATGTGCTAGGTGGGAGGAATGTTTGACACGGTGCAGAGGAGCACGCAGTGGACAACAGACTGGGCCCTCCTCCTCCTTCAGATCATTACTTCTGGAACTGTTGACATGCACGCTAACAAGTATGTTCTTACCACTTCACGTGGACTTTACTGCATGCGTGCATGGTGGAAGCTTTGATACACTGACTACAAAGTCTTCCACACCTTATTTTCTTGGGTACCTTAAAAAAAAATCCTGTGCCTTAACTGTCAGGTATAAAATAAGCTACAAGGATGTATTGTACAACATGGGGAATATAGCCAATATTTTATAATAACTATAAACGGAGTATAACCTTTAAAAATTTGTGAATCACTATTTGTGTACCTGTAACATATAATATTGTACGGCAACTATACTTCAATTTAAAAAATACTGTATTTTAAAATAAATACATTTAAAAAAAAAGAAAACTTAAAAAAAATTCTATACCTTAAATTAAAAAGTTCAGTTAGTTAAGAATGTCTTGGTTTTGCTTTAAGGTGAAAACATTTTCTTTCTCCTCTTAGTGAATTATTCACAACAGTTCTTGACATGCTGGGTGTTTTAATCAATGGAACACTGGCCTCTGACCTATCAAATGCATCCCCAGGGGGTTCTGAAGAGAACAAACGTGCATACATGAACTTAGTAAAGAAACTAAAAGTAAGTTTGTGGCCTGCCTGTATTATGAGCTCATATTATTTGTGGATTTATTATTTAGTGCATGTTATTTTATTACTCCTTAAATTAGATGTTACTTATTGCATTCAACTTAATGTAATGTGACTATTTTTCTATTGGCTTTACCTTGGCTTCCCAGTACCCAAAAGTTGTAAGTATATGTAGCTTGAAGATTTTTCATAAAAAATCATACTCATAAAACATTTAATTTTTTAAGGAACTTCAGAAATCCGGTATCAAGTATGTAACCAAAATGCCAACATTAGATTGAGGAATAATTTGACCTTCGACTGGCAGCATGCAGTTGAAAAATAAACATTTGCACTGATATTTCTAAATTCAATTCATTTAACTAGGCACTAACACAATCTTTGAAATAAACTGTAAACAAACAATTGCGGAAAAAAAAAAATCAGCATGTCCAACAACTTTACTAACAAAATAGCCAGTGGTTACCTTGTGGTCTGACCCTGGATTGGAGGACGTGTTCCGAGCTGCAGCTCCTGCCTTCTGATTGCAAATACTACTCTGGATTTTTATCGTTTCAGCACAGCGATGTTTATTGTGTAACGAGGGTGCCTGTATATGTGTTCTATTTTCTACTTAAATAAGAGAAATGAAACATACTACTCTCAATGAGAGCTGCCCCATAGACCAAATTCAAGGTTAAAGAACATTCCAGCTGTAAAAACGGAAATGTTTCATAGAGGAACTTCCTTCTTCTTAGCTTTTGCCTTCATTGTCACTTCTGGCCCACTTCTCTCTCTCTCTCTTTTTTTTTTTTTTTTTTTTAGAAAGAGCTGGGAGACAAACGATCAGAAAGTATTGACAAAGTTCGACAGTTGCTACCTTTGCCAAAACAGACATGTGATGTCATCACCTGTGAACCTATGGGTTCCTTGATTGACACAAAGGGAAACAAAATTGCTGGATTCGACTCTATAGATAAAAAACAGGCAAGAGTAAATGTTTGTTTCTCATGTATATATATAAATATATGAACTTACAAAAGCAAACTACATTTTCTTGTCTTCCTAGAGGGCATGTAAAACATGTTAATTTTATTGTTTCTTAATTTTTTAAAACATAGTCTTGTCATTTAAATGCAGTGGTTCTTGACATTATCATACAGACAGGCCAAATCTTTGAAGATCTTCATTTAAAACTGTTCTGAATTTAAGTGAATTTCTGAAGCCCATCAAGGGAAAACTAAGTGAAAGCTTAGTGTAAAAAAAAAAAGAAAAAATAGGAAAGGTCAGGTTTGATTTTACTGCAGAATTGGAAACAGAATACCTTTAGTAGATGATAAAAATTTTATTGATGATAGTCTTCATGTAGTAAGCTATTTTGAGTCAACAAAATATTTTATAGTGACAACACTTTATTTTCTTACTAATTTAACAATGTTTAATGAACACTTGTGTATATAAGATATTAGGCAAGTTTCTCTAAAATATGAGAAGAGGGGTCAGTTATTCTTTCCGTGAACATGGAGCAACCATAGATCACTGAAATCACAGAGCGGAAAGGGTTCCTACCCTTAGCGGGGAGCGGACAGTTACAGCCTGGTGAGATTTGTATGTCGTGGAACAGAGCGTGCGGGGACCCAGAGAGGGGGCCCGCACACACAGGTGAGCGGTAGGTAGTCAGAGCGGGTTCCTCAAGAAAACTGACACTTGAATCATTCTGGAGGATTAAGAGTTAGCCAGGAGGTAGGGCACGGGGTGGCACAGGCACAGGGAAGCGTTTATGCTCTTGGGAGGAAAGTGGTTCTGCAGTAACGGGGTGCCCTGAGTGCTGATGCCTGCACGGCTGTAGAGGGAGGAAAAGCTGGAGTCACGGGTAAGTTGAGTTTGCCGTGCTGGTGGGCTCTCCAGTGGTGACACATCTAGAAGCCATTTGTATATGTGCTCTTGGTCTAATGTCAAGGCAGATATTAGGTAACTGAGTGTTGGTGTTGGATGAGGCCACCCGTGGAAGAGGACCTATAGTAGGAGTAGGAACATTGATGTGGAATGCCTTGAGCAGTTACTTGTGGGGTCACTTTGAAGAAAAATATTTTCAAATTGGTATACCAGGGTAAGTACCAAGGGACAGCACCAATTAATGCCAAAAATAAGAAGCTTTTATTTTCAGAAACAGAATAGCGCTTTGTCTTCTAACCTCAGCAGAGATAAGCTTGAATTGAAGGACTTTATTTGTACCTGTTGGTGCAGGTTAATTCTACAATAATATTACTGAACTGTTTAGAGACTGCCTGATCAAGTACATGAAAGGTGCCTGAATCAAGTCCACACGTGTTTGAAGTTAATTTGATCCCAATTAGAGGCTGAATATAACTTGACTCCTAAGTTTTATCTTAAAAGCAATAAATAGATTCCAAAGGTTTATAGTTTACTACAGTAATTTTTTAGAAGTATTTAGCAGTATTTTTTTAGAATTAAAAAAAAACTGAATAAAAAAAAATGCCACCTACAGAAAAATACGCTGGACTATCTGGTGTTCCAGCCTGAACAGAGTGTCATGTGGTATAAAGAACCATAAAACCAGACTTAAAGGTCCAGATTCTAGCTGCTGCTCGCAGTGATCCCGTGTCAGCCCAGACTCATTAGCAAGCCCGTCTGCCGTGTGCTCGGTTCTCTGAGGCCCCCGCCAGCCAGAATGTCCTCTGGATCCATGTCTTAAGCAAGCCTGGCCTCTGAATCAGGGAAAGATCGGAGCATGTGGTCATGGCGTGTCATTTTACCACAGGGTCTCCAGGTCTCTACGAAGCAGAAAGTGTCCCCATGGGATTTGTTTGAGGGTCAGAAGAACCCTGCTCCTCTGTCCTGGGCCTGGTTCGGGACCGTCCGAGTGGACCGAAAGGTGGTCAAGTACGAGGAACAGCATCACCTCCTCCTGTATCACACACACCCCATGCCCAAGCCCCGGAGTTACTACCTCGAGCCGCTGCCCCTGCCTCCCGAAGAGGAGGAGGAAGAGCCCACATCTCCCATCTCTCAGGAACCCGAGAGGAAATCAGCTGAGCTGTCAGATCAGGGAAAAACCACAGCCGATGAAGAGAAGAAAACAAAGGGAAGGAAGCGCAAGACGAAACCCAGCTCGCGAGCTGATGTGAGTAGGGGAAGCAGAGAGATCTCTGGCATGTTAGCATCTCGTAGAAGGTTTACTAGTTCCTGAATTCTATCCCTAGAAACATTCCCAAGATTAGTATAAGCCCGTTTGTAACAGTTACCCTGACAAGGCTCAGGGGTAACTGATGGAGTGGCACACAAATGGTGACTTGCCACAGACGACAGAATCCTAGCTTTTGATTTTTCCTCCTCTACTTTTTATAACTTTGTTTTATTTTAGGCTTTGATTGTGACTAATATTCATTTATCAGTGCCTCACAATTTCTCAGATTTGAAACTTGAATTTTTTTCGCCTATAACATCTCTTCCTCTTACCTATTTTTATTATGAGGCATGTCTAAAATATTTTTTTTTGTATTTTGAACAGTTGATACCTGTAGTGAATTAACGTAAAAACTCTGTTTGCTTTCCTTAGATGAAACTGCATCTAATACATCCAGTAGGACGTTTCTGAGATTTCATAGTTTACCATTCCTCTTACTCTCCTGTATATTCTGTTTCTTTACCACATATTTTCAGAAATTATATGATATAAAATAAACATAATTTAAAATAGTTTTATTTTTGTTTTCCTGTTAGCCTTCCCTACCTAGAGCAACATTTTCTGAAAACAACAGAAATCCATGAGATGGTAATTTAAAAATAATTTTATAGAACTAATGTGTAAAATATCTTCCCAATTAAATTCACCTCAAAAATACTCAAGAGGGAATTTGAGACATTTTTCTATAAAACTCAAGAGTATTCTTGTTATACAGAGGAAAAAATATTCATAATTTGGTGTTCAAACATCATGACTAATTATCGTTCACCTATGTCAAAACCAAAACATCTTTTCCTAGCTGGTAGCTTGGTGATTAATATTATTCTAGAAATGACGACCATCACTTTTGGGTGCCACTGGAACATCAGTGCCCCCTTCTTGTATAGCCTTCCTGCCATTAGTTCTGTGTCTTGAAAAAGATGCTTGGTAAGATCAGACTGCCACTCCCCCACATCTGGGTCTCCTAGCCTGCATGTTCACATGGATGGGTTTCTGTTCTTTAAAGATGCTTTGAAAGACCTAAAACTCCTCTCACTCCCCACGTGGGTCCTGGTCCTGTCCCTTTCTCCCACACTTCTCCTGAAGCTGCCTCTTTCCAATGGGCTGTATTACAGAGAACTGAGATTTTATTTTTCCTTCATCCTTCAGGACTAGACGAGAGCAGGAGGGACTTGAGTAGGGAATTGAGGTCTTTGGGGGTGATCCTTAGAGACTTTGCAGCTGCTGTAAGGAAGAGAAAGCCCTGGGCAAGCGGTGTGGTGAGGGGCGGAGGGGGACTGCACCGAGAGGTGTCTGCTTTAGAGAGCCATCTGGAAAACTGCAACTAAGACCAGAGACTGGCTTTAAAGAATCGTGGGCCTTTCTGGCATAATTCTTATCCAGGTCCAAGGTATCAGGAAAGCCTTCCAAGATGAAGTGATCAGGGGTCTCAGCAACCGAAGATGCTTTTGCAGCTGTGGGTGATGGTCAATACGGGTATTCTAAATGTGCTTTTAGTATTTTAAAAACAATGTTCAGGAAAGATCCCTTTCCATCTTCCCCCCACTGTAGCCAAGTAGATTTTAAGTCCAGGAAGCCAAGTAGATTTTAAGTCCAGGTTTTAACTTAAATGAGTGTTTTGCAGAGAATATATTGAGACTCTTGCCTTCTGTTTTCCCCTTTGTCGAAATAGCCTTGTCCACTGGGGTAGGGGCTCCCTCAGATAATGTGATCAGAAGAGTTTGCATTAATTACATACGTGGTGTGTGGAGTTAAGTCACTTTTTTTTTTTTTAACTTCATGTTGAAGGAGTACCCGCAGAGCAGCATATACCGAGTGCCTCCCAATTACTCACCTGTCTCCTCCCAGATGGTGCACCACCCACAGTCCGCCTTGTGGGGCTACAGCCTCATGGGGCAGCCCCAGCAGCCCGGCTTTTTCCTTCAGAACCAGTCTCTTACTCCAGGTATGTGAAGAGAGAGCGAAGTCAGGTGTCTCTGAGATCAGAGATAGCCTGGGGTTCTCTTTGCTATTAAACTGAAACCTCCACAAAACTTGCCGATTTCTAGAACTCAGTGCACATTTCTGGAATTCTCGCTGCTCAAGATGCTTTCTTCCTCTTCTAAAATAAGGTTTCAAGTTACGAGTTGAGGTACTGACTTTGGAATTTTCATCCGGTGTTGGAAGGAAATTAGCCATTGATGAAAAATCTAAGTTACAAAATATAAAATCACTAGAAGTTTTAGGTTGTGAAATTCATGTACACTTTTATCAGATGTAATTCTCATCAGCGCTTTAAAAGATTAGACAATATTGCAGTGTCTTTTATTGTTTCCTCATGTGATGAATTTTGAATTGCTTATACCGTGAAGGATCTCAGAAATTTGGTTCAACAAATAGATTTAGATGTCAATAAGAAAAGCAGCCGTATCCACAGTAAATGTTAGTACTGCTTTGAAATTTTTTTAGAAATCTCTTAATTAGCAGTGAATTTCATTTTTTTCTGAATGAAAGTTTGACTGTTTTTACAAAACAGTTGATTTTGAGATCTCAGTCTGCATTTTGTTAGGATGTGCCATTCGAACAAATAATACTTTTCCTTACTGTATTGTGTGTTTTACTGTGATTTTTATTATGAGTGTGATGTTTTGAAGCCTGAAGAACATGTTTGATTCTTGGTTTACAGTAGTGCGGAATCTGTATCTTGTCCTCTAAATGAGCGGTTAAGAGGGCTGGTCTGGGAGTCAGTTCTGTTCGGGTCTGGCTCTCCCGCTCTCTTGCTGTATCGTCTCCACCAAATCTTACTTTCTCTGTGCCTCAGCTTGAGCATCTGTAAAGCAGATGTGCTAACTTGCACCTCATGGTGTGGGTGGTTCCGGTATGCATTCAGTGAAATGTACTGAGCGTCACAATGGACCAGACCCTCGTCTGGTTGTTAGGATTTTACAGTAAACAAAATGGATCAAAATGCCCATTCTCTTCTTAAGGATGAAATAAGGTTTATATTGCACATACATGCATATATATAATTTAAAGTAAATTTTTAAAAATATAGCATCTAGAAGACAGCCTGACACAGCAGATATATTCATATTCAGTAAATGATCTTAACATGTGCCTACCTCAGGGCTTTAGCACCTGCTGGCCCTGCCTGGAGTGCTCTTCCTCACAGTATCTACGCTCACTGCCTGCCTCCTTCAGGTTTGAGGAGGCCTGCTTTAAGTTGCAAACCCACCCTTTCCCTGCCTGCTCTGTTCCCCTCCTCGTCTTTTGAGTTTCTTCGTATCAGCATCAGCACATTTTATAGACTGAGACATTTGACTTACCTCCTGGTTTATTCTGCCTTCTCCAGAAAGCAAGCTCCATGAGGGCAGGTATTTTTGCTGTTAAGTTCACTCCTCTATGCCCAGAACTTAGAACAGCATCTGGCTTGTGGTGGGCTCTTAAAAATAAGTTGTTGAAGAAATGAGCATAGACTACCAAGAGCAAACCAGACAGTGGTAAATGTGGAAAATAATGTATGCTCGTCCTCTCTTTTGACTTTCTCGTTAATTCCCAGGGCCTTGTACATTTTTTTTTTATTTTACCATTTTTATACCTTGTAGATATTGAAATCAAACACAAAGAATGTCTATAAATTGAAAGCTAAATATTTTACAAAGGCATATACCCTTTCCCCCATAGAATACTATAAAAGGTGTTTGTAAGTTGAGCAACTTTAGATATTAGATAAGTCTTAGGTATCATGACATGTAACCAAAAAATGGAAGAAAACAATTATGAGGATTTTACATGTGTGGATTAATAGATTTTCATAAAATTATGAATGCTATGGAGTTGAGGAAGAATATGTACAGTGTGCTTCCATTATATGTAGTTAAAAATGCAAAACAGTGCCCTTACACACACACACACACACACACACACATACACACATACATACACACAAACACATCTACACCTACAGCTTAAGCATCTTTCTTTTTCTCATGTATACACACAAGTATCGTAAAGTTATAAGGAAGTATATGTGCATAATAAACACCATTTGGTGAGAGAAAGGGAAAAAATTAATGAGGTAAAAATATACAGAGAGCTCCAACATGTTTATTCTATTTTATTTCTTTAGTTGATTTAGAAGTATAAGATTATAGAAAAGTTAGGAAAATTAAAAAAATGTAGGCCATCGCCTAATTTTCAAAAACAATCTCCCTTATAAAATGAGTCAACAATGTTTTGATGCATTAGTATATTTCCAATTCTTCAACAAAAGTTACTCATATTACTCAAACTGACCTCTTACCCTCTCCCAAATGTTCTTCAAATGCCACTGAATGACTTCGTAAATCATATTGCCGATTGTGATACTGAGCCTTTAAAGAAGGTAGACTTCCAGTGAACAGCATTAAAATGTTTCCATCGTTCAACTTGCTTTAAAAAATGATGTAACATTTGTAAGGTATTTATATAGGGGTTTTCTTACTCACATACATTTGAGGGATATAAACTATCTGGTGAAGGATTGGCACCTAATTTGAAGCCAGCACATTTTGAAATTTTTTTTCCCTCTTAAAGTCATTTGACACATTATGTAGGCAAATATGGTAATATTTTCATTTTTTTAAGCATCACTATAATTAACGTCTCTTGTTTATTTGACTTACAGCCTTCAAAAAAGATGTTTTTTGTCTTTAGAATCATGACATTTGAAGTTTCCAAGCATTTCAAGTTTTTTAAGTATTTTCATGCCTTTCTGCCACAGAACAGGCATATTAATTTTGCCATGGTAAAGAAGCTTAAATACTATGAACTTGAAAAGGGTTTACAATTACAAAAGGGTCTCTATGCCTGGCTTAGGACACTTGGCAAAATACACCAGGAAGGAAATACATTTTGTGCAAGTGATGTGCTTGTTCCTGAGAGCCTTGCATCATTTAAAACCCACACGATTCTGAAATTGTGCCAACAACTCTGCTTCTCAGACGTTTCACTTTATCAACCGAAGTGGGTCCTCTGTGAAGCCATTCAAATATTATCACCCACTGAACAGCACCCTCCTCAGCCTTAGGATTTGCTGCAACTCTTAACAGATCTTCAATATTTGCAGAGGGTGAGGCAGTGCCTTCCTTCCCATCATGCTCCTAAAGTGAGGCTTAGAAAGTGAGATACCCATGTTTTGATAAAATAAGGCAAACCTGTTGCGTTAACATGCACAGAAAGCTCCTCCTTCTGGTTGCTTTGGTAGGTGGCTCCAGACTGGACCCGGCAGGCTCCTTTGTCCCCACCAATACCAAGCAAGCTCTGTCCAACATGCTGCAGCGGCGCTCGGGGGCCATGATGCAGCCGCCCTCCCTTCATGCCATCACGTCCCAGCAGCAACTGATACAGATGAAGCTTCTGCAGCAGCAGCAGCAGCAGCGGCTCCTCAGGCAAGCCCAGGCGCGACCTTTCCAGCAGGTTTGTCCACCCCCAGCAGCGTGGTCCTGCGCGTTTCCCTGGTCCCTGTAGCTGGGGATGCGTGGGGGTGTGTGACGTGTCCTGCCTGGTGCGCATCCCCGTGGACTTGTGTGAGTGCAGGTATGTCTCTCCTGTACGGGTTTATAAACACTTTTCCTCCCTGGCAGTTTACTGTTGCCAGTGACCAAATAACTTGAAATGTCTTAGGTTCATTCAAAGTAAGCCTAAAACGAAAAGAAGAGCTAGTGCTTTTCTAGTCAGTTAGAGGCTGTAGAACTTTTATCCCTGAAGTGACCTGCTCTGAGCACTCATTCCCTGTTATAATTATCTCCCTTTTCTGTTCTCCTTTTAGTTCTGCTTTCATGGATTAGTATTTGATTTCTGGCTTGGAGGTGGTATCTCAGAAGCCCTGATGTTTCTTGGGTTTTCTCTGCACAGACTCTGAGTCTAGTGCGGACTTAATAGGTGCTACAGAAAACACAGGATACACTACATATAATAGTCAGTATATGGATAGCTTTAGTTCTCGATTTATATTATTTCTCTTTTTATGCCCTGTAACCCACTTTTCTTTAACTTTTTAGATGGCAGTGATTATTCAACAAAACATTGGTGAAAGTCACCCAAAACTTAGTATAGACTCATAAAACCCACGAATCTGTACATATACAATAAAAAGAGGGAGGTGAGAGTGTGACTTTTTTCTTCTAGTTTCTCTATGCTTCTTGTGTTTTCCAATTTTTCTTAAAAAAAAAAAAAAAAAGGCACGATGGTGGTGATGGTGGTGCTGCTAGCCCCTGTTACGGCACTTACTTCTGCCAGAACGCCTCAAAACACTTGGCCGTGTTGATGATCTTAGCTCTCACAACAACCCTACTATCCTCCAAGGAAGTAGCCAGTCTTCCCGTTTATCCTGCTCTGTGACAAACCACTGACGTTCAAATTAGCAAGAAATTCTAATGCTTTAAAAAATACTCTTTGTATCTTGAGTAACTTTCTAGCCATACCTTCACTGTAAAACTCCGGGGCACTTCTGCCTTCAGTCCACGCAGTGATTTTGGGGGGGTGAGAGCAGTAGGGATAGTTATGCAGTCTTAAAAATGCTTCCTTTTTTTAAACCTGTGTTATAAGAGGGACAGGAGAGAGGAGTCTAGTTTGAAGTGCAAGGGAATACAGACAGCAGTGACTACGTGCTTGCCTCTCCCTGACCCCTCAGGGAGAGTCGGTTGCTCATACTCCCTGGGTGTCAGGAAAGATGGGTCTAAGTTGTTTCTTACACAGGAATGATGAGGATTTGATTAAAATATTTTAAAAGCCTTGATTTTGCTTAAGAAAGCAGCATATTGAGAGCCAGTTAAAACCTGTGTGGGATTTTAGCACTTCTTGGGGATGAACAAAAATAGTCGTACCACTGTTTCAAATCCATATCAAGAAAAAATAATTTACTAGAAGTCGAATAACCATTCTACTAGAATAAATTCAGCTCCCTTTTAAAAGTAAGTTAAGCCTAAGTAAAATTTACCTTCCTAGAAGTATGTTTATTTCTTCCCATCTACCTTTTTATCACAAGGTATAATTTGACTTATTACTAACCCACTTTCAGACTGCTACTGTTGAATTCAGTTTTGAATTTCTCTGAGTGGTTCCTAGCCCTGGGCAGAATCTCCCTGAGCCATTCATAGAATATGTTCGCTTAACTTGATTGAGATAAATTTGTAAGAAAGCAATCGGTTGTAGGCTACAGACGATGAATCATCAGGGTTTTCATGGCATTGAAGAGGAAGCTTGCTGACAGAGACAGAAATGATGTGCTCAGTTACAGCTTGTGGTTTCTGGTAAGAACACTGGGTTATCAAACCCTGGAGCAGGTGCCTTCACTGTGCATCCAAATAAAGGACTTAGGTGACTTGGTGAGAGAACACTGAGTCAGAGCCTTCCGAGGTTGTTAGCTCCTCGGCACGGGTGAATCTAGCATCCTGGAAGCACGCCTCCTGGATTGATGAAGCCCATTTCAGTTGAGCAGCCAACCCTTTTGTCTGGTAATCGTTCTACCCGGCGGATATGGTATGGCCTTGGAACTCACTCTTTAGCAGTGTATTTCAAACATACAAGAATAGAAAATAATATCACAAACACATACTTACCACCTAGTTTTATTAAATAATAAGTGTTCTGCCACATTTGTTCTAGCACATTTAAAAAAAATAAAACAGTACAGACATGAATAAGGCCCGTGGTCTCCTCTCATTTCCTTTCTTTCCTCTAAAGAGGTAATCCTTACGATGAATGTTGTGGGGGTTTTTTTCCTTACGAACGTTTTTATATTTTTACTACATATTTTTGCATCCATTGACATAAACATGATACAGTATTACTTTCAGATCTGAAACTTTATATGATAGTCTTACACTTATATTGTTTTGTGACTTTTTAATTTTGACTAATTTTGAATCATATCTACTTTGTTACACCTAATTTTATTTTGTTGTCCTGGTTGGATTGCTATTCCATTACGAGTATTAATATTTATCTGTTCTGTTGATGGTCATTTAAGTTATTTCCCATTTTTGATTACTGTTAACCATGCTAGAGTAAACGTTTTTGTACATCTCTTCTGCACATGCGGAGTTTTAGGGTCTGGAGTTGGAAGTGGAAATGTGGATTTGATCGCGAATTTGATTTCTAAAGTGGTTGTGATTCCCATCAGTTGTAAATGAGTTGTTTTCCTTTCTTCACATCCTCACCAACCCTTGATATTATCAGACTTTAATGTCCTCATTCAGAGCAGGTGAAATGGTATTGTGTGATGACGCTGTAATTTGCGTTTTCTGATTTCCTGTGAGTTTAGGTGTGTTTTATAACTTTACTAGCTATTTAAAGTTCTCCCTTCTGTAATTTTCTGGATTGTATAATTTGAGTGTATTTCAAAATGATTTGGTTCTTATTTGGTAAAGGTATGCAAAATAGTCTTGTTGAAACAAATCTTGAGTTTTAACGATTATCTTTAATGCATTGACTCAGAGAGTATAATTTATATACATCTCAGCAACAGAAATGAACTTAGTAGGACAATGAGCTAGTAAATGTGTCCTAAACCCTGTCATTTGGTTCCTTGGCTGGAAACCATGTCCAGGAAAGTGGATGCTCTGCTTATTACTTAATACCTGGTATTTCTGTTTATTTGAATGATGAGGAAGTCGACCATTTCATTTGCTGAAATTATGAGTGTGCAACTGTTAATGATCCGTAAGATAGCTTACAAAGCTTGATTTTTATGAGCAGGGAGAAGATTGGGGTAGCAGGTGAGAGAATGAACCACTAAGACAAATGAATATTTGCAATGAATTATGTACCTACCCCTAACATGACGAGAATAGGTATTACTTGCTTGGGAAATTCCTGTGATTTCTAGTCCTTAGTGGAGTAAAATACCTTTTCAATTAGGGTTGAGAATTTTTTGCCTTATCTCTATTTCTAAAACGCAAGTTGAACAGAAAAATTTTAATATCTCAGACAAAAGGTCACTTAAAATCCATTTATGAAAATGAGTAAACAAGGGAGTCATTGATCTGAGTTACAGGAGTTTTTTTCCCCAGCATGTAGTTCCCTTTTTCTAAGTAATTCCCCATTAGCATGCAAACACTGGTGGCACTATGAATATCTGTGTTCTATTTTGGTTGATTGAATGTGTGGTGAAACTGATGTTCTGCTTTCATGGGCATTTACTGGGTTGGAGCTGTCTATCCTCCAATGGTATGTGACCTGTTCACTTAATGTCTTGTCTGCTTGATGTGACCCAGTGTCCTGAGCTCTCCCCAGCTCTGGGCTAGGAAGGAATGTGGCGCTCTTTTCCTTGCACTGGAGCACCAACATGCCTTAGTTTCAAGAAGCTGTCTGGGTCTGATTGCGCCCCCAACTCCTTGTATGTCCTCATTTAACCTCCAGGTTGTGCTGTTCCATTAAATGACTCTTGCCATATTATTTGTGACCCAGCCGATGGTGATATTGTTTGGCATATAAATTAATAAAACTTCTTAAGGCCTGGGTTTTTAAGTCTTGACTCTCTGAAACATTGTTTTTAAAAGTGAACTAATTCATATGTATTTTGGCTCCCCACATCATTAGGCTAAACGATCTTATCTGTATTGTCTGCCATTTTCTTGCTGTCCCCTTTCTGTAGGACTTCTGTAACTCTGCTGTCTCCCTTCTGGAAGACTTTGACAACATAATGGTAACACCCCTGCTGTCATTCCTTTTTCTTTCTTTTCTTTCCTTTTTTTTTTTTAAACTTTTATAGCATTACTCTTTGAACATCAAAATGAGAAGCGGGTTATTCCTCTATAGCTGGTGATAATTACAGTCCTCATTTCACTCTTACTCACTTAGTTTATGTTTGAGACTGTAACACAGAATCATGAATGCATTGACCATGTTCAGCTTAATGGAGTTTATTTCTAAAAGTTGTCCCCTTTGATTGCGTCATGATTTTCATCATACATGTGTATGGTATAGAAACCAGCAGACATTCATGGCCTGGGCTTGGGACCATAGACCAGTTCGTATACCTTCGTCTCAGTCCCAGTTTTGAGCTCTTGCTTCTCTCTGGTAACTCACATCATTAGTAGGGGAACGCATGGCATGCTGACTCACTCACAGGCCAGTGCAAGATAATGAAAACTGTGGTTATGAAACATGCCCTTCTCATCACATCCCACTCACTGGTTCTTCCTAAATTCTCAACAGAACGCATCATCTCTGTTTTCTTTCCGGTATGGAGGAGGTGTTTTTTTGGGGCATAGGTCTTGTGCATGCATGTCGTAAGATTTCATCTCTACTGCTTTGCCTGGGCTAGCTAAGAATGCATGTTTTGCATTAAATTACTTGTAGGTTTCTGTATCAGGTAGCCAACCCACAACATAAATCCAAGAAGCATTAGAATAAAAAAGAGCACACATCTCAGATGTGAATGTAAGTCAACTTGTTTCACTGCCAATTTGATGGGTAACATTTTCTATACACTGGTGAAAATATCCTTAACTGCATATACAAGTTTTGAAAATATTCGTTATGAAATACTGTTATACAGGCAATTTTTTTAGTTCTTTCAGCAGAGGAAAATTTGGAGACTTCCTTGGAATCAATTTTTCTATCCATTTTTCTTTACACTTTTAGTATACTGAGAGCAGGCAAGGTTTTCGTTTATTTAAAAACTTGAATTCAACTTTGTCAGATTTCAAAAATATTTTGAAGATAGCTTATGTTTGCTGTAGGGCATTTATTGTTCGAGATAATAATGAAATTTGAATAAATACAATTTGCATTAATTATTGATTGTACTTTTTAAAAAACTAGACAAAGTATTTTGTTCAAGTATTTAACATCAAAAGGTAATGTACTTTCTGTATTCATTCAGATAAATGGAAATGTGTATATATATCTTCACTGTCCTTTTCACCATTCTTATTTTCTTTTAATATTCACCAGGATTAGGAATTTAATGAATGTATATCCTCAACCAATCAATATGTTATATTCATGATTTATGAGCATATTAACAGAACATATTGTGAAGGTTTATTTTTGTATAAAGTGTGTTTATTTCAGAATGAACCAGTTTGTTCCAGCCGTTCCTGTTACTGTTAATTAATTCCCAACAAAGTTATATTTGATATGAAAGCTTTATAAAAGAATCAAGTGCAACTGGTCAACAGGACCTCTCGCAGAGTTTTCTGGTATCTGTTGTCTGCAATCAGAATACACTCGTATAACGTGCTGACCATAACTTCTGGGTCACACCATTTGTTGTTCAGCCTTGGGCACCATTACTCAGTACCTTCCAAACCAGTAGTGGCAAATAAAGGCCATTTTGCTAGGTGACTCATAAAACGTTACCCACACTGGTTTTCATTGGGTGACTTTTATTTTTGTTCCTAAATCAGCATTTTCAGAAACAGAGTCACAAAATCTGGATGTGGTTTTTCTGGTACAGCTTGTCTCTACTTGAGACCCTTAAATGCTATTGGAAAGTTACTAAATAGGGATTTGAGAAAAAGCATTACTAGTGGATGGGGTGGATGGAAGATTCCTCATCCTGACATGCTTCTGATTGCATTGCTTACTGTCTGCTAATTGGAGTTAGAACCAATTCTCCTTTAGAAAGAGATCCTTATATTTTCTCAGTTGACTGAGAGAGTGAACTAATGAAGGGAATAGGGCCCAGAAGAATGAAAATTAACTTTGAAGATGATTTATCAAAAATTATTAACTTACTGGATGCATGAATTTCAAATTATGCAAGAGGTTTTGAGTCCACTCTCTTTGAGCTCAATAATGTCTCTGGTGTCATTGAAAATAAAGCCATCAAAGAGAGAATTGTTCCTGTAAAGGCCAGGAAGATGAATCAGTATTGTAAAGCACAACTTTCTTAGAAGTTTTTAGAAAGTGGAAATTTTTGAAAATATTACGGATTTATATTTCCTACCTAGAGGCCAGCCCAAAGCAAAGTGCGTGAAAACAAATGCAGGAGAACAAACGTAGGCATTAATCTCAAGTAGCAATCCAGAGGTGGGTTCACGTAACTGTCAAAATTCCCCCGCTAACTGTGGCTTGTTCCCTTAGCACCTGTAAGTTGGGTGCTGGAGCCAGGGCACAAATGTGTCTTATTTTCTCTCTCAGTGATGTGCTCAAAGTCACGTGGCACCTGGCTAGACACAAATACTCCACCAAAAACCAGCCTCCCGAACTGCCGTCTCCACCCCCAAGAATAGGAAGTTAATGCTGCCTCTCCCTGTTTCAGTTAAGCAGAGTGTATTAAGAGGGGGACTTGAGCTGCTCTCCAGATAGTAATGCAGGCAGAAAGGAGAAATCATTATAGTGGCAGATGCTAAAAATTAAATTAAAAAGTGAGTTTTTTTTTTTTAAGTGAGTTTTTGAAACAAAAAATGCTGCCAAAAAATAGGGGCAATTGGAAAGCACTTGGTAAACTAATTTATGCTGAAATAATAAATCCCAATTTACCTTTGGAACTCTTGTTTAATAGATAGACTAAATTAAATCTTAGATTGCCTCAATAGATATTTATTGAGCCCTTCCTGTATGCCAGATGCAGTGTTGGGAACGGATTAAAAATAAATAAAATAAAGCTTAGGAAGTTTTCTGAAAGTAATGGATAAGTAGATTACATATAACTAAGGCGACCAGAAGTCATGATTTGCCAGGCCTGGTCTCACTCTGCCGCCTCTCCCAGCCCGGCCCAGTTTCTTGCTTAAATGCAGCAAAACCATTCCACCAACATTTAAAATTTTATTACTAAATTTCAGTTTTTAGTTTTCTCACTTCTTCCCACATTTTGGTCCCCATTTAAGCATTTGTAAAATCTTTCAAGTTACTAAAGAGCATCTCAGTCAGTCATTTTTTACTCAACAGACTGAACTGTCTCTACACATAAATAATTTGTTCCTGGCATTATTCTGGGAAACCCAGAGAACAGCAGGAGTTCGCTTCAGTTTGGCAGAGGAGATGAGTGTTTTTCATTCAGGGCAAATACGCCTGTGAAGCCCTTGGGGAGAGCTGGCCAACTTGAGGTGTTTGTGATTACTTCAGGGAGGGTGCTGACTCCTAGGATTCTTACCTACTGTGCTTACGTAGTGAGTTGGGGGGAAAATGATGATGGGGGAACATAATATATTGACACGTAAACCGTTTACCTTTAGACTAAAAATGGTTCACTGAAGAATACGTGAATTTTAGAGTGTAAAAACTGATTTGAAAATTTTCACCCCCTCCTTGCTTTTTTCAAAGTTACAGTGTTTTTCCTTGAATATTAATTTTGTAATTTAAAAAAATGTGGATAGTTTAAAATTCATAGTTCTTAAATTTGAACAGTCTCAACTGTTATTTGTCATTAAAAGGGTGTTGCCCAGTAACTCGGGTATTTACCTTATTAGAACTCTAGTTTCCCCTCACACCTAAGTTGTAGTTTGTTTCATAAAGTTCTTCCATAGCAAAGGAATAGTGAAGCTAGAGAAGCTCTGTTTTCTGCATCTGCACTCAGCTGTCTCATGCGACCACATCTGGTTTCCCTCAAAGCTGAAAAAGGGCACAGGTATTTTAGACTACTTAAGGATCTCAAGATTCTAACTCACATAATTCATTCATTTTTCTTCTGTGAGAATGATAATAATACACATATATTTGTCCCCACAAAAAAAGCACAACACTGTTTCAGGGACCTTGGCCGACACTGTCAGGGAGCACTGGTCCGAGGAGTGGCATTTAAAGATCTGGGTGATTTCATGACTCCTTGGCTTAGTGTTTGGAGGATCAGGAGCCACTGGGCTACTTTGGGGCGATACTCCTGCCACACTGCCATGGCGTGGATTCTCATAAAGGGAGTTAGGGCTATTTTTCTTAGACCAAAGCAAGAAGAGAGATAATTGCACTTAAACTACACAGCTAAAGGCTGGTACCAGGAAGATACCCTATTTTAGAAAGTTAGATTCTTGTTGAAGCTGTTATATGTAAATACCATAGTGGATACTCAGAAATTCGTGTTTGGTCCACGTGTGGTTGGAGAGTCACCTTAGGAGACGCTGAAGTTTCTTAAATTCCCTCAAGGGCTTTTATGTCGGGACCAGGGAAAAGGCTTCACCGTCTGATGTATACAACATAGTACTTCAGTATCTCATTAGCAAGTCTTCATAGAGCGTCTCCTTTTGGTTTCTTCTTGGGTTGAGTTTGAGAGGCTAGTTGTCCCCAAAGAATAAGCACCAAATGAGATTTTAAATATTTTTATCCTTAATACCACATACGGAAGCATCGTGTCATAATGGAAAAAAAAAAAAAAAACCCTAGGCCTTGGAGTCAGTCTTCCCCAAGTGCAGCCAGCTCTAGCCGGTCAGCTCGCTCAGCTGCCTGTGTGCTGCGAGCCTGGCTTTTCCTGCCTGACGGAAAGAGGGTGCCGCTCCCTCCCTGCAGAGTTCCTGTGAGAAAATGGGAATGAGAACAGGAAGCCCGGTTTCAAGTGCGTGATAGATGCTTAATAACGGTGCTATTTTCCCCCTTAAGCTACATGTTTATCCCTTTCTTCCTGCCAGAAATATCTGTGCTACTTTCTAAGGACATTAAAATGGTTTTATATAACTACAGTATAGCACTTTTAAAAAATGAGGACATCTATGATAAAAACAACAGTAAAATATCCTAGAATAAACCCCATTCTTTATAGTTAGTAAGTCCTGACGAGAAACAAGGGGTGGTTGGAAGCTAGGCCTCTTTCTGTGTTATTATTACAAACTTCCATGAAATAGCTTCTGCCGCCAAAATATAAAATACATACAGCTGCTCTTATAGTTATTCTCCTAAGGCCAAAACATGTATTAAATTAAGGCAGATGTTAACTGGTTTTATTTTATATTGTAGTTGCTTAGAATTGTATTTGATATTAACTCATTATAAATTTGTATTGATTGTTAGAGTCGTAAGAGATTTCAAATTCATCCCTTGAATACACGGCTAAATAGGCAATTTGTAGGTCACTGTGAAGAAACGCGATAAAAAGGCATGAAGTCTGCACACGCCATTTGTGTGCACCACGTGCTCGCTCACTTGATGAGCACAGGGTAATGCAGCCTGGTGGTTTCAGGTTTCACACTTAGAGACTCATGCCTTTTGTTCTCGGGCATTTGCACCCTGGAGTGTGCGGGAGAGCTGGCTCAGAGCCTTCTCTGATGAGCAGACCATTGGTGATGTTGGCTTGTGTTTATGTCAGTGTTACCACTGGGGACATCTCTAGTCGTCTGCGGAACAAATAGTAAGTGCAGCAGTCTCTGCTGTTAATAGGAAGTTGAGGAGAAGTAGTATTTAACACAGCTGGGAAATCTGCAAGTGCTACTCTCACATAGGGTTTGCTGTCAGGGGCTCTGGGGGTTATGAGCCAGGATCCTGAATCCATCCCTGCTGTTATGATCAAGAGCCACCTCGGCTTTGTTTTCCAGGGCCAGCCAGGGGACCAGGCTGCTCTCTTTGCTGCTCAAGCACGGCCCTCCCCTCAGCTCCCCCAGTACCCAGGGCTGCAGCAAGCACAGGTACCCACGTTTGCTTTGTAGATGCTGCCGGGATTTTTAATGCTCTTTATTTGAAGGAGGAAACTAAGAAATAGGGTATCAGTTCCCTTACTGGGTATGGAATTTAGTCACTTCTGCTTATTGATTATAATTGACATTTCAAAAAAAAAAAAGCATTACCAGTGATCATTAAACAAGCTCAGGATTGATTAAAGGGCATGCAACATTTTAGGAGCTTCTTGAATTAAAAACAAACAAATTCAGACCTCTCTATTGATGATGGTAGATGTTGAAGTAGTTAACAGTCCCTGAATACTTACGGTACATTGTATAATGATGTAATTTGTGATTGAATGTATCATGTTCAAAGATAGCTTTGGAGAAGAACCGCGGTAGAGTAAGAAGATAATTGGCCTTGGGATCAGACCTTGACAGAACTCCTGGCAACCTACAAGCTGTGTAACTGTGCAGGTTACTCTGAGTCTTGGCTTCCTTCTCTGTGAAACAGATTCGAACGTGAAATTCTACAGCCAGTTCATTCAGTGACTTTCTGGCTGTCCTCTCTGCCTCCACAGTATTCTTCCTATTTAGAGTCAGAAGAGCCTTTGAGAACAATGAGTTTCAGGGGGCTTCTCATGGCCTTGTTTTTTGCCCCACATATCTTAGTGATAGGAAAGCTGTTGGTAAGTGGAAACGTTGATTTTGTTCCTTGTGCCTGCCTGCAGACCATGCCCCAGGGCTATACGATGTATGGAACCCAGATGCCTTTGCAGCAGACCCCGCAGCAGCAGGCTGGCAGCGTGGTCCTGTCTCCTACCTATAATTCCAGAACCTACCCGGCCGCACATTCCAACCCGGTGCTAATGGAAAGACTCAGACAGATGCAGCAGCAGCCGCCGAGCGGCTATGTCCAGCAGCAGGCGTCGCCGTACCTGCAGCCCTTGAGTGGCTCTCAGAGGTGATACATGTGGAAATGATGATTGCAGTGTAGACACTCAAATTCTTGTCTTTGCTATTTTTCTAAGGCGTGGTGCTTTATAATTGATTTTATGAACTTGTATACAGCATATAATTTTCATTCTGTCATCTCATTTTTAGCAGCATCCAGATAGCGGTTCAAAATAAACAATGCCCTATCTTGTTTATTTTGTTAAAGGCCCTTATGGCTGGACTCACATCTCCCACAGTATTTGTGTAACATTTTTCGATGATACCACTATGTCAGCTCTAGTGTTCTTTTTTCTTCCTCTTTTAAAAAGGTTTTTTGGCTCTGAATATGTAAGATAAAAAACATGTTGATTATCGTTAGCAGTGCCTTACTAGAATATGTTGGTCAGAGCCAGAAAGCCTATGATGCAACGCTCATTGTGCATGGTGTCCATAAAGGTTTTGTTATATATCTTAGTTTCTGCCTTTTCCACTTCAGGAATGGTTGGCAAAACAGGATCATGAAAGATTCTTTTTCAGTTCTTGCTTTAATTGGATCTTGCAGACACAGTGTATAACTGCTCTGTCCATTGTAGTAGCTACCAGCCACATGGGCTATTTAGATTTAGACTAAGGTTAAATTAAAAAATTTAGTTTCTCAGTTGCACTAGTCACTTTTCAAGTGTTCATTAGCCACATGTGGCCAGTAGGACCACTTCAAAGATGTGTGACCTGTGCACTCACACAGGGTGTTGTGTTTAGAAGGCCTGCGTGGTTGATTTTAATGCTCTGCTGTCACCTACTTGAAATTCCTACTAATTCTTCATCAGAGAGCCCTGCATTCTGGTTTTGCACTGAGACCAGAAATGATGTAGCTGGTCCTCATGTAGCCAGTTGCTATCTTAATGGACATCAAAGGTGTAGGACGTTTCAGTCGCTATGGAAGGTTGTGCTGGATGGCACTGGTCTCAGAGTTCGGTGTCATGCAGAGTGTTGCACCTCAGTGGACCGCAGCCTGGTTCCCCATGCAGTAGCATCAAAGGCTGCACGTCAACTCCGAGTGCTCACTGTTCAGAAAGTTGGCAAAGCTGATGGTAGCACATTTGGGAATAAGTAAATTTGGAAAACATGCATTATATGTATTATTTGTCTGGTAAGTGGCAGCATTAACATACTGCCTAAGAACTTGAATTTCAGAGCCCCAAAGTTCTGGGTTTAAATCCCACCTGTGCCATTTGCTGTCTGAATACCTTTGGTCCCTTACTTCTAGCTCTGTTTTCTCATTTTAAAAATAGAAATAACAAAACTGCTGCCCTCAAAGGACAGCTGTGGGGGGAGTAAACGAAGTAATAAATTTCAGACTCTTCCCATGGTGCCTGCTCCAGATGAAATGCTCAGTTAATGTAACTTATTATTTTAAGACTGTTAAAACATTTTTAAACAGTAATTTATCCACAATTGCAATTTTTCTGTAAGTAGTAAGTGTGCTTGCTGTCCTCTGTCAAGCGACACCATCTATCCCTGGGAATCTAGGTTATTTAACCATTGGCCTTTATTGCTTTTGAATTATACACGTGATTATTGAACACGATCATTTCTTTGCGAACGTGTGCAATGGGCCAGTGGCACTGATTAAAAATTTGACAGTACGCTTGCGCCTGAAAATAAGTTGTGTTGTTCTTTACCAGACTGAATCATCAGTCACTTCAGCAGAGCCCCCTGGTGGGCGGAGGAATCGATGCGGTGCTGACTTCCGCGCATCCAAACCTTCCCTCGGTGCCCCTGTCTCAGGACCCGATGAGGCCCAGACAGCCGCAGGTTCGACAGCAGCAGAGACTCCTCCAGGTAGGGGCTGGGAGTGAGTGCAATGTGTGTTGGGTCCCCAGCAGTCATAAGAAGTAACAGACACTTCAGATTTTAATTGCCTAGTTCCAGAGAATCCTGTGTATTTGACACTAGGAGCTAAACCGGTGTAATTTAGTTTCAGTTCTCTGTGCATCTTGCAGACCATCCTTCTGCTTTCATGAAGGTTCAGGAGGGTAGCTGGATAGTAATCTTAATAGTAAGCCTCCGCTTACCCAGTCACAGCTTAATCAGAGGCCATGCAATTTGAGTTTCAGATTTCTTATATGTGTTTAAAAAACAAACAAACCAAAATTGAGCTGTCCAGAGTTTTCATGAGATTTCTAGAGGAGTCTGTAATCTGAAAAATTTTCTTTCACACTTCTAGTCTGACTGGGCTGTGAAGTTGGAGTTACATGGGTGCAGTATTTCATCTCGTCTCTGGTGGAATCCAGAGAACTGTTCTTCATTTATTTGATATGAATATGTGAGTCTTCCAGATAAAGGGCTCCTGCCCTTGACACATTCTTGCTTCTACCTCCCTTGTTTAGGAAATACAGGCTATTGTGTTGACCTGTTCCATGTGTCTTCATTATTAGCAAGCTTGTCCTGTGTTACTGGATTGGAGACTGCCTGATGAGTCTGTCTGTACATTGGACTCTAATCTTACTAGCAGTCCAACTTGAGATACACTGTCTTTTTATGTATTTCTAAGAAAGATAAAAAAAGAAAACAAAAACACCAAAAATGGGGAATCTAGTAGAACTGAGGCATCCAAGGACTATACTTTTTGTATGAGGTCAATGAGAAATAAAGCTGTCATGCAGAAAGGGCCAGCAAAGGAACTTACGTGTCTCAACCTTGACACTGGATGGTGGGAAGGAAATATTTGAACCATGAGCTCAAGCGGGCTTGAGGTGTGAATTCAAAGTGATCCAAAAAATTCTGGTTGGCAGTGTCATCAGGTTGACAGAAGCCAACACAAATCTTGAACAGAACTGGGCTTCACTGTCATAAGATGCTATGAATTGAATTCCAGTTTTCACCGGTTAAAGTGTGGGAAGAAATGTATCATAGAATTGAAAACGTGCGATATCAGTTTCAGGGAGGAGTGTGGCCTGCAATCGCCAACCCCATTCACAGTGTAGATGTTCCCTCCAACAGGGTCGAATCCCCTTTATCCTTAGTTTTGTCATAAGTAAACTGGAAATAATTACAGCGCCTACCTCTTAAGTGCGTACTGAAAATTAAATAAGAAAATGCAAGTAAAGCCCTCATTTGGCAATATTCTCACTAATATGAATATTAATACTCAGTGTGATGTTTTCTTAAATAAAAATAATTTTCCCCAAGTTCTGAATGTATGTTTCAGAATGGTTTAGAACTGATACTTATATTTCCCTCTTTTAAAATTTCTCATTTCCAAATCACTGAGGAAAGTTACTACATTATTTGTTTATTTACTACTTCCTGTCTTATACTGGAAATTTTTTTTAGGCTACAAATTTTGAAAATTTTCCTTATTGGTTAATGGGTACGTTTTATCCCAGTTAACATGCTGTGTCCTCCTGATACTTTTCTTATTACCGACACATTCCTTGGAAATAAGGGGAAATGATTTGCTTGTGCATCTGAATTACATGTATTCCTTTTTTGGTGATTGGCTACCTCTACAAAGGAACAGATTAATAATTATGAAGATGGATTGGTTTTTCCTGGAAGGGTTCACGGGGAGCCCAGTGGAGAACTGGCTTCGTATTGCAGTCACTGTGTTTCTGGTCCAACTTGCACTGTCCACGTTGAGAGTGGCCCGCCCAGAACTCAGCTAGGATTCCAAATCCATGACTATTGTCACTTACTGAGAAATGCCATCTGGCGATAGCTGTTGATTACCTTGTCCTAAAGAAGACAAATAATTTGGGGGATAGTATGCAAACCAAGTTGGAAAAATACAAAGGATGAAAAGAAGCCTGGCACTGTCATCATCAAGCTGAAGTGTCTGGGTGTTTGGATGGAGGAGACTTTAAAGGTCATTGAGATAAAGCATGTATTATTATTTTCCTTTCCTCTGTGGTGTCCCCTCTGGTGGATGTCTAGTCTGTGTTTCTTTGGTGACTTGGAAGTATTCTCCAAGAGCCAGGTATTTCAGCCAACTTTCACAGACACAATTTATGATTTTGTGCTGGTAATTTATGCCTGAACTTCTCACATCTATGTCTTCCTTTAAAAAAAAAAAGAATCTAAATTCAAGAGTTACTTTAGATATTATAGGGCATGAAAAGAGAACTACTGAGCAGTCTTGTCTGACCTGGTGGTGTCAGATGAAATAAAACATGTGGAAGAGCCAATGACACGAAAGGAACAGAGGATGTCCCTGGGTGGTGTGGGGTGGTTTAGGCAGTGAACACTGTGACTACCAAAGAAAAGATCCCTGGGGCTGGAGTCGTCTGAGAAGGCTCGGTGAGGAGCAGATTTAGGTCTTGTGCTTGAAGGCTGAACAGTGCTTGGCAAGGCAAAGATGGAGGAGGCAGGTGTGTGTCATTTTTGTTGCAACAGAACACTTAGGGGAAAGGTCTGTTGCGGGGTGGGGAGTGGAATGATACTAACCTCCTACTTCTAAATGTCTGATGCTGTTTGTTTCTTTCCAGATGCAGCAGCCCCCCCAGCCCCCCCAGCCCCCCCAGCCCCCGCAGTCCTCGCAGCCCCAGAGCCAGACCCTTGGTCTCCAAGCAATGCAGCCCCAGCAGCCTTTGGTAAGGCCTGGTGTTTTGGAACCAGGCGTGTGGGTTTCTTCTTTTTTTTTTTTTTTTGGTGGGGCGGGGGTGTGTGATTCTTTAAAGGCAGATTGCATTTTTCATGTCCCACAAGATTGTTAAGAACTGAAATAGCCTAATAGGCTCTAGCAGTTTCTCCCTAGAAACTTACCAGAATAGGACTGTGTTATTGTCGTAGTCAGTTGATTAGTGTTCATAGAAAATAAATAAATATTGGGGGTTGAGTAGTTTACACCATTTTTCTTATTCAAATTTCTTGAGACTTTTCCATGGACTAAAATATGTATATTGAAAAACCAAGCTTTTTCCCTAAACAGTGTTAAAATGATAACTTACTATATATATATTTAGAATATTATCTTGCTTTGCTTTGAGTTTTTACTATAATCTCAAAGAGGCATGAGAATACTTTCTAAAGTTTTATTTTTTTAAAAGAAACTCCAATTTCAGCCAGTTAGTATTTGCTGTGAGAATTTTCATACAGTTTATTTCATGTAATTTCATGAAATTTTCATGTAATCATATAACTCACTTCTGTAGCTTTGTAAATCAAATTTTGAAATGCTACCAGCGTAGCATCAGTCAGCGTTTTCTCCAGCGGAGTTTACAACAGCTTTTACTGCTGCAAGCGCCACACCCCTTCTTTATTATTTATTACGCTTGTCTTTCCTTAAATTGCCTCTTTTTGTTCCCTTAAATACATCCTAAAGCCCTCAGACAAGCTGGCTTACCACACGCGTGTCTCATGTTTTGGAAAACACTGAGGTAGACTCCTTCCAGGACAGGATTTGAAAGAAGGTTGGTTTGGCAGTTTGTAGTAGAGAAGGAACAGCATGGCTGGGGCTGTGGTCTGTTAGGAGGGATCAGAGTAGAGTTAGGTGGGAAAAGGCTGATAGTGGAACATGGTTAACTGTGACAGGGCATCTCGAGGACATTTTATAAGCCTCTGCCTTGGCCAGTTTGATCTTCATTTTTAAGGAAATTCTTTATCATGGATGTAGTTTTTCTAGCTCTGATGCTTCCCCCCAGCCCCCAATGTGTCTGTGACATGTACTGCAACCTACTTGAAAAGTCCTTTTCCAAGCAGAGGCAGTAGTATATAAACCTTCACAGGCTGCCTACTTCTTACATCGTCAGAGGTGGGTGTTAGCGGAGATGAGCTGTTACTTACAAATGCTGTGGAAGGGACGCTTTTGCGTGGGATACTGGTAGCGGACTCTAATGTTCCACCCAGGGACAAGATGTAACTTTATTTTGAAAAAACTTCAAATGAACAGAAGAGTTACAAGAATAATATAGGAATTGCCATAAACCCTTCACCCAAATCCACTCATTACTAACATTTCCTCACATTTGCTTTATTATCTTCTTTCTCTTTCTCTGTGTGTATATATACAAATGCATGTGCAGTTTTCCCCCGGATCTGTATATATTAGTGAGTTGCAGACTCGTGCCCCATTCTCTAAATTCTTCAGTGTGCTTTTTCAAGAATAAGGATATTCTCTTACAGAAACTTGGTAAATTAATAAAATCAGGAAATTTAACGACACACCACATAACCTCTACGTCTTCTGCACACTGTGTCACTTGCACCAGTAATGCCCTTTACGGTAGTTTTTCCTTTTGTACACTTTTCCAAAGTGTAGTATCACACTTTGCATTTAGCCTTTGTGTCTTTTTACTTACCTTTAATCTGCAACAGTTCTGCAGCTTTTTTTTTTCCCGTCTTCATAACATTGACATTTTTGAAGCGTATAGGATTTTGTAGAATGTTACTGTTTGATTTGCTCATAATTTCCTCATAATTCGATTCAGATTGTGCATTTTTGGCAGGATGTGTCTTAGTGTATCACATTAGGATATACACGATTGGTGAAACTACTTTAATTTCTCTGTGTAAGTAATGTGATAGATTTCTCCACTGTGAACTTACTGATTTCCCTTTTGTAATCATTAACTAATTTATGGGGATACTTCTACTCATCACGTCTTCACCCACCGGTGTTAGCATATATTAAATCATTCTTGCCTAAATCCATTTTTACTGTGGTAGTAGAAAAATGATAATTTGCTATTCACAGTATTTTTTCTGCATTTAAATGTTTGTATTCTGTTTTAAGGAAGAACCTTCCCTTCTTCCCCATTTGTCTGTTTCTAAGTTATGTTTTAAATATGAAGCCTAACATTTGACTCTTTGGTTTTAAAATGTGCAGCTTCTGGGGAGGGTTTAAATTCTCCAGCTTTACTCAGTATTCTGTAGTTGCATTTGGTATCAGATTAAATTTGACAATTATAAAATTCACTTTCCACTAGGCATATTATGATATCAGGCAGTAGTAATGAAGCTTAAAGTCACCCTACTCTTTTGTTGAATACAGCAAAGCATTCTGGTGGTATTTACAGGCAGCCAAGAAATAAATGATAGAATATGTACCAATTATGGCATGTTGAGTGTCTGGAATATTTGATGTTGACCAGACACATCTTTAGCCTTTTTTCTTTCTAACTTAAAACAAAGACTTCTTATGCTGTAATGATCATTTTAGCAGCAGAGGAGTATGTAAAGTACTGAGGAAATAGCTGTAATATAATAATGCCTTTTCAGAGATTTAATGCAGATTCATAAATGAGCACTTCACTAATAAGTATAAGGAACCCATTGATTTAAGAATTATAACTTCTTTGGCTGGCCATTGATAATAAAGAAATGGTTGTGTAACACCTACTTTAACAAGAAAACAAACATGAAATGTAGGACTCTTCAGTTACTTTTGAATATATAACAGTAGGATATTGCACATTTTTAGCTGCTTTTTAACCCTTGATTCACATATGTAGTTAAATACGTTGTACATGAAAGATACACACGAAAGTGGCTCACAAATAATAAGAAAATCTTTCTCTCTGCACATTTAACCTATATACTTAAAGTTATATTTAATCACACAGATGTATAACCGCCACCGTAAAGTGATGAGTTTTACTTTTCAAAAATACTGACTTGCAGTTAAGCAGACATTAACAGTTACCTTCATTGGTTTTTCTCTTTGACCTTCATCTACCTATTACTACATAGTATGTTGGTTGATTTATAACATAACATGTAGGAATATATTAAATATTTAGGTTATAAAAATCAGTTTTATTCTCAGAGACTCCTGCTGCATAACACAAATGGATGTGGACATCAGGTGCCTGAAATGTAACAGTTAGTTTGGGTAGGGGGAAAATAAACATTTGATTCTGTCACAAGGTTAAATTTATAGGCTGGAGTAGAATTTGTCTTTAAATTTTTAGTTAGAATTGGAAGCAGAGGTCTGGCTTATGCAGAACTGATAGGAGACCCTGTCCCTCTGTTCCACTAGAATTAAAGCAAGTCTAATATAACGGAATTTAGTATCTCTCTACTCATTCTAGTAGTTTCATTAATATTTAGTATGTTTTTTGTGTAAAGAATATATATCAAACTTCTTCAATTTTGATTTCTAAGACCATATTGACATGTTTAATATAGCGTGTTGTACTTCTCTCACTGGCTAAAAATACTTCCATCCCTGGGATTGAGTGGGTTAAGTCGGGTCACGCAGGTGATTGTCCCCATTGTGTTCGTAGGAAAGTCATTCCACAGAAACAGAAACCTTCATTCACAGTAATCCTAATGGGTAGTAAAATCCACAGTAGGCTTTTTATGACCTGTTTTTCTTTTTGAGCTGAAATTTTTTAAAAGCTACCTTGAGAAGCATAGTGTCTTGCTTTGATATTTCGAGTGCCAAATTGTCACCTAGGCAACAGTTACTCGTACTAAGAAATGTTGATGTGTCATAAGTCTTGGGATGGGCTAAGAAATCTGTCACTTAAAATGATAGATATCAGGTAATTTCAGAATTAGAAGTTATTGGGATGGTCAGTGATGTTGGATTTTTACACTTATCATTCTTATTTTGCATATTTTTATTATAGTGTACTTATTTATATAGACTTTTAAGTTTATTAATATAGTCCACATGTTTGTAATTTTTAAGTAGCGGTGAAGTCAGTCCGTTGATCTGCTGTTACTTGTGTAACCACCCCACCTGCTGTCGAACATTTAGATGGGTTTCCAATTTCAAAAATACTGCTGTTTGGGGATATTTTGATATATATTCTATTGCTCTTTTTTGGTCTTCTCATGATAAAAAAAAATATAAGAAAAAAAATTCTAATGATGTATCTTTAGAACAGCCATAGCACCGGAGCCTTAGCCATGTTAACAAAAATTTTATATATTTTTTTATCTTTAGGTACTGTTCCTCTTCTCATTAGTTCCACTAAGATTTATTACATATATTATCAATATATTTATTTGTACTTATTATGAACGTCTCCAGCAGATCCAGTTCTTGTTACTGGCCAGGGTTCTTCATTCTGTTTGTTTCTTTGCTGGAGCCGCAGCGGTAGCTAGCTGTTGAAGAGACACCAGCTCTGACTCATTCAGAGCTGTCACCCGTGCAGTCTCAGGGGAGAAGCGATAGCGCTGACACAGCCACCGCCCTCCCATGACGTGCCCTCCCGCCGTCTGGTGACGCTCACAAGTGGACAGACGCGCACTCAGTACGTAAGAGGGGAGGCCAGCACTCTGGCCGAGGCAGTGATGACGTGCCAGGCTTGCCCCCTGCCACCAGGCGGCTTGGACTCACCAGAAGCTGCGGAGGGGCTGCACGGCACCTGGAAAGCAGGAGAAGCGCTGGCGAGGCTGTGCTCGTTGGCTGGGGCTGTCCTGAGGGAGCACCGCAGAGGGCGTGGCTTAAACAGCAGGAATGCCTGGGCTGGAGGCGGGAGGCCCAAGATTCAGGTGTTGGCGGAGCTGGTTTCTACTGAGAGCTGGGAGGGAACTCTGCTCCCCGCCTCTCTTCCAGCTTCTGGAGGTTTGCTGGGCATCTTTGACACTCCTTGTCTCGTAGAGACATCGCCCTGATCTCTAGCCTCATCCTCTCCTGACGCTCTCCCTGTATGTGTGTGTGTGTCCAAACTTCCCTTTCTTTACAGGGACACTACTCATCAGGTCCAACCCACATGACCTCATTGTAACTTGATTACCTCTGTAAAGACCGCCTCCAAATAGTCACTGTCTGAGGTACTGATGGTTAGGACACCAGCGTATTTGGGGGAAGCATAATTCAACCCATAACAGAGGTCAGGAGGCGTGTGAGAAGATTGGGAAGCCTTGAAGGAGGAGGTTGAATGCAGGGGACCTGGAAAGGCACTTGGGTTTGATTCACTGCTTTTTGACTGTTTCCTTGTTGACATGGGCCACGGGGGGGGGGGGGGGGGGGACGGGACAGGGATCATTAACACCATGCAGGCAGGGGGACCACTGCTGTGGAGGGTGTACCTAAGAGTCACAGCTAACTTAGGACAGAAACTGGTGCTTTTTCAAAAAGTGTCATCAGAAAACAAAGAGAACTTCTCGGTGAAGAGAAAGAGTCAGAAAAACTTGTGCTTACAGATGAAATTCTGGTGTTGTCATTTGCTTACATAAGTCACTTGTCTTCCGTGAAGCAAGAGCATCTAGAAAGAGAGTAGGTGCCCTTGCTGGAAAGTTATATTTGACATCTCTAGTTTTGGCCTAAATTATTATTCTTGACTTGAAAAATACTTTTAAAGCATACGAGTTGTTATGATTAAATTAACTCAGCTAAATATGTTGGCAGGCTATGGTCTTTTAAAGCTGCTTCCAGCTTTTAAGAAAATGATGTTTACACCATCCCGCTCTGTCATTTTTTTTCATCTTACACTCAGGGTGTCCTGGTCAGATGAGCCAGAAAACATGCTAACAGAAAGCTTTGCAAGTTTTGAATAGAAGAACTTAGGTCCATTGAACTTTACTGAACCATGGTGCTTTCCTTTGCATAAATTTGGAATTTTTTTTTTCTCTTTTTTTGAAGGGAAAGGAGTAGTATTTACAGGAGGATGGGGAAGACTTTGTTGGGAGATTTGTGGTAACAGGACAGATACTTTGAATTTTTTTTTTAAACTATATGCAGATCAAAAAAAAAAAATCGCTTAGTGGAAGTTACTAGTTAACTTGCAAATGAATGCATAGTAAAAACTGAAATCCACCGGCTGCTGGTCCTGAGTGTGCCATCCAGAGCACATGTCCTTCTGTCCAGGCACTCAGTGGAGGGGCCTGGGTGGTGCTGTGGTCTCTTCCGCAAAACTTTGTGTTCTGTGCATCAGAGGAGCGTGAATCTGTCTGTGGAGCCTGTCAGTCGGCAGTGCAGGTTTGCAGTCAATGTTGCCTTGGTACTTTGTTCCTTGCCGACTGATAGTGTCGTGACAGGCGTCAGGACTCGGCTGTCAGGAGGCAAGGACTGTGTTTCCTCACTTTGGTGTCCCTGGAACCCAGAAAAGTACCTGGATTTGGACAACTCATTTACTGGATGTCTTGGCAATGAAGGAAATAAACTCTACACATTATCCATAAGCAAAGGAAAACACAGTTCGGAAGGCAAGACATGTAAACCAGCTGTGAGGCAGCGTGAAGGCCCATCACTAACTGAATCAGCCCTGCTGCTGATAATCGGTCAGTGTCTGCTGCTGCTGCTGAAAGGGGAGCCCCGAGATGGCAGCTGTTCTGAGACAAAAAGGACTCAGTGACAGTTACTCAAATAGAAATTATTAGTGATGCATTTTTGCCTTAGTGGTGACTGAGTAGAAAAATTAAAGGTTCCTGAGTAAATGTGTGTTGTCCAAATAGGAATTTAGGGATCAGTCAAAATACATCAGTTTTTTTATTGTTGCTGCTGTTCAGCAGGAACGTGGCTGTGCCGTGGTGGCGAGTTAGACCTGACTGATTGTTGAGCTCTGTGCTTTGTCTTGTGGTTGCAGCAGAAACACAGCACAGCTCCTGCCCCCAAGAAACTCAAAACCCAGAACACTAGAGAGAGGGGCAGTTGTCCTGGTACCCCATGTTTGATAGTAATGGCATCTGTGTGGTGCTAAGAATACAGGAGCAATGACTCACTCTTCAAATGCCTGAGGGAGCAAGTGAGAACTTGAGCTGATCTTTGAAAGAGGAAGACTTTTAGGGGCATGAGGGTAGGGGGAAGGGGGCAGGAAGGGTATTCTCGGAGGAGGGATTAACGTCTGCGAAGGCACAGAGCTGAGAGAAACCGTGACCATGTCCTGTGTGGATAGAGTTCAGAGAAATCTTTCCCTCTTTATCACATTTAAACAGGGAAGATCCAACATACACAGACTGTGATTTTTAGAACCTCTAGAGGACTGTTTTGCTGCAGAAATTGAATGTTTGATTATGGAGTACTGTTGTAGACCTTGCTTAGTCTGTATGTTATGACTATTTCATGGTAAATTGGACCTGCGCTGAATTCTATAACATATCTGCCACAAGGACTTTGGATGACAGACTGAGGATGGTTGGTACCACATCAGATTTAAGTTGGCTAAGGTGTACCTGTGTACAGTCTAGAACACTACCTAGTACCACATTAGGTTTTGTTAAACAAATCGAGTGATATTTCCAAATAAGCATAGAAACCACTGAATAGAAAAGAAAGCACTGACATTTCCAGGTCTGAAAAATGAGTTTTTGTTTCCTTTTTTCCTCTTGACTTGGGCAATAGAAAAAAAAATTGGAAAAGTGCTATTTTCCTGCCTTGTGTCAGGGAAAATAGTAACATTGGTGGAAATGTACCTTTCTTGTTATGTGGAAATTGAAGACACTTTAGAGTGAATCATTCTGTTCATTTTTACTGAGCACCTACTGTGTACCTGGTAATGCTGGATACATTCTTAGCGATGCATCAGGAAATAAGCCCAAGTCTTTATCCTGAAGTCACTCACAGTCTAGTGGGAGAGAAAGAGTTGAGCCAATGGCTGTGCCAAATATTCGGTTTTAAACGAATTAACCTGGCAATGCCCTCTAATTTAGGATTGCCGAATAAAATACAGGACTCCCAATTAGTTTGAGTTTCAGGTAAACAGTGATTAACTCTTTAGCAGAATTATGTCCCAAATACTGTGTGGGACATACTTCTACTAAATGCAGTATTTGTCCCATACAGTATTTGGGTCATACTTAGAACTAAAAAATTGTTATTTATCTGAAATTCACATTTAGCTGGGCATTCTGTGTTTTCATTTGCTAAATCTAGTAACCCTAGCTGTAATCCCAGGTTACTTTCAGCCGTATTGGCAAGCTCTGAGGAGGAAATAGATACCGTACTCGTATAGGGTTATTGAGTTTTTAGAAGACTGTTTGTAGAGGTATGGGCAGGGTTAAGGGAAACTAGGAGTGATGAAACAGCCAGGGCTGGAAGCAGTTACTACCCCCAGCCCCAGTGGGGCAAGAAGAGGGAGAGAAATGGAGAGGGCTGCTGACAGGAGCCGTGGCCGTCCCAGGGTGACATGCGTTCCACCAGCACCGACCCAACAGAGAGGAAATTGGCAAAAAAAAAAAACAAAACTATTCTGCTTCCTCCCGACTGCACTCTGCTCCCGCCCTGCAGTCTCCTGGGAGTGCCCCGCCCCACTGGGGGTCAGCTCTCTGGACCCACAGCCTCCTGAACAGAGGTGGGGGGGGCGCTGTGGAGGTAAGTGGGGAAGTAGTGCCATTAATTCCGATGTGTATCTGGGTAAGTTTGCCTTGCATCGGAGCACATCCTTTGTGACGACAATCCTAAGCCAGGCAGGAAGAAGGGGGAGGGACAGAAGGGAAGAAAGAAGGAAGAAGAGTGACAGTGTGAAATTTGAAGGGTAAGGGAAAAAAGTAAATCAGCACTATTGATGATTTTAATCAAAGGTAATTTTGCTTCTACCAGGTAGGTTTTCCCCCCTTTGGAATAACCACCACGATTATTGTATCAGTTCACTGGCTAGAACCAGGCACGCGGGCCCTCACCTCACGACCCTGGGGGTGAGTGCCTCCTTAACGTGTGTGTCCTCTGTGCCTCGCTGGGCTCACCCTGCCTGGCCTCCATCCTCCATCAGGCCGGAGGGCACAGTCCAGATGAGTCCTAGACCCAGGCCCCTGCTCTCCTCTCATGCAGGACCTGCCTGAGGTGCTTGACCAAACCCTCCCACCAGACAGCTTTCACTTTGCTGACGCACATGGTTTGTAACGTGGTGATACTAACCAGCCGCCTGGTGAAGGGGGAGGTAACAAGGATATCTGAACCCCTGGGCGCCGCTGGACTCCTTCCTCAGGGCTTTTCCAGGAAATGCCACGTCACCACCCTGAGATGGGTTTTGGAAGGGACTGGGCACTTTCAGATGATGCCCAGGTGGTGACCGGGGCGTGGATGAAGACCAGTTCAAAAGCAGGTTGCAGACTTTCTTCCCCTGTCTGTGACGGGCGCTGATCCCCCTTCCTCCTGATTCCAGTTTCCCAGGCAAGGCTTGCAGCAGACCCAGCAGCAGCAGCAGACGGCCGCCCTGGTGCGGCAGCTCCAGAAGCAGCTTTCTAGTAAGTACCCTCCGTCAGAGCACATGGCTCCCGGGCATGAAAAACAAGCCAGTCCCCGAAAACTGCATGGGCCTTGGTGCCGTTTTCATGTCCCATTTGGTCCAGGTTTTTCTCATTCTGTTCGGTTTCGGTTTGAATGCTTCTTTTCCTGGCGAAAAAAAAACCCAGTCTTTTCCTTGAGTTCAGTGAAGCTGTTTTCCTTTTGCTTCCATCTGAATCTGGGAATGTTTCTTTCTATCTGGAAAACCCTGGTGGAACGCCAGGTGCTTTTCTTATAGAGCTAGATGCCCAGAGAACAGCTTGGCTGATGCCTTCAAGTCTACTGACAGGAGGGTCGGTGGCCACTCAAAGTCTCATACAGAGAGGCCAGCACCAGACCCATCTCTGGGTCACTAGGGCTGAGACCACTCTTAACCACGGCGCCATCCTTCCCTTACTGATGGCAACTGGGAGCAATCAAAACCTAGAACGTGGCAGGCGGCATCTCCGGGCAGTGTTCCCCCGGTGTTCTGCCGCTGTGCAGCGGGCTGCCTCTCTAGGGTACGTTCCACCCACCTGTTTCATCAGACCTCGTCTCAGTGCCAGCACACCTCGTGCTCCCGTGAAACCATTTACCCTGTGCTGGAGACACAGGATGGGGCATCCTTTTAGAAGTGGGAGTGTGTCCCCTGGTACAAAGAATATTGGTGCCAACTCGACAGCTGTTATCTGGGTCCTGCAAATTTTCCTCCGTGCGGTGAGGGGGGACCAGCAGTTTCTCCTGGGTCTCTAGTCTGTGCTCCTGAGGCCGAGTGACGAGCAGAGCACTCTGAGGCAGTGGTGCGGATCTGGTGGGAATTGTAAGGAAGTGGGTCAGGGTGCGTAGGACTGAGGGGCAGCTTGGTTCTCGTCTGAACTTTCTGCCTGGCTGCGGTCTGTGTTGTCTTCCTGGGCAGAGGGAATACCTCCCTTATACCTTGTGTCTCTCCCACGGCAGAACCAAGGTCTCTTTTTTTCCCCCCTTTAAAAGCTATTTTCCTCATTTAATTTCAGTGAAATCATGTAAATCAGTCTTTTCCACTGACTGTTCAGTCAGTGTGGTCCACTAAACACGTGTGGTTGAAATTTCATTGTTTCATCATTTTTCCATGGCTAAAGAGAAGATATAATTTTAAGGTTGAGACAACCTGTTCTGTTTTAAATTGTTTCAGTGAAGCCATGATTTTTACAGAGTAGCACCTATCTGGGGAGCACACTTGGTTCCTGTTTGCCACAGCTCAGAAAAGGCAGCTTTTTTTTTTTTAAGCCATCATTTTTGGAGCACTTTTTCAGACCCAGGCACTCTGACTTTACATGTATTAATTCACTTAATTCCTCACCCATCCTGTGAGAGAAGGTATGATTACTGTTCCCTATTACAGACGAGGAAACAACTGAAGAATGAGGACATTAACTTGTTTGCCCAAGGTTACTCAGCCAGCAGCTGGGACTTGAACTCTGATGGTCCCCTTCCCAGGGCCCACCTCTTAGCCACATTATATATCCTGCCACCTGACATCCGCAGTGCTGGCAGCCTCCTTTGTTGCATATCAGGAACTGAGCCGCACCGCCCTCTGCACAAGCCCAGAGGGCTCCGTTTATGTCATTCCCTGTGAGTGGGGCCTCTGGATTTGAGTAGTCCCACCAGCACTGGGCAAGCAGTAGGTACTTCTAAGCCTGTGTCATTTTTCTGTGCCTCCTCACTGCTCTTTATTTAGTCTGTGTGTGCACACATACGTACGTGCACAGGCACACACTCATGTCACACACACAGCCACTCTCACGTGCACACACTCTTGCACAGTTCTCACTGAAGGATCTACAGCCCTTTGCAGAAAACTGGCCAGCTTCAAGCAGCTTTGCTCTCACCTGTTACAGTGTCAGTGTTAAGGTAGAATTTCTGATGTGCTTTTATAAAGTTTTGAGAACTTTGAATATTTTATGATACTTACAGTCCTTTTGTATGTGAGCATCAAGTTGTTTCTTAGTTGAGATAGAAATTTCTGATGGCCAGTTACCCTCAGCCCAAGGCCTTGTGCTGCCTTGGCAGGGGTGGGACTCCGACGCAGAGCTGGCCTTGCTGCAGAATGAATAACGCTGTGGTATTAAGACCCTGCCACTGAGGTCTCTGGGCTAGTGTGATACTCCCTGACTAGTCGGTCTGCTCCCCTGTTCCCGAGTGAGACTGGAACTGAAAGCAGTGACGGGAGCGTACCGTCTACCTATGGCACAGTTTTGCATCTGCAGTTTTATTTGAATTTCTTCTTCTCATTAGGTAACCAGCCGCAGCAAGGAGTGACTCCCTATGGGCACCCTACACACTTCTGAATCTGGAAGAGGACAAGACGTGAAGTTTTGTGTTTGCACTGAAAAATAGAAAATCAAATTTAATGCATTAGTCATCTTTAGAAATATCCCTTTGTTCTTTCATTTCTTTGAAGTTTTCCTATATTTTATGCTACATTTAATACAAAGGCGTTTAAACAGAAAGTAAAGGAAAAGGTGTGGTTTGGTTTGGTTTGATTCAACTTTAAAGTAGGTTGAAAAATATGGATCATGTGGGCCTACTCCAGGAAGAGTCTGGTAGCAGACTTTATGAAATTGGTGCTTTTTTTGAATCTCACAGTTATAGAAAGAATGAATTATGGTGGATTTAAGATACTTACATATTCATTAATGATAAAGAGGGGTTTTTTGTTTGTTTTTGTTTTTGTTTTGGGCAAACTATGCCGGACCAAACTACTGATTTGAAAGACTTGTCAGATCTTGACAGGAAAGTGACCCATTTACTCTGCATTCACCTTTGGTGGTGAAATGGACATTAATTTGCATTGCTCTAATTTGAAATGTTGGTAATCTCATAAGCACTTTATAAACTTTGTTCTTATTTATATAGGATTTTTCTTTGCTTTTGCTGTGGTCAAAGGTGCTGACACAGATTGTTTGCTTAGTACGTAAACTTCTTAGACCAAGAACTTAAAACCAAGGCTTCTGTGAGAACCATCCGAAGGTACGTGGAAGCCCATAAGAAGTAACTGTTCTAACGTTGTTTCAGTGGTGAGACCATTGACCAGAGTCTTTGTGAAGGTTCAACATGTAAATTCTAAAGGCCCGAGAGAACCACAGTGGAATTGTTCCAATTACTTATTGCCAGACTTGGCAAAAATGACTCTGTCCAGTTCTGGTTCTCCTGAACTTTACGCCAACTTGAGAAAAAAAAAAATCTCGCAGCTGGCCTGAGGTTCCACAGTGCTCAAACTTGACATGGTTTCCAGAGAATCTGGCCCCCAAGGCCAGAGCGCTCTGGTTTTCATAAGAGATGTATTTGATGTTTATTTTGTATGGTAAGTATTTGCTATTTTGAATTTAATTATTAATGTTGGTGTCCGTCTTGGTTGTGTATTGCATATACTGTATTTATAAATTGGTGCAAAAAGCACAAGTAAAGTAAATTATACATCAAATTTATTATAAAGAAATAGTAACTATTTTAACTTTGTTCAAGTATGTGGTAATTTGCTCCTATTAGAGTAAAAAATACAGTAAATTATTATCAGTTTGTGTAACTTAAGAGTATTCCATATGATATTTTTTTAGATTTAGATGCATAAAATTTTGAATGTGAAAATTGCAGGGCATTTTAAACCATGTGGGGGATATTTTCCCATGTTCTGTGTTAATTCATTTTCTTTTGCCATACAAATTTTCCTGTAATGTAGTCGAGCATACTGTGAATAGATTTGTCTATAATGAGCAAACCATGTAGAACTACTTTTTTTTAAGTGCAGCTGGTACAACCTTAGTAGATCATTTCCTTTGCAAATCATTATATAAGTAATTTATATCTTCCTAGGTGAGTTACTCATTGCAAAGTTGGACTCATGCAAATGACCTCAAATACACGTCCGCTTACTTTGCTGTGGCAGCACCCGTGTGAACTGCTTTGTACACTGTGAAATGATTTCCCTCCAGCCTACTCATTTCGTGTTTACTCTGGGCTGGAAAAGACTTGGCCAAAACATTAAAGACCATTCTTTTCACTAAATTAACATATTCTATCTGCTTTCAGAAGGTGAATCTTTACATTTCAGCTAGTTTTGTATATCAGGGTTTTTGGGGTTTTTTTTTTTCCTTCCCTCTTGAGAATCACACTTAGCGTTCATGAAGTTATTTTTTTCTTCAGAGTAATAGATCATATAATGATTGCCTTGGCAGAACATCCGAAACGTGAATGTTGTGCCTAGTGAGTGAGAGTCGTGTTCTGTCCTGATTGTTACTTTACTTCAAGAGCTACTGGTATGTAAAACGCCACTTTCAGCTTGAGCCCTGAGTGTCTGTAGCTCAGTACTGCAGACGTCAGGAATACTGTTTCTCGAATGAGTGTTGTAATTGCATAGTATTTGTATGCACTTTATATTTTGCAGAAGTTAGTGAAATTAATTCATTAATCATTTTGCACATGAAAGCTGTGGGGCATACCTTTTTGTTGTTGTGTCCTTTTTTTTAGGTGGGGAAGCTAAGATATGGGTAAGGCCCTATGATTTGAAGATTTGCCAGAAAGTTGAGGAAAAACAGAACTGGTTTTCCTCTGTATATGGTAAAGACAGAAACTGGAAGTTTCAACCTAGCCTTATCATATTTCCTCCCACTTAATCCTCTCTCCTGAGGGTTTTTTTTTTTTTTTTAAGAATATGCATTAATTTGCATTAAAATGATCACAAAGGAAAGCCCTGCCCTTTGGCCAAACCTGGTAATTTGCTTGGTGAGATAGATTATTTCCAGATATGGTGGAGATTCCAGGTCCCCTTAGATATAAGACTTTGAAATAGAATAAAGTTGGACTTAAGAGGCACTTAGATACATACCTGTTAGGGTTACATTAGTCCTCATATTTATTCCTGTTGGCCTGGAAGTAAAATGAGATCACTGTTAGAACGAGTGTCCTTTGACCTCCTGTGGCCACAGGATACCAACAGCAGAGAAAGTAGCAATCAAGTCACCTCTTAGGTGGGGCGAGCTGAAAGTTGGTGTGTGATGAAAACACAATGAGGTGGACCACCCCCTGCCCAGTTTATCTCAAATGAAGCTCTTGGTTTTGTGTGCTGAGACAGCTGACCAAGACCTATGACATTTTCTTCCTCATTTTCACTTATTAAGGTTCCTATGATTCTAATAATAGGCAAATAGTTGTATAGATGCTGGAGAAATTACACTGGAAAATCTTAGCCTCTAGAATTATAAAAGATGCATCATGATATCCCCCAAATTAATTCCAGTTGAGTTAAGCATGTAATATAAATTCAGTGAATTACAAAAAGCAACATTTTTGTGTAGGCTTGATCAAATTTAAAATTTTAAGTACTGTAAAACTCCACTGTATGTATTAAATCTAGGTTTTCCCAAACATTTCCCCGTCACATAAAGGATTATCACTTAATGGAATAAATGCTCATAAAGCAATGCTTTCTCCTCAGAAAATTTTCCTTATAAACAGTTCCAAACCAGGGATTCCTGTGCTTGATTTTGAAGTTACAAAGAAGTTTCGCTGTACTTTAGAAACCTTTTCAATTGGTTTATTTGGGTAAAGACGACATCAGTCCCTTTTCATGTTTTATGATGTGCAGGTGTTAAGCTGCTTCTGCCACGTGGAAAGTCAGCCTGCATTTATCTTCAGATGCAGTTACTGAAACATTTTTGTATTCCCCATCAGTGAAAATTTTCAGTGTGCACAAAATGGTGACTCATAATCGAAACAGTTCAGTGCTTATTTTCTGTGGGTTTTAGTAAAATATTTATAAGCCAACCACAATATTTATACATCAAGACTGCAAATTTAATCTTTTCCATTGTGTCTGTCCCCAGTGCCATGCCTGTTACACTGATAGAAGGTGGACACTAGGCAAATGCTAGTGAAAGAAAAAACAGTCCGTTCTTTACTGAAGAATTCAGGTACATTAGCCACTTGTTATTTTATGGTTAATAGTTTTCTCTTAATGTTCATTGTTATTTGTTGGCAAAATAAAAGTGCCTTAAGTTAAAAGTTTGTTTTGAGATCCATTAAACAAAATCAGTATCGGTTCATAATGCATTTATTTACAAGTCCTGTTTTTTTTGCATGTCTATTATAAATTTAATATTATAAATGTATTCAAATTCATTTACATGCCTATGGCTGCCTTTGATTAAACTTCTTCCAAAAAATAAATTCTGTACAGATGTTGGCTTTTTTCAAGCAGTTTTAAGTCAGATGACTTGAATATACGTTGTTGCATAATCACTTCCAAGTGAATTCTTTGCTGTGCATTTGTATATCCCTGAATCCGAGGTTTGTGGATTTTGAATGACTAGAGTACCTCGTGGGGGAAAAGGCGGAATTCCGTGTGTCCTCACTTTGTTTGCCGCTGAGAACGGGGAGTGGTCAGGCATCTCCCAAGTGATTTCAGGCTTGGGGACTCCCAGAGCAACACAGTGGAGCTGAACAGCCACTCCTGTCCTTGTGAGGATGCTCCTGGGTAGGCGATTTGTAATTCGTGGAGGGTAGGCGACAACCATTACTGGAACAGTAATCAGTGCGTGGCCAACACTATTTTGAGCTTTACAAATATAGTTTCCTCTGTCATAAGCTGTTGTGTCTTTGATGACTAATGTGCCGTTTTCATGCAGTATGTATTTGCCATTAATTTGAGGCCTGTCTATTACGTAACTACTTGGTACAGTCCATTTGATATTTGGCTTGGGGCTTCCATCAGCGACGCAGTGCAATGATACAGAGTCTCCACTGATACAGTAAACTGTTCCTGGTGTGTAAGTGAGAATAACTGGCTTCTGGCCAATTTCCAATACGATTAGCTTCTCAATGTAGCCAACTTTATTTCTGGCTGCACACCGGTACTTTCCTGCGTCGTCCCGACTTGTTTTATAAATGATAAGTGACCCGTTGCTTGCTATCAGATGCTGAGAATTTTGTGGTCCATTGGAAAACTGTGTGCCATTTGGTAAAATCCAGATTATTTCAGGTGGTGGGTTTCCAACAACAGAGCAATTCAACGCTGTGGCCTTTCCAAGAGGGGCAACTATTTTTTCATTAAATGGATTTCTGAAGGTCGGTCTTCTCAGCATTTCCAGTACTTCTAACTGCACCACTAGCACGCTCTCTCCGCCTTCGTTCCGAGCCACACAGATAAACTCGGCTGAATCCGAAAGCCTCACATTCCTAATTTCCAAGGTTCCATTGTTATGGACTGTGATTCTGCTTCCGTAGTATGGAGCCGTGAGGAAAATATTGTCTGGCATGATCCACATGATTTGAGGAGACGGTGTCCCTTCGGCTCTGCAGTCAAAGTGTTTCTTAGAATGCCTCACAGCCGTGGCTTTAATGACAGTTTTGTTTGTATACAGACCATTGATTAATGGAGGCTTGGAGACTACGTCTAGTTTGTACATTTTGGTGTCATCCCCACCAGGATTTCGGGCCACACAGACATACTCTCCAGAATCGAGCAGTTTCACTTTGTTGATGGACAAAGACCCGTTGGTGTGAAACGTGTACCTGTCTCTGGAGAATGAAATCATGTCATTGGAAGGCAGCAACCAAAATATTTTTGGCTTGGGTTCCCCAGTGACCTCACAGTCAAAGACGGCTGTGTCTCCAGCCCTGACTCTCGTGCTGGTCTTGTGACCCTGCTGGATCCGTGGGGCAGCTGTTACTACCGTTAAGTGGACTTTCATCTCATCCTTCCCTAGCGTGTTCTGGGCATAGCAAGTGTAATCTCCTTCTTCTGCCATCCCAACTCTGTTGAAGTATAAGGTTCCATTGTCAAAGAGTGTGAACCTTCTGGTCCTGTGGCCACTGTCGTCAGCCTGCATGGCGTTGTTGATCATCGTCCCATCGGGCAAACTCCAGGATATCGCGGGCACTGGTGAGCCAGAAGCCTTGCAATCGACTTGGAAGTCTTTCCCGTGAAACACTTGCTTTTTAAAATGTTGCTTGTGGTCAATTTTGGCAGGTCTCCGTCTTAGGCTGACGCGCATCAGGATCAGATCATCCCCCATTTTGTTTCTTGCCGCACACAAGTACTCCCCACCATCTTTTTCTGTCACTGATCCAATAGACAGGGATCCATTCGGATAGACGCGGATTCGGCTGCCCATTCTGAGGGGGAAAAAAGAGACTGATTTCAGTGTGCGGCTGTTAGCAAGGGGCAGGGAAATTGTCTCATTTATGTAGGGTTAGCATATGGACATTTTCTTAAACTGCTGCAATGAAATTAAAATCAGTACTGGCTTATTAACTGTCTCTTAAGCTGTTCTGAAAGATGAAATTAACTGAATAGGTGTAATTTAGTGCAAACAAGTAGTATTTCTTAGATGGACTTCAAATGAATCTCCTTTGCATGGCTATTAGAAAAAAACAACATTTTAACCGTGAGGAGAATGTGAGAAATACCATTTCCTAGACCTATGACTGTCTTGACCACTTTACATATCAAATGATCATTTTGTGATATACATCAGTAAAGAAATTCTACACAAATTTACTTGCTCAGAAAAGATACTGGATTGTACTTTTTAAGGAGATGTTAGTAACTAAACAATTAGTTATTTGGTGATAAAATGCCAAGGTAAGCCTCGTTAGAAGCTTGCCACAGCATGTGTCCTTTGCAGGCAGCTGTGAAGTGACTCTGGTCTCTGCATCGTATTGAACCGCATGAACACCATTTTTCTCTCTGAAGCCACTACACAGCCTGCCATTACCATTTTGAACCACCAGATGGCAGATCTTTCCTAGTAAAACAATCTAGTTTTTCCAAGACTAGTGGAAACTTAAGTGCTAAAAACGCAATCAAAAACACCCATTTGTTTCTCTTCTAATTTTTTGGCAACATGAGCTGATCAGAGAAACAAGAGGGAAAAGTGTGGATGACCTTACAAAGCATAACTGCTAAACAAGTCAAACAGCCTCAAGGCATTTTTTTTTTTATCTTCCAACAAACATACTGTAAGTAGGAAGAATGTTCTAGGACAACTTACAAGTGCCGATGTTCTTTTTACTTATTTTTTTCTTCAAGCCTGAAAAGAATTTGTCTGGCATATAAACCAAGGAAAGATGATCATAATAGATGCACTTAATGAAGGGAAAGGAAACTTACCAGGGCCTTTACATTTACTTTTTAATCTTTAGGTAGTTCCCCCACTATACAGCTGAAAAAAACTGGTATTTAGAGAGACTCAGTACCTTGCTCTTTTCACCATGCTACACTGCCATCTGCTGTCATCCTTTCCTAATGTTTTGTAAGAGCACTGTTTCTCAAACCCAGGTGCACATTAAAATCATTTGTATGAAATAGTACTGGTGCCTGGGTCCCACCTCCAGAATTGCTGACTTAATTGGCGTGGAGTGTGACCTTGGTATCAGGACTCTTAGTCCAAATGATTCTTATGTGCAGCAAAGTCTGAGAACCACTGCTCTAAATCTTTGTTCTCAATGCGGTTCCCTCATTACCTGCATCAGAATTTAAGATGCATATTTCCTGGTTTCACTGTTCAGAGTTTCTGATATCCAGGAACCCACTGCTTAATTAAGTTTTGGAACTGGTCTCAAACTTGAGTGCGCACTAAATTCACCTGTTTAAGAACACAGATTGCTTGTTAAAACATATATTGGATTCAAGTTCTCAACTGATGCTAATGTTCTTGGTTGAGCAGACAATCCTTTGAAAGCCAGTGACTTAAAAAAATACCGTCCCCCACCCAAAAACCTGATGCATCTGAAGTTGTAATATATAAAAAGAGACAGAACTATAGCTGTTTCCTTTTATAAAGTGGTATTTTTAAGAGGAAATTTACTTTTGAAAGTGTTTTCCCTGAGTAGAGGAAAGAACTGTTTATGAAGATTAATGCACAGGCAAGCATCTGCAGTCTTTTAAAGCAGCACTTCCTGGACTTTATTGTGCATGTGATTAACCTGGGGATCTTTTTAAAGTGCAGATTCTGATTCAGCCTATCTGAGGTGCAGCCTGAAGTTCTCCTCTTGTAACAAGCTCCCAGGTCATGAGAAGCAAAGTTCTGAAGCAGAGAAAACACAAATGCTGTGCTGAAGCATAGGTCACAAAAGTTATATTAAAAGTTGTGGAGGTAGGTCACTAGTGCTGAGTTGAGATGGTTAAAAAAAAAAAAAAATACCCAGAAAAGGCTATTTTTAGTTCAGCTGACAAGTAGGCTTTTTTTTCTTGCATTGGTTTCTGCATGGGTAGTGAAACTGTATTCAAAATTACACAGAATAATGAGCAGTTTCTGGGTAAACGAGAATCGCCAGCATGTGCTATAGAATTTTTTTTTAGATGCATTAATTTCAGAAAAGAAGTGGCATTCAGCATTAATGCTGAATGCTTATAATGACTATAATTATAATATTAAATACAAAGACTGGTAAGCCATTGAAAATATTTGATGCCATAAATGGGCATATGTATAGTAGCTAGCTAACAAGCATAAACATGACTTCTGAAATTTACATTTCATAACTCAGCATTTTTAAATCTTAAATCTAAATTAATTTCAATTTTAACATTTAGTCAGGCAGTTTTGATGACTTATTTGAAAAACCTGAAAATTAACATTTACTTTGGAGTTAAAGATCACAAGTTAAATCATTAACTATATCCATTACTTATAGTTTGACACTAGAAAAATATTCTAAGCATAAATTCATATTATGTATAACTTTTCCTACATGTATGTTTTCTATTAATAAATAGATACATAAAATGGAAATGCTCACCCCCATGTTTTCTGTCATATGAAAAATCACTGCATGCAAATGGCAAATATTACATAATCTTTGAAAAGTAATAATTATAATTTATAAGATTAGTCTATAGAGAAAACAGATAAAAATCAAGATGAATATGCCCATAACAGAACATACTAGAGAGCGTGTGTATATATGTGTCTGACACGGTCAGAGTGATGGTGGTCCTAAATACATTTCACCTCGTGGAGGCCTCAATGCTGTGACCTTTCATAAAGTGTTTTGCAATTTTAGGGTAGAATAAGTTAAGTACAGATTGTTCTAAAATTTAAAATGTTCAGTAGGAGACTCTGAAGAGTGAAATAATGAAGTACGTCTCTTCAGAACCTTGACTGCATTACAAAATCCCTTCTTAGTTTTGGAGAGAGAGATTGAGTACATTTACACAGTTGCCATTTTAAAACTGTCACTATTATGGGAGCAAATGAGATTTTTATTCTTTTTAATTACATAAACTCAGTAAGAAGTTGGCCCTTAGAGTTAGGCATATGAAAAGATTGGTTTTTATATAATTTATATTATTTTCTATTACTCTTGAAAGGATTAGGTCTCTTTAGAAAAACTTACTTTTATGTGCAGAGTCTGTGTGCTGCTAGCCTCACGGTATCACATTTTCCACTTCAGAAGTTGTACAGCTAAATAGATAAAGAAGATAATCTCAACACAAAGGTATGGTTTACCTGTGCCACTGGTCGACGACAGCCTTAGATGGTAGCCTCCAGATTATTTTTGGTTTTGGTTCCCCAGTGGCTGAGCAGTTCAGTAGTAATTTGTCCCCTAAATTCACCTCCATCCATTTCTGGGATGCAAATTCTATCCTGGGGATGGTCTCTTGCTCCTCCACTGTAAGAATTACCACCCTTCTTTCCGAACCAGTGGAGCTGGTAGCAATGCATTCGTAAGTGCCCCTGTCTGAAGAGGCTACGTTTCTTATAAACAGAGTCCCATTTGAAAATAAGAACTTGGAATCGATCAATTCTAATGGTCTCACCTCAGTGCCATCAGAGAGGACCCAGTGAACGGTGGGCTGAGGAGTTCCTTTTACAGTACAGGGCAGTTTCAAGCTTCCACCCCAAGTCCCTGCAACAACTTGCCTCTTTTGCTCTAGAATAACAGGCGGGGCTGCAACGACTTGTATTTTAACCAGCAGTGAGTCCTGGCCCACCGGGTTGCTGGCCACGCACTTGTAGAAGCCCCGGTCGTAAATGCTGATAAAGTGGATGAGCAGCGTTCCATCAGATGTCACCAGGGCCTGCCGATTCCCCTCGGATGATTCGGAGACCACTGTTTGGTTTGCAAGAATCCAGGAAATCGTAGGGCTTGGCCTACCTTCAGCCCTGCACTTCAGTTCCACCGTACTTCCAGAATGGACTGTGATGTCTTTAGTACGTCTCTCCAGGATCCTGGGGGGATAGGAAACCACGGACAAGGTGACATGAAGGCGATCTGTGCCAAAAGGATTGGATGCTGAGCACAGGTACTGTCCACGGTCCTGAATGTCCACCCTCTGTATGGACAGGGTGCCATTGGGGAGCACCTGGAACCTGCTATTCTGTTTCCTTTTAGACAAATCAAGTCCTGATAAGAAGAAAGAAATTTATAGGCATAGGTCATCAAAGTTTAGACAGAAAACAGATAGATAACATGGAAGTCTCAAGAGGAAGGCTATCTTTTTGTTAGGCTACTGGGAACAAATACATCCGAGTCTTCAGATTGCTAAAATTATTTCTGGATTTTTTTTATCCCCACAATGTTAATATAAAAGCCAGATGGTTCAACACAAGGACCACTCTCTCTTTTTCAAACATTTCTTTGATCTGCTTTCAAAGCATTTCAAAAAAAAACAGCCTTAACATATGTTTTAAAACCTTCTATTGAGCAAAACACCATGCATGTATCAAACGAGGGTATTAATGGTTTTTGTGTCTTAGATAAATGTCATGTTCATGTTGATACTTTGGCGATGTAACCCTGAAACATAACAGTATTTTGTTTTGTAACTAAGGAAGACTGGCTGTAAAGAAAGTTTCAAATACCTGATGAGACTCTGGTCCAGTGGATAGTAGGCTTGGGATTTCCAACAGCCTCACAAGGAAGAAAGGCATCTGAGTTAGCAGGAACAGTAAAACTTGCTGCTTTTCCTCCAATGATCCTGGGTCTTTCAAATATATTCCTAGACAAAGAGTCAAGGGGAAGGAGTTTGGAAGTTGTTGTTTTTTGAACTGATGTCTTATCAAAGGTACTTTTTTTTGCATTCTTCTGTATATCCCAATTTGATGCATGAGTGGTGTCCTCTGGCAAACCTGGAGCAGGCAGTACGCTCACAACTGGCTTTTTGCCTTTTCCGGCAATTTCTGGGTGTGACTTGCGCCAAAAGTGGTTTTCTGACCAGAGAGAGGGAGTCAACTTAGAATTCTGTGGTTTAACTGTTATTAGTGCCGGCATAGGAGTAGAATGTAACAGAATGGAGTCAATAACGTAGGTGGTTCCAATGGTGAGTGTGGCATCTGGGTGAGTTTTGGGAGATGCTGCTGCTGACTGCTGTGGATTAGCATTGTACCTTGAAGATTCATGTGGCTCAACCATTGTACTTGTCCTCATCCTGAAAATGGGAGTTGTCAGATTGTCAGTAACTTGACTTTGGTTACTCAAGGGAGGGGAGGTGGGAATTGGCACTGAAGTGGCACTGGTGCTTAGGAATGGTGGCATGGATGCACGTCTGATGACAGGCGTGGTACTCTGATGTGGTTTGCTGGACAAAGCGGTTTCAGAAGCAGCTGTGCTGGTCAAAGTCTGAGTACTTTCCTGGGGTGGTTCTTCAATTACACCTGTCAGATTAAAGGGTCTTGGATGAAGACCGGTTGTGCTTGACATTTCTTTTATGTTGTCTACAGGGGAATGAGTAAAAGCAGACACAGTGGGCTTGGTTGAAGTTTCAGCTGCGGTTAGAACAGGAGGTGTCACAGTGGTGGATGTAATGAACCCAGAAGTCTGGCTGGGAGAGGTGTTTGGGTCATTCCTGTTCTTCAGAGGCTCCTTTTCCCCTTGTCCTTTTTGTGCTCTGGGTCTGGCTATTTGGGTTTTGTTGATAATGACAGATGCAGGGGTGGTAGGACCAGTTGTCAGTGTGGCTGTTTGCATTGATAGGAAATTTGTACTTGATTCTTCACTTAAGGCACCAGGAGGTGCAGGGTAACCGGGTAGGAAGGGCAGCTCCTTCACTGTTTGGCTCCCCCCAGGACTGTGTGTTTTACTGGTACTGTGATGAGTTGCAGCTGATGTTATGGGTGGACTTTGCATCACACTTGCTGAGAGTGTTGTGGAATGGAAGGCGGAAACTTTATCTGTGGGTAAAGCAGGAGCTATTTTAGGAAGCACCGTGTCTGTGCTTTTTTGGGAACCGAATTTATGCTGATTCTTTAGCTTTTCTTTTTGGATACGGTTATTTACAAATATCTGATACCAGGGAATTTTCCTTCTTAAAAATCTTGTAATGGCTATAGTAGTAGGCAAGGGTGGCTTGATGGTGGGACCTGGAAGTGGCGATACAATCACTGAGTCTCCTTTAGCTTCACTCGTGTTAGACTCGCTTGGGTAACTAGTATTTGTCATACGAATTTTTTCCATAGATCTGACTGTTGGGGCACGAGTCATGACTGCACTAGTTGGAGTCACTTGGGTACTTTCAGCGCTGAAATATTTTATTGTGGGTGTTGTTTTCTCAACACCTACATTTGGTTTGTTCTCAAATAGTAATGATGGATTGTGGACTGGAGTTGTAGATTCTTCTGCTGAGACTCTGGCAATTTCAGCTTTGGGGAGGGTGATGGGGGGAGAACTTGGAAAAGGCAGTGCTGCTGCAATAGTGGTGAGTCCCTCTCGGGGAGAACAGGATGGGCATCCCACATTGAGCTCTGTGGCTGAAAGTGGAGTAGTCTTTTCTTCAGAAGAACCTCTCAATGTTGGCCTCACAAAGCTGTATCTATGCTGTCGGAGAATCGGAGTTCTATATGGGCTGATAATTCGCCCCCTGTTCCAAATTTTCCTCCGTCTTCCAAAGCGTCTGGACAGTGGCATATTAATTGTACTATTTCTAGGAATCTGTAACTGAGAATGAGCAGCAGTGTATGGGCCCGAAGGGAGCTTAGAGATGCTAAGTTTTTGAGTAATGTGAGAATGGGAGTGATTGCTCCTGGGTTTGCCGACTCTTGGTACAGATGTCTGATGACTGTTCGTGGCATTGAATGACGCTAAAAATATGTCAGCTTTGCTGTTAGCACTAGTAAGCATTTTGATATGGACATCTTTGATCGTAGCCCCCCCAGTTATTGGGGGTGCACTCTGCAAATGCTCTTTTGTCCCCACATAATCAACATTCTGAAACTGAGTTGCTTCAGATCGTAGAGCAAAGACAGTAGACAAATTCTGGCTGGCTGTGCCTTGCATTTTGCTTGATGTGGTTGGGTTTATCTTGTTGGACATGGCTCTAGTTTTAATAGTAGTAGATGGTCTGAAATCTGTTGGGTTTTCAGGTGGTAGTATCTGGGGACTCACAATTGGGGAGACTTCAGGGCCAGCACTTGTCACGGGGCTATCAGGTAATTTTCTGGAATCAACAGTCACTGTCCTTGCTACAATGTTGGGAGTTTTTGTTGCCAGGACCGAAGCTTCCTCATCTGGAAGGAGCATGCCTGAGGAGTCTACTTCCTCACCAGGTATTTCCAGGAGTTGGGTGATTGGTGGAGATGGCTTTGCTGTGGTACTTTCTCCCTTCTCTGGCGTGGTGGTCTTTTTAGCTTTCTCCAAAAGTGCTGCCCAGTGCTGTGGGTCAACTTTCCGGGCAGAGGGAGGGAACTGCCTCCTGTGCTCCCTGAAACGTTGGCTAGTTGACTGTCCACGCCGCTGGTGTGTTAACACCCTGTGTTTATACTTCTTATTTGCATTCAAGATTTGTTTTCCAGCCTCAGCTCCCGTTGGAGAAGATGTGGGGAGCTGTGCAGCAGGTGGGTCCTTAAGCTGAGCAGTGGGACTGGGCTCATCAAGTCCAGATCCATCTATTTCTGTATTATGCTCCACTGGCCTTTGACCTTTTGTTTTGACTGAAACTTGGTTAATTAAAAAATCAACCCCTGATGGGTTGGCTGCTACACACCAATAATAACCCTGATCTTTCTGACTGACCTGTGGTATTTTTAGTGTGCCATTGTGAAGAACTTGTTTATCTCTTGAGGACTGGTGGAGCACAGTGTTTCCGGGAAGAACCCAGCTAACAGAGGCATCTGGGGTACCAGTAGAATGGCATGGAAGGTCAAGTGTTTCACCAATGAAAACTGTATGGTGAGCCCCATTTTCCTGATCAGCTTCTATGTAGGGCTCTACCACAGTAATCCTGTAGGTGAGGATGTCTGCATCATTGTAATTGGTGCTTATGCAGTGGTACACGCCTGTGTCAAAACTATCAGCCATCTGGAGTTCCAGTTTTCCACTTTTGTCTATCAGGATCCGCCCATCCTCACTAACATACGGGGCTCTCACTTTACTTCCATCAGCCAGAAGCCACTCCAAATGTGGGGGAGGGTCTCCTTGGCCTGGGCAGTCTAGGTCAATGGTCCCACCAACCAAAACAGTGTGTTCCAGCTTAGTACTGTTATCCCTGGAAATCATGGTCCATTTATGTTTCTCTGGCCTCATCTCTTCCCTCGGTAAAGTGATGTGAGCATTGCTCGAGTACTGGATCTGCAATGTACCGAGTGTGGTGGCAGTTCTGTTTAGCTGCAAGGAGATTTGGTCTTGCATTAACCAAGGGGGATCTGCTCTGAGATCAGCCTCTATGTTGGTAAAGATGTTTTCAGGCTTCAGTACCACCTGTTTATATTTGTAGCAGAGCTGTGGTGTTTCAGTGAGCAAGTGGCTCCTTTCTAGTATCAGAGGAGAGTCGCTGTACAAAGCCAGAACTTGCCACACTGGCTGAATGTGACTGTAATCTAGGTGACATGCCAGAAATGTTGCAAATGATGCATTTAGCATGACGTGGTCATTTTCTTCAGTGAATACAATGGATGATGTCATTGAGGGTTTTGGGATACTGCAGACCATGTTAGCTTCATTTCCAGACTGGTCTGTCATATTCAAAGTGAGGGAGCCGAAGGGTGCCATGAAATCTTGGGGAGAGATGGACACAGAACTGCTGTCTTCCGAAACAGTCAGGCTCTTCAGTTTCAGGGAGGGGTCAATGGTTGGCTTGGTACACAGGAAGGCTGCAGCTGGGACTATAACCAACGGCTTCCCTTTAGAGGTCCCGGGGTTCATGCAGAGTGGACACTGCTGAGGATTTGAGGGACTTCTGTCTTTTTTGCATTTTATTATGTCTAGAAAAGAGGACAGTTGGGCTTTATGAATAAACATTTGAACATTTTGGATAAATAGCTTTTGATAGAATTTAAAACAATTAGAAAATTTTAGTGTTCGATAGAAAGTCTCCTACTTTTTTTTTGTCTTTGGGTTGATTTGTAAAAGTGATATTGTCTATATACCCAGTCATAATATTATATCCATAAGCACAATGATTTTGGTTGGTTCACTGCTGTATTTCCCATGCCTAGAAAGCACTGATATACATTTGGCACTCAGTAAATATTGGTTAGTTTCCTTATCTAAGGAAACTAAATGATATGCTTATGTTTGTCACCTTTTATTAATTTATCTGTTATTTAGTTCTGTTTCTCCATTTTAATGTTTTAAGACTCAGAGAACTTTGCTGTCCTTGAAGAGATAACCTGTTTGATAAATTACCATTTATAAGTCCTTGGACATAATGAAAATCCCAAGTTTCTCTCTATTACCGAAAGAGCCATGAATGAATGATACCGTATCTTGGCCTGGTCTAGCTTAGTTGCAAGTCAGCCTTTTGATGGTGAATACCAAATGAGTCCACCATTCACTTATGGTCTTAATTGTGCGTGTGCATAATAATTAGCCAAACCCATTAGGGCCAACATTTCTGTCATGTCTAAATAATCAAGTGTTCTCTTTTGACTGAAATGCCTTATGATCATTCTACGAGATTTAATCAGTCACATCAACTTCTACTTTGAAATTTCTTTCATCTATCCCAAGAGATAATAAAACAAGAGCCTACCTATATGCTGCCCACAAGAGACTGAGTGACGGACACACAGATTCAAAGTGAGAGGATAAAAAAAGATATTTCATGCAAATGGAAGTGACAAGAAAGCAGGGGTAGCAATACTCAAATCAGACAAAATAGACTTTAAAAAAAGGCCATAAAGAAAGATAAAAGAGGACAATATATAATGATCAAAGGAGCAATATATAATGAAGAGAATATTACACTCATTAACATATATGCACCCAATACAGGAGCACCTAAATATATAAAACAAATACTAACAGACATAAAGGGAGAAATTGAAATGGGGACACAATAATAGTAGACTTTAACACCTCACTAACATCACTGGATAGATGTTCTAGACAGGAAATCAATAAGGCAATGGAGATACTAAATGACATAATAGAACAGTTGGACTTAGTTGATACTTTTAGGACATCACAGTCCAAAAAACCAGAATATCCATTCTTTTCAAGTTTGCATGGAACATTCTCTAGGATAGACCACATTCAGATACAAAAGAAGCCTCAAGAAATTTAAGAGGATAGAAATTATTTCAAGCATCTATTCTGACCACAATGACACAAAATTTATGGGATGCAGCAAAAACAGTCCTAAGAGGGAAGTTGACAGCGATACAGGTCTTCCTCAAAAAAAAAAAAAAAAAAAAAACAAGAACAATCACAAATAACCTAATCTACCACCTAAAGAATTAGAAAAAAAGAACTAACAATACCTAAAGTCAGCAGAAGGAAAGAAATAATAAATACATAAGAATCAAACCAAGAGCTGGGTTTTTGAAATAGTAAACAAAATTGACAAACCTCTGGCCAGGCTCACCAAGAAGAAAAGAGAGATAAAATAAGAAAGGAAAATGGAAAAATTACAACCAACATCACAGAAATACCAAAAACCATAAGAATACAATGAACAACTATATGGCAACAAATTGGACAACCTAGAAGAAATGGACAAGTTTCTGGAAACATACAGTCCACCAAAACTGAATCAAGAAGAAACAGATTAATTTGAACAGACTGATCACTAGAAATGAAATAAAAACTTACCTGTAAACAAAAATCCAGGACCAGATGGCTTCACTGGGGAATTCTACCAAATATACAAAAGAAGAGCTCGTACTGATCCTTCTCAAACTCTTCCAAAAGACTGAAGAGGAGGGAATATTCCCAAACTCATTCTATGAAGCCACCATCACCCTGATACCAAAGCCACCATCAAAAGAGAATATTACAGGCCAATATTGTTGAATATAGATGCAAAAAATTCTCGACAAAATATTAGCAAACAGAATCCAACAACACAAAAAAGATTATACACCATGATCAAGTTGGGTTCACCCCAGGGACACAAGGATGATTCAACATATGCAAGTCAGTCAACATGATACACCACATCAACAAAAGAAAGGCCAAGAGGTTCTCATACCTTCATTTGCCATACCTCAGTAGTCAGGTGTAACACAGCTTCATCTAGTTGTAGGTACCTTCCATTCTTAGGTTCCATAAAGCTCTACGTGTTGCTTTTCTGTGAAATATGGATTTGTGGCCATTTTGCTGACAAACATTTGTTTCATAAATATTAAATTTATGTTCTCCTGCTCTGTTTCCAGGTCTTCCTATATACATAATAACTTCTTATTTTAATGCCAAAGTAGGGTGTAATAACATTTTAAGTGGCAAACTTAACATATGTAATACAACAGGATGAAGAGGATGAGATGGATACAGGAGATAATGAAGCTGGTAGAACCAATAAGAATGAAGATGTGGTTGAACACAGAGGGTGATTGAGAAGAGTGTAGGGAGACACAGTCTTAAGTTTGGTAACTGGATTGGTTGAGACAGACTCACTGGAGGAGGATCAGTTTTGATGGGGAAGGAAGAACATTGTGCCCAAGCAACAGGGCAGCCCATTAAAGGTCTGCCGTTTTGGTGAAGTCAGAAGCCTGAAAAGTCTTTTAACTCAAGAAGCATCCTAAGCCTTTCCAAATCATAGAAACCTCCTCTTTCAGGCATTTCAGATATCATGTCCCCATTCATTTAAATATACTGCTCTGGTGAAACGATTTAAAATGACTGGTCACTGAAATACTTGATAAGAGGTAGAGGATTTTACCTTACAAAATGCAGCCAGGGACTTCCACGCTGTTCCATGTAGTAGCTCCCATATCATGCATTAGACACAGCATTTAAAAGAAGCACTGCACTACTTAGAAGATTTCATTTGCTACAGTGGCTGGACAGGGTCAAATCACCTTCCCACCTGTGCACTTAGTGCGACAGGTAATGCTACACGTATCTGGCTACTCAGCATTCTTCAGCACATTTTAAAGTCTCAACTTACACAGAGGAGGTAGCTGGCAAGCCTGCAAACCTGCAAACCTCTGTGAGCGCTCATGAGAGGCTCTTCTCAACCACCCACTTAACCAGTACCCTGGGCTCAGGCCCTGCTATTGCAAGGAACATGACGGACTCCTGGCTTAATTAAACCTCATCACAGAATTAGACTCACATCTTGGTTTGATTATTGCTAGGCCCTGGACATCAGGTATTTTACCTCAGATGCAAATCTGATCACGTTCTTTCCATTCTCTCCATCACACTAGGTTCCATTCCCGCAGAAGTGCCTTCCATTCCTCAGCCCCGCCATGCCCTATCAGGCTCCGCCGGAGGCTACTCCTCGTACTTCCAATGCACTCGCTGTCTGACACACCCTCTTCCATCACTGCCTAGCTGCTTAGCTCCTCCACGACCCAGCCGCAAGAGCACTGCTGCTGCGCGGGCTCCCTGCTTTGTGTTCTCCTGGTACCTTCCACTTCTTCCTAGCCCTCCCCACCCACTAGTAGAATGACTTGTCTAGCTGTCTGTCTCGCACAAGACTAAGCCCCATACTGTTCAGTACTCTTCATCTGTATGTTCCTAGTCCTGGCCAGTGGACGGTCAGGAAAGATTGGAAGAAGAAAGGACAGTCTAAATCTGAGAGCCTATTTCTTCCACATTTTAACTTACAAATTAAGATGTGTCTTACAACTGAAGGCATTTTCAGTAGCAGATGACCCGCTGGCAGTCTTGATATAGCTATCACTGCCTGCACACACACAAGTACTGTCATAGCCATTTATCCACATTGTTTTCTCTTCAACTGAGTTACATGCGCTGTTGGCATTACATATATTAAGTTTGCCGCTTAAAGTGTTTTTCATTAAAATTACATTTTGCTTTGGCATTAAAATAAGAAGTTATTATGTATACAGGCAGGCTTGGAAACAGCAGTAAGACAAATTTAAAATTGTGAAACAAATGTTTGTCAGAGAAATAGTCACAAATTCATATTTCATACAAAAGCAACACCTAGGGCTTTGCCAAACCTAAGAACGGAAAATACCCACAAATAGATGAAGCTGCGTTGCACCTGACTCCTGAGATGCGTGCGAAGGGAGTGCCAAGTGAGGCAACGGAAGGTAAGAGAAAGTGTCAACCTCTTGGAGTAGATGAAAAAAATTTCAAAACAGAAGTTGATGTGACTGATTCATGAGTCTCATAGAATGATCCTTAAGGCATCTCAAAGGATATTTGATTATTTAGACACACTGAGAAATGTTAGCCCTAATGGGTTTGGCTCATTTATACATACACATACACACATATATATGTCACATACATATACACACATATATCACACAGTTAAGACCATAAGTGGCTCGTGGACTTGTTTGTTGTCACCAGCAAGATGGCTATTTAATAAAAGCTTAGTTTAACGAAAATTACTCAGTACCAATATGCTCTAGGCACATTCTAGGGGATTGAGATAGATAAATTAGACATAGGAAAGGCAACAGACATTTAATAAATATAATGAATGTTACCCATTGAAGATTGAAGTGTGGACAAGCTGGGGAAGTGGTGAAATGATTATTCAGAAGCAGAGGAGCAGCCAGGCTTCCCAGGAGGGTGAGTGCTGAGCAGTCAGTGGCTGCTCCATTTACATTTGTGTCATTTTTTTAGATTCCGCATGTAAGTGAAATCATATATTTGTCTTTCTCTGTCTGACTTACTTCACTTAATATGATAATCTCTAGGTCCATCCATGTTGCTGCAGAACAAATTTACAGTTATCAAGGGGGAAAGTGGGGAGGGATAAATTAGGAGTTTGGGATTAGCAGATTCAAACTACTGTATACAAAATAGATAAACAACAAGGTCCTACTGTATAGCATGGCGAAGTATATTCAATATCTTGTGACAACCCATAATAAAAAATATGAAAAATAATATAAACGTATAAATGAATCACTGTCTGTACACCAGAAACTTGTAAATCAACCCTTCATGGCAAATCCTACTTTCCCCGACACAGCACCTTTCACACTGACTGCTGCTTCTCTGTGTCCCACCAGAAACATGGTTAGAGCAGAGCTCTCGGTAGTCCCACCACTGAGCACAGGGCCTTGAACAGAACTCCAAAAAACATGCATTGACTGAATAACTAAGAGGAAGATAAGAGGGAAGGATTCTTATGGTTCATGGGAAGAGTAATGCACATATTTCTCTATTTCCACTTTTGCCAAAAGCCAGGAGGCTAGTTGACCTGAAACAATGAAAGATTAATTCATTCTTGAATTGAGACAGTTCATTCTCACTGCATTATTATTTAAACTTCACTTTCTTTCCAGCTAAACTACCTTGGCCTCCCTACCCACTCATAAAACATCTCCAGGCAGATTTCTTCTATTAAATTAGGACAACGAAAGAAACGGTCTAGATACCTGGCTTCTCCTGTATCCAGTCAGACAACCATTTCAAATGACAGTCGCAGGTCCAGGGATTCCCGTGAAGATAAAGGCTTTCCAGATCAGGCATATAGGAGACCGCCTCTTGAGGGAGGGAGCTCAGAAAGTTATCAGACAAGTATAAGTACTTAATGAAAGATGTTTTAAATATCCGGAGGTAACGTAAAGAGACAAATGTATCTGGATGGAGCTTAGTGAGCTGGTTTCCTTCCAACTGTACCAGTCGGAGAGAGGTGAGTCCATAAAAAACCTCTGGGTTTATAAATTCAATATTGTTGTGATCCATATGCAACCGTGTCAAGCTCCAGAGACCATAAAAAGTGTCCTTCTGAAGTTTTCGAACTTTGTTATAGCTCATTTTTAAGACCTAAGAATAAAAAGAACATGCTTATTTTGTCAAAGGAGTTATCACAAAAGGGAAAATTATATCAATAATAAAACATACACTGAGATTAACCCAATGCAGTATGTGTACCTGGTTTCAATCCTAACTTAAACAAACTAGTTGTAAATTAAATATAAGAATATGAGGGAAATTAGAACATTCATGAATATTTGATGATAACTGAGGAATTACTGCTATGATTTAACATACAATAATGAGATTGTGGTTATTTTTTAAAAGATTCCTTAACTTTGAGGTACGTATTGAAGTACTTACAGATGAAACATTATGGTGTCTTGGATTTGTTTCAAAACAATGCAGTGAAGTGGAACAGTAGTGGGTGGAGGTACAGGTCAAATAGGATCTGTTATGTGTTGATAACTACTGAAGCTGGGTGGTGCTACGCTGGGGTTTACTATATTATTCTACCTCTTTAAATGGTATGCTTTTGAAAAATCCTATTGTGGAAATTTTCAACCAGATACAAAAGTATCTTATTTTTTCAAGTAAATTTAAGATAGTTCAATTTAAGATTTCTTGAACCTGAATTTTTCATAATTATACTGATTTTATCTTTCACATTTTTGACATATAATTCACATGCCATAAAGTTTACCTTTTAAAACAGTGTAAGTCGGTGGCTGTTAGTATACTCACAGACTTGTGCAACCATCTCCACCATCTAATTTTAGAACATTTTCATCACCCCCAAATAAAAACTGATACCCGTCAGCAGTCATTTCCCCTCTCCTCTTAGGCAAATCCACAGAAACAAAGTTAGCAGTTTTCTAGGTCTATTTCTCAGCATTTAAAATAATGATATGATACGTGGTCTTTGTGCCTGGCTGTTTTCAGTTAGCCTAATATTTTCAAGACCAATCCTTCTGTAAAATGTGTCAGCCTTCCATTACTTCTCATTGCTGAATAGCATTCCATTGTGTACATAGGAAAAATACTCTGTTTATCCACTTATGGGTTGATGGACATTGGGGGTGTTACCTACTTTTTGGCTATTATGAGTAATACAGTTATAGTCAATTTTGAATTGAAATTAAAATAATTTTTGAATATTTCAATAGTGTGTGAGTATTCTCCAGTTCTTTCTCCCAAAAAGAAAAGAAAAAGAAATGCTAGTAAAAACAATGATTTCTCATCATATTTTCCTGATTTGACCTAATCTGTCATCTCTGTTGAGAATGCTTTTCTGGAATGCCAAGTTTCCTAATAAGCAAAGAAAATTTAAATTGGCAACATGGAACAGCTTTGCCCCAAATATTACCAGACTCAATGTTCATCAATATCTACTGAAAACCTGGTCAAGAAAACAAGTATGTGTGAATTCCATGAAGGATATGTATTCCATCTAGTCCTCTGAAGACATATATTCCAAATAAAGTCTGATAAAGCCAAATCAACAGAATCACATATCTAGACTTAAATCTATGGCTTTACACAGGCCTGGTATGATGTGAAAAGGCTCTCTGCACCCTGGCATTTTATCTAAGGGTAGAACTTACTTAATTTTATTACACTGTTTTATGAGCTTTGGGAGATATTTTTTTTCTAGTTTAAAATCAGATGTGATTGTACTTTTCCTGAACAGTAGTTTTAATTTATTACAAAATTAATAGACATCATAAATTGAGTTAGGTTCTCAAAAGCCTCAAGTCCTGCCTACAGCACATACTGATCTTTATGTCTGCATTTCCCTGCACTCCCTTTGTCCTTGTTCCTAACATTTCTTCTGCCTTTTACTTCCTCACCTACTGGAGTGGTGATTCTTACACTATTTGATGCATTCTTAGAAGTCCCCATAACATTAATTTTTTTTTGAACCAGGCAATGCATAAATAAATAAAGTGAAACTTAAAAAAGTATATTACTGCCTTATAGAGAGCTAACTTCTGTGTAAAGAAAATTATTTTTAGAAACTACATTCAGTACCCAGGTGAACAAGAGTGGAAGTAGCCTTTCAGGGTTACATTTTAAAGGTTTAGTAATTCCTGGGCTTTGGGGGGTTTTTTTGGTTTGTTTTTTCTTTTTACTTTCTATGAGCCTGAAGTGTGAGAAAATCAGAATTTTCTTATTATTCTAATACCACATAGTGTTGCACTGAAAAAATTAGGTTTTTGACATTTTCTCTTGATGTCTACTACATTACAGAACGTGGATTCTCTTGGAACAGGTGGCTTTTGGAGGCACATCTCGCCTCGTTAACCAGCCCCTTCCCCACACCAGCCTCACCTGCAAGGCCTGCAAGTCAGAGAAGGTCTTAGCAGGGATTGTGTGGATGCCATTGCTGTGCAGCATTAGTAGCTCCAACTTGTTCAGGCCAGAAAAATCCGTTTCCATCAATCTAACCAAACTGTTGTACCTGAAATAAAAACGTCATCCTAGGCATAAGTCTGTTAACTAAAGTTCAAATGTCAAAGAAAAACCCAACACACACACACACACATAAAACTGAATCCCTCTTTTCCCCCTGTGCTGTAAGGAGATAATCCAATGCTTGAAATATTACTGAAATTCATCAGACGCCACGGAAGGTCAATGCTCTACCCAACCTGTGCAGTCTCAGTTACAGTCACCCCATTCATATTCCAGGAACATGCCACATCCCTTCCCATTTTCAAACCTTTGTGCATATGCTATTCTTTCAGGTTGGAATGCCCTTGACTCTGGCTCTATTTGTGAACACTGTTCCCTAATGACACGGCCCCTTGTTCTTCCAAGCGGACTTTATCATCATGAAACAGTGGTTAAGAAACCTGGGCTCTGAAGCTAAAGGTTTCGGGTACGATTATGAACTCAGGCATCTGGGAATGGTGCCCACCCTGGGTAAAATCAGCAACCTTTCTGTGCCACAGTTTCCTTGTCCGTAAAATGCAAATAATGGACTCCTCCAAAGGGGTTAGGAGGATTAAATGAATGAATACATGAAGAGTGCTTCACTCAATGCCAGGACACAATGAAGAATGTTCGCTATTAGAATTATTGATTGTTCCCAGGGCACTTTATATGCTCTCTTACAGTTACCAAGTTGTACTGACTGTACACCTGTCCTCTCCCTTTAACAACGGCTTCTGTTAGTGACCACTGTATCCTGTTCATCGTTGTATCTCTGGTACCATCATTGTGTTTGGCACATAGTAGGTGCTAATGTCAAATGATGTTAAGTCCACTGGCATGTGCATTCACACACACAGCTTTTCGTGCAGCTTTAAAATATAGTTGCCTTTTAACAGATTTAATTAGGTATTCATTTTTAAAGTATTTTTAGTAAGTCAGTTTGTATGGGGAAAAGTCCAAGGGCCTTAAAAATAATCCAGCTGACTTTTCATACATATCTTTTATATACAGGAGGACACTTCCTGTTGTCCTGTTATTCCCCACTGATACATCCTTAATTCTCAGCTGGAGCTGTATTAGATGTTTAGCAGACGTGTAGCCAGAATGAAACTTTTCTATAATCATGAGTCTCTCAACTTACCAAGTGTGACATCAGGTCCTAGGAGAACTCTTCTCCTAGTAACAGTTTATCAGGAAAAATTTTCTTACTGCCCCTAACAAGCTTAAGATTCTCTTGCACTTATTTCAGAAGAGAAATATTGCTAAAATAACTGGTTAATCTCCCAAAGTCACAAGTGTTTGGGGGATGAGTCACCAGGGTAATCAATCCCTCCTTGAGAAGGGATCAAGGGCCCCCACGTACCCTAAGTTGATGCGTTCCACACTGGGCGGGATGCTGTCAGGGATAGAGGTCAGGTACCGAAACGTGCAGTGCACCTCTGTAGGCACGTAACAGGCACAGCGGCGAGGACAGGCCTTGCCCCCGGGGGCAGCCGCCAGGCAGATCCCAGCAAAGGAGACCAGTAAGTTAGTGATTCCCCTGCCTTCCACCTTCATCCTGAAAAAACATCACACCTCAGAGTTATAAATACGGTTTGAGCAAAGTTCCAGTGTGACCACACACAGTCACTCTGGTAATCTGGGACACCTTCCTGAAAGGTCATAAGGGGCCAATTTCATTCACAGCTTTTCTGGTAAAGCTTACTCTTTACAAAGCCACAGTGTGTTCTGGCCTCATGTGGACCTTTGTGATCAAGTGGGTATTTGTTATTGTGCAAATTCTTTTTTACAGATCCTCACTTCTTAATGAAAAGCAGCAATCCCTATTACTTAGACTCATCAAAAAGAGAATTTGGAGATAATAATGAATATACTGTGACAAATGAAATAGACACATATTAGTTTCCTGTTTATACATTGGTTCTTTTAGACTAAGCTTTTAAAAACTTGATTATAAAACAAATACATGTGCAACCTAAAAAATTTAGAAACTGTAAATAAGTGGAATAAAGAAAATAAAATCACTCATACTCCCACTACCCAGATACAATCAGTAACATTTTACTGTCTTTCATATATTAGATGTGTATGTTTCTGTGTATATATCTGTGTGTATATGATCAAATGAAGTTTCATAACATTTTTATCACTGAACATGTTTGTTTTTCATTTTATTAAACCTTCAAAAACATTTTTAAGAGATATAATAATCCACTGAAAGGAAGAATAAATCTTCTAACATGTCTTCAAGTCCTTGCCAAAAAAGACACATTGGACACTTCACTGCCAAATGATGGCCATAAGTAATGGTAACTGACTGGCAGCGAGGGCTTGAACCTTGCACCTGCGCCACAGTGGGCCACGCTGACCCTTGCAGGCATGACGCTATCTGCTTTTGCTCTGTTTAGAACATCCCTCTGCTCCTTTCCTTGGTCCCTTTCCCACCGTCTCACATCTGCCATGGCGGTAGGCGAGCATAACCAGGGAAGAAATATGCTCAACTTGCTGGAAAAATTGGTGTCTGTTACCAAAATGTGGGGCAAGCCCAGGGATCCAAACCTAATTTTTGCCTGAAATTCAGAACATACAAAGGTTGTAATGAAATTACCCTTTCCTAAGAAAAGTGACCTTCATAATTTATAAATCTCAGTGTTCCTTGTAATAGAATAGATTTCTTTTGGAATCTACCAACAACTGTCCTTTAGCCATAAACTACACTTAAAATAACTTGAATGCTGAATTGGTTGTATCTTCATATAGACAGATGAAATTATTAGAATTTAGCTCAAATTAAAATTTAATACAGGATTAATCACATGATCATTTTTGTCACTATACCTATAATGGTTACAAAAATTTTTAATGTTGTATGATTTGAGACAGCATTTCCACCTTATCATTAGGTAAGCAAAGAAAGGGACAGTAGGTTGAAGGTAATTTTCTCAGCTAAAAAAATAGTTCTGGGTATGTCCAGTAGAGAGTTACTTAAGAGAATCAAAAGTCAAAAAACAAGTGGCTAGTGGATTCCCACAAACAAACCTGAAAATTTATGTAATGAAATAGGTAGAAATTGACATTACCTGAGCTCTTCTTTCCTGGTCCTGAATCCTCAGAGACTGCAAATCTTCCCAGGAAATGGAAAACTGTATCCAAACCTGAGTAAGGAAAGGTTCTCTGCTCCCAAAGTGAGCAAATAGCGTGGTCTTCTGGCTTGCAGCTCAGGAGTAATACTTTGGAGAGAGACCTGGATGGACTTCCACATCTGCAGTGTACATAACCCAGACTCGCATTAATCAGATGTGTTCCTCTATACGATTGCTTTTGTTGTTACAGAAACAAAAAGCAAAGCGGAGGTTTTAAAATGTCCTTTCTTCTGCCTCAACAGTGTGCTTTAATTCCCCCTTAAAATTGTCATTTAAATATAACTATTAATATCACTTATTTTGCGCCCAAGTCGCAGGAGTTTCTCCCCACTTAGACCTTTTGGGCAAATCTGTCATAGACGCCTTCTATAAGGGTTTCTTCCTACTGATAAATCTTTGCTCAGAGTGTGTCTTTTGCCCAGCATCAGTCACTGAAGAAGTGACTTTCTTTTTGCTTTTAGTCCCTCTCCCTCTTCGGCGCATCGCCCCACCCCCAGCCGACCTTCACCCCCTGCACACCCTGCCCAGCTCGGGCGTCAGGACTAGCTGCATTCCCACGCCAAGCCCCTCGCCACTGCGCCCCTGCGCCCCTGCCCGGGTATCCGTCCTGTTCCCTTCCCCGGAAAGGATTGGCAGAGCCGCTCACCTCTTCGCCCAGGTGACCAATGAGCTCTAGCCGCCGGCGGTGCCCCGCGTTCAGCTGCGGGGGCGCAGGGACTATACAGAGCCGAGGGAGGGGAGGCGGGGCGGGGTGACGTTGACTTGTGTGTCTGGGGACGCCGCCGGGGCTCCACCGCACACGGATAATAGACACCAGGCTCTTCTTTATTTCTGAGAGCGAGCAGATGCCTGCTCGCTTTCCGTCTCATTTCCTCTTCTTTCTCTAATTCCCGGGACTTTTCTGGTATGTCCCAGCTCATGGGCAGGGCAGTATCAGTGATGGCACCTTCACGCCAGCTTTGATCTCCTCCACCTACTGACAGATGGTGGGGAAACCTTTCGGTTTAAGGATTTGCTTTAATCACCATGGGCTGTCCTCGGTCCTGAGGTTCCCCAAAGTTCCGCTTTATGGCTGAGAGCTAGCGACGATAACCTAGGATTATACTGCAGTTTGAATTTTCTGTTTGACCCAGGTACAGCAGCCTCTCTTATGAAAGGGAATTACTAGAGCACTGGACTTAAATATGATTTTTTTCTGTTTGAGTTGTGTCCTCCCTTTTTACCTCCACCCCCACTATCCATAAAGATAGTTTCTGGAATCGCCTCATCCTGCAACTCAGACTTCATTTAATAGCTCCTGCAGTTGTAGGCATGGCTCCCAATATTTTGACTCATAAACACTGAATTTAAGTAACTAAAATGACCTTTTCCACTTTATCTAGTTACACTGTATTTAAACTTTTGATGAGAATTTGAAATGAATGTTTCTGGGTAGTGATTCTCAGCGTGTGGTTCTGGGACCAGCAACATCAGCCCTATCCTGGACCTTGTGAAAAATACAAGTTCTCAGGCTCCATCCCTGAGCCACAGAATCAGAAACTGCAGGGAGGGGGCTGGGGTCTATGTGTTATCAAGCCTGCCACATGATTCCCATGTCAGCTAAATTTTGGGAATTAATGATTTAAGGAAATAATTTCTTATAAGGACAACAACTCATATTTATTGAGGGTTTACTCTGTGACAATGCTATGATAAGCATTTTACCAATACCGACTCATTTAAACCTCACAAAAACACCAAAAAAATCTATTTATGTCATTTTCATTTTACAGGTTAGGCACATAAAGGTAAGTGACTCACCCCAGATCATTGCCAGTTTGTAAGTAGAGAAGCCACAGTTGATTCAAACCCAGGCAGCCTGGCTCTACAGCCGACCATTTAATCACAAAGCTGCAGCTGCTTCACTTAGCCAAACACTGGGAATGTCCCATACCCAGCTGCTAATCATTCAAGTGATTTATATCTAATAATAAGTATGTCTGTTACCAGGGTTGAATTACAGAATCAGGGGCTCAGAAGGAACTCTAGAAATACATGTGCTAGGAACATGGTCTTTAGTCCTGTGAAGCTGACATGCTTCTTTAAGTTAAAAATTCACATGTGATGTCCAACCTTGGACGCTTGCTTTGGAAACATGGCATATTTGTGGGTTATTAGCATCCATAGTTTTTCTTCCTAAGCTCCTTGGCGACCAACCTCATGGCTTCATATTCTTTAGTCAATTTCCAACCAAGGTTTGGACTCCCAGATCCCTGCTAGGGTGAATCATAGAAAGGTGACCATGGCATGCTATACTCATTTTCCCGGGACAGTTACATGGGTCTTTTTTTTTTTTTTTTTCTGCTGTCCGTTTCATAAAGAACTCTTGTTCAGAATGTCTGCTTGTCTTAAGAGTTTTTAAGGGAGGAATTTCTACAACTGCCTTGTGTCAGCATTCTCCATGTATTTTCTACTTTTCATTTAATCTACCAGAATTATGAGAAACTTGAAAGGCATGATGGGACTAACTCTAGTTGAACTTGCCCTATTTAATAATAATGGTACTAATAATTGCTATTATATTTAGAGCATGTATGTGCCAGAGGGTTTATATATGTTGCTTACTTCTCAGAAATATTCTTATAAGATAGGTGTTAAAATTTTATACCCATTTTCAGGTGATACTGCTAAGGATAAAGGATATTAAAGAATTCAGAGCCAAAATACAATACTGAACTAATTTAAAAATTCTAAGGCCCCTGTTCTTAAGCCTTACCTATCCCAGCCTCCCCAAGTGCTACTGTCATTTACACTATTGTGAAATTTGGAGGGTCCACAGCATATCCAAGGATTAAAGTTTGACCATTCTCCCTTCTAACCATACTTAATAATGCAATTTGTTTCTATAGATTCTTATGGTATACAAAACACTTTCACGTTTGAATAGGGACTCTTTCAATGTTTACAAGAAATAAGTAAAATTCAATGATAATAACTCCATTTTATAGATAAGGCAGAGGGTGACTAGGCATATGAATTGCCAAGGTCTCACAGCTGGGTCTTGGAATTTGGAATTAATCTGAACTGTGCTTCTGGGAGTGTGGGCTGTATATCACCCACACCTTCAGGACAATTTGCCATTTTAATTATCTCTCACCATAGTTTACCTAATATCTTTCCTGAAATCACTCCACTCTCCTTTTTACTAAGTCTTTCCCTAAACAGTATCAGAAAATTCACAGGCTTGATATTTTTTCTAGTAAACATGACAACAGACATCTGCTTTACCTTTTACATCACCGCTGGGAATTTACGTCTCCCCTCATCTCCATGTCATTGACATGGCTTGCTATCCCTTCTGGTATTTATTCCTCATCCTTAACATATCAATTGTGCCATTTGCCTATCACCCCCAAATCAGAGCAAGGAACACCAACAAACCAAGCCTAAGCTTTTGTATCATACGTAACCTGACAATCTTAATAACCCATGGATGTTAAAATTCATTCATATGAATCTCAACACATAAATGCCAAAATTGTTACACAATTGTTAATTAGGTCCAATTGTTACTAGCTCCCATATTAAATTAGTCAGTTAACCAATCAAGTCACCCGCTTAGTGATTCCACCAGCAATAAAGTAGACCCAAAATCCTGGCCACTCCATTTATGAAGTTACAGCCGGCTGGGGCAAGTGATAAGTGCCCTTAGGAAATAGAAAACTAATTAGGAGGCCACTGAAAAGTACAACCTCAAAATGACAAATTAAAGTAGTGGTTTTGAGGATAAAGTTATTAGATATGAAGAAGTGTTTAGGAATCAGAAATGTCATGAATGTATATGGAAAAGAAAGCAGAAGTAAAAGAGAAATGATACATGAATCTCACATTTTTGGTCAAGGACTTCCAAGGATCCTGGGAAAACAAAGGCTGAAGCAGAAAAAGTGAGAACCCCACAGAGACAGATGCGAGAGAACACCGAACCAGAAGCAGCACTATGACTAAGTATCCACAACTGTCAAGAGTTAAAAAAACAGATTATCTAAAGGGTAGCCTAACTGACTTTAACACCATGCACTGGTCACCGTCCATGGCTACTTGTTGCTTTTCTAATAGGTCATCAAAGGCCATTATTGGTGCACATTTGCAGAATTCATCATGATTTCTTAAGCATGGGCAGGAGATACATCTAAGAGATCTGGAAATCCTTCCCAGCCCTATGAGCTGAAGTCTCAGAGGTTGTCTAAAGATGAACGTCCGATGTGTGAAGAAGGGATGAGGTGGTACCATGCAGGTTAGTGATGCAATGTTGGTAGAATTTCATGAGCATTTTCTAAGAGCCAGTAGAGACTGGACTAGCATATGGGGAAATCTCAAGTGCACTATAGTCAACCCTTCTAGCCATCCTAGAAGTTGATCTTCGAGGAGAAAAAACCTCAATGTGGTTTCTGAGGTCAGCCACTGGGAAGAGGAGTGAGGAATCCAAAACCATTATTATGGGTGAAACATACACAGTGTCTGGTTAAGCCATTGGCCACAGTATGAAGCTTTCCCTATCACTGAGGTATTCTGAGGTACTGAGTTTTGGAGTAGGATTCTTTTGTTGTCCTAACACATGTGGTAGGAATTCTGGAGGGGATGATTTTTAGAGAATGATGTCCTTGTCAGATGATGCCTTAAAAAACTAGTTTTTAAAGCCAACAACTACACTACTACTTACATTCTTATCTCTCCCTACTACTCTCATCTCAGTTTAAGTCTTTGACTTAATTCTGTGTTTTATTAGAACTTTGCCCTTTCTTCATTGAAATCAAATGCAGTAGTTTCCAGATGCAGTCTCTCTGATGATAGGGAAAAGTAGTAAAGCCATATATATGTATGACTGCTTTTTCAAATAGTTTACAGAATTCAGCACAGATAGGGTAAGTGAAGGAATTTTTTAGGGGTAGGGTATCTTGGATTTTTAGGATTTGTTTTACATGCATTGTAATTCACACACACAAAATAATGAAGAATAAAAAGGAAAACTTCCTTTTAAGTCACTGAACATAGTTGTAAAATAAATTAGACATTCTTCTTTTGGAATAAGCTACAGACATGTGAGGAAATTGTGAAAGAACAAAGGTTGATGTGGAAAGATTCAAAAAAAACAATTCCAAAGACCACAATCATCACAGAGAAGCTACTCTGTTTTTTCACTTTTCTCAGTAGAGGTTTTAATTAACACACTCTGAGAACAGCCATGGAACAATGCAAAAGAAAGTCTATGGCTTCAGAGCAGGTCAGGAAACTTTTTTCTGAGAAGGGCAAGACAGTGACTATGCCAGGCTTCATGGGTTACAGGGTCTCTGTCACAAGTACGCAATCCTGTCACTGTAGTGAAAGCAACCACAGACAATATGCAAATGGGAGAGCATGGCTGTTTTCCAACAAAATCGTGTTTATAACCACTGAAATTTGGATTCCATATCATTTTAACATATCACAAAGTATTATTATTCTTTTGATTTTGTTTTTGATTATTTAAAAATATAAAAAACATTCCTAGGTCATACATCATATAAAAACAGGCAGTGGGCTGAATTTGGTCATACTTTGCCTCCTTCTGCTTTAGAGCTAAGCATTCCCACTGGGTCCTTTGTAGTAAAGACATGATCTGGACACTGGAATTTAGTGTCACATTAAACTGTGATCTAACATATCAAATACAAAAAGGAAGAGTTTAAGGGATTTCTCTTACTTCAAAATCTACAGTTAAATGGCCAAATATGCTTTAAGAGATTTATCTTCAGCATTCAAAAGTCACTTTCTGGATGGATCATAGCTGTTTTATAATTTGGAGTTTCTTAGTGCAGTATTCTGTGATAATCTTGCCAGAATACAACAGTGACATATTCCAGCATTGTCAAGATTCTGACATAGTGCTTAAAGGATGCCTAACTAGATGGATAATTTTAAACTGCACTCTACAAATAAATAACCCTTTTCTTCTTCTTAGAATTCTGTATCTAGGAAAGAGAGAATTTACTTCTAACCATCATGAGAAGACGTAATCAAATTCCAATGTCCTATAAGAGTAAATCATTTTGTATTTGAAAAGAAGGACAAATCCAAAGAGATAAAAGGACAGCCAAGGCCCATCCTTAGGCACTTAGAAAGACTGTGATATGAGAGGAAAAGTTTAAGCGATAGGATGAAGTCATAGAGACAGCTTTGGATGAGATAAAATACAGCCCTTTCATATTAAATTAAATTGCTATATGCTTAGGGAACATTAGCCTAAACCAAAAATATCAAGAGTAAGGCTAATCAAACAGTCAAGAATTTGATTTGCTATGTTCTCCCAACACCTGAGCTCTCAGGTAAATACTTTAAAATTTAATAAATAAAGTCTTATTTTTGTACAAAATCTGGTTTAAGTTAGGAAAGTCATGTCTACAAATACAAAGCAGCAAGACTTTTTCACATCATGTAGTCCAAAGAAATTCCAGTTGCAGCAGTTGCAAGAGTTAAAAGAGCGAAAGTTAAAAGACTTAACACAGATGAACTTTTTCTTTCCTGTATAAAAATTAAATACAATACTGGAGGAAAGTAGGGTGTTGGTTATTCATAAATTGGGATAGATTCACTGCAAGTCTTGATAAGGAAAATGGTTGGGAACTGAGAGACTCCTACATATATTAAAACCAGTTGTTTTTCTAGTTAATATGAAAACAAAGTTTTAAATGTCTTTTAATTAATTTTATTTTCTACTCTTTTAAAGTTTTAACCCTGTCCATCCAAGGAATGTAAGTCTGAGTAGTCTACTGAATACTCACTATGTAAAGCTAAATTCTCCACTTAATAAACATAATATAGTATAGGAAATTTCTGGCTAATTTTATGGATATGTATACAGAAAAATTCAACCCACTCACTAGCACAGTGGTTAAATATATCCTCCGTTAAAGTAAAAACACAGAACAGACCTCTTCTTGTTAGGAACAAGAGGTTTTATAGGGATTTGAGAACTCTAAATATTAGCTTGTAAATATGTCATTTTCTAACAATGTCAGGGAATAAGGAATACACATTTATGGAGTGATTTCAGAGTCTGAAAACAGGTCCATTAACCTATAATTATTATGTGGAATGTAATTTGCATGTTCCTCTTCAATGCCATCGTTACCTGCAACAGTGACATTTCTAGTCTATACCATGCACTGTGCACTCTACAGAAAGAGTTACATCATGCAGAAGCAGTCTTTGCTTTGAGGAGTTAATAATCTAATGAAAAGAACATGATAAATGAAATGATTACCTTTATCACACTTACCTATACAGGAGTACGCACCTAAATGGTCACATGTTATTGTGGCCATATGTTTATTGTTGCTTTGGTTTTTAAAAACAATACCTGTTCAGTGGAATGGCCAAGATGGTGGAGTAGGGAGACCCTGAGCTCACCTCTTCTCACTGGTACAGCAAAAATCACAACAATTTACAGAGCAACTATTGATGGGAAAGATCTGAACACTAGCAGAAATGACCCTCTACAACTAAAGATATAAAGAAAGAACAAGATGGGTAGGAGGACTACAGAGAGACAGCATAGTCAAAACTACCCCCAGGTGGGTGACCCACCAATGGGAGGATAATTACAATTGCAGAGGTTCTCCCCAAGGAATGAGGGGTCCATCCTGGGGTGTCCTGCACCAGAAAGATGAGCACCAGAATGTTGGGCTTTGAAGGCCAGCAGGGCTTACTTTTGGGAGAGCCAGAGGGCTATAAGAAACTCCACTCTTAAAGGGCACAAGCAAAATATCTCACACAATCTGAGGCCCAGGGAATAAGCAATAACTTGAAAGAAGCTTGAGTCAGACCCATTTGCTGATCTTGGAGAGTCTCCTGGAGAAGCAGGAAGCAAATGGAGCTCACCCTGGGGGACACAGACGCTGACAGCACCATTTTGGAGCTTTCTCTTTAACTTATTAGCTGCAGGACCTGGCCCCACCCACCAGTGTCAGCACCAGTACTTGGATTCCTCAAGCCAAGCAGTTAGGCAGGCAGGGACACAGCCTCATCTGCTGGTGAGCAGGCCAGCTACTTCAGGACTCTCTGAGCCCCCAGCCACTACCAGGATGTGGCCCCAACCACAGAGGGCCCAGAACCCAGCCCTGCCAACCAGGGCACCAGCACTAGCCACAGGACCACCTGGGCTCTGGCCTCACCCAACAGCAGGATAGCACCATGTTTGGGACACCATGAGCCCCTCAGCCAGCTGCTCAAGGATCTGTCCCCACCCATCAGTGGGCTGACCCTAGCTTTAGGACACCCTGCAGCCAGCCATGTCATGAAACAACCCACTCACCAGCAGGCTAACACCACCTCCAGGACCCCAAGGGCCCTGTAACCAGAGATTATGGGATCCAGCTTCACTCACTAGTGAGCTGGCACTAGCCCAGGGACCCCCTGGAATTTGACCCCACTCACTAGTGGGCCAAAACCAACTCTGGAACCCCCAGGAGCCTGCATCCAGAGGCCCTAGAATCCAGCTTCACCCAACAGTGGGCCAGCACTAGCCCCAGGACCTCCAAGGCCCTGCAGTTGGAAACCATGGGACTGAGGTCCATCCACCAGGGGACTGGCACTAGACCTGGGACAAGCTTTGCCTATCAGGGGGCAGATACAGACTCTGAGACCCCTAGGTCCCTGCACTAGGAACACTGGGACCTGGCTTTACCCATCAGTAAGCCAGCACCCCCTGCACCTCATTCCCACCCAGTTGTGGCTCAATACCAGTCCTAGACTCATAGGCCCTGAAGCCAAAGTCCCCAGGATCCAGTTTCACCCACCAGAGGACCAGCACTAGCCCCAGGACTCAGACCCACCCACCATCAGGCTGACACCAGCTCTGAGACATCTTGGGATCATCAGCCAGCCACTCTAAGATGCAGCCCAACTCAACATCCAACCAACCAGATTTGGACAGCTCAGACCATGCAGCCAGCCATGTCAGGAACCCACCCTGCCCACCTGCAGGCAACAATAGATTCAGGACCCCTGGTGGTTGTAAAACCACCAACCCTAGGACTTGGCTCTGCCCACCAGCAAGCCAGCAAGAATCTCAGAACCCCAAGTGGTTCTACAACCAGCTGCCTTGTGACCCAGCTCCACCAATCAGTGGTCAGTAGCCTCTGCACAAGGCAGGGTATGGAAACCAACTGGAGTGGAGGCAGCCACACCTACTGGACTGCCCACGGTAGTCAGCCACCTACAATAGAAGGACCCATGCAGCCCACACAGGGGATACCCCTATAGCTCTGGTGACTAGAGATGGGTGCACTGCTGGGACACATAGGACATCTCCAACAAATGGTCACTTCTCCAAGATTGGAAAATGTAACCAACCAACTGACCACATAGAAATAAAAATGGTGAATTAGGCAAAATGAGTCAATAGAGGAGTATGTTTCTAATGAAGGAAATAGAGAAATTCTCAGAGGAACTAAGTGAAGTATAGATAAGAAATCTGCCCAATAAAGAATTCAAGGTAACGATCATCAAATGCTCAAAGAACTGAGAAGAATGGACAAACACGATGAGAATTTTAACGAAGAGTTAGAAAACATAAAGAACCAAACAGAGCTGAAGAATACAATAACTGAAATTGAAAACAAACAAACAAACAAACAAACAAGAAGGAATCAACAGTAGATTTGATGATAAAGAGGAATGGGTGAGCAAACTAAAGGGCAGACTTTCATTGGAAATTACTGAAACGGACCAGAAAAAAGAATAAAAGGAAAAGAGGACAGTTTAATAGACCTCTAAAACAGTATCAAGCATACTATCATTTGTATTATAGGGGCCCTAGAAAAAGAAGAGACAAAGGGGCAGAGAAATTATTTGAAGACATAATAAACTTCCTTAACCTGGGAAAGGAAACAGACATCCAGGTCCGAAGCACAGAGAGTCACAAACAGGATCAATCCAAAGAGGATGACACCAAGAACACTGTAATTAAAATGGCAAAAATTATAGATAAAGAGAAAACATTAAAAGCAGTTAGGGAAAAGCAGTAAGTTACATACAAGGGAACTCCCATTAGGCAATCAACTGACTTGCCAGCAGAAACTGCAAGTCAGAAGGGAGTGGCCTGATATATTTAAAGTGATGAAAGAGGAAAATCTACAACCATGAATAATCTACCAAGTCACGCTTCCTTCAAATTTGAAGGAAAGATCAAAAGTTCTACAGACATCCAAAAACTAAAAGAGTTCAGCACTATAAAACCAGCTTTACAAAAAATGTTAAAAGGACTTGTCTAAGAGGCAAAGGAAAGGCCACAGCTAGAAACACGAAACTTATGAAAGTAAAAATCTCATTGGTAAAGGCAAATATACAATAAAGATAGTAAATCAACCAGCTATAAAGCTAGTAGGAAGATTAAAAGACAAAAGGAGTAAAATCATCCATACCCACAGTAAGTAGTTCAGGGATACACAAAGTAAAAAGACATAAAATATGATGTCAAACATAGTAAACGCTGGTTCGGGGGAGTAAAAATTCAGGGTTGTTAAAAAAAAAAAAGTTTGAACTTAAGGGATAAGCAACTTATCCCTTAGTCATGTATATATGGAGATTGCTGTATATAAATCCCAAGGTAACCAGAAACCAAAAATCTGTAATATATATATACACACAGAAAAGAGAAAAAATCCAAACATAACACTAAATATGGTCATCAAATCACAAGCGAAGGGAGCAAAAGAAAAAACAAAGAACTGCAAAAACAACTCCAAAAAACAATTAATAAAATGAGATTAAGTGAATACTTATCAATAATTACTTTAAATATAAATGGACTAAATGCTCCAATCAAAAGACTGAAAGTGAGAGAATGGAAAAAGTTCTTCCATTCAAGTGGAAATGAAATGAAAGTCTGGGTAGCAATATTTATACCAGACAAAATTTACTTTAAAAGAAGACTGTAACAAGAGACAAGGAAGGACATTGCATAATGATCGAGCAATCAAACAAAAAGAAGATTCAACAACTGTAAATATATACGCCCAACATAGGAGCATCTAAACACAGAAAGTAATTATTACAGACATGTAAAAATTGACAGTAACACAATAATAATAGGGGACATCAACACCTGACTAACATCAATGGAAAGATCAGACAGAAAATCAATAAGGAAACACTGTCCTTAAACAACACATTAGACCAAATACACATAATATATACACAACATTCCATCCAAAAGCAGCAGAATACACATTCTTTTCAAGTTCACATGGAACATTCTCCAGGATAGATGTCATGCTAGGTCACAAGCCAAGTCTCAGTAAACTTAAGACCAAAATCATATCAAGCATTTTTTTCTGACCACAAGGCCATGAGACTAGAATTCAAGTATAAGAGAAAAAAAAAATTATGAAAAACACTAACATGTGGAGGCTAAACAATATGCTACTAAACAACCGATGGATCACTGAAGAAATTTTAAAAAATAACTGGAGACAAATACAAACAAAAACACTACAATCTGAAATCTATGAGATGCAGCAAAAGCAGTTCTGAGAGGGAAGTTCACAGCAATAGAAGCCTACCTCAGGAAACAAGAAAAATCTCAAACAACCTAACCTTACACCTAAAAGAATGAGAAAAAGATGGACAAGCAAAACTGAAAGTTACTAGAAAGAAAGAAATAATAAAGGACAGAGCAGAAATAAATGAAAAAGAGACTATTTTTATTTCATAAAAACAGAAAAGATCAATGAAACTAAAGAGCTGGTTCTTTGAAAAGATAAAATTGATAAAACTTTAGCTAGATTCATCAAGAAAAAAAGACCCAAATCAGTAAAACTGGAAATGACAAAGAAGTTACAACCAACACCACAGATATACAGAAGATCATAAGATTTATTCAAACAATTACACACCAATGAAAATGGCAACCTAGAAGAAATGGTCAATTCCTAAAAATATACAATATCCCAAGACTGAACCAGGAAGAAATAGAAAATTTGAAGAGACTAATTACCAGTAATGAAATTAAGAAATATTTTAACCACCCCCAAAACAAAAGCCTAGAACCAGATGGCTTTACAGGTGAATTCTATCAAACAGTTAGAGAAGAGCTAACACCTATCCACATCTATCCTTATCAAACTATTCCAACTGCAGAGAATGGAATGCTTCTGAACTCATTCTATGACACTAGCATCACCCTGATACCAAAACCAGACAGATATCTCTCACACACTCACACTCACTCACACACACACACACACAATTACAGGCCATCATCTAATGAACATGTATGTAAAAATCCTCAACAAAATATTAGCATACCAAATTTAGCAATACATCAAAAGGATCATACACCATGATCAAGTGGAATTTATCCCAGGGATGCAAGGCTGTTTCAGTATCTGTAATTCTATCAATGTGATTGATACACCACATCAACAAAATGAATAATAAAACCATATGATCATCTCAATAGACGCAGAAAAAGCTTTTGACAAAATTCAACATCCATTTATGACAAAAACTTTCAACAAAGTGGGTATAGGGGGAACATACTTCAACACAATAAAGGTCAATTTGACAAGCCCAGGCTGTCACCATACTCAATGGTGAAAAGCTGAAAGCTTTTCCTCTAAGATCAGAAATAAGACAAGGATGTTCTGTTTCATCACTTTCATTCAACACAGTATTGGAAGTCCTAGTCACAGAAATCAGACAAGAAAAAAATAAAAGGAATTCAAACTGGAAAGGAAGAAGTAAAACTGTCACTGTTTGCAAGTGACATGGTACTATACATAGCAAATCCTAAAGATGCCACCAAAAAACTATTAGAATTTATTCATGACTTGGGTAAAGTTGCAAGATAAAAAATTAATATACAGAAATCTGTTGTGTTTCTATAAACTAATAATGCTCTAGAAGAAAGAGAAATTAAGGAAACAACCCCACTTATAATCACATCAAAAAGAATAAAATACCTAGGAATAAATCTAAGGAAGTAAAATACCTGTACTTAAAAAACTATAAGACAATGATGAATGAAACTGAAGATGACACAAACAAATGGAAAGATATACTGTTCCCATGAATTGGAAGAATAAATATTATTACAATGACCATACTACTCAAGGCAATCTACAGATTCAATGCAATCCCTATCAAAATACCAAGGCATTTTTCAAAGAATTAGGACAATTAACATATGTAAAAAGAATGGGAAAAATAAAAATCAACATTAAAAATCATGTTAATAACTGCCACAGGAAAATTCCATTGATGAATGCTAAAATTAGTGGATGATATTTCAAAGAGGAACAATATATTCACATAGCCTCCAGTAACTTTCCTGAAAATATTTATGAATTACTCTAGTGCTTTTATAACATTTCCACAAATTCCTTGATTTTCCTTTCTCCAGGAGATGAAACTTAATTCCTTTACCCTTGAGTGTGAGCTGGATTTAAGCACTTCTAATGGATAGAGAATGGAAAGAAAAAAGTAGTAACTTTACAGTAGAGAAACCTGGCAGACACCACCATAATCAAACGATCAAGGTTAACATCAGCAGTGATGCTATGTTGATAGCATGTAATCCCCAATACGATACTTTTGTTCTCTGATGTTCTTCTCAAAAGGCCCAAGTCTAATAACAAGGAAAGACCAGCCAAGTCCAAACAGAGGGACATTCTACAAAATACCTGATGAGTATGCTTCACAAGTGTTTAGGTCCTGGGAGACATGGAAAGACTGAGAAACCACCACAGATTAGAGGAGACTAAGGAGACATGATGACTAAATGCAACCTAGTATCCTAGATACAAACTTGGAACAGAAAAATAACATTAATAGAAAATCTGGGAAAATGTGAATAACATCTGTAATTTATAGTACTGTTTATTAATTTTTAGTGTTGATGAGTGTACCATAGTCACATAGGGGAAGTTGAATAAAGGATATGAGAATTCCCTGAAACATTTTTGCAACTCTCTGTATACCTAAAATTATTAGAAAATAAAAAGTTAAAAACAAAGAATCTGAACTGTATAAAAAAACTAGAAACAACCCAAAAGTCCTTCAACTAATGGGTGAATAAACAAACTGGAACATCCATACAGTGGCCAACTGCTCAGTAATATAAACAAATGAACTACTGATACACACAACAACATGGATGAATCTCAAATGCATTCTGCTCAGTAAAAGGTGCCAAACTCAAAATCAAATGTAATTTAATTTTCGTGACATTCTGGAAAAGGCAAAAATGTAGAGATGAATAATAGATTAGTGGTTGTTAGTGGTAAGAGCTGGTAGGAAGGAGTTGACTGCAATGGGGCAGCATAAGTGATTTTTTGGGTGTAGTGGAACTGTTCTAAAGCTAGATTGTGGTGGTGGTTACACAACTCCGTTTGTTAAAACTTATACAACTATATAAGGTGAAAAGTTATTTTATTCCGTATAAAATTTAAAATAAAATTTTAAAACAAAAAAATTAATAGTTTGCTGAATATCTTGACAGTAATAATTCTATAAATTGCAAATGTTGATAGAAATCTATTATACATAGAAAATATGCACTTTATCAAAATGGAGTCAAATTAAAATAGAAAGCCTAAATAATGTAATAATTTAAAAAATACAATTAATTTTAAAATTTTCTCAAAGAAAACATCAGACTATGACGGTTTTACCAAAAGATACTGTAGCTATAAATACACTATTACAGAGTGCAGACAAGAGAGGAAAAATTCCACTATTTTATAAAATTAATTTAACTTTAACATCAAACTCAACGAGGACAATATAAGATTATAGGTCATCATCTCTCATGAACATTTATGCAAAATTAAACAAATACCTGGATCAACTAATGTATAAAAATTAAAAGTTGATACATCAGGACTGAGTTGGATTTATCCTACAAACTCAATTTGAATTTAACATTAGAAAATTAAGTCAATAATTACACTGAAATATTAATTTATTAAAGGAGACGAGGAATCCAATTATCTCAATACAGGAACAAAAGAAAACATCCAACAATCAGTCATGACTTAAAAAAAATTAGCAAACTAGAAATAAAAGGAAACTTCTTTACCTTGATAAACCATTCTACAAAAACCTACAGCAAACATCTTACTTGACGGTGAAGTGTTGAAGCTGTCTCTTTAAAGTCAGGAACAGGCAATGATATTCATTATCCTTACTTTCTTTTCAATGTTTAGCTAGTGCAGAAAAGCAAATTTATATATATTTGTATATATATGTGTATATTGGTGTGGGGCAGTAGGATTTGGAAAGAAAAAACAAACCCTTCATTAATCTCAGGTAACAAAATTGTCTACCTCAAAAATACAGGTTCCAGATAAATCATTAGTATTAATCATGTGTTTAGAAAGTTTCCCAGATACAAAATTCACATGAAAATAAATTGTTTTGTTATATATAATCAAACATCAATTTTAAAATGTAATTTCTAAAAAGTAATCCATCAAATATATAAAAACCTGAGAACAAATTTAATGAAGACGTATAAAACTTTTGAGAAGGAAGTATGAAACAACTGAACTATATTAAATAAAATATAAATAGGAAGGTAGTAAATATTAAATAGGACAGTGCAATATTGGCCCAGGAGCAATTATTAGTAGAAGTTTAATAGAGTATCTGTAACAAACTCAAGCAATGTAGAAACTTGATTTATGACATTCGTGGTGGCACTGATAGACTATTCAATAAATTGACTGGGACAAATGTTTAGCTATACAGATAAAACATATAAAATTTGACCTCTACCTAACACTTTACAAAAAAAGTCAATTCAAACTGAATTACAGTCTTTTGAGTCTGGCTTCTTTCACGCAGCATAATGAATTCAAGATTTATCCATGCTGTTGACTGCATCAGTAGTTTGTTTCTCTTGCTGGTTAACAATAACCTATTGTGTGATGAGCCCAGTTAGTTACTCACCAGCTGAAGCATATTTTGTTGTTTTTAGTTTCTGGCAATTATGAATAAAGCTGCTATAAACACTCAAGAACAGGTTTTTGTGAAAAAAAATATTAACTTTTCTTAACTACTAGGAAATCATATGATAAGTATGTTTTTAATTTTACAAGAAACTCCTAAAATATTCTCCAAGGAGGCTGTACCATTTTGCATTCTTACCAGCAATATTTGACAGTTCTAGTTGCTCTGCATCTTCAGCAGCACTTGTGTTATTTTCTTAAGTGAGCTATTCTAATAAATGAAATCTTATTAAGTAGTGAAATTGTGTTTTTTTTAAAATTTTTTATTGAAGTATGGTTGATTTACAATGTTAGTTTCAGGTGTACAGCAAAGTGATTCAGTTAAACATACACATACATACATATTTTTCTTTTCAGATTCTTTTCCACTACATGTTATTACAAGAAATTGAATATAGTTTCCTGTGCTATACAGTAGGTCCTTGTTGTTTATTTATTTTGTATATAGTAATGTGTGCCTATTAATCCCCAACCCCTAATTTATCCCTCCCTACCCTTTCTCCTTTGGTAACCATAGTTTGTTTTCTGTGCCTGTGAGTGTATTTCTGGTTTGTAAGTAAAATTTGTATCTTTTTTTAGATTCCACATATAAGTGATATATTTGACTTTGTCTGACTTACTTCACTCAATATGATAATCTCTAGGTCCATTCATATTGCTGCAAATGGCATTATTTCATTCTTTTTTATGGCTGACTAATATTCATATATATATATATATTAGGTTCCATTTGTGTTAGGAAAACTGGACAGCTGCCTGTAAATCAATGAAGTTAGAACACTCCCTCACACCATATACAAAAATAAACACAAAGTGGCTTCAAGACTTAAACATAAGACAAGACACCATAAATATCCTACAAGAAAACACAGGCAAAATATTATCTGACATACATCTCAGCAATATTCTCCTAGGGCAGTCTATCCAAGCAATAGAAATAGAAGAAAAAAAAACAAATGGGACCTAATTAAAACTTACAAGCTTTTTGCACAGCAAAGGAAACCATAAGTGAAACAAAATGACAACCTACAGAAAGGGAGATAATATTTGCAAAAGGTGAGGCTGACAAGGGCTTAATTTCTAGAATATATAAACAGCTCATACAACTTAATAAGAAAAAACAAACAACCCAATCCAAAAATGAGCAGAAGACCTAAATAAGCAATTTCCCAATGAAGACATATGAATGGCCAATAGGCACATGACAAAATGCTCAATATTGCTAGTTATCAGGAAAATGCAAATCAAAACTATAATGAGGTATCACCTCACACCAGCCACAGTGGCCATCATTCAAAAGTCCACAAACAGTAAATGCTGATGAGGGTGTGGAGAAAAGGGAACCCTCCTACACTGCTGGTGGGAATCCAGGTTGGTGCAGCCATTGTGGAAAACAGTATGGAGATTCCTCAAAGACTAGGAATAGATTTACCATATGATCCAGCAATCCTACTCCTGGGCATATATCCAGAGGGAACCTTAATTCAAAAAGAAACCTGGACCCCAATGTTCATAGCAGCACTATTTACAATAGCCAAGACACGGAAACAACCTAAATGTCCATCGACAGGTGATTGGATAAAAAAGTTTTATATAATAGAATACTATAAAAATGCCATAAAAAATGCCATTTGCAGCAACATGGATGGCTCTGAAGAATGTCATTCTAAGTGAAGTAAGCCAGAAAGAGAAAGAAAAATACCATATGGTATCACTCATATGCGGAATCTAAAAAAAAAAAAAAAAAAAGACAAATGAACTTATTTATAAAGCAGAAACAGACTCACAAACATAGTAAACAAACTTATGGTTACTGGAGGGAAGGGGGTGGGAAGGCATAAATTGGGAGCTTCTTGATTTGCAGATACTGACTGGTATATACCAAATAGATAAACAAGTTTATATTGTATAGCACAGGGAACTACATTCGATATCTTGTAGTAGCTTACAGTGAAAAAGTATGAAAATGAATATATGTATATTCATGTATGACTGAAGCATTGTGCTCTACACCAGAAATTGACATAGCACTGTAAACTGACTACACTTCAATAAAAAAAAGTAAAAACAAAAAGTAATTAGGTTCTATTTGTTTATTTTTGCTTTTATTTCCATTACTCTAGCAGCTGGTTTGAAAAAAATATTGCTGAAATTTATATCAAAGAGTGTTCTGCCTATGTTTTCCTCTAGGAGTTTTAAGACACTATACAGATTCAGTGCAATCCCTATCAAACTGCCAATGACATTTTTTACAGAACAGGAACAAAAAATTCTTAATTTATATAGGAACACAAAAAGACCCTGAATAGCCAAAGCAATCTTGAGAAAGAACAGAGCTGGACGACTCATGCATCCTGACTTTAGACTAGACTACAAGCTATGGTAATCAAAGCAGTATGGTACTGGCACAAAAACAAACACATAGATCAATGGAACAGGATAGACAGTCCAGAAATAAACCCATGCACTTATGGTCAATTAATCTACAACAAAGAAGGTAAGAATATACAATGGAGAAAAGACAGTCTTTTCAATAAGTGGTGCTGGGGAAACTGCACAACTACATGTAAAAGAATGAAATTAGAACATTCTCTAACACTATATAAAAAAACTCAAAAAAAACTCTAACACTATATAAAAAAAACTTAAAGGCCTAAATGTAAGTTAGGATACCATAAAACTTCTGAAGGAAATCATTGCTGGTTTATTTTGCATTTTCCTAATAACTAATGAGGCTGAGCATCTTTAACATGCTTATCTGCCTTCTCTCTATATATATTTGATGAACTATCTGTTTAGTATTCTGCCCATTTAAAAAATTGGGTTGTTTCTTATTCTTGAGTCTTGAGACTACTTGATATATTCTGGATATAAGCCTTTTGTAAGATATGTGTTTTACAAATGGAAAACTTGACTTTTCATTTTAATAGTTTTTTTGGGTTTTTTTCCTAAAGAACAGAGGGTTTTTTTTTTTAATCTTTATCTCTTAGCAATATTGTAAAATATGGGTGCATGGAATGACACGATGCCTGGGATTTTTGTAGATTCCTTAAGATTTTCTATATCAATATTCATGTCAATTGTGATTAAAGATATTTTCTTTTCCTATTTGTAGGCAACTTATTGTATTTTTTCTTTTGCAATACTGTGCTGGTTTGGGCTTATAAATCAATATAGAAGAGGAATGGAAACAGTGAATGTTTTTTCTTGTTCCAGATCTTATAAAGCTTTTTGGTCTTTCATGATTAAATATGAAGTTAGCTAAAAGATTTTCTTTTTTGCAGCTACCCTTCATCAGATTAGGAAAGTTTTTCCATTCTTAGTTTGCTAAGAGTTTTTATTGTGGATGAATGTAGCTGAACTTTGTCAAATGCATTTTTTTGTATTTATTGAAATAATCTTGTGGCTTTCTTTTTCAGTCAGTTAATACAACTGATTTTCAAATGCTGAACTAGATTTTCATTCCCTTTATAAACCCCAAATGGCCACGATGTTTTAGATGTTTTATCATTTTATAATTATTGCTGCTTTTAATTAATATTGGTTTCAGAATTTTGTGTCTATATTCATGTGCTATATTCGTTTGAAGCTTTCTTTTATTTTATTGCCTTTGTGTGATTTTGGTATCAGGGTTATACTGGTTTCATAAAATGAGTCGAGAAGTTTTCTCTTCTCTTCTATTTTCTGGAAGAGGTTGAATAGAACTGATAATATTTTTATCTTAAGGAATTTGTTCATTTTCTCTAAATTATCAAATTTATGGGCAGAGTTTTGTTCTTCATTGTATTTTCTCACTGTTTTTTAAACATCTCTATCTGCAGTGATGTCTTTTACATTTTGGGTTTTTGTAGTTTGTATGTTTTTCCTTGGTCAGTTTGGGTAAATTTTTATCAATTGTATTGATTTTTTTTCCAAAAAACTAGCTTTTGGTCTCACCAATTTTCTATATTATAGTCCTGTATTTAATTTCATTGCTTTCTGCTTTTTATTATTTCCTTCTTTCTACTTACTTTGGGCTTAATTTGCTCTTCATTTTCTAGTTATTCAAAGTAAAGCTTAGGTTATTGATTTGAGACTATTTTTTTTTTGGTGTAATATAAGTCTTCACTGCTATAAATTTCCCTGTAAACTCTGCTTTAGCTAGAATTTTAATAAGTTATATTTTCATTTTGTTAAACATTTTCTAATTTCCCTTGAAAGTCCCTCTTTAACTCATGAGTTATTTGTAAGTATCGTTCATTTCCAAATCTTTGGGGATTTTCCAGTTGTCTGTCTTTGTTCCTAGTATAATTCTGTTATGGTCGTGAAACATATTTTATATAATTACAAGCCTTTTTAATTTATTAAGACTAGTTTTTATGGCCCAGAATCTTCTTTTATGTAAATGTTTCATGTGCAATTGACAACAATGCATATTCTGCTATTGCTCGGGAGAGTACTCTTCTATAAATGTAACTCAGTTTGAGTTGGTTGATGGTGTTCAGGCCTTCCATATCCTTGCTGATTTTCTTGTTTTATTGTTTATTCAGAGAGCAGTGTTGAAATCTCCAACTAGAATTCTGGACTTGCTATTCCTTCTTCCAGTTCTAAGTTTTTACTTCTTGCATTCTGAAGCTCTTGTATTAGTTTTCTATTGTTGTGCAACAAATGATAACAATATTATCAGCTTAAAATAACACCCATTTATTGTTTCCCGGTTTTTATGGGTCAGGAGTCCAGGCCTAGCTTAGCTGTATCCTCTGTTCAGGGTCCCACAAGGCTGAAATCAAGATGTTAACTAAGTCAGTGACAGCATCTGAGATTCAAGATCTTCTTCCAAGATCACTTAGGTTATTGGCATAACTTAGTTCCTTAATTTTACGTATCTGAGGTCCCAGTATTCTTGCTGGCTACTGACTAGGTATTACTCTCAACTCATAGAAGCTCCCACAGCTTCTTCCATGCAGCACCTTCACAGACCCTCTCACAGCATGGCAGCATACTTCTTTCAAAGCCAGAAGGAGAATTTATTTCTTCACAAAGAGACCAAACACCTTTAAGGAGTTTTTCCTGACTAAATCAGGCCCACAAAGGAAAATCTTCCTTTTGACAAACAGAGCCAAAATTGATTTGGAAAACTTAATTACATCTGCCAAATCTCTTCTTCTTTGCCAGATAATATAATTTAATTCTAGGAGTGATACCCTAATACAGTTGCAGGTCCTGCCCACACTTGGAAAGAAAGGATTATACAGGGTGTGTACACCAGATAGGGGGACAAGGAGGGTCATCCTGGAATTCCGCCTACCACAACATCAAGGGTAAGTACATGCATATTTAGAATTGTTATGCCTTCTTGGTGAATAGACCTTTTTAACATTATCCAATGCTCCTCTCTACCCCTGGTAATTTTCTTTGCCTTGAAATCTTTGTCTGATATTAATATAGCCACTATAGATTTCTTTTGATTAGTGGTTGCATGGTATACAATTTCCATGCTTTTAACTTACCTGTATCATTAAATTTAAACTAAATATATCATTAAATATAGCCAGTCTGACAATCTTTTTCACTAAAAATGTTTAGACCATTTACATTGGTATAGTTAGATTCACCATTTTATTATTTGCTTTCTGTCTCCTTTTTTTGTTTCTCTTTCAATTTTTATGCATTTTGTTAAATTGAAATAAAAAAATTAAAATCTATCTACTGGATTTTTGTCTATACCTTTTCTACTATGTTTTTAGTATCTTATCTAGGGATTATACCATATATATGCTTTATATATATACACACACACTCATATACATACATATACGTACAATACACATACTACATATATCTTACCCCTCACAGCCTTCTTAAAGTTATAATTTTTCAATTTCAAATAAAATGTAAAAGCATCATAATTTCTACTACCTCTTATGTTATAGTTCTATATATTTCATCTACAAACACTGAAAACCCCAACAGCAAATGTTACTATTTTAATTTTCAGTAGTCATTCATATTGAAAAAAATGGAAGGAGAAAAAAGTTTATTTACCTTGATATTTACTATTTGTTTTTCTTTCATTCTTGAAGTTCCAAGTTTGCTTTTTCATAATTTTCCTTCAGCTTGAGGAATTTCCTGTGGTATTTCTTTTAGAGAAAATATGTTGGAAAATAGTTTAGTCTTCCTTCTTCTGAGGATGTTTTTATCCTTGAATGATATTTTCTCTTGGTATAGAAGTTGATATAAAACCGTTGACAGTTTTTCCAGCAATTTAGTGATGTTTTGCTTCTGTCTTCTAGCTTCCATGGCTTCTGACAAAAAAATCTGAAGTTATTTAAATACTTGTTCCCTTACAAGTAATATTTTGTTTTTCTTTGGCTGTTTTCATGAAATTTTATCTTTGGTGTTCAGCAGTTTTATTAAGATATGTCTGAGCATGGTTTTCTTTATGTTTATTATGTTTAGAATTTGATGAGCTTCTTGAATCTGAAAATTTATGTCTTTTATTAAACTTGGGACATTTTTAGCCATTCTTCTCCCACATCAATTCATGTTTTCTCTTCCAGGACTCCACTGACACAAATTTTAGACATTTTGTCATTCTCCCACAAGTTGCTAATTTTTTCACTCTGTTCTTCAGAATGGGTAATTTTTATTTTACTACTTTCAAGTCCATGGATGTTTTCTTTTGTCATCTCCATTCTGCTTTTAGGATAGCTGTGAAAGTTTTTAATCTCAGTATCATTTTAGTTAAGATTTTTTAAATATTTTTTATTTTTATCTCTATGCCTAGAAATTTTATATTTCCATCTACTTGAACAGTGTTTAGATTTACCTCTGGCACTTCAAAGTCTATGTCTAATGCTTCCAACATTTGAGAAATCTCAGAGTTTCTGTCTGTTGACTGGTTTTTCCATTGAGAATTGGTCATATGTTCTGTTTGTAAAAATGTTATGTCATAATTTTGAATGTTACTGTGGACACTTAGGAGATTTCTGGGCCCCATTAAAATCCTTAGGAGAGTACTGCTTTGATTGACAGGAAATCCAGGCATGTAGGTTCTGACTTCAAGTTTTGTGTTTCTGTAGGTATTGGTTCCAATGTGAATTCAGTTCTTTAAACTCTTTGTCATAATGTTTGTGTCTTTCACTCAGGGGTTAGTCTGGAACATGGTGCATTTTATGCAATAACAGAGTTCTCAAAAGATTTGCAATGCTTATTTTGTGTCCGTTCCACTTATGTAACCAACTTATAATGTTAAGCCTGAGATTTGTGTCAGTTCATACGCAGAATTATGGGATGTGCTTCTCTGTCTCTCCTCTTATAAATTTTCCCTCACTTTCTAGACCTCAGAGGTTCCATTTCTCAATTTCTCTGAAAAGAAAAATGGCTTTCTCTCACAGTTTTAGCTCCTATCACTGTCATAATTCTATGAGATTGGGGCTGCTCTCAGGGCAAAGCAGTGAATTAGAAGGAAAAACAAATAGGATTTCTCCCCACAATCATCTCACCACAGGGGTACCTTTCATGGATCCTCTGACCAGAGTGAGATCATCTCTCAGGGTTTTAGGCCTCTGTGCCACCACTTTTGTTATGGCAGTGCTGCTGACCATCTGGGGCTCACTTGTAGAGTGAAACAGAAGAAGAAAGGAGAAAAACAAAAAAAGGGGGACTTCCTTCATTCTGTCTTTGGGAAGCCATCTGCCCCATCAGAAGGACATTCAAGTAACTCTTTGGAGAGACTCATATAGTGAGGAACTGAGGTCTCTGGCAACTGGAAATAAAATCTTTTGTCAACAGCCATGACAGTGAATTTAGAAGCAGATCCTCCAACCCCAGTCAGATCCTGCCTCCCTTAAGATGAAGCAGCTCCATCCAACATCTTGACTGCAGCCCAATGAGAGACCCTAAGTCAGAGTTTCCCAGCTACACGGCCTCCAAACTGCTGATTCACAGAAATTGTGAGGTGCTAAAAAAACAAGTTTATACTGTATAGCACAGGGAACTATATTCAGTATCTTACAGTAACCTATAATGAAAAAGAATATGAAAATGAATATATGTATGTATATTATGAATAAACTATTACGCTGTACACACACACACAAAAGAAACTGTGAAATGATAAATGTGTGTTGCTTTAAGCCATTACAATTTGGGAGGTAATTTGTTACACAGCAATAGAAGACTAAAACATAGTACAACTAAGGGAGCAGTATAAAGAAAGAGAGACAAAAAACCAGAATTTATATTGCAACTCTGAGCCTAAGTTATTACTAATGTTTAATAAATTAATACTTCATGAAAAAGAAAAAAAAAACACTGAGAATTTTCTAATTTAGCAGCTTTAAGGTACCACAACTATAACTCAGCTTCTCCAAAGTACCTTATAAAGTTCTATTCCTTGGAAAAAGACCCAGAATTCCAGGTTCTCAAAAGTATTATTTTGGTTGATATAAATACTAGTTTAACTTTAATTCTAAAATGCTCTATTTTATGAAATAAAGAAAAAAGAACAGATAATGATTTAGCTAGAATTTTCTAACATGTTGGGGAGGAAGATAGGGTGGGTAGAGGGGAGTGGATATGTACAGAAAGCTTAGGCAAATCTTGAATGAGAATGGCTTCAAATTCCTACTAAAACACCAACTGCAGCAAGAAGTAATCATAAAGGCAGTCTTACTAATGCAAGTAACCAAAAACTTGTACTTTTACCCCACCCCGCCCCATATTGTTTAGTGATGGCTTTTTAACTTGTTTATGGAAAACTGAGGGTGATTTTATGAGCAAGTAACAAATATAACTCAGGGATGTAATTCTCTTTGGTTCAGTATTTAATAATCAGGTCTTGACTGTCACTACATTTGATTGTACTCACAAGGTAATTATCCCTTAATATTGGAAATACTAGAAAGTTTATCCTTTGCCTACAGATTCTGCCCAAAGTACAGCTTACATTTATGACAACTGTCTTGCTCCTCAGTGGTAATGAATTATATTATACCTCTGAAAACACCTATGCTAGTGTTTGCTGGCAAAACAAGATCATTAGCAGGGTTTGTCTAACAATTGTATTTTCTTTAACACGGTGCCATTAAATCGCAACCACATTTCAGGGTAAAATATTCCACGTGTTTTTCATCAGCCTTCTGGGAAGGGCCTAGTACTTTTCATAATTTAACACTGGGGGCTTTGAGAAGCACAGAAAGAATCATTTGAGAGCACACTCAGTGTATGTGTGGTGAGGAAAAACATTCTCTTGGTCTGACTACACATACTGTCATACGGAGAAAAAACACCAATGCATATGTTGAAGTTTGCTCAGAAAATGGACACAATATTCATACTTTCTATCACAATTTAAGACTTACATACATGTTCTTTTTCTTTCTTTCAAGGAAAACTTATTCTCTGAGCATAACAGATTTAGTACAAATTATTCCAAAATTGCTGCCTCTGCAGTTTAGAAGTTATGATTGAAATGGAAAACTTTCTGAGCTCAAAGTACCAAGTCCTAAATATATTCTTGTATAATACAAAAAGTGTCAGCTGCGAAATGAAAACAGCACAAATACAATTATGTACAAACTAAACAGGGACCTTTGGAATGAAACCTGTTAAGACTATGAATATGATCTACCATGATTATCAATGAATATCATGACTTATTCAATAAAAACAAGTTGAGCTTAAAATGGTGGCACTTGAGCAGTAACACTAATTTTACATTATCCAGGGACTATTACAGGTAAAATGAAGATATTATTGAGGCTGACAAATAACCCACAAACCTAATTTTCACTGTTTTCCCCATCACACCTTCCCAAGAACTAATGATAAGCAGGCCAAATTACTAATTCGATATTCACCTTTTTTATTCCCCCTGACTACTCATGGCTGAAAATATTCCCATGGAGTGAAATAGCCAAAAGGCATCTAGCCAGAAAAGAAGGGGGACACAAGCCAAGGATTGTGGATTGCTCACAGATTGGCTACTTAACTATCAAATAATGTAATTTTCTGGAAAGTGATGAGCTGTATTTTGACAAGATTTTTTATTGTGTGTGTACATGTATGTACATGTGTATATGTGTGTGTGTGTGTGTATGTGTGTGTATATATATATATTTTTTTCCCACTTCCTACCATATCTATACTAGGCTGAATAGGGCCAAAGTTTCATCTTCTACTTCTGATCTTAAAGTTTCTTTGTGTTGAGATTTGATGATTAGTGTATTTGCTTATATCTCTAATAGCACTGGCCAGTATTGGCCTATGATTAAGTTTTAGTCTGATGCCTGTGTCAAGATCTACATGATGCCATGGTAGGAAAGAACTGATGAAATACTTTGAATATATGACTCTCTAGAAGCCATTTTTGCCCCTGAATGAGAGCACATGCTCCTGTTGGCTTGTATGCGTGCTTCCAGTAAGGTAGATGTATTTGAAGGCCATACAGCTCATAAGCAGCTCTGAAGTCAAGTACACAATAGCCACACAATATTTAGTGTATATCTAACTGATTAAGATATAAAACTAACCAGCCAAATTAAAAATTCAGACACATTTTAAGTTTTGATGGGAAATGAGCTAAAAAGCAGATAGCTGGTTCAGAAATGGAATAAAGAGGTCACGGCAGGGGAAAATGAGGTGGAACTTTTTCCCATGATAGACCAAATACTTTACAACCATCGCCTATGTATATTTTCAGAAAGTCTACCTAGACCTGAACATCATGACTATTTCAATCCCAACAGCTCCATTTCACTCGAAAGAGGTTAATGTTGGTTCGGGAATGGGCTACTAAAATGGACATTTTTGCTCATATTTTATTTGTTTTTAGTAGGACTTTATTTAGAGAGATGTTTAACTTAAATGTTTATTTTCAAAATTCCTTCACGTACAAAGGGAGCCAAAGGATGCATTTACATTTTAAAGTGGTAGCAATTGATGCATTTTACTTTTGCACAGGCTTTCCTGCACATAATTAGTTAAACATTTGTTCAAATGAGAGAAAGCACACAATTCCTCTGGTTATGTATGTCACTTGAATTATTAATCTTGTTGACAAGAGTCTGGCAGCAAAAGCATTACACCCAAAACAATTCCTTCACTTCATTTGACTTGAAAACTTGCCAGTGCTTGCAGTAGATCTTTTGCTAAAAGGTAATGCTGACAGGGAATTGAGCAAAAGCACACACTTAGAATACTTAATTAGGTTGATGTCAGTTTGCCCCTGGCAGGGAACTGTGTGTTTTGTTTTCTGCAATAGAAAGCACGTGGCAATACACAGTAAATCTTTCCAAGGATCCAGAGAACTGAGTTCGCTTCTTCCCACCCAGTTCTCAGTAATAATAGCTAATGATTACAATAGAGTTTCTGCTCTGAGAGCAGTTGGCTGAGTTCTCTGAGGTCAGAGACTGCCTTCATTATCTCTGGCACTCTCTATAAGCTCTCAACAAACCAGGGTGTTGTGCTTATAGTAGAGGCCTACTTAGTATTTTTATTTTAATAAATAATTTTTGGTCCATTGAAAGTCATAGAGATGGGATGCTGTACTCCCAAGTCTCACTGACGATGCTCTTACCTCTGCATACTGAACCCAAGTTGTTCAGCTCACACAGTGGTTTCCAGTGCCTCACTCCCTCCAAGTCTATGGCTTCTGATGGGATGGAAATGCACTTTATGATGTGTCTGAGCTGTGAAAATCAAAGAATAAAACGTGAAACCTCTAGGCAAAAAAATGTACATCTAAGGACTTGATACGTGTGCTCACTGTCATGCTATATAGCAAGTTACAATCAGTTCCTAATTTAGTGGTGAGGAACTTGGTGACCTTAGATTTGGGTTGGAATGAAGTTGAACCTTTTCACCTTGAATAGCAGAAATCTGTTGTGTAAATAAGATGTGAAATAGATTATCTTTTTGAAAATGATTATTTAAAAATATTGGCATGATTATTTAATATCAATGCTTTTATTAATTACTAATAAATTCTATTTATCCATTGTAGCAGACCCAATCAGGTATCTGCTTAGGAATACTACCTTGATGGTTAGAATTATTCTTCTAGAAGGTAATAAACTGTATTAAATAAAACAAGTAATCCCAGCTCCTAGTTTATCCCTCAGTCTGTAAAGCTTTAACTCACCATCAAAGTATAGTAAATCCACTAGATTATCTGCCATTTAGGAAAAAAGACTGAATCTGTGTGTGTGTGTGTGTGTGTGTGTGTGTGTGTGTGTGTGTGTATCCCCCAAGCACTAAACACAGTGCCTGATACATGACAGATGGTTATTAATGTTTGAGGAATGAACTAATGTATTTTGCTCTCATTATTTTGACTTGCAAAGAAATTACGTTTTGCTGCTAAGTTTTACATGCGGATGGTATGTTAATGTTGTTAGATGGCAGTCCACCCCAGAAATAAGATAGGTCAGATACATCTGATTACTTGTTCAGACAAATATAGGAGTCAACACTAGAGTGGGGAACAATAACTACCAGGTATTGCACATGCTAATGTGTCTAGCTCTTTAAATCCATTTCCTTAGATGGTTCTCCCAATGCTCACAATATCTACAAATGGGTATTATCGTCCATTTTCACAGATGAACGAATCAAGACTCACAAAAGCAAAAGCAATGATAACAAATGACTCCAAAGCTTTGTGGTTTCAACAGAGAATTCTTTCTCACCACCATTCCTTGTCCATCACACGCTGCAGGTATACTCCCCGTCATCTTTACCCTGCACTCAGCCTTAAGGAGCAGCCCCTAGCATGGTTGTTGCCAGACTCAAGGCAGTGATTAGAAGACATCACAGCAAATCCTGAGTTGCTTCTTAAATGTTCTAAGTCACTTTTGTTCATATATCACTGGTCAAGACAAGTCACGTGGCCAAGCTGATTTCAAGAAAGCATGGATATATAATCTTCCCATGGAGAAGGGCACCTCACAAAGGGGAATGGATAGTTTGAGCAAGAATACAATACACCACTATAGTAGCAAGAGCTGACCTGATCACAAGCCTGTGGTTAAAATAAAAGATCCCTGTCCAGAAATGCAAGGGCTGCTGACAGCCATGGAGATGACCTATAAGGCAGTTTGAGCACTTTTTTCCCTTCTTTTGTTTCTTCTTAGTTTTGCACCAAGACTCTCTGTCATCTGCACTTCTGTGATATAGACTAGGATTTGAACTCCATCTCATTCATGAGCTTAAACACCTCTATTAGCCTCTCTGAACCTTTTTTTTTTCTCCATCTATAAAATAGGGATCTTCATAATACCTACTTCCTGGGATTAGAGATATTGAAAATAATGCACTTAGTATAATGCTTGGTATGCAGAAGACTTTTTTTTTAATGGTTCACAATAATGGTACAAGGAACCACTGTCAATAAGTTAATCACCAGGAAATGGTGTATTCCTCAAATTCAAAATCCAAGAATGTTATGACAGTGTCTGCAGACCTCTTAGTCTGAGAAATGTTGAGTTAGTTGTTTGACAAAAATGTGTAGAATGTAGAGAGATGGAAGTTTAGAAAAACAAACACAAAATGACAACCAATAGATCTGTGTCTCAGCAAGGCCTCTTAGGAACATCGAGGGTTGTGTAGGTAAAAAAATATCTGAAAAGTATAGATTCACAAACTTCTAGTTCCCTGAACTTTTCAATATAATTTTCACCTTGTTTTTGGATAAAGAAAAATAGCCAATGAGCTCTTTTCTCTTGCCAATAAAGTTACACCATAAGTGATAACAGCTCAGCACTGATTTCTCAACATATTTCTCTTCAGTTCTCTAGTTTAAGTCAGAGTGTCCCAGATTGGATTCATCATTCTTTTTGGATCTAAAAACTGCTAAGAGAAGGGGAAATTATGCAACAGATCCTCCGCTGCACAGCATGTTATCCTGCCATGTGACCACATGTATGGCTGTCTGCCTTGCCTAAGTGTTCCTATAACACGACTCTCCATGGCCATGTCTCACGGAACCAAAAGTTCAGGAATTTTTTTTTTTTTAACCTGTGAAGCATAAAACAACTAGTTTTATCATTACATTTTTCGTTGTGTGAGTATGTAGAATTGATGACTTGGCCAAAAGGTTTTTCATAGCCATAACAAAAAACAAATTCAGGAGAAAAATTAACATTGTAAGAAAATTCTTTAGCTAAAAAATACTAATTATCTAGGAGGTTAGAGAAAGTCATGGATTCAAGCATAAGAGAAGGTGGGTAGAGAGAAAAACCTAAGGAGTAACATGTCTTTCAGTCACTCTTTGCCTAGTATTTTGGCGTAGTATCCACAGGAGCTCAACTCCACTTAAAAATAGTTTATCTGTCCCTACAGATTTTGCCAACTTACCTCCCTCCCTCCTGTCTTCATCTAAATCTCAGAGAAAAATCTAGAACACAGTGTATTTATTTCAATGTAGTTTTATCTAATGTCTCAATTCTCCATTTTAATAGCAATATCATGAAGTTAATATGTATTATTATTTTTCTCATTGCTTTAAAATATTTTGAGGCTTGAAATAAGAAGACTTCAGTTTCCAGTATTGGCAGGCTTAGTGATTCAGATCAACTCTCTTACTGAAAAGAGCTAACAAGCTCAAGTACGTTATTAAAAACAATCCTTTTTTAAAAAAATATGAAGAGCTGACAATACAGTAAGGAAGGACTGACCAAAAACTGAAAGAAAAATAGGACCCTAGAGAGATAAGGAAAACTGGGAACTGCTTTTGTGCTGAGGGCTTTTGTGACCTTAGCAAACGCGACCTTTCATTTTGAAAGCCTCTTTAGTGAGAGGGATAGAAATTAAATGCCCATGTCTGATTGAAATAGGAATCTAACAGCAGACTGTCGCTGAGATAAGCTGGACCGCCAACATCACTTTGAGTGAATCAGAAGTAGAAAAGCCCTCACAGGCCCTTGCAGCCTGAGATCACGTCACAAGGGAATGAATTTCAAGCCCTGAACGTGAAATAAGGGGTCCAAGTTGGCAGCACAGAAACAAAGGCAAATCCTCTCTAGAGAAAGAAGCCTTTATCTTAAGCCCCAAAATATTCCTTAAACAAGTTTTCAAGTACAATGAACAGTATACAGTCAAAGATAATCAAACTTAGTAGGAAGTAACATACCAGGAGTGAAAACAGCAGAATCAATAGCAGCAGACCCCCCCAGGGCTTCCGATGTAAAAGACACCAGTCACGGACAATAAACAAACCACAGTTACACTGATTATTATTATCTTCAAAGCAAAAAAGGTATCTGCAGGAACAACAAGCAATACAAAGTGACAGATTTGAAAGTGATCCACAAACCCCTAGAAATAAAAAAAAATATATAAAAATGAAGAATTCTATGAGTAGATTGGACACAAAGAATTAGTATACTGGGGGATTAGAAGAAATTACGCAGAACACAGCAGAGAGAGACAAAAAGGTGGAAAGAAACAGAAAAGAGAATCTGTGACATGGTTTCGGGAATGAGAAGGTCTAACATGCTTAATCAGAATTCCAGAAGTTCCAGAGACAGAGACTAAAGCAGGTATAATATTTGAAGAGATAATGTCTGCATGTCAGCAAAATGGAGGGCTAGAGTTGCCAACACTCATCTCCCCCATAAAACAACAAGAATAAATAAAACAACAAAAATTGAAGCAAACCGCTCAGGGAGATTTCTAGACTATATTAAAGTAGCAGCAAAAACTCCGCAGAGCTCAAAAATTAAGGATGGTCACATAGAAAAGTACAGGAAATGTCTTGCCTGTGTCATTCCATCCTCCAGTGGGGAGTTGCTGGGCTCTAGGAGGAATCCCCTCAGAGGAAGTTCATCATGCAGGGAGAAGGAAAGCAGGAGAACCCTGCAACCTTCACCACTGGGGACGACTGCAGCTTTCACTACCAAAGTCTCCCCCATTCCTCATGGATGCGGAGCCCAGCTAACAGAATAGCCAGGAGTGCCTGCCTCTGCATCTGCTCCCAGAGACTAGATCTGTTGCTGAGGTAAGACTTGCCTTCAGGTACCCCAGTTGCTGCTGTGCCCCCACGCTCAGGGATAAGGTGCCACAGCATCTGACCATATATAGGACCAGAGCTGCCACTGCTCAGTGCCCACCCATGACCCCAGGTCAGGGCTCTGTTCCAACATTACCAACTTCTACTGCCGAGCCATGACCCCAGCATCCCAAGTCATGCTTTGGCTGTCATTATGCTCCCTCCACCCTGAGTCCCACCCATAGGGTTCCAGGCTGTAACTCGGAATGGCCATTGCCAGAGGTGCTGATGCTGCCCTGAGACCCACTCCCCTATCCCAGGTCAAGACTGAACCATCATTACTGAGACTGGGCTGCTGCTGCCCTATGCCTCACCTCCTGGGTTCTTTTTTGTTGTTGTTGCTATCAACTTTTTTTATAGACTTTATTTTTTTTGAGCAGTTTCAGGTTTACAGCAGAATTAAGCAGACAATACAGAGTTTGCACACAGCCCTCCCCACCCACACATATACTCCCCTACCCTCAACATCCCTCATCAGTGTGGCATATTTGGTACAACCAATGGACCAATATGGACACATTATTATCAACCAAAGTCTATAGTTTACATTACGATTCACTCTTGATGTTGTACATTCTATGGGTTTTGACAAAACGCATAATGACATGTAGCCACCACCGTAATATCACACAGAATAATTTCATTGCCCTAAAAATCCCTTGTGCTTCATCTATTCATTTCTCCCTCCCTCTCTCTCCCCAAACTCCTGGAAACCATGGTCTTTTTATTGTTTCTGTAGCTGTGCCTTTTCCAGAATGTCACTTGGTTGGAATCACAGTTTATAACTTTTCCAGACTAGCTTCCTTCATTTAGTAATATATTTTTTAAGTTTCTCCCATGTCTTTCATGGCTTGATAGCTCACTTCTTTTTTTTTTTACTGCACATATACTTTTAAATTTACATATATGTACTGTCCATTGTTTCTAAGACTATTTAGAGTTTTAGCTTTTTAAACTTACACAGTTACAAAGGCATAAAGCCAACCATAAAATAAGAATTAACTCAAAAAGATACATACACCCTGCTATTAACAGCAACATTATTTATAATTGCCAAGATATGAAAGAATCCTAACTGCACATCAATAGTTGAATAGAAAATGAAGATGCAGCATATACATATGCAATGGAATACAACTCACACATAAGAAAGAAGGATATTTTGCCATTTGCAGCCCTTCGGTCACTTTTTTTTTTCACTTCAAAAACCAGAATTTTATAACCAGCATAAACATTTCCATTACATCAAAAACATCAAAATACCTAGAAATAAACTTAACCAAGGTTACCTATACTCTGAAAACCGAAATGACACAAAGAAATGGAAAGATTTCTTGTACTCTTGGATTGGAAGAATTAACACTATCAAAATGGCCACACTACCCAAAGCAATCCACAGATCCAACGCAACCTCAAAATACTCAAGACATTCCTCACAGAACTAGAACAAACAATTCCAAAATTTATAAGGAACCACAAAAAAATCCCAAACTGCCAAAGCAATCTTTTGTAGGTGGTTTTTTTTTTTTTTTTTTTCCTGTCTTCTTTTTGTTCTCTTTTCTTATGGTTTGATGACTAGAGAAGGTCCTTTAACATTTGTTGTAAAGCTGGCTTAGTGGTGCTGAAATCTTTTAGCTTTTGTTTATCTGTGAAGCTTTTGATTTCTCCATCAAGTCTGAACAAGAGTCTTGCTGGATAGAGTACTCTTGGTTGTAAGTTTCCCCCTTCATCACTTTAAATATATCTTGCCACTCCCTTCTGGCCTGTAGAGTTTCTGCTGAAAAATCAGCTGATAACCTTATGCTATTTGTTGCTATTCTCTTGATATTTGTTGCTATTCTCTTGATAATTTTAATATTTTCTCCTTATCCTTAATTTTTGTCAATTTGATGACTATATGCCTCAAGATAGTGGAGTGGTAGGACCAACTTGCCTCTCCTCACGACTATAACAAAACTACAACTAACTGCTAAACAACCATCGGAGAAAAAAGACTGGAACCTAGCAAAAAGATCTTCTGCAACTGGAAACATAAAGAGGGAACCACAGCAGGATGGTAGGAGGGGTGTGCTCGCGATATAATTGGGCTCCATACCCTCCTGTTGGCGACCCACAAGCTGAAGAACAGTTAAGTCGCAGAGGCCCTCCCACAGGAATGAGAGCTCTAAGCCCCACGTCAGGCTTCCCAGCCTGGGTTCCGGCAAAGCCTGTAGAAGGAATCCACAAACACACAGAAAGATAGATGGCATGAGGCGGCAAAGGAATATCTCCCAGGACAAGGCATAAGATAAAATCCCAGAAGAAGACATAAGTGATGAGGAGATAGGCAATTTATCTGAGAAAGAGTTTATTTATTTTAATGGAGGTACTAGAGATTGAACCCAGGACCTTGTGCATGCTATAGATGCACTCTACCACTGAGCTATACGCTCCCCCCTGAGAAAGAGTTTAAAGTAATGATGGCCAAGATGTTCAGAGAACTCAAGAGGCGTATAGATGCACAGAGTGAAGTTTTTATCAAAGAGTTGGAAAATATAAAGAATTGAAGAGTTGAAGAATAAAATTACTGCAATGAGTAACACACTAGAAGGAACCAAGAATAGACTAAATGAGGCAGAAGAATGGATCAGTGAGCTAAAACACAGATTAGTGGAAATAACCACTACAGAACAGAAAAAAGAATGAAAAGAAATGAGGATAGTTTAAGAGAACTCTGGGACAACATGAAGCACACCAATATTCGCATTATAGCGGTCCCAGATAGAGAAGACAGAAAGGACCTGAAAAAATTTTTGGAGAGATAATCACTGAAAACTTCCCCTTGGTCAAGGAAACAGTTACTCAAGTCCCATGAAGTGCAGAGAGCACTACACAGGATCAATCCAAAGAGCAACCTCCTGGGTTCTTAATCATGGTTCTGAGCCACATTATCAGGACTACTACCATTGCCCTGAGCCCCACCTGCCCCCCACCTCTGTTGTGGCTTTCGTACATCGTTGCTAGGATTGACTGCTGCTACCCTGAGCCCTGCCCCAGGGTAAAGATCATACTTCTGACCCATCAGTGCTGAGACTGTGCTGCCACTGCCCTGAACTCCACCCACCAGCACCCAGGTCAAAGCTCTGACCAGTTGTTATCAGGGCTGTGCTGCCACTGCTTTGAGCCCATTTCCCCAGGTGCCAACATGTGGCGTTAACAGACCACCACCAGAGTCATGCTGCTGCTATCCTGTGACTAACTCTGGACCCAGAGTTGAGGCTTTGACCCACCATCCTCATGATGTGCTACTATTGCACCCTGTCCCTTGGGTCCAAGACACTTCTACACCTTTTCATCTCAGGGCCTGTGCCACTGCTGCATCCCTGCCTCCTCCCATCCACACCTGTCAGCTGGAGTCACAGCAGTGAGCCCCTGAGACCGAGGTATCAGTTCCATGGAATATCTGCATATAGCCATACCCTAGACACCAATGCTACAGCTACAGCAAATGCACCTACACCCCACAATCCAGGTGCTGTGGTAGTTCCATGTGCACCTGATCCTAGGACCCTGGCTCTAAAGCCAATCTGAAAAAAGTAGGAGATCATTGAGTATTCCCTCAAATGCACAGACATCAGTGCAAATCCATCAGAAACATGAGCAAGGTAATATACACAATAATATTTCAATAACCAATCTCCCAAAATGGAGATAAGTTATTTGAAAAAGAATTCAAAATAATTATTTAAAGGAAGCTCAGTGAGATTGAACAGAACACAAACAATGAACTTAGGAAACATGAACAAAATAAGAACTTGAACAAAAATAGAAATCATAAAAAAGAATCAAACAAATTCTGGAGATGAATAATACAATGAATAAAATGAAAAATGCAACAAATAGCTTCAACAGTTGGCTCAATCAAGTAGAAGAAAGAATCTGTGACCTTGAAGACAGATCTCTTGATATTAATCAATCAGAGGAAAATAAAGAAATCAGAACAAAAAAGAGTAAAAAAGCTTACGTGAACTGTGGGACATGATCAAAAGAAACAATATTCACATTGTGGGAGTCCCAGAAGGAGAAGAGAGGGAGAAAGGGACAGAAATCTATTTAAAAAAATAATGACTGAAAAATTCCCAAATCTGAGGAGAGATATGGCCATCCAAGTACAGGAAGCTCAAAGATCCCCAAACAGATTCAACCCAAAGAGATCTTCACTGAGACACATTATAATCAAGTTGTCAAAAATCAAAGACAAAGAGAGAATCCTGAAAGCAGCAAGAGAAAAAAAGAATCATTACATACAAATGAATCCTGATAAAGCTATCAGCAGATTTCTCAGCAAAAACCTTACAGGCCAGGAGAGAGTGGGATGATATATTCAAAGTTTTCAAAGAAAAAAAAAAAAAGCCAACCAAGAATACTTAACTCAGCAAAGCTGTCATTCAGTAATGAAGAAGAAATAAGACTTTCCCAAACAAAAACTGAGACACTTTATCACTACTAGGCCTGCCCTATAAGAAATGCTAAAGGAAGTTCTTCAAGCTGAAACAAAAGGACACATTAGGAACATGAAAACATATGAAAGTATAAAATTCACTGGTAAAGGTAAATGTATCATCAAATTCAAAATAATCTAATATTGCACAGTGGTGTGTAAATTTCCTTGAAATCTAGAACATAGGGACAAAAGTGTTGAAAATAACTATAACTATAAAATGATGTTAACAGATATACAATACAAAAAAGATTCAAATTGAGACATCAACATAAATTATAGAGGGGCTAGTAAATGGGTAGAACTTTCTTATGCAATTAAAGTTGTTAAATTGTTAAATTATGTTATCAACTTAAAATAGGCAGTTACAACTATAAGATGTATTATGAAACTCATATGGTAAACACAGTAAAAATCTATAATAGATACATAAATGATAAAGAAATTATCACAGCAAATCACTACAAAAATCAACTCACAAAGACAGTAAGAAAGAAAAAAAGGAAGTACAAAACAATCAGAAAACAATTAAAAAATGACAATAGTTAAGTCCTTACCTATCAATAATTACTTTAAATGTAAATGATTTAAATTTGCCAATTAAAAGACACGGAGTGGCCAAATGAATAAAAAAAGACCTGTCTATATGCTGCCTACAAGAGACTCACCTAAGCATTAAAGAAATTCACAGGGTGAAAGTGAATAGATGGAAAAAATTATTTCAAGCAAATGGAAATCAAAAGAGAACTGGGATAGCTATATTTATATCAGACAATATAGATTAAGTAAAAAGTTGTAACAAGAGACAAAGAAGGTCATTATACAATGATAAAGGGGTCAATTCATCAAAAGGATATTACAATTGTGAATATACAGAACACCCAATGTTGGAGCACCTAAATATATTAAATCATTAACAGATCTGAAGGGAGAAATAGCAATGCAACGGTCTTAGGGAACTTTCAGCAACAGACAGATCATCGAGAGAGAAAATAAATAAGGAAATAATGAATCTGAATGACACTTTAAACAAAGTGGACCTAACAGACAGATATATACAGAATATTCCATCCAATAGCAGCAGAATACACATTCTTTTCAAGGGCACACAGAATATTCTCCAGGATAGATCACATAATAGATTAAAAAAAATGTATTAACAAATTTAAGAAGATTGAAATAACACCAAGTATCTTTTCCAACAACAGTATGAAACTAGAAATCAGTAACAGGAAGAAAGGTAGAAACTTCACAGATATGTGGTGATTGAACAAAATGCTCCTGAACAACCAGTCAAGGAAAGAAGACAAAAGGAAAATCAGGAACATGTTGAAACAAAAGAAAATGGAAGCACAACATATCAAAACCTATGGGATGCAGCAAAATAAGTTGTAAGTGGTAAATATTCACAATAAGAAACAGGAAAGATCCCAAACAACCTTACTTTACACCTCAAAGAACTAGAAAAAGAATTAAGCCCAAAGCTAGCAGAAGGAAGGAAACAACAAGGATTAAAGCAGAAATAAATGAAAAAGAGACCAGAAAAACAATAGCAGAAATCAACAAAACTAAGTGCTGGTCTTTGAAAAGATAAACAAAATTGTCAAGTCATTAGGTGGATTAACTAAGAGAGCAGATGACCAAAAGAAGTAAAATCAAAAATGAAAAGAGGAGCCATTACAACTGACACTACAGTAGTACAAAGGATCATGAGAGACTACTATGAAAAATTATATGCCAACAAACTGGATAAGCTAGGAAAAAGTGGATAAATTCCTAGACATGTGACATATCAAGACTGCATCATGAGTAAGTAGAAAATCTAAACAGACCTATAACGAGTAAAGAGATTGAGTCAGTACTCAAAAAACTCTCAACACACAAAAGCCTAGTACCAGAAGGAATTCTACCAAATATTTAAAGAATTACTGTTATTAGTTCTCATAGTTTTCCAAAAAGTTGAAAAGAAGGGAACACCTTCAAACTTATTTTTCATAACCAGCATTACCCTGAAACCAAAGATACTTAAAGAAATGAACATTATAGACTAATATCCCTGATGAACACAGACGCAAAACTCCTCAACAACATATTAGCAAATTGAATTTAATAGCACATTAAAATGATCATTCACCATGATCAAATGGATGTTCACTTCTGAAGGGGAAAGAGATGACCAGTTCCCCAGATGTCCTACTGTATTGTGAATGGTGAAGAGTCCCGACCACAAGGCCTTGGATCTAGTGGGCCTGCTGGCTGCTATCTGCATTCTTTCAATAAAAACCTCCTAGCGAAAGAAATATACTGACAACGCAAGCTGAAAGATTAATGTTATGATTTTTGTTGTAGCCCACATTGCGGATTTAATTTTGTTTCATGTTGAAATAATATCTGAATACTTAAAAAATTCTAACAGTAGTAAAGGATATAAAATGATAATCAGTTCTTCTTTACCCTAAACTTCAGTCCACAAGATTCCCTTCCTATGTTTTATTTTTTCTTTTACTTTAAAATTTTGTATCCTTCCAGTAATACCCATATATATACAACTGACCCTTGACCAAAACAGGGGTTAATCTGCACATACTTATAGTCAGCCTTCCATATCCACAGTTCACCCACATCCTTGGATTCAACCAACCAAGGACCATGTAGTACTGCAGTATTTACTATTGAAAAATATCCAAGAATAAATGGACCCTTGCAGTCCAAACCCATATTGTTTAAGGGACAGCTGTACTTCCATACAGCTCTTGGCTTCGGAAAAACGTGGTAGGTTGTAACACATTGTGATGTACCTTTTTGAGACATTCAGAATTTTATTGATGTATTTTGTAGTTGCCAGCTAATCCTGCCCAAATTTCTGTCTTAGAACAGTGACTTTATTAAATTAAATGTTTTCTAAAACATCACAGAGCCCATAATTGTTAACACAATTTGCCAAAGTGTATTTAATTGGTCCAGTTTGTTACGCATGTCTTGGACAGGAAAGTAAATAGCAATTCTGTAATAGCAGTAGTCCTATTGCTGCCTTAGGGAATGAAAGAGAAATTACTTCTCAGATATATAAAGCAGCCAAATAAGCTTCAAACAATCTTGATATAATGTAGAAATTTTTCACGTTGTTTTTTAAAACTATGAAGTCTTCAAGATGTGTTCATAGCATCTACTCCATAGACTTTATTATTATCACAAAATTTTTATTGTTAATTGAAGTTTAGCCTCACCTAGTAATTTTCTGATCCATGGTTTATCTGTTAACTTTTTTCTACACAAGTTCTGTAGGGTCTAGGTCCTCTACTTCTAAAAAACAATTGTCATTTTCCCCTTGATGTTCTTTCTCATTGATTTCATTTTTTTCCTTTTCAGGAACATTTGCTTCCAGATTTACTTCAGTATTCTTCCTTTCTTTCATTCTCATCATCCTGGTTATCTCTAATGAGGCTGTACTTCCTCATCTTCACCCAGTCCCTGAGGGAAGTCCTTCCTCCCACCTTCTGCATCAGATGCTTTGAGGAGGATGTGTGTGCTTTCCTGCTGTCACTGTCTTAGTCAGAGTATGATGTGTGTGAAGGGGAGAGCAAGTGAGTGATGACTGAGCAGTGTTAAGTCAAAGTTAAGTGTTGACCTAAACCCTGTACAAATCTGGTCTTTCTGAGTTTTGGTAGGATCTGTAGGAAAGACTTAAAAACAAAAATAGCTAGCATCACTTTATCCTACTGGCTGCAAAACCCATTACCGATTCCCACATAGTCACTTTCCTCTTTGGAAACTTGTATCTGTCAGGATTCTTTTGGATGTAAATGACAGGAAACTCAGCCTAACCTGGCTTAGGCAAATAGGAAGATTTTCATCTCACTTAGCTGAACAGGCCCAGAGGACACCACTGGGAGCTGGATTCACTCCTCCTTTGGCTCACTCAGGCTCCATACTGCTTCCATTCTCAGACGGCCCATTCTCTCTTTAAGGATGGCTATGAGGGCATCCATTTCCAGTGAAAAAACAAAATACCAGAGTTTTTTTCTGGGACGATACATTTTTGAAGAGTAGGTATAAGGGCTTCTCTATATAGCAGCAAAATGAAAAGATATTTACATGTCTCTGGAATAACTTTTGAGTTTAAGGTAGCTTTTGAGTTACTTTGGATGGTACATACCCAATAAAAGTGAGTTAATTGAGTGCTAAAAAAGCATATAAGTATTTAAGTCCCAGAATTAACTGTCTCTCCCCCCAAAAATTATTTCTAACGTAAAAGAAAGGAAGATGAATGAGAAGGAGGAAAAGGAGGAAAGAGTATTATTTTGGTAACCCGGGCTTGGATTTTATCTCCAGCAATGAATCGATATCTAACCTGAGCAAATTACTTGACATTTTTGAGCATCAGTTTCTTTCCGTCACAGAGATAATACTTTTAGAGTGCTTTTCTCCTAGTTCATGCTGATGAAGTGCAATGCTGTAGGTTAAGCTCTTTACATAGTACCCACATACAAAAAGCTCTTAATAAATATCAACTATCATTATTAACACTGAACCTGAAACACACCAATAGACTCTCCATTTTCACTCTGTTCATTCTTTCTTCTGGCTGCAGTTTTTATTCTATTCATTTATTTTATTCAGGGACTGACCCGAGTTTTGTGGGGCTTAAAGCTCATACAATTTTGAAGGACTTTTAAGTGAAAGCATAGAATATTGTGAATACAGATTAGAGACAAAGGTTAATAATTAAATTTGAAAAATTATAAGCAACTACAAATATATAAATGATGGTAAATCTTGCTATAAATATCACAAATCTAGAAAATTAATAATACTTTAATTTTGATAAATTAACTCCTCACACACCTCTAAAGTACTCATTTTTCTTTTTTGGTTGCACATCCTATGGTTGCCGTATCCTATCACAGCAGTTTTGTAGTATTTTCACTGGAGAGAGTAGAAAAAGTAATCCAGCCTTCCCTTAAATGGTCAATTTCATTTGAAAGTTACTGATGGTTTAGCAGTTTCCTTCAGCTTTACAGCTCATGACTGATAATGTAACATAAGTAACTATAGTTCCAATTTCACTGAGATGGCACTGCTTGCAGGGGCAGATCCTTAGATGACTGAAGCTCTTTGATCTCAATCTGGATGTTCCTTGGTAGCTTGTGTCTAAGTCCTAGCTGTTGCTGTTTCCTGTCCCACCTCTGCCACTAGTCCTGCTGTGGGTGGGGAAGGAGATGGTGAAGTACCACCGTCTATCAATGACCTTTGAGTAGGGAGCAGGGCAGAATTTCATTCATGTTCTTTTCCTTGGAATCAGAATCTGGTTACTCTATGAAGTCCCCCTGCAACAGAATTGCCACTGGGGCCTGGAGGATGTGGAGGTACAGCTGATAGCCTGTAAACCTCATCTACGGACCTAAGACCAGCAAGAGCGCAGAGAGGATGATCCCCCAATCCGGGGTGCTGATTCGTCCCTGTGTAGGATTTAACTAGCAAATAAAAATAAAGGATGCTTGGGATATACTTACACTAAGAATTATTCACTGTTTATCTGAAATTCAAATTTAACTGGGCATCTTGTTTTTCATTTGGCAACCCTATCACTGTGGCTCTACATGACAGCTTTGTAAAGGGTACATGCAAATAAGGGCCCTAAAACTTAATTTTCAAACAGACTCATTTTAAATCTGCCCTCTGATTGTAATATAAAGCTTAACATTTGTTCCTGTTAAATGAGATGTTAAATCTAAAGTACCTGATTTGAATAGGAGCTCAAAAGATGTTGTTTTCTCTTTTCTTTCCCCTTTCAAGCTCATTTTGTTAAATTTGGCTCATTATTGCAACACATCAGTCTTTTAAAGTCTTAATTCTATAGTATATCACATTAACTATTCTTCTAGTTTTGTCTGATCCTTAAATTGCAGTTAAGTCAGCCCCTTTAACATTATGACACAGGCAAATTATCTTTGTTGTTGAAGATTACAAGAACTGTCATTCTGGGTCCTACTGCTTTTATAAAACAGCAGGCCTAATAAAGGCTAGATCCCCGAACTACAGAATTTAAATTTTTTCTTTGATTATGGGAATCTTTTCACAACGTACATGTATATTAAATCATCACATTGTACACTTTAAACATGTTACAAGTTTGTCTGTCAATTATACCCCAATAAAGCTAAAAATAAACACAATAAAACTCAACGTTTTAAAGCAAAAATTCACGTATCTCATTTATGTGGGATATGTTAAGAATTAGGTTCAGTTCTAGCTGTAGTTCTCAATTTTGGCACCTTAGACAGTAAGAGAAACAAATGTGGGAAGGTGCTAAACCACCTGGAGAGAAAAAATATATTCCTTTGATGTATTTAAAGAAGAACTTACATAGATTTTTTTACATAGATTTGTGTATAAAATGTCATTGCTTACAAAAATGAGAATTTTAAAAATAACTGTAGTCTTGAAAAAGTACAAAATTAAAAATATATTTATTTTTTATTCTAGCATTTATTCTTTCCAATAACAATATTTGATTGGGCCTATCTGCATGTATTTAATATGGGAAGCCCCTAAGGAAGATTTTCTTGGGTAAGCCATCTCAAAAGCAGTCTTTCTGCCTCCATAGGGCTGATTACATGCATAGTTGCTTTGGCTCATGCACTGTGATCTTAGCCAGTCAGCTATGGCTAGAGAAGGAGGTTTGGATTTACTCAGTACAGAGCACGATCTATAGTAACTTATGTAATATAGAATCAGCTTGAGTCACTTCATCTCAACAGTAGAAAAACAGATGCCTAAAGATTTGTAACTTTCACCTGAAATTTGCTAATAACAGGCTATTGATTTTTGGTCAAAATCATAGAAAAATATTGATGAGGATGAGGCCAGGAAGAAAGACTGAAGCTCATCAGTAGGTTAGTCTGCGCCCTTTGGATGGGGATGTCATCATTCAATCACTCACAGCTAATTGTTCTAGTATCTGGTCCATCTCCCCCTCCACATTGTATAATGAGGCGATCACGTAACAATTTACTAACAACTTGTTAAAATCTAGCTTGTAATATGTTTTCTTCCACCTACCAATTTAGTGATACTGTCAAAAACCGAGCAAAGATGTTAGTCTGCAGTGACTTTTTTTTTTTTGATGAGGCCATTCTAATTCTGGTCTTCACTGCTTCCTTTTCTAAGTGTTCATGTATTCTTAAAAAAAAAAAAAAAAAAATCTCCTCTAGGATTTTTGTCAAGTCCTCTGATCTGTAATCCAATAAATCTAACTCCTTCCCATTCTGACAGTGGGAACAACATTTTCCATTCTTCAGTCTCCTGGCACCTCTCCGGTTTTCCATGGTTTCCTGTTTTCCACAGCGGTTCAGTAATTACAGCCATACACTCTCCATGTTCCCTGAGATGTAGTTTAGCCAGGGCAAGAGATTTGAAATCATCAGAGCAACTAGGATCCCTCTCATGATTTCTCCTGCCTCCTGGGTTTCAGATCACTCTAATATCTCCTTCCCACTTTGCCTGATCCCATGAGTTGGCAGAGATAGAAATTTATGGGATCCTTAATAGTTGCCAAAGGTCATATCTAGTTCCAGGTCTTTGAAAGGACCTGCACCTAATCTTCAGAGGCAGAGTCAAAGGCTCATTCTGAGGCATAACTGATAAACACTTAATATTTTATACTTAGAAAAACACTTAATATTTATACTTAGAAGTTGCTCACAATTGTGATGCTTCACTTTTGTAACCACCAGAAGCACAAAGACAATGAAAGTCCATTATTGCTTGTTCTATTGCTTCTGAGTATATTTATTTAATAATTATGAAGTAAAGCTTAAAAAGCCTGCAGTTCTAGTTCAAAATGGCAATGTCGGAGTATCCTAAACTGATTTCTTCCTATAGACGCACCAAATCTACAGCTACATATAGAAACATTTCCTCTGAAAGAAACCTAACAACTAGATGAATAACTTCTACACATTGGGTGAGTGAGAAAAACCCCACACTGAAATAGGTAGGAGAGGCTGAAACATAATCTCACTGTATCCCCAGCCCTGCCATGGGAACCTACAAGTGGAAGGGAACTCACAACTCTGAGCTTCCCTGAGGAGTTAAAGATCTGAACTCCATTATCAGGCATCCCAACTTTTTTTTTTTTTGTATATATATATATTTTTTTTATTGAAGTATAGTCAGTTCACAATGTTGTGTCAATTTCTGGTGTACAGCATAATGTTTCAGTCATATATGAACATACATATATTCGTTTTCATGTTCTTTTTCACCATAAGTTATTACAAGAATTCTAATATAGTTCCCTGTGCTATACAGCATGAACTTGTTATTTATCTAGTCTATATATATCAGTCAGTATCTGCAAATCTCTAACTCCCAATTTATTCCCTCCAACCCCCCTCCCCGCTGGGTAACCACAAGCTTGTACTCTATGTTGAGAGTCTGTTTCTGTTTTGCAAATAACTTCATTTGTCTTTTTGTTTTTTGAGGCATCCCAACTTTTAAGACCTGCCCCTGAGAGACGAGCCTCCAAAACATACAGCTTTGAAAGCCAAGAGGACTTGTATCCACAAGGCCCACAAGCTCCAGTGAACAGTTCCTTCAGGGCTTGCACAGACTTACCTGGCTATCCCTCAATGACCAAAGCAGAGGCAGCTGACTGAAACGCACTCAGTCGTCCTGTGAAAGAGGCCTATTTGCTTATCTTCATAACTACGGCCTGAGAAGCAGGCTTCTAACTAAAAGTACATCTAAAGGCCTACTATAATCCTCTCCAGAGGCTTCGGACAGTGGGTACTATTTTCACCTTCTCCCTCTGCCTCACTGCCGGTCACCAGTATCTATTAGAAAGGAACTTGTGCACACATACAGTGCCCTGTTTACAGCTGCCACCCAGGGAACATCCCTTGGTCACCTGGCTCTGGTGGCTAGAAGGGCTTCTGTTTGTAGGTCCCAGAACACTGTAACAAATGGACAAACAGTTCTTAATGACCGCACAGCACAGACGCAGCAAACTAAAACACACCCCAGTCTTCCTGTGAAAGAGGCCTATTAGCTTGTCTTCCTAGCTGTGGTCTGAGGTGCATACTTAAACACAGATCTGAGGGCTAACTACAGTCCTCTCCAGAGACTAGGGAGGCAGAGGGAGGCACCCTAGTGCAGAGGGGTGCCTCCCTCTGCCCTAACCCAGGTTGCTGGTATCTCTGAAAAAGGAACTTGTGTACATATCTGGTGACCTGCTTTTTGTAGCTGCCTCCAGAAGACACATCCCTTGATGGTGCGAATGAAAAATATTGCAAATCATATCAGTAAACAAAGAATGCTGAAACCATCAAGTCTTCAGCTGCGGTTGGCACCCCCCAGTGAAGACAAGCCTGCAGCCCAGCCTCTGCAGCCACTCACAATGGCGTACCCTGAGGGGACTCAGAATAAGAAAGGACAGGATACTGGCGCTAGATAGCTAGGAGCTTGTCAAAGGAATGAATTCAGTGAGCCCAAATGTTTGCTTCCTCCCATACATAGAATAGCACTAAATTCTTTAACTTGGGGTGCCTTTTCTTTAGATAACAAGTAATCTTTTATTGTTCCAACTACTCAATCTTTGTTGTAAAGCTCCTATATCCTAGCTCCTCCCCTACCTCTTCGGAGCAGTCCCTCAGAGCGATCTGAGAGGCTGTCATCCTGGCTCAAGTCCTCCTGCCAAATAAAACATAACTCTCAACTTTCAGGCTGCGCATTTATTTCAGTCGACGATGGCCTAGATTTGGTGGCCGGTGGGGCTTTGTGTTTACAGATTCAGCAGGATGGTAGCAAACAACACAACAGTTCTTAACTGCTGTTACTCCAGGGCTCAATGCAAAGGGAGTAGACAGAAATGCCCATCTCACAGTCTTTCTCTTAAAGAGTTACATTTGCATACTTTAAAACCTGCTGCCTGAGGGTCTGGCTTCTAGTCAGCCCGAATCTAGGTGCCTAATGAAATATTCCTCTTTGGGACACTGACAGGTCTTTGCACACCCTTGACTACTTCAAGCCACTAAGGACAAAGTTGGCTGCTTGGGTAAGCAGAGTTTTGAGAGACAATCAAGAGCCAACAGGGTTGACCATCTATATGAGGCCACTCCTTTAAGACTAGAAGAGGTGGTTGTTTTAGCTAATGCAGAGAAACCAAAACAGAGGGGGAGGAAAATGAAGAAAAAGAGGAATATATTTCAAACAAAGGAACAAGATAAAACCACAGAAAAAGACCTTAATGGAGATAAGTGATTTACATGATAAAGAGTTTAAAATGATGGTCATCAAGATACTCACTGAGCTCAGGAGAAGAGTGGGTGAACACAGTGAGAATTTCAGCAAAGAAACAGAAAATATAAGAATGGACCAAATTGAATTCAGAGCTGAAGAATGCAGTATCTGAACTGAAAGAATACACTAGAAGGGTTCAACAACAGACTGGATGAAGCAGAAGAATGGATCCACAAACTTGAAAATGGTAATTGAACTCACCCAGTCAGAGAAGCATAAAGAAAAAAGAATGAAAAAAGTGAAGGCAATTTAAGGCAATTAAGTGCAGAAAGAAAAGTTTTTAAGCAAGTGCTGAAAGAAAAGTTTTCCCAACAAGTAAAAACTAAAGGAGTTCATTAACATTAGACTGGCCTTACAAGAAATATTACAGGAACTTCTTTAAATTGAAAAGAAGTTAGTAACAAGAAAAACATATGAAAGTATAACTCTTTCTGGTAAAGTTAAATACATAGTAAAATTCAGAACAACCTAATGTTGTAAAGGTGGTGAGTTAATCACTTATAGTGCTAGTATGAAGACTGAAAGATAAAAGTAGTAATAACTAACACTAGAAAGATTTGTTAATGGATACACAAGATAAAAAGATGTAAACTGTGATGTCTAAAATGAAATGTGAGGGGATAGAGTAAAAATGTAGAGCTTTAGAATGCATTCAGACTTAAGGTGTTACAAACTTAAAAGAGACAATTATGAATACAAATTGTTTTATATAAGCCACGTGGTAACCACAAAGCAAAACCCTGTGATAAATACAGAAAAGAGAAAGAGAAAGGAGTCTAAGCATAGCACTAAGAAAATCATCCATTCACAAAGAATAACATACTAAATTGTCCAATCAAATGACACATAGTAGTTGAATGGCTGAAAAACAAACAAACAAACAAAATCAACAAGACCCATCTAGAAGCTGCCTATCAGAGACTCACTTCAGATGTTAAGGACACACAGAGACTTAAAATGAAGGGATAGAAATAGATATTCCATGCAAATACAAACCAAGAGAGGCTAGGGTAGTTATACTTGTATCAGAAAAAAATAGATTTCAAGACAAAGACTGTAATAAGAGACAAAGAAAGCCATTATCTAATAATAAATGGGCCAATCCAACAAGAGGCTATAGGATTTGTAAGTATTTATACATCCAACATTGGATCCCTTAATATGTAAAGCAAATTATTAACAGATCTAAAGGGAGAAATAGACAACAATACAGTGATATTAGGGGACTTAACAGTCGACTTTTCTTCAATAAATAGATAGTCCAGACCAAAAAAAAAAAAAAAAAAAAGAAAAAGAAAAAAAAAAAGAAATCAGTAAGGACACATTGGCCTTAATACACCAGATACACTTAACAGACACATACAGAAAATTCCACCTAAAAACAATAGAATATACATCTTCTCAAGAGCACATGGTACATTCTCTAGGATAGATCATATATTAGCCCACAAAATAAGTCTTAATAAATTTAAGATTAAAATCATATCAATAATCTTTTTTGATCACAACATTAATGAAACTAAAAATCAATTACAAGAACAAAACTGGAAAATTCACAAATATGTGGAGATTAAACACATGCTACTGAAACAACAAATGGGTCAAAGAAAAAATCAAAAAGGAAATAAAAAAATATCTTGAGAGAAATTAAAATGAAAATACCACACACTAAAATTATAAGCTGCAGCAAAAGCAGTTCTAAATGTCTTCATCAAGAAACATCTCAAATAAGCAACTTAACTTTATACCTCAAGGAATTAGATAGAGAACAAAGTTAGTAGAAAAGGAAACACACATGGAGTGAAAATAAATGAAATAGAAATTAAAAAAACAGAAAAGGTCAATAAAATTAAAAGCTGGCTGTTTGAAAAGATAAACAAAGTAGACAAACCTCTAGGTAGACTCATAGAAAGAGAAGACTGATACATAAAACCAAAGTAGAAGAGGAGACATTATAACTGATACCACAGACACAAAGGATCATGAAAGACTACTCTGAACAATTATACACCAACAAATTGGACAACTTAGAAGAAATGAATAAAAGCCTAGAAATATACCACCTACCAAGACTGAATCTTGAAATATAGAAAATCTAAACAGACCAATTCCTAGTAAGGATATTGAATCAGTAATCAAAAAAAACTCTTAACAACAAAAGTCCAGGATGTGATGGCGTCACTGGTGAATTCCACCAAAAATTTAAAGAAAAATTAATACTAATCCTTCTCAAACTCTTTCAAAAAATAGAAAAGAAGGAACCAATCTAAACTTACTTTATGAGGCAATTACCACCCAGAAACCAAACCCAGAGAAGGACCCTACAAGAGAAGAAAATTATAGGTCAATATCCCTGATGGACATAGATGCAAACATCTCCAACAAAATATTAGCAAACCAAATTCAACAATACATTAAAAGGATCATGCACCACAACCAACTGGGATTTATTCCAAGGATGCAGTAATGGTTCAACATTCACAAAAATCAATGTGATATAACACATTAATAAAGTGAAGAATAAAAACTATATGATCATCTCAGCAGATGCAGAAAAAGACTGACAAAATTCAACATCCATTTATAATAAAAACTCTCAACAAAGTGGGCAAAGAGGGAATGTACTTCAACATAACAAAGGACATATATGACATAGCCCACAGCTAACATCATACTCAAAAGTTATAAGCTGAAACCCTTTCCTCTAAGATCAGAAACAAGAATGGTGACTCTCAACACTCTTATTCAACATAGTGTTCAAAGTCCTAGCCACAGCAAGCAGACAAGAAAAAGAAGTAAAAGTCACCCAAATCAGAAAGGAAGAAGTAAAACTGTCACTATTTGCAGACGACATATTATAGAAAATCCAAAAAACTATTAAAATAACTAAATTCAGTAAAGTTTCAGGATACAAAATCAATATACAAAAATGTTGCATTTCTATATGCCAAGAATCAAAAAGAGAAATTAAGAAAACGATCCCATTTACAATTGCACTAAAAAGAATAAGATATTCTGGTATAAAATTAACCAAAAAGGTGAAAGACCTGTACACTGAAACTGATAAGACACTGATGAGATCGCAGATGACACAAATAAATGGAAAGACACTCAATGGCCATGGATTAGAATATTGCTCAAATGTCCACACGAGCCAAAGTGACCTGCAGATAAAACGCAACCCTTATCAAATTCCAGTGGCATTTTCACAGGGATAGAACAACCCTAAAATTTGCTTTGAACCACAAAAGACCCCAATAGCTTAAGCAATTCTGAGAAAGAACAGTGCTGGAGGCGTTGTGCTTCCTAATTTCTAATCCTATTACAAACTACAGTAATCAAAACAGAATGGTCCTGGCATAAAAACAGACACATAGATCAATGGAAGAGAACAGAGAGCCCATAAATAAACTCACATGTATCTGGGCAATTAGTCTGCAAGAAATGAGGCAAGAATACACAATGGGGAAAAGACAGCCTCTTCAGTAAATGGTATTGGGAAAACTGGACAGCTACTTGTAAAAGAATGAACCTAGACCACTATCCTACACAAACACAAAAATAAACTCAAAATGGATGAAAGACTCGAATGCAGAACATGAAACCATAAAACTCGTATAAAAAAAACAGGCAGTGAGCCTTGACATTGGTCTTGATTGTTTGGATGTGACACCAAAAGCAAAAACAAAAGTAAAAATAAGCAAGTGGGACGGCATCAAACCGAGATGCTTCTGCACAGCAAAGGAAACCATCAACAAAATTAAAAGGCAAACGATAAAATGGGAGCAAATATTTGCAAATCATTTATTGGATAAGGGCTTAACATATCTTAACATCCAAAATACATAAAAAACTTATACAATTCATTAGCAAAAAACTCAAACAATCTGATTAAAAAATTGGCAATGGGTTTGAATAGACATTTTTCCAAAGAAGATATACAGATGGCCAACAGGTACATAAAAAGATGCTAAATACCACTAGTCATCAGAGAAATGCAAATCAAAACCACAATGAGATATCACTTCAGGCGTTAGAAAAGCTATTATTAAAAAAGACAAGAAATGACAAATGTTTGTGAGAATGTGGAGAAAAGGGAACCCTCATGAACTGTTGGTGGGAATATATATTGGTGCAGCCACTGTGAAGAACAGTGTGGAGGTTCTTCAAAAAGTTAAATATAGAACTACCATATGATTCAGCAATTCCACTTGTGGGTATTTATCCAAAGGAAATAAAAACACTAACTGGAAAAGTTATCTGCACTCCCCCGTTCACTGCAGCATTATTGACAGTAGTCAAGATATGAAAACAATCTAAGTGTCCACTGATGGATAAATGGATTAAAAAAAAGTGAGAGATATATATACACATATATATATATACACACACACACACACTCCTCTCTCTTTATATATATATATATATACACACACAATGAAATATTATTTAGCCATAAATAGAATATCTTGCCACATTGATGGATATTAAGGACATTAAGCTAAGTGAAATGTCAGAGAGAAAAAGACAAATACTGTTTATGACCTCACTTTATGTGGAATCTTAAAAACAAACCAAAAAACAAACCAAACTCATAGACACAAAGAAGCGACTAGTGGTTGCCAGAAGTGATGGGTGAGGGGTGGGTAAAATGAGTGAAGGGGTCAAAAGGTACAAAGTTCCAGTTATAAAATAAGTCCTGGAGATGTAATTTACAGCATGGTTACTATATAGTTAATGATACTGCATCATATATTTGAAAACTGCTACGCTAAGAGAATAGATCTTCGAACTTCTCATCACAAAAAGAAAAAAACTGTAACCATATGCAGTGAAGGACATTAACTAGACTTACTGTGGTGATCATTTCACATTATACAAATACTGAATGCGATACACCTGAATTTAATATAATGATATGTGTCAATTATATCCCAATTTAAAAAAAGGCGTGGGGCCCTTTTCTTAATGGAAAGCACCTGAATGGTTTTTGTTTGTTTGCTTTATTTTTTTATTCTCCCTCACTTAAATAATGATGTTATAATTGGAATGAGAAATCTAAATCTATGTGAAATACTAGAATATAAAAGTAAAAAAAAAAAAAAAAAAAGACCATCTAGCTCTTATATTAAACAAGCACAATCAACAAGCCTCTGACGCTGTTTTCCTGTTAACATTGCTGGCAGCAGAACCTGAAAGTTTCCAGAAAGAAAATTTGATAGAAAGTGTCCATGATACAAACGCTGATTTAAGAACATTACCCTTTTGATCACCCAAGTGTAACACATAAAATGTTTGCTAATTGAATTTACATGCCATATGAAAAATGCGAGTTACATCTTGGACTCTGAAAACCATTATAATGATATCACATACAGTATGGGTTCAGGGAACGAGAAATGGGATTAGGACTGAACATATATTACAGGGACTGTTAATGACAACAAATGGAAATATTTTGCAGAACAGTAACACTTCAGCTTTCATTGGCATTTGAAGGGGCACAATAAAGAGCAAACTTTTTTCTTCTGCCAGTGTTCTTTTAAAAAAAAATGGGATAGAAACAAAAATTGCAGGCTGATAGGAGAAAAATCTCACGCCTATTGGAAAGGGGCGTAGATATTGCTAAGAGCGTACCTGCTGGTACAGACTCGTAGAACTAGGGACTGACTTAACTCTTACCTTGTCCTGGCTGAGTTCATATGAGACCACAGAAGAGTCACAAGTCACAAGCAGTCCTCAAAACGGATGGCTTCCTCGCCGTGGAGGCTTGCTCCTGCAACCTGGAAGGAGACTCAGAATGAGAACTTCCTTGAGCCCGCCCTCAAAAGGAAGGGGAGGAGCCAAGACCTGCCAGGTTCTTTGTCTCAAGTTCATCATCTAGGTAAATTCACTCCACCTGGAGTTTGCGTGCTACTGGCCGAGCACGAGACTGCTGCCTAGAGAACTAAGACCTCCTCATAAAAACCAGAGAAAGAGCAAATTGTTTTCCGCTCAAGTTTTTTTTTTTTTAAACACTTTTTGGCTTAGAATGTCTTTACATATTCGATTCCTTCCCAAACTCTAGATGGTAAGCAGGGCACATATGATCCCTCTTTTTGTAGTTCAGAACTTGAGATGCCTCACAGTCACTTGAAACTCATTACATCAAAATGAATCTGTAATTTGGCACCCACCCTCCCCCAACACCTAACAGGTTGTTCCTCTAATACTCAGATAATGAGGAGTAATCCTTGATGATTCTCAGGTTATAATCCTTTCACTTAGAATTTTTTCAACAGCCTTTTATCTATCTATCTATCTATCTATCTATCTATCTATCTATCTATCTATCTATCTATCATCTATCTATCTATGGGAGAAGAGGAGCAGTAAGGGAATTCAGAGTGTTACCTGTGTTACCTGAGTGAAACTGGCAGAACCTGTGTTAGCTCCAGTCCTAGTGACACAAGTGATAAGTTCCTTGTTCCCTTAGCTGGGTGTCAGTAACATCATTTTACGGGTGGAAGTGAGGAAGACTTTTTAAAAATGAATGCACACATCATAAGCATAGCACTAAATGAATTTTTATAAAGGAATCCCACCTGCAACAACAAAGCAACATAGTTTAATTTTTTTTTTTTTTTTTTTTTGGTCAATGGAGGCACTGGGGATTGAATCCAGGAGCTCATGCATACTAAGCATGTGCTCTACTACTGAGCTATTACCCTCCTCCTAGTTTAAAAATTTTTTAACAGAAGTGTAAAATAAACACAGAAAAGCATATATATCTTTTAAATGAGCAGCTCAATTAAGTTTTCACAAATTGAACATGTGAACAACCAACACAAAAAGCAAAACATTACCATCTCTTCTGATCTCTTGTTCCCTTCTGGTCACTCCCACACAAGAGTAACTATCTGAACTTCTAAGAGAATTTATTCATTTTTCAACTCTTTATGAATGGGATCATACAGTATGTACTCCTGTGTCTGGCTTCTTCTGCTTCACATTATTTTTGTGAGGTGTATCCATATTACTGTGTGTATTTGTAGATCATCCATTCTCATTAGTGCATTGGAATATGTTGTGTGAATATACCTGTTTAGTTTTCAGTTTTACTTTTGGTAGCATCTGGGTAGTTTACAATTTAGAGCTATTATGAATAGTACTGATGTGAACATTCTTGCTCAATATCTTTCAGGGTACAAATGTACTTACTTCTCCTGGGTTTATGTCTAGAGTGGTATTCTGGCTCAGAGGCATGCAACTGTTTGGCATTTGTAGGTGCTAGCCATTTTCTACAGTGTTCACTAATTTATACTTGCATCATATTACATAAGACTTCCGGTTGCTTGACATACTCACAAGCTGTTGTGGTGGCCCCCCAAAATGTCCACATCTTTTTAAATAGACTTTTTTTTTCAGAGCAGTTTCAGGTTTATAGAATTGAGCAGAAAATACAGAGTTCCCACATAGCCCTCCCCCACCCACACATATATATTCCCCTACCTTCAACAGCCCTCATCAGTGTGGCATATTTGGTACAATCGATGAACCAACATGGGCACATTATTATCAACCAAAGTCCACAGTTTACATTAGGGTTCACTCTTGCTGTTGTACATTCTATGGGTTTTGACAAATGCATAGTGACATGTAGCCACCACTATAGTATCACACAGAATAATTTCATTGCCCTAAAAATCCCTTGTGTCCCATCTAATCATTCCTCCCTCCCTCCCTCTCCCCAAACCACTGGAAACCACGATCTACTTATTGTTTCTATAGCTGTGCCTTTTCCAGAATGTCATTTGGTTGGAATCGTACAGATTGTAGCCTTTTCAGACTGGCTTCTTTCATTTAGTAATATGTCTTTTAAGTTTCTTCCATGTCTTTCATGGCTTGATAGGTCTTTTTTATTTTTGCTGCACATATATTTTTTGATTTACATTTATGTACTGTTCATTGTTTCCAAGGTTTAGAGCTTTAGCTTTTTAAACTTACATAGTTATCAAAGGAATGAAGCGAACCACAAAATAAGAATTAACTAAAAAAATCCATACACCCTGCTATTATTTATTTAGCAACATTATTTATAATTGCCAAGACATGGAAGCACCTTAAGTGCACATCAATAGTTGAATGGATAATGGGGATGAAATATATATATGTAATGAAATACAACTCATCCATAAGAAAGAAGGATATTTTGCCATTTGCAGCCCTTCATTTTTTTTTTCTCTTCAAAAACCAGAATTTTATAACCAGCATAAACATTTCCATTACATCAAAAACAATGAAACACCTAGAAATAAACTTAACCAAGGAGGTTACCTATACTCTGAAAACTAAAATGACACAAAGAAATGGAAAGATTTCTTGTGCTCTTGGATTGGAAGAATCAACACTATCAAAATGGCCACACTACCCAAAGCAATCCACAGATCCAATGCAACCCCCATCAAAATACTCAAGATTCCTCACAGAACTAGAACAAACAATTCCAAAATTTATAAGGAACCACAAAAGACCCCGAACTGCCAAAGCAATCTTTTGTAGGTTTTTTTTTTTCCCTCTTTCTTCTTTTTGTTCTCTTATGGCTTGATGACTAGAGAAGGTCCTTCAATATTTGTTGTAAGGCTGGTTTGGTGGTGCTGAAATCTTTTAGCTTTTATTTATCTGTGAAGCTTTTGATTTCTCCATCAAGTCTGAACGAGAACCTTGCTGGATAGAGTATTTTTGGTTGTTAAGTTTCCTCTTTCATCACTTTAAATATATCTTGCCACTCCCTTCTGGCTGTAGAGTTTCTGCTGAAAAATCAGCTGATAACCTTATGGGAGTTCCCTTGTATGTTATTTGTTGCTTTTCTCTTGCTAATTTTAATATTTTCTCCTTATCCTTAGTTGCTGACAGTTTGATGACTATGTGCCTTGGTGTGTTCCTCTTTAGGTTGATTCTGTGTGGTACTCTCTGTGCTTCCAGGACTTGGGTGACTGTTTCCTTTCCAAAGTTGGGGAAGTTTTCGGTTATTATCTCTCCAAAAATTTTCTCAGGTCCTTTCTCTCTCTCTTCTCTTTCTGGGACTCCTATAATGTGAATATTAGAGCGCTTCGAGTTATCCCAGAGTTCTCTTAAACTATCCTCATTCCTTTTTATTATTTTTTCTTCTTTCTGTTCTTAAGTAGTGATTTCCACTAATCTGTCTTTTAGCTCACTGATCTGTTCTTCTGCCTCGTTTAGTCTATTCTTGGTTCCTTCCAGTGTATTGTTCATTTCAGGGATTTTATTCTTCAACTCTGTTCGGGTATTCTTTATATTTTCCAACCCTTTGCTAAAAACTTTGCTAAAAACTTCACTCTGTGCATCTATACTCCTCTTGAGCTCTCGGAACATCTTGGCCATCATTACTTTAAACTTTCTCAGATAAATTACCTATCTCCTTATCACTTATTTCTTCTTCTGGGATTTTATCTTGTGCCTTAGCCTGGGAGATATTCCTTTGCCACCTCATATCTATCTTTCTATGTGTTTGTGGATTCCTTCCACAGATTTTCGGATTATTGTTTTCTTATTTCTAGTATCTTCCCCTGGTGGATGAGGCTGGACTAGAGGCTTATACAGGTTTCCTGGCAGGAGGAGCCAATGCCTGCCCACTGCTGGGTGAAACTTGGTCCTGGAACTCTTGGTGGGTAGGGCCTTGTCTAGAGGTGTTTGTGGCTTGGGAAGTCTGCTGATGGGTGTGGCTGTGTTCCCACCCTTTACCTTGTTTGGCCTGAGGCTTCCCTACAGGCTGTTGGGTGAGGCTAGGTCTTGGTGCTAATGATCCAATCAAGGTGTCAGCCTCCAGGAAAGCTCATGTAGATGAACACTCCCAGAATGTCCACCACCAGCTTTTATGTCCCCTGAGTGGGCTGCAGCTGTCCCCCACATCCTCAGGAGACCCTCCAAATACAGCAGGCAGGCCTGGTCCAGGTTCCGATGAAATCACTGCCTCTGCCCTTGGACCTGGCACACACAAAATTCCATGTATGCTTCCCAAGGGAATGGAATCCCTGTTTCCCCTAGGCCCATGAGGCTCCCAGAGCCAAGCCCCTCGAGCCAAGCCCCCCTGGCCTTCAAAACCAGATGTCCTGGGGTCTCCTTCTCTTCCCAATGCCAGAACCCGGGCTAGGGAGCCTACCCAGAGGGTATGGGGCCCAATTATATCGCGAGCATGCCCCTCCTACCATCCTGCTGTGGTTCCCTCTTTATGTTTCCAGTTGCAGAAGATCTTTTTTGCTAGGTTCCACTCTTTTTTTCCTGATGATTGTTTAGCATTCAGCTGTGGTTTCGTTGTAGTCGTGAGGAGAGGCAAGCTCGTGGTCCTACCACTCTGCCATATTGACCAGAACTCGAAATCATTTTTTTTTTTTAGCAGATTCCTTTCTGTGATTTCCAAAATGTCCACATCTTAATCCCTGGAAACTATAAATATGCTATCTTTCAAAAGGAACTTTGCAGATCCACACTGGAAATCCACTATTAATTCAGTTTCTCTCTGGGGATCATCTCAGTTCTTAACTACTAAAACCCTCCACATCCTGTTTTAGGTGTGAAGATTATCAGAAAAAATTATTTGAATCACTGCAGAGAGAAGACAGCAGAGGGACTTTGGTTCCAGACAGTGGGAATCATGCTGAAATTCTTATAATGTGTATGGAAGGAATGATTCAGCTTAAGGCTGAAAAAACCAAATCCTCAAAAATATTTGAGGTATATTTTAAAGCTTGTTATATCTGACATGATGAGCAGTAAGTAACATTCATAAGCTACCAGTTTCTCTTACATTAGTCATATTTTGACTTTCTGTAATTATTCATAATATGCTTTATGAACCTCATGCTGAAAGCTAGACTTCCCTGTTAAAGCAGAACAATTTTTAGACAGTACATCTTTACACTGAATGGGAGGCAAACAAAATGTTGAAGTCTGCAATAATATAGAACTGTGTTGAGTCAAAGATAATCATACTTTAGAACTTCACATCAATGAGATCAGTTAGCTCACCAAAGTTCTTTAATTTTCTAGGTCATAAATTCAATTTTCTTATAATAATCTAGAAGGGATTTAAACACATTATATGAGTACTTCTCAAGATTTCCTCATAGTTGTGCCTTCATTAAAGCTGACACACTTCTGTGAGGAGGAGGATGTTTCTGATTTTATATTTTCTGTTTTTAACAATTGGCTTTTTTAGCTCTTTTTCTTCAAAGTGTTTATATTTCCTTGTTACTTCATCTTCTTAATACCTCCTCATGCCCTCTTCTGAAATTCATGGCTGTTTTCCCCCCTCCCCACCTGCCAAGCATGTATAGAAAATAGAATACGTGTATGTGTGTGTGTGTGTGTGTGTGTGTGTGTGTGTATGGATGTAAGTGTGCATGCATGTATGTATGTCTGGTGCCCATGCTGAACCAAACAGCTGTGGAGCGGGGAGGAATTGGGGACCAATGGGAGTGAAGTACTGCCACTTATGACCGTCTCTTAAGCAGATCACCTTTCTTAGAGAGGACAGTGTATGTGAAAGCTACTGTGACTAATATTCTTAGCACATTTGTTGCCTTCATCTCAGTCTCTTTTCCTGTGCTGTTTCTTAAGTTACCACTGCTTTCACCAACTCCTTTCACTCTTTCAATTTTCCCTGGGTGACCTCATGGCTTTAACAGCACTTGCTCTATCTTTAGCTCAAGTGACTTAAATGAACTCCAGATTCTGGATATCACATAGGCACTAAACTCAGCATATTCCAAAAGAAACCAATACTTTACATCTCCATGCTGCAAACTGTTCCTTTTCTTGCATATCTTATGTCAGAACTATAAAATGCATGTAATTATTTATTTATATATAATATTTCACATGATAGAAAACATACATGCTGTAATTAACTTACATTTCTCACCATGACCAAAATCTCCCCTACGTTAACATAAATCCAATTAATTCATAAAGATATTTTAAAATAAGAAATATAAAGAAGTACATAAAGAAAAGCAAGCCTTCCTCTCATTTCTGAACTCTAGACTCCAGTTCTCATCCTCATTGGTAACTACTTGTCCCAATATCTGCTGCATCCTTGCAAAGATCCTTTATATAAATTCATATGAATGCATATTTTTCTTAAAATTTATACCCTGCTTTACAGCCTTATGAAAGTCTGGGAATCTTTTGTGCATACTGTTCTTTCCTTGCTTTCTTGCTTTTTTTTTTTTTTTAACTAACAATATAACCTGAATAATTAAAAATAAAATAAACACAGAAACGCTTATAGTCAGAATTTACACAAGGGAAGCCGCTTATAGTCTTCTCATTTGGGTTCTTAAAACTAACTCTACTTTAATCCTGTTAAACTGTATCCTTTCAAGGAGGAAATACTTTAAGCTATTAGTGATTTAAAATTTGTTTTATATACTTTTTATTGTTAAAATAATATATTTTTAGTTCTTTTTTTTTTTTAAGATGGAGGTAATTAGGTTTTTGTTTTGTTTTGTTTTTTTTAATGGAGGTACTGGGGATTGAACCCAGGACCTTATTCATGTATGCTAGGTAGGCATTCTACCACTGAGCTAGACCCTCCCCCCTAAAATAATATACTTTGATTAGAGATATTTCTGCATATTTTTTAACCTATTATGTAGAGGCTATACATTTTTAGCCACTTTTTTTCAGTATGTACTACTCTGTTTCCAAACAATATGCTCACCTTTAAATATATTTTATCTTCATCAATTTTAGACATCATTTATTGGTATTGTATTTGTTTAAAAAAAAAGTTCACCTCTCTTACACAGTCCCTCTCCTACTAACTCCCCTACTCCAATCTTCCAGTAGAATTATATAAGAACTCTGATTAAAATGGAGGAGAACAAGATGGTTGAGGGGGGGAACATGGAACTCACTTTCCCCCATGAACACATCTATATGTAAACAATTCTCACGGAAAAGTAACTTGAGACTGGTAGAAAGACTCCTGTACAACCAAGGATGGAAGAAATATCCACATGGAATTGGGTAGGAAGGGAAGAGAAGTGATTAGGTTGGGACCTGTGCCCCTGGGAGGGGATTTAGAAAAGGAGGGAGATTACACAGGTGGAGTAACCTCCCTGAGGTGGGAGTAGTTTGAGCCACATATTAGACACCCCAGCTCTGGAGTTCAACACTGGGAAGATGAGTACCCTTGGCTGCTTTGTGGGCCAGTGGGACTAACAGGTAAGATGTGAGAAGCTTGGATTTTTCTTGTGAGGAGTGCACACACGACTGCTTACTCCTGAAACAGGGCAGAGAGGGTGGATTGAAATGACACTGGATGCTGGCCAGTTTCCCAAAAGAGAAAGGCAAATACCATGTTATCATTTATTTGTGGAATCTAAAAAATAAAACAAACAAATATATATAACAAAATAGACTCAGATATAGAAAACAAACTAGTGGTTACCAGTGGGGAGAGGGAAGAGGGAAGGGGAAAGATAGGAGTATAGGATTAAGAGTTACAAACTACTATGTATAAAATAAATAGCAACAAAGATATACTGTACAGCACAGGGAAACATAGCCATTATTTTGTAATAACTTTAAATGAATATAATCTATGAAAATACCAAATCACTATGTTGTATACTTGAAATTAATAGAATATTGTAACTCATCTATTCTTCAATTTAAAAAAATAAATGAAAAAGACAAAAAGAATTTTGGTTAAATTTTGAGACTAAATTTTACATTATTATTACATTGTTAGAATTCTCTGCTTTGCCAAGCAATGGTCTACAATTATCACTTGGTCTTTTCCCTGGAGTATATAAATGCCTGTTTTCTCATTTACTTTGTTTTCTATGTGTCTGTTGATATTTTTCCTCCAAGTGCTAAAAGATATCTGTCAATTTCTATTAATATTTTCTGTCTACTCAAACATATCAGAGCTATGCTTACTGTGGAGTATGTCCTGCAAGGACCTCTGACATGCCCTAGTTGCTCCTAGTTGCTCTCCAGGATCCTACAGCACTGCGGTCTTACTTGGATTTCTTTCATTGCTTTCCTTCATAGTGTTTCCTGTCTTCTACATCTCATCCTTCTTTTGGTTTAGCAACCTCTAAAACTCTTTAAGAAAGAGTGCTGGGATGTAAACATGTTGAATGTGAATGTATATTCAATTCCTATGTCTGAATGACAGTTTGGTGGGGTAAAAGCTTTAAATCAAAGATGATTTTTCGCTGATAACGTAAAAGGCATTGCTCTATACAATGAAGTATCACCTTACACCAAATTGGTCATCATCAAAACGTCTGCAAGTAATAAATGCTGGAGAAAATATGGAGAAAAGGAAACCCTTCTCCACTGATGGTGTGCATGTAAATTGGTTCTGCCACTATGGAGAACAGTATGGAGGCCCCTTAAAAAACTAAAAATAGAGCCACCATATGGTGTATATATCTGGAAAAGAAGACAACTCTAATTTGAAAAGATACATGCACCTCAATGTTCATAGCAGCACTATTTACATTAGCCAAGACATGGAAGCAACCTAAATGCCCATCAACACATGAATCAATAAAGAAGATGTGATAAAATACACACACACACACACACACACACACACACACACAATGGAATATTAGCCATGAAAAAGAATGAAATAATGCCATTTGAAGCAACATGAATGAACCTAGAGATAATCATCCTAAGTGAAGTAAATCACACAGAGGAAGACAAATAACATGATAACACTTACATGTGGAATCTAAAAAAATGATACAAATGAACTTCTTTACAAAACAGAAATAGACTCACAGACATAGAAAACAAACTTATGGTTACCAAAGGGGAAAGGTAGGGGGGAGAGATAAATTAGGAGTTTAGGATTTGCAGATACTAACTACTATGTATAAAACAGATAAACAATAAGGACCTACTATATAGTGCAGGAAGCTATCTTGTAATAATCTATAATGGAAAAGAATCTGAAAAAGAATATGTATACATATTCCATCTGGAGGTTTTTCTCCTTTCATTCTGTAAACTATTTTATATTATTTCTGTAATGATTTTTCTCTCCTTTGTTTTTCTCCTCTTTTTATTTTTTCATTCTGGAACTATTATTTGAGATGTTGGGCTTTCTATACTGACCCTCTTTCTTAATAAAAAAAAAATTTTTTCTATCTGTCTCTTTGTTCTAGTTTTCTGAGATATTTCCAGAACTTTATCTTCCAAATCTCCTTTAACAATTTTATTTTAGTTATTCTGTTTAATTTTTTTTAAGTTTTTACCCATTTCCTTTTAAATAAACTTTCATTATTGCTTCATGATTGAAATACAGTCTCTAATTTTTTGAGATTAGTGATATATTTTTGAAAGTTTTCTTATGCTCCTGTATATGCTCTGTTTTCTCTGGCCTCCATCTCTGTTATTTTTAGCCTGTTCTTATATTAGAGACTTTTTTAAGTTCTTATATTAGAGACCTGGTAATGCTTAGCTCCCCAACTTGTATTCAGAGGGAGACTCTAAGAAGTAATGGAATCACTGAGTATAAGCCGAGTCGGCTAGTAGACTTCACGGTAGTACAGAAAAAAAGGCAGCAAGGTGGTCTTATTACAGGAAATACGGTGTACATTGTCTTGGGCTGTTCAGTTTCACAGTGAAGAGTCCTATAATCCCCAGCCCTGAGGTTTTGACAGAGTGAGGCAAGGCCCACAGCTGGAACAGTAGGCTCTCTCTCACCACCCCTCCCTGTGGCTTTAGCCAGTTTCTGTGTGACTTTGCCTTCAGGTCCTGAGGCCTTATAGGGTTTCAGGGGCAATTTAGCCCAACTGACACTTTGAATCCCCTCAGCAGGTACCCGTATGTTATCTTTTCCCACTTTGCTTGGTCAGGTACCAGTTTCCAACTATTTGTTAGTTATTTTTCTTTTCCAATGATTTATTGACCTTCCTTGTCTGCTGCCATCACCTCACCTTTCTCACCTTTGCCTTTATATTTGTACTTCTTAAAATCCTTTACCATCAACTCAATAAGGTTTCCAGAGGGGGAAAAAACCCAAATGTTGAGAATATATAATGTTTAACTGAAATAGTCACGAACAGGGAGAAAGCAAAGGGTACTATGTGCTAAAAGATAATGGGTAGGAACCTCTAGTCCAGGGGTTAGCAAATTATTGTCTGCTGGCCAGACCTGGCCCACAGCCTGCTTTTGTATGACCCATGAGCTGAGCCTGGTTTTTACATTTTTACAAGGTTGTAAAACAGAACAAAACGTAAGAGGGATATATGATAGGAGCCATATGTGGCCAACAAAGCCTAAGTAATTATCTAGCTCTTTACAGAAAAATCCTGCTGACCCACCCCTAGTGCAGTGGTTCTCAACTTGGGAGTTTTAGAAACATACTGAGGACTAGTTCCCACTCTGCACCATTAGCAAGAGTTCTGAGGGGTGAGGCTCAGGAAGAGGGTGATTTTAATGTTTAGCCAGAGCACTATGAAAAGTCCCCCTACTGAAAAATACTATCATCCACTACCCCAAAGCACCACCACTGCTACCAGCAACAACAACTTAAGCCCCTGAAAACCTCCAAAGACATATGTGGCTATTTGATAAATTTCTATGCCTCTTTTTCTGTGTATTTTCTTGGCAATATTATATGTGCACAGAAATTGTTTCTGGAAGTTTTACTATGAAAGCAGAAATTCTCTTGTCTCTCCCATTCTGTAGGAACAATCTCTTTAAACTTTTTGGCTGATTCTTTTCTCCTCATTTTTACATAATATGTTTAAATTGCTTCTTCAGGATTTTTCAATTTTAGAAAATATGTATTTCGTCCCACCACAGAAAAAGATGTCACTTTCTTTTATACCCTCACCCTACCACACAAATGCAAGCTTCCTATCCCATACTCTGTCTTTTTTAATTTAATACGTTTTTGTTAGAATACACATTTTGTTAAATGTGTTCATTAGTATGTAAATACTATTCACAGCTGAGCAACATTGTTTCCAGTGATTCTGTTCCTGCACACTTTTACATTTTTTCTGAAGTTAGTGATTATCTTGCTTTTTATCTCTTTCGTTAGTTTTTCATATACCTGTTGCTATTTTAATACCAAATTTTTGCCACTTGTGTAGAGCTCCTGTCAGTAAAGACATTATGTATTATATCAGTCTCATCTTTGTGCAACAAAGCACAGAGCTGTCATCCTGGATTCTTTCTTAACCTTTCTCTGGGATTTCCTTTGCGTCTGCGTTGTGTGGAGTCTGCTGGTTTCTAGAGCCCACATCTTCCTCTTTTTTGGTTTAAGACTTCATCTTGGAATATATCCTTCAGTAACTTTCTGAGAAAGAGTGCGTGGGAGATCTCAAACACTTGAGATGCTGTATGTCTGAAAATGTCATTATTTCATCTGCACATTATTGATAATTTGCTTGCAAATAAAATTCCAGGTTGGAATTTATTTTCCTTTATATTTTGATGGCCTCATTCCACTGTTACCCAGCTTTCGGTCTTGCTGTGTGAACAGTCATTCTAGCTCCTTATTTTGTGATGTGGCAGCTTGTATTTTCCAAATATAGATGCAAAATATCTTTTATCTCACATGCTCTTCTACAACGTGAACTTTTCACCCTCCCACTGACGTGTGTGTGCTTCTCCCTTGAACTGAAGTGGCTAATGATTTGCTTACGATCAATACAATGTGGGAGAAGTGATGGTGAGGGAACTTCAAGGTTAGGTTAGAAAAACCAGTGTACTCCCCACCTTGTTTGTGGGGACACTCATTTATGGAACCCTGATTTGCACTGTAAGAGTTTGAATACCCTAGTGGGCAGGGGTGAGATAGGGGTGGGGGATTAAGAGGTACAAACTACTATGTATAAAATAAATAAGCTAAAGGATATATTGTTTAACACAGAGAACATAGTCAATATTTTATAACTAAAAATAGAATATAACCTTTAAAAGTTGTGAATCACTATGCTGTACACCTGAAATTTATACAATATTGTACATCAACTATCTCAATACATTTTTTAAATTAATAATAAAAAATAAAATGTGGGGGGAAAAAAGAGCTTGAATACCCTAGATACCACTCTCTAAGGAAACGCAGGGCAAACAGAGAAGCCACAGGGAGTGATTCTGTCAACAGCTGTAGCTGAGGTTCCAGCTGACAGCATCAAATGCTGAATATGTGAGTGAGACGTCAGATGATTCCATCCATCTGTTGGGTTATCTCTAGCTGTTGAGATAAAGTTGCAGCTGAAGTTGCAGATGTTGTAAAGAAGAAACAGTCATTACTACTGTACCCTGTCCAATTTTCTGACCTATAAAACCAAAGCACATAACAAAATTGTTTTAGCCACAAAATTTTGAGAGAATTTGTTGCACAACACTAGTAACTGGAAGAATATGTGACTCTTAAATTTTTTTTCTGGAAGTTTTCAGGGTTTTATACTTGTTTTCGGCATTCTGAAAGTTTATGACGGTCATTTTACCCATTATAATGGGCACAAAGTGTGTAGTTTCAATCTGAGAAAAGTCCTTAGCATTCAGTTCTTGGAAATTTTCTTGAACTGTGTCAGCAGTAATATTTTCTCTCTATCAGACCTCCTGGGCTAATCTTCTAAATTTCTCATTTCTTATTTATTTTATCTTGCTTTCTAGCTCTTAATCTTTCTATTCTAATTCCTGAGATATTTCCCAAAATTTGCTTTCCCTATACTTATCATAGTCTTAATTTCCAAGACATTTTTAGGCATCCTATTCTTTTTTCAAATGGAATTTTTCTTTCTCTCTGTACTAGGATATAAATAACCATTTTGTTGTTGTTGTTTGCGTAGTTGTTTGCTTTTCTTTCTCTTCTACTGAAATAATCTCTGTTGCCTTTATCTGTCTTTGGTCTGTTTCTTTGATTTTGTTTTGATCCTTGGTTGTTTTCAATATTTAAGAATGGGGCACTAAAATTGGGGAGAAGTAGTTGATTGTGGGTTTACTGCCTGATATTCTAGCTGGGTTATTTCTTTGGGGAAATCTCTGTGTCATTACTTTTATCTTCATTTGGGGTGGGGGGAGAAGGGCTGGTCAGATTCTAAAAGAGTGATTGTCCAACCTCCTGAGTGGAAAGGTCTAGCTGTCAGCATCTGGAAGTCAAGTGGGGAAGAGGGTTGAGTGACATTTCTACTTGGCACTCTTCATCCATGTGCACTGTCTTTCCTGACAATAAACCTCTAGCATCCAAGAGGAGAGGGCAGTTGCTTAGTTATGTGGAATGGGAGAGGTAGCCTGACATCTAACTTACACTCTCAATCATCCTCAAATGTCCTACTTTTTTCCTCTAGATCCTTCAATTCCTGTGCTTTTAAGGTTTTGCAGTATGAATTTTACTATTTCCTTGTTTTTCCTTACTGGCTTAAGATTTAGCTTTTATGATTCAGTTTTGCTGCTGCTAAATCAGTTGTCACTTATCCATTTCTCTTATAGCTGCTGAAATTTTGTGACTGTCATTTTCTTTCCTTTTCCTTTTGTCCTTGAATAACATGCTTTTTAGATAGCTCTTTTATATGATTTTAATGGAATCCTGGGAGGCAGAAAAAATAAATGTATGTACTCAATCTACTATCTGAACATCTGTCTAAACCTGCATATCAACAGATTCTCTGCAGTACAATTTAGGATTTGTTAGCTAATCTAGATATATCTTATTAAGTTTCTTTTCCTGTAAGATTAGTATATTTTTATGCTGTAGTCTCCATGTGGTCAAACATTTAGGTTTCATTTCTATTTATCAAGAAGTTGAAAATGATGGCATGTTATGAAAGTTGCTAGAATATCTTTGATGATCTTTAACTGAGAATTTTTTTAAAGTGTTACTGTACATGTGCCAATATAAAAGAGCAAATTCCAAGAGCTTTGTCGTACAAGAAAAAGGGCATATGAGGTTTCTACACATATCCTTGGGATACAGTAAGGGAAAGCATCCAACTTGGCAAAGTTAATTCTTAAATGATTTAATTTCACAAGGACTATTTAAAACGTTCTTTTTCTGATTGGGGGTGCTGGTGAATGTTGAGGAAGGGGGTGGGCCATATGGCTGCCAACTAAATCTTTTTCTAGATATACTAAGAAACCTGATTTTTTCAAAGGAGGATTTTTTGGTTTTGTTTTGTGTTTTTTAATTAATTTTTTGTTTTTGTTTGTTTGTTCATTTTGCATTTCTATTCTCTGACCATGCCCTGAGCCATTAACTCAGCTAATCTGATAGCTCTGACTTCACATGGCCAGCATCAAATACAGTTGTGGCCATGGACCCTAGAGTTGATCCTATCATTTGTTTTTAACTTTCTGGGGGTAGTCCGTTTCCTGATTTGTTCCTGTTCTTGGTTTCTGACCTCTTGGCTGTTCTGTTGCCTATGATTTCATATTCGTCCCTTGATCTTAGGGCTGATATGGCTCCTTTTGTGCTCTTACGTGGCTCTGCTCCTTGGAATGGGCTTGTCTAAGCCCCTGGCTAATAACCCTGCATGATTCAGTCTGGCCTCTGACACCCCAGCTCAGGATTGCCCACTTCACTTGTGTGTTAGCAGGTTTAACCTGGCGCTGTCATTCAGACTCACACCACACTGGTAACCAAAGAATGGTCTGTTGGATTGCAGAGTAATTTGTTGTTCAGTGGATAGCATCTCTTTTATTCCCTTAAACACAAAAGTTAAATACGTTTTATGTATAATTCTGAGCCTGTGATGAGCTGAGTGGTATCTTATGCTTCAGTACTTAAAAAAGTATTTATTTATGTTAACTAAAATAGAGTTGGCTTATGTTATTATGTTAGTTTCAGGTATACTACACAGTGATTTGACATTTGCATACATTACAAAGTGATTGCCATGATAAGTCTATTAACCATCTGTCCCCAAAGTTATTATAATATTATTGATCATATTCCTTATGTTGATCACATCCCCATAGCTTATTTATTTTATAACAGAAAATGTTATATACAACCTTTGAATTGTTCCAGAAAATGTCCTAAGTATTGGTCTAGTTGAGACCTTATTTCCTTGGAACAAATTCAAGCCATGTACTGTACAAAGCCCAAGGAATGTTTCTAGAATTTCATCCAATATTAGCTTGAATTTTTTTATTTAACAAATGTTAGTGCCAATTTGACAGGTGTCAAGGATGCCCAGCCTATCCAGAGATCTGTGAGAAATAGTAAGTGGTTGCTAGCTAAACCACTAAGATTTGGGATGATTTGTTATGGAGCATTATTGTGGCAATAGATAACTGATACAAATTCAGTATCCTGAAGTAGGATGCTACTATGAAAAAACTTATACATAGCATAGGTTTCTGATTTAGGTGGCAGATACAGGCTTTTAAGTGGCAAGGAAACTGTTCACAAAAACTGGAAGAGAAGTAAAGAAACTGCTGCAGCAAGCTGGAAAAATTGTGTCCCATGTTAAATAGTGGCAAAACAATTTGTAAAACTGTCACCTGTGGGAACTGGAAAAATAAAAAATGTACTCAGTGACTTTTGACTTGAGTAGGGATATTGTCACACAGAATGTTAAAACTGTCAGGTATCTTTTCTTAGCTGCATATGATAAAATACTACATAAAAGAGATGAGAGAGAAAACACTGATTTGTAAGCAGAATTTACAGAGAATTTAGAGGACTGGAAAATAAAGCTGCTTCTTATCTTCACGCACTTGATTCAGTAAATTATCAAAGTAAGATAGATACTAAGGAATAGCTCAAATCAAGGATGTGACTAAATGAACTTATGTTAAGACCTCTGAAAGAAGTAGGGGGTGGTTCCTGGTACAACTTTAGGCAACAACAGAGCTTCTAGGAATCATAAGACCTTGCTTCACAGCAGCCTGACCTAAGCAAAGTAGTACTAATTGAATCTAGAGAGGGACCTGTTTGAAAATAACTGTAGGTGTGAATTTTGCTAAACGAGGTGTACTCCAATTAGATTCATAGAAAACTTACAATTTTTTTAAGGGAATGTTACAGGTTAAAGTGCTACTAGCGTGGATGAAAAGGTTGTGAAGCTGTTCAAGATGTAAAAGGTCTTTGGAATCATAACTTGCTAAAAAGAGAGAGTAGGCTAAAATAGTTGCTTAAGGAGCATTCTTTTCCTTACCTTCCCACAGGAGCTTTGAGGAAAACAAGGAACAGAGAGATTATGATGTAGAACGGGTTTTCCACTTAGACATTGAAGTGCTAAAAAATGAAGAGAAAAGAAAAACTGAACTAACTATAAGATAGCTTAGTAAATGGCAGTAAGATTGCTAGAAAAATTAATTGGCAGTGGAGGGGGAGCAAGCCATAAAAAATTTGTTTCAAAGAGGTAAGGTTTTAGTTGGCAAGCATACTGGGGAGTGAGAGGGATGTTGACATACTCCCCTCTCCACCCTTTTGAGAGAGTGATAGGGGAAATGATGGAAAGAAAAGCTAAGCTCCGGGATAAAAATGTAGAGTAGTTTGTTTATTAAGTACTGCTATGTAAGGAGGGTGAGCGTAAGTTCCTGTTTTCACAGAGTTGTCATGGGTTATATCTAATACCCTGGGACCCTGCGTGGTTTACCATTTGTCCTGGCTAAAATGTTCTAGTTTGGACAATGAATTCTATGGTCATCTTATGCAAATGGCACTTGGAAATACTTTTAGAGATTGGGGAAGAGTGAGAATTTGGATTAGGGGAGAAAACACATATTTGTTTAATGTGTAAATAAATAAGACCAATAAAATGGTAGGAAGAGGGGACACGGAGGATGAAGAGAGGATATTAAATTCTTAGGGGTGACTCAGAATCCTCAACATGTAGGATAAAGAAGCATTAGTTACCGTCCGCGCCTGGCCCTGCCATGAATGAGGAGTATGACGTGATTGTGCTAGGCACCGGCCTGACGGAGTGTATCCTGTCGGGGATAATGTCTGTGAATGGAAAGAAAGTTCTTCACATGGATAGAAACCTGTATTATGGAGGAGAAAGTGCATCTATAATGCTGCTGGAAGATTTATACAAAAGATTTAAAATACCTGGAGCACCACCAGCATCAATGGGGAGAGGAAGAGACTGGAATGTCGACTTGATTCCCAAGTTCCTTATGGCTAATGGTCAGCTGGGTAAGATGCCGCTTTTTACAGAGGTCACTCGCTATCTGGATTTCAAAGTGACTGAAGGGAGTTTTGTCTATAAGGGAGGAAAAATCTACAAGGTTCCTTCCACTGAAGCAGAAGCCCTGGCATCTAGCTTAATGGGGCTGTTTGAAAAACATCGCTTCAGAAAATTCTTGGTGTTTGTTGCCAGCTTCGATGAGAAAGACCCCAGAACTTTGGAGGGCATCGACCCTGGGAAGACAGCGATGCGAAAGGTGTACAAGAAGTTCAACCTGGGCCAGGATGTCATGGACTTCACCGGGCACGCGCTGGCGCTCTACAGGACTGATGACTATTTAGATCAGCCATGTGTTGAAACCATTAACAGGATTAAACTTTATAGTGAGTCTCTGGCAAGATATGGCAAAAACCCCTACCTTTATCCCCTCTATGGCCTTGGAGAACTGCCACAAGGATTCGCAAGGCTGAGTGCTATTTATGGGGGCACCTACATAGTGAATAAACCGATCGAAGAAATCATTGTGCAGAATGGAAAAGTGGTTGGTGTAAAATCTGAAGGAGAGATCGCTCGCTGTAAACAGCTCATCTGTGACCCCAGCTACATGAAAGACCGAGTAGAGAAAGTGGGCCAGGTGATCAGAGTGATCTGCATCGTCAGCCACCCCATCAAGAACACTAGCGATGCCAACTCCTGCCAGATCATTATCCCGCAGAACCAGGTCAACTGCAAGTCAGACATCTATGTCTGCATGATCTCCTCCGCACACAACGTGGCCGTGCAGGGCAAGTACATCGCCATCGTCAGCACAACCGTGGAGACCAAGGAGCCCAAGAAGGAAATCAGACCAGCTCTGGAGCTCTTGGAGCTGCTCGAGCAGAAACTCGTTAGCATCAGTGACCTCTTTGTACCAAAAGATCTAGGGACAGAAAGTCAGATCTTTATATCCCGCACGTACGATGCGACCACTCACTTTGAGACAGCGTGTGATGACATCAAGGACATCTACAAGAGGATGACAGGGTCCGAGTTTGACTTTGAGGAAATGAAGCGCAAGAAAAACGACATCTATGGGGAAGACTAGCAGCAACGCAGCTGCCGCCGTCAGGACAGACGTAAACTTAGGCAGATGACGCATATTGTATGAAATCAGTGTTGTAAGGCCTGCTTTTGTGATCAGAACTGAGAGACTGCAGAGCACTGTACCAGTAAACGTTCCTCCCTTTCTAACATCATGTATTAACTTGTTTTCATGGAGTGGCTATTCAGAATTGGCAGGTGCCCACATTCTGTCCAATTTAACCTACACTGGCTTGTTTTTTTCTAGCAAAGGATCAGTTTTAAAACATTGTGATACTGATACAGAGAACTTGATACAGCATTTGTATCTTTTAATCAGTGTAGCCTTTGCTGTTACTGCTTCTGCTGCTCCAGAGCGGACTGCGTGCCACCTGCCACCTGCCCTCCGGACGCGGAGAAGGGAGATTGGAATTGACTTCTCCATCACTGGGGACAGCATCCCCTACCATGCCCCGTCCCCTTACATGTCTGTCAAGTATTACGGCAGTGCCCAGGCAGCACAGCCACGAGTCTGGTTTACGTGGGCCTCAAATTCTAATGAACTCCAGCCTCTGAGTCATTTTGGAGGAAGCCTGTGTGTGGTGTTTCACCTAGTAAGATTGATGAGAGCAGAGGGAAAGACCCATCATAAAGCAGGTAAACCTAGAAGCTTCTTTTGTATCCCAGGTGTGGCCTTTTCCATGGACCAAGCTGCGATGCAGTATTGACCTGACAGAGCCCCCACTCCAGCAGTGTCTGTACTGCAAAATAAAGCCCCCCTGGAAACCAAAAAAAAGAAGCATTAGTTAACTGGCTTTAAGAGTTTCATTAGTCTCTTTCTGGACAGGCTTAGATCTCTCTGGAAAGAATTCATCAAAGGCCTAGATTTATCCTGTTTCTGAAGGAACTCTAATCCATGGAGGGTAAGTGGATTGCTTATTTTCCCTGTGTGGAAATAGTGACACTCCCCTACTTTGAGATCTTTGCTTGCTAAAACTAATCTCTTTGTTTATGACTAAATTTAAACATTTCCCTTGAGTTTAATATTAATTCCTCTTCAGTATATTATTTGCATTTTAGAGACCTGTTTACCAGTTGGAGTGTAACTTTTCTTTTTCTATCTCTCTTTTTCTTTTTTTCTTTCTTCCTTTTTTAAATGATAGATTTCCATAAGCTATATTTCATGCTTGGCTTCTATTCAATTTTAATAGATTAAAAGGAGGTACCAAAGGTAGAAAAAGAGAGAGAGAGAGAAGCTTCAGAGGTTTTATAATTTTTCTTCAGGATGGCTTCAGTAAGAATTACCCAGGCTTGACAGGAAAAAATAAAATGAAAGGTCACAAATGTGGGTAATGCCTACCCAAGAGGCTGCCAACCATATACTCTTTCTCTACTAATGGGGTTTAATAATTGCTGTCACATCCACCTGAATAAATATTTTCCTACTACTTGATGCAGAAAATGACCTGGTGACATTCTAAGTGAAGTAAGCCAGAAAGAGAAAGAAAAATACCATATGATATCACTTATATGTTGAATCTAACAACAACAACAACAAAAAAGGCAAACAAACTTATTCACAAAACAGAAACAGACTCACAGACATAGAAAACAAACTTATGGTTACCAGCAGGAGAAGGGAATGGGAAGGGATAAACTGGGAGTTCTAGATTTGCAGATACTAACTAACATACATAAAAGAGAAAAACAAGTTTATACTGCATAGCACAGGGAACTATATTCAAGATCCTGTAGTACCCTACGGTGAAAAAGAATACGAAAAAGAATATATGCATGTATATGTATGACTGAAGTATTATGCTGTACATCAAAAATTGACACAACATTGTAAACTGACTATACTTCAATAAAAGTATACATTAAAAAAAAATGGTCTGGGCAGGTCATGAGATCTTGAAGAGCTTGCCAGAGAAAATGTCTGGCATGCTCTGGCAGAACTCAGATTTATCATCTCTGGTGGAGTGTATTTCTGACCCATGACCCATGAGCTGGCATTCCTGCAACAGAAGGAGTCTGTTAAGAGGTGTTTTGGAGAATTGGAGGAGACAGAGTCTATTTTTCATGTACAGTCTATATAAAATCCCATGTTTCTCACCTCCTGAATTTCAGGAATGTAATGCTGAAGTCAGTGTTGGCCCAACTTCATTTAAAAGATATGAGGCATGGAAAAGGCCTTAAGTCTTCAGTTACAGAAAAAATGTTTTCATTGCACTGAGGAGAATAAATCAGGTAATTTAAACAACTCAACTTCTAGGTTCTTTGGGCTAATTACAGTCACAAGTTAGAAGAAACCTTCTGGCCAGGCTAGAAGAATGATGCAAAGAAGGAAAAACAAAATAAAACTGCCATCAAAGTATTTTGCCAACATATGTGAAACTGTAAACATGCATCTGAAGGCAGAATGTTTTCTAGTTAATGATGACTGACAATTCCACAGCAGCGCTCCTCCACTGTGGCACCACATGCCCAAGGAAAATGCATCCAAAGAGTTGATCACTGAGAAAGCTTAGAATAAAAAGAATCTGTGGAGTATATGCCTATCGTAAAACCACGAATAAACCCTGTAAAGGAATTAGTGTGCTGTGAAACAACTATTGGGAGAATAATTAACCCATGAATCTTTTAAAAACCTGGAAATTCTAGAAGACGATTATTTTGGTTGTATAGATTAACTTCGTACATTTAGAAAAGTTCCTTAATTTATTGCAGAAATGTGTTAAAAATGCTTTATAGGATCAAGGTAATTGTTAGAGTGAAATAACGGCATATTCTGATATATAATTGTGGTGGCTAAGAAGATTTGGAGGGGAGGGTTGGAGAAATGTGTGAGTGGTGGGGGTGGGGTGGGGGTGGTCTCAGATTATTCTAAAGTAGAATTCAGACTACTTTGACAAATAGCTGTTACCAAGAAGGCATCTGGCTGGAGGAAAAGACTTTGCATGTGTGATTAGTAGATAAAATGATTCCAAAATTGACTGGGGTGACAGCTTGGTATATGCCTGTATTGGATGCCCCAGTTGGTCCTTGGGTCATCTGAGTTACGGAAAACAGAGCTCCAGGTAAAGGTTGTCAAATCAGTTTATGAGGAGATGGTGTGGTGTGCAGATGGCCAAGTCTAACCCAGAGCTAAGTGAGAGTTGTGCAGGAAGTGCTGTGTGAATGAGGTACTCTCCAGACGGCACTCTCTGAGGCCGCCATGAGGGCTTCCTGGACTCCTGAAGAGTTTGCTTATTTTGTGACTCTGGGATGTGCAGATCCAGAGACTGGCAGTCATGTCCTCTGCTGCAGCTTAACCAGTTCTTCTCAGGCAGCATAAATGATAATAACAGGTTAAAGAAGGACACATCTGAATATATGCAAGGCAATTCCTGGGAATTCAAGGAAATCTTCCAGAGTTGGCAGCAGGGATCCTATTGGGGGTGGACATGTTACATGAAATACATGTCTTATGCAACAAGGGCTAGAGCCAATGAAATGTAAGTCACTATGTAAATTTGATCCCCTCCATAAATACAAGCTGATGAGGTCTGAGACTATTCAAGTTATAGGTCTATAACAGATAATGCAATACCCTGCCTTTTGCTCCCCTTCCACAGGCTCTTAAGCAAAGGGAATAAGCTATGCTGTGTATTTCTTCATACCAACATCATCTCTTGGAATTTTAGCATCTGTGGTATGTTGTTTGTTTAAGCTACAAGATGTTAGAAACAAATTAATCAGGAAAAAAAAATGACCCACATAGACTGTTTTCTCACCACGTTGGCTTCTTGGCCCAGCAGAGTTTAAAATTAGATAGCCTCTGAATCTTAGTTTGTTGGAAAGTTTTCAGGATTCACAAAACCATTTGTTGTAGTTGTTCCAAGGAAGAAAATCATGACATCCTTGTTTTCTATATAAAATGAGCCAACATATTTCAGGCTGAGATACCCTGAGGATATACATTCTTTTATAAAGTCTGCTTAACATTTCTGAGAGAATCTGTTTGTAATTTGTTTCCTGTCAAACATGTTGGTTCAATTTTGCTGAAAACAGCCCACCAATGACAGGCAGCAATCAGAACTATAAGCAGCTTCCCACAGAGAGTCTCAGAAACATCTCATGACACTTAAAGATTAGTGATAAATTTTCTCTTAAAAAATTAAACATTAGTTTTTCACTAAAGCAAAAAAAAAATCTAATTGAGGCACATAGATTAAATAGTTGTCTAAATGAGAAATGTATACTCTCTCAGACAAAACCATGCTATTTCTTTTTACCTCTTTTATGAAGAATCTAAGAATCCCTAGAAAACAAAGTATTTTCTTCCCTCCATGAGGCTCATCTGTACAAAACATTGATCCTGCAACAGTTTAGTTACCTTTTTATAAATGCAAGTATCCATTAACAAGGGAATAGTTTTATTAATTTTTTATATCTGTGTAATGGAATAATTTGTGGCCTTTAAAGAGAATGAAAAAGATGTGTGTGTACTAATGGAATTTATTCCAAGTACTCCTTGTTTAAACAAGGAGCAAATTAATGCCTGTATTTTGCTACCATTCGCTGTTAAAAAAAGGGGAAGGTGTAATAGTGTGTGCATATCTCTAGTGGCCTCTGGGAAGGAATCCAGGGTATGGGGAAAGACAGAGTAGGAGGAATAATTTTTTACTTATTATTATGCAATCTTTTGTACTGTTTAAATATTTAAGTGCATGACTATTTCTTATTTAAATTAAACAAATAAATCATTGTAAATGTAACCCACATGTGCAGCTTTGACCTTCCTCTGCTCTGAACACATGCCTTTAAGCCCTGTCCTGTCCTCATATTCTAGTAAAAAGGGGACACAGACTATTAAAGGGACCCTGCGGATCATCTGATCAAACTGCCCCATTTCATGGTTGAGGTGCTGAACTTGAGTGGAAGATTTTTGCCCAGGGTTACACTATTTGTCAGTACCAAAAGCCAGACTAGAGCCATAGGCTTCTTAATTCCAGGGAAATGCTCTTCCTGCCCTGTGGTCCTTTAGGAGAGAGAATAAACAGCCTTGGCCTTGAGGATGACTTTCCCTTCTGCTCCTCCTCCATGGTGCTGCTCATAAAGGCTCATGCCTCTGCTTCTCATGTCTCAGGACATCCTGCTTAGCTTTTAGGCACCAACTAATTAAAATAACAAAACCATAAAGTTCAGGCCTTCTTAACTGGAGGTCTGTGGGTAGGTTTCAGAAAAGCCTGTGTCTAAGTAAGAGCTAAGAACTCTGAGTGGAGAGCTCAGCTTTCTCTATGAGCTTCATTACCAAGATGAAGAACACTTTTAAACCTGAAAGAGACCTCAGCAGCCATCAAGTCTAATCCTACTCAGATCCATCCATGTCCTCAACAACCTGCCTTTCTGCTAGAATACCCAAGTGCTCTGGAGTCATTGCCAACAACAGTAAAATTCACTTGGACATTTAGCTCCATTTTAAAATGTTAGAGTGAATTTGGCTCTTGCTCTAGTTACAATCCATGTCCATTATATGTTGTCCTTATTTTGGGACCCAGGCTGATAGGGTGGCCACTATCAAGAACATGCTGCCATGAAAGGGACGAAAGAGAGCTCAGAGAATATTACACCAAGAAGTAAGTGTTCAGCCAGAACGCGGCATACATTGTTTGTACTTTTAGCTCATTGGCCAGAATAGTTACATGGCCTCAACCAACCACTGGGTGTCAGAAAGTTCTATTATACCATGTGCCCAGGAGGCAGAGACCTAGAAATATTCAGTGAGAAGTATTCATTGCTACCATCTTTCTCCTTGAATAAATAGCCAGAAGTCCTGTCAGAGTTTTAGCAATTTCTTAAATGCCAAGAAAAATTAACCCAGTGGAGGTGACTGATAAACTCCTATGGCAGTGGGACATACTATTGTAGTTGATAGTTTCAGGGGGCCTGTCTTGTCCTCTTCACTTCAACAGGCACTGTGCCCCTTGCTGAAGAGATGGGGGTCTCTGGTCATGTCTGTATCATGTCATCACCTTTCTCCATGAAGGACTGGACTAGAGATTAACACCTATCCCAGTGGATTCCAATCTGTTGGCTAGCCTGTTACCAAATATATTTGCTGAGACCCAGAGTCTAAAATCAAAGGAGTGTGGGGCCTATGAATTAAATGGCTCTATAGAATTGAGCCTACGGCAGCCACTTCCATTCTCCTAAATTTATCAAAGATTGGGCAGAATAGCCAACCATCAGGGAAGATGAGTGGAATAAATGGGATACAGGATTATACGTGGTCTTGGAGACAGAGAGAGAGCGAGAGAGCGTGCAGGTGAAACTTCTCGCATCTTCAGTGGTTCCTAGATCCCAGTGCCTTTTCCCGTGAGGCCCAGTTGTGCCTCCTTTCTGGCCGCTAGCTTTACAGCCTTTTAATAAACCCTCCTCTGAGCCATTTGATTATCCATATGAATGAACTGAGAGTCCGAATCACTCCACCTCTAACTAGATTGTCATCCCTGGTCTATGCCAGGTCTATGTAGAAATTTTGGAATGCATGCTGGGGTGTATGGTTTCTAATAGAAAAGAAACTTTATTAACCTAATGTTGTTATTTTCTGTGTTCTTGATGCTTTGGTATCTGGGGCCTCACTGACTTTAAAGACACTGTCCCTCTCAGATTAACTATTCCTAGAGATAGAAAACATCTTGCAGGGAGTATACCTTTTGTATGCAAACAACCAGTCTAGGACCCTCTTCCCTTTCCCAGATCCCAACCCCTCCTCGAGTAGACTCTTACACTCCTAGCCAATGTTCCCCTGCCCGACAAGCTCTAGGGTGAGGTACCAGACCATTCAGGACAACCTCTACACCTCAGAGCCTGCTGACATTACTCAAACCAGGCAACCTTAAACCTGCTTATCCTAGCTTACCCTGCCTTGATCATTCCTTCCCACAAAAATCATAACAAAGGCTCTGGCCTCTGGTTTCCTCTTACTTTCTTGGACCCCAGATTGACCCCAGTGCTTCCCGGTGTGGCTCCCCACTCCTGCTTGGTGTGCTACATCTCCTGTTTCTAGGGATCTGTGAGTATAAAACTTCATTCTTCACAACAGACATTTCTGTGTCTGTTGGTCTTACCATACATGATTAAAACAAGTCTGAGGTACATGTTAAAACAAAACCGCTCTGTTTTCTTCTGGGCCTCCATCTTATGTTACCTATTGATCTACTTGTCTGAAGAGTAAGAACTCTCTATTCTGGTAGATGGCCCTCTCAGATATTTAAACTGTAAGCTGTCTAGGTGCATAGAAAAAACAGAGCAAAGGAAGAACTCCCCCTCTCTTAAATTTATATTTATGATTACGATTAATTATTCTTCTCTCTAAGCATACTTTTATGTAAAAAGTCAATGCTAATTGTTACAGGCATGCTCTCTCCTGGGCAGAACATGAAAACACACGGATATATTCTTCCTCTTTTTTTTCCCAGACACTGTGAAAACCACCATTCTTTTATTATGACAACAAAACAATGACCTCAGTTCTTTCAGAATTAAATTACTGATATTAAAATCCTCTTGTTAGGGTTTTAAGTGGGCTTTGGGACACTCCTAGACAGTATTTGGCTAGGGGACGTGGAAATGCTTGAATCATGATTTTGATATATCTCTCTAGGGAAGACTCATGGCACAAATTACTCTCTCTATAAACTCATGGCTTTGCTTCTGTTTTTAATAACCTGGCATTCAACCATATAGTTTTTGTTGAAAATATTCATCTCCCTTTAGCTTCAGGACCTCAAGAAAGGGGAAAGTTTAGGACAGCAATATTTTCTTCATTTCCCCACTTAGTGCTGGTGTGAGAATAGAAGTGTATCCCAGCAGCCTTGGGTTCCCAGACATCAAATTAGCAGTTTTCTGGCTCAGGAAGAATGGGCTACACCAGCTTAATGTGCAAGGTAAGGAATCCCCCCGATTGCCCTCTGGTGTATCTGTCAGCGTTTAGTCATGAAAACAAAACTACTTTAAATATTTCAAAGAGAAAGGAATTTAGTATAGGGACTAAGGAGATTATAGGAAAGTGTAGGAAGCCACAGCCACCTCACAGCCCTGGAATGAAGAATGAGAAGCATATGCACTCTTAGGTAGCTTCAGCAAGCCACAGCTGCTAGTCTACCATAGTGCTTCTACAGCAAGAATACGTTCAGCCTCTTTCCACCTATTGAATGTCACCATGTACGTCTCATTTGTTAGCTGTACTAAAGTCTGATAGGAAGAAACCATGGAAAATGTAGTTCCTAAGCTTCCAGCCGTGTGACACCAGAGGAGAGTATAAAAAGGCACAGCAGTGATGCTGAGTGCTGAAACACAATTTGTCCCACCATTTTTATCAGGACATTATAAGACCTTACCACTCAGACACAAATGCTGTTTCTAAAGGCCTAATAATTTAAAATGCAGTCACAGAGTCTTGCCCTGGTTCAAAGGTAAGGAATACTGACATCATCTGTGGACTTTAGGAATATGAAAGCATTCGTGAATGTTTTCAAATGATCATGATAGGTAGTTACTTACTTACTTACTTACTTACTTACTTACTTACTTATTTATTTTCTATTCATTTAAATTCGGGGGGGGATAATTAGGTTTATTTATTTATTACTTTCGGTGTAGATAACAGAGGTTGAACCTGGGACGTCGTGCATGCCACTAAGCTGTACCCTCCCCCACTATATTTATTTTTAAAAATTTAAAGCAGGTTTTGTTGTAGACTTAGCAACAGGCAATTTTCACAAATGTTCCATGTCCATTTGAATAAAAAGTATGTTCTTTTTTACTGTGGCACAGAGTCTAATGTGTTTTTTTCCTATACAGTCTACGTTATTGATTGTATTATTTAGAACTCTGATATCTTTTCTAATTTTTTTCACTTGATTTTACTAGATTTGAGAGGAGTGTGTTACTCTACTAGTTTATGTCTTTCTCTTTCTTTATTCATCTCCTCTAGTTTCTGCTTTATAAAGTAGCTGCTATCCTATTTTATGTATAGTTATTAATAACATTTTAACATTATGCATTTTAGTCCTTAGAATTACAAAGTATACTTTTCTTGGTCTCATTTTGTACTTTGGTGGCTAAATTGTGCTTGTTTGAAATTAGTATTATGATGCCTTCTATTTATTTATTTATTTAGAGTTTTGTTTGACATCTTCCAGTCGGCATCCTCATCTTTCTGAATCTCCTTTTTGGGATATTTCTATACACACAGATCACACTTGTATTTTGTTTTGGTAGTTAATCTGAACTTTTTCATAGATATGATATCCTATTTATATTTTATCAAGCAACCAGCACCTTTGGCCCAGTTCAGTCATGTTATTTTACATTTATTTTGTTTATATGTTTCTATATATAGAAGTATATGTACGGATACACATACTTTCAGTAGGGACAATTGTTGTGGGGTTTTTTCTTGGCATTTCTTTTGATATTTAGGAAGTTTTAAAACATTTTTGTTTTGTTTTGTTTTTATACATTGGTTATAGGTTCACAAAAAACTGAGAAAAAGGTGCAGAGATTTCCCATATATTCTCTGCCCCAACACATGCATAGTCTGCCCCATCATCAACATCTCCCACCAGAGTGGCACATTTGTTACAACTGGTTGACCCACACTGGCACATCATTATTACCCAAAGTCTGTAGTGTACCTTACAGTTAACTCTTGGTGTTTTACATTCCAAGGGTCTGGACAAATGTATCCACCATCACAAATCATGCAGAATATTTTCACTACTCTAAAAATCTTTTGTGTTCTACCTATTCATCCTACTCTTTACCCCTCCCCCAATCATTGATTCTTTTACTGAATGCATAGCTCTGCCTTTTCAAGAATGTCACATAGTTCGAATAATATTTGTTTCCATTTCAGATCGGCTTCTTTCATTTGCTAAAATGCATTTAAGTTTCTTCTGTGTCTTTTCATTGCTTAATAGGTTTTTAAAAAATTTATTTATTTATTTATTTATTTATAATGCTGAATAATATTCCATTGTCTGGATGTACAAGTTTATTTATCCATTCACCTACTGAAGGACATCTTAGTTCCTTTCAAGTTTTGGCAATTGTGAATAAAGCTGTTTTAAACATCTGTGTGCAGGTTCTTGTGTGGAAATAAGTTTTAACTCCTTTGAGTAAATACAAGGTATAAGATTACTGAATAGTACAGTAAGAACATGTTTAGTTTTGTAAGAGACCACCAAACTGTCTTCCAAAGTGGTTGTAGCATTTTACATTCCCAACAGCTATGAATAAGAGCTCCTGTTGCTCCACTTCCTGGCCAGTATCTGATGCTGTTCAAAGCCATTGTTGTCCAAAGCCATTTTAATAGGTGTGTAGTGATATTCACTGTTATTTTAATTTGCATTTTCCTTATTCCTTTTTAATTAGTTCACATTTACTTACGGTGTGGCATCTTTTCAAATGCTTATTTGCCATCCATGTATCTTCTTTGGTGAAGTGTCTGTTAAGGTCTTTGGGACATTATTCAATCAGGTTGTTTGTTTTCTTATTGTTGAGTTTTAAGAGCTTTTAAAATATATTTTATATAATGGTTCCTTATAAAATAAAAGCAAAAACAGACAAATGGGATCTAATTAAACTTAAAAGCTTTTGCACAGCTACGGACACCATCAACAAAATGAAAAGACAACCTACAGAATGGGAGAAAATACATGCAAATGATGCAACTGACAAGGGACTAATTTTCAAAATGTAACAACAGCTCATACACTTTAATATCAAAAGAACAAGGAACTCAATTCAGAAATGGGCAGAAGACCTAAACAAGCAATTCTCCAATGAAGACATACAAATGGCCAATAGGCATATGAAAAAATGCTCAGCATCCCTAATCGTTGGAGAAATGCAGATCAAAACTACAGTGAGATATCATCTCACACCAGCTAGAATGGCCATCACTGAAACATCTACAAATGATAGATGCTGGAGAGCGTGTGGAGAAAAGGGTACCCTCCTACACTGTTGGTGAGATGGTGCAGCCATTATGCAGGACAGTATGGAGGTTCCTTAAAAAACTAAAAATAGACTTACCATGTGATCCAGCAATCCCACTCTTGGGCATATGCCCATAGAAAAATAAAATTCAAAAAGAGACATGCACCCCAATGTTCATAGCAGCACTATTTACAATAGCCAAGATACGGAAACAATCCAAATGTCCATCAATAGATGACTGGATAAAGAAGATGTGGTGCATATCTACAAAGGAACACTATTCAGCCATAAAAAAGAATAAAATAATGCCATTTGCAACAACATGGATGGAACTGAAGATCGTCATTCTAAATGAAATGGGCCAGAAAGAGAATGAAAAATGCCATATGATATCACTTGTAAGTGGGATCTAAAAAACAAATAAAATAAAAAAATAAGGACACAGATAAACTACTTATTATTTATAACTTAGATGACTAATTTTTTGATTATGTGTAAGCACATCTGATTGCCCTTTATGATTGGATTACCACATTCTGTTGATTCTTATTTTGTGGTTGGCTTTATTCCTTTAATAACTATGTAAGTTTAAAAAGCTAAAGCTCTAATCTGTTCTTAGAAATAATGATCAGTACATACATGTAAACTAAAAAAAAAAAGTGCAGTATATTGTAAATATGTACTTACATGCAATATAATGTATATGTGCAAAGTGTAGTAATTCTACCTAATAAAACTGAAAAAGGAAAATAAAATAAAATATAATGTAATAATGGAGAACAAACAAACAAATCAACACCATACCCAAAGTCATCTTTGTTTTTTGCTATGTTATCTTCTGGGACTTATATAATTTTGCATTTTACATTCTGGTCTGTCATCCATTTTGAGTTAATTTTTGTGAAGGGTATAAGGTCTGTGCCTAGATTCTTTTTCCTTTGTTTTCCTTTCTTTTCTTTCTTTCTTTTTTTTTGTGTGTGGATGTCCAGTTGTTCTGGCATCATTTGTTGAAAAGACTATCTCTGGTTCTTTGTCAAAAATCAGTTGACTATACTTGTGTGGCTCTATTTCTAGGCTTATATTGATTTATTTGTCTATTTTTTAAATTAATACTGTATTATATTGCATTATATATATTATATTGTAGCTTTATAATGAGTCTTGCAGTTGGGTAATGTCAGTCCTCCACTGTGTTGGCTATACTGGATCTTCTGCCTCTCCATATAAATTCTGGAATATGTTCATTGATATCTACAAACTGTTGGGAATTTACTAGAACTGCATTGAATCTGTAGATCAAATTGGAAGAAAAAACATCTTGACAATATTCCTATCCATAAACATGAAATATCTTTCCATTTATTTAGTTCTTTGATTTTGTTAATCAATTTTGTAGTTTTTCTCATATAGATTTTGTACATATTTTGTTAGATTTATACCTAAGCATTTAATATTTTTGGGTGCTACCATGATACTGTATTTTCAATGTTAAATTCCCCTTGCTTATTGCCAGTGTATAAGGAAGAAACTGACTTTTGTATATTAACCTTGTATCCTGCAACCCTGCTTATTAGTTCCAAGATTTTTTTTTTTTTTTTGCCAATTCTTTTGGATTTTCTACATAGATGAGCATGTCATATGTAAACAAAGATTTTTATTTCTTCCTTCCAAAGCTGTATACTTTATTTCCTTTTCTTGTCTCATTGCTCTGGATAGAACTTCCAGCAACATGCTGAAAAGGAGAGGTGAGAGGGGACATTCTTGTCTTGTACCTGATCATAGTGAGGAAGCTTTGAATTTCTCACCTGTAAGTGTGATATTAGGTGTAGTTTTGGTTTTTTTGTTTTTTGTTTTTTTTTTTGTAGATATGTTTTATCAACTTGAGGAAGTTTCCTTACATTCTAGTTTTCTGAGATTTTTTTTATCATGAATGGGTGTTCAATTTTGTCAAATGTTTTTCTGTATCTATTGATATAATCATGTGATTTTTCTTTTTTAAGTCTGTTATTGTAATAGATTACAATATTTAATTTTTTTTGAGGAACCAACCTTTATACGTGGAATAAATCTTACTTGATTTTGGTGTATAATTCTTTTTGTACATTGTTGAAGTCAATTGTCTAAGATTTTGCTGACAATTTTTGCATCTATGTCCATGAGAGATATTGGTCTGTAGTTTTCTTTTCTTGTAATCTTTTGTCTGGTTTTGTTATTAGGATAATGCTAGGCTTGTAGAATGAGTTAGGAAGTATTCCCTCTGCTTCCATCTTCTAGAAGAGAAGAGGGAATCGGTATCATCTGTTAGTTAAATATTTGGTAGAATTCACTAATGAACCCATCTGGGACTGGTGCTTTCTCTATTGGAAGATAATTAACCATTGGTTTAATTTCTTTAACATATATAGGCCTATTTAGATTGTTTATTTCTTTTTGTGTGAGTTTGGGCAGATTATTTCTTTCAAGAATTTGGTTCAGTACACCTGGGTTATCAATTGGTGGTCACAGAGTTACTCATACTACTCCTTTACTATCTTTTTACTGTCCATGGGATCAATAGTGATGGCCCTCTTTCATTTCTGATACTAGTAATTTATGTACTCTCTTTTTTTCTTAGTTAGTCTTCCTAAAGGTATATTGATTTTATTTATATCTTTAAAAAAACCCAGCTTTTTTGTTTGGTTGATTTTCTCTGTAGATTACCTACTTTCAACTTAATTGATTCCTGCTCTAATTCTCATTATTTTGTTCTCTTTACTCTGGATTTAATTTATTCCTCTCTTTCTAGTTTCCTAAGGTGGAAACCTAGATTATTGATTTTGGGTCTTTTTTCTTTGCTAATATATACGTTCAGTGCTATATAAATTTTCCTGTAAATACTGATTTTGCTGCATCCCACAAATTTTGCTAAGTTGTGTTTTCATTTTAAATTAGTTTAAAATACTTTTAAAATTCTCTTGAGAATGTAGAAGCTATATAACAAGGTCAAGAACTAGGATTTAGAATTGTAATTCACATCCTGTAGCATTTTAAGGATTCAATGCTTTAATTTTAGCTACTATGCTTACAATGCTATACAAACCTTCTCCAGTGGATAATCTTTTCCATTTGTATATAAAGTTCAGATTGTGTCATTTTCTAAACTTGTCCTCAAATTTTAAAGATGCTCCCTATGTCCTATCTGTAACATCTGTACTGCATATTGATTATCAACTTTCTGATGATTAGAATAAAAAACTATATATCATAGTGAACTAAAAGCTTGAGGGTCTTTTGCTAGAATGAAAAATAGGAAAAGCATCACTTTCAGTATAATAATAAGAAAAACCTGCAAAATCTATAAAATGCCAGCACTTCAACAAAATCATAACTTTTCTTCAACCAATCAGAGAACTGAGTTTCATAGGGTAATAAACAACCTGGAAACTAAGGAAAAATAGGTGGCTCTATTAAAATATAAGAAAGTGAGTTTACCTGGGGTAAAGCATGGGGGAAATGGGGGTATGTATACCAAACAAGTGGGTAAGAAAAAAATTACCTAAATTTATAATGAATTGTTAAAGGCTAACTGTGGGTTGGAAAACTATTCTTAAAAGGTTAGATAGTAAACATTTCAGGCCTTGTGGGCTCTGTTGCAACTATTTACCTCTGTGTTGATAGTACAAAAACAGCCATAGACATTATGCAAGTGATTTGTGTGGCTGCATTCTACTGAAAATTTATTTACAAAACCAGATGATCGACCCACAAACCATACTTTTCTGGGCCCTAATATAGAATACCTGAAAATGGCAGACACAAAGGCAGTTTGTTTTTGTGCCCACTTCCAGACTCTTTTCCAAGGACCTCACTGGTTTCTCATGATACAGATTGGGAGCAGGGCAGTAGCTCAAAGAGACACCCCTGGCAGTGCAGGACTGAGGTAGGGAAACAGCAGTGGGAGACAGAAACCCCTGCCTGGATTCTTTCCCCTATCTTTTCTATGAAACAAAAACTTTAAACCTCTAGAGGACTGGCAGCAAATACTGTTTTTTCTCAGACATAGTTAGACTCATTGGAGCTTCATATGAGGGAATAGGAAAACAAAACAAAACTCTACTCATGAGAAAAGGACAGGAATTCCCCTTGGCTCAGACCACTAGAGGTCAACTACAACTACTGGCCAGGGGGCAGAATCACTGAACAATCTCTTCCTGTGAGACTCTAGGCAGAGGTCCTGCCTAAGACTGAGGCTAAAGGAGGAAACAGAGAATACCCACCCCCCACCACCAGGCTTGCTAGCACAGGATAATAACTAACAAGCCTATCGCTGGGGGAGGGGCAAGAAGACAGAGATCTCCTTTGAGGTTTAGGTTCATAGAAAAGGACTAAACTTGAGAGTGAAAATGGAAGATTGAGAAATATTTGAAAACTCAATCCCTACCTTAAGCACAAGGCAATGTTAGTGGAATCTGAAGATAGTAGTATGCTAACTGTAAACACAGAACTAACAAAACACAAACTTTACTCAATTTTTGACTAGATCGACTCAACTTTCCATATTAAATGTATAGTAGAAGAGATGTGCTTAAGTCCAGGCATATACCTCTATCTATATCATCTACGTATATCTCAGTCTTTACTGTCCTACACATGATAACCAGCTTTCAATCAAAAATTATGAGATACACAAAAATTCAAATGAAAACAACTTTCTGTCAAGAGACAGTGCAATCTGCAGAACCCAGATGTTGGAGCTATTAGGCAGGGTACCAAAAAGAGAAAATTACGATTAATATGTTAAAGGTTCTAGTGTAAAAGATGGATAACATACAAGAATATGTGGAAATTTTCAGCAGAAAAATGGAAACTATAAGAAAGTATGAAATGGAAATGCCAGAAATAAAGATATAGTAACAAAGATAAAGATCAGTCAAAATAAATTATTCAAATCAAAACACAAAGAAAGGGGGGGGGGAAGCCAGTGCATTCAAGAACTATGGGGAAATGTCAAACAGTGTAATATATGAGCAATTGTAATCCCAAAGTGAAATGAGAGAATGGGGAGAAGACATATTTGAAAATATCATGACTGAACATCACCCCAAACAATGAAAGACTTCGTAGATTTGAAAAGTTCATAGAACACTCAGTAGGATAAATACTAAAAAGAAAAAAAGAAAGAAAGGAGGGAGGGTAGAGAGTGAAGAAGGGAGGGAAGTACATAGGAGGGAGGAAGAAAACACTTAGACACATCATACCTGGACTACTGAACACCACAGAGCAATATAAAGTCTAGAAGGCAGCCAGTTGGAAAAAGATACACACAGAGGAACAAAGTAAGAATTATAACAGACTTACTAGGAGCTTTCTAACCATGAAGATGATGGAGTAGCATGTCTATAGTGCTGAATGAGAAAAAAAAATTGTAACTCCACAAGCTAGTGCCTAGTTAATATATCACTGAAAAATGAAACAGAAATAAATACTTTATGGACAAGGTAAAAGAAGAGAATTCAATCAGCAAACTTTCACTACAGGAAATTTTAAAAGAGGTACTTTAAGAAGAGGAAACATGTTACCAGACAGAAGCAGATCTACACAAAGAGATAAAAAATGTTAGGAAGGGAAAAAAATGAAGGTAAATATGCAACTTTTTTTCTTATTTTGATTATGCTAAAAGATTTCTGACTAAAGAAAAATTAATAACAATGTGCTCTGTGTATACAATGTATAAATGTTTACTGAAATCATTTTAATATTTGATAATTGGGGAAGCCTGTCAAAGTTTGTTGTGACTCAGAACTATTATTTATAATAGCACTTATTCAGCCAACAACTAACCATCCAACAAAAAACCTCCAGAAGTTTTAACATTAAAAAAAAATTCTGTCTAAAATTTTTGTCTTATTGTGTGAATACTTATAGATGATTTTCACTGTGGTACAATTTCCAAGGAGGTCATTCTGATTTTCCCGCTCTGATATCTTTCGTGCTTTAGCGAAGAAAGAGATATATTGTCCAATTTGATCCATTGCAGCAGTCTCCATTTGTTTATACCAGACATTTTTCCAGTAGTGCTCTCTAAATTTATGGTATCATTTATCTACTGTCTTCCCATGTCATCTAAATTCCATTTAAGAAATTTAAAATTTTTTTAAAATCAGGGTTTATTTTTTTCTTGTGTGTGTGTGTGTGTGTGAGAGAGAGAGAGAGAGAGAGAGAGAAAGAGAAAGAAAGAGACAGAGAGATAGAGAAGGAGGAGGAGGAGAGAGAGAAGAAAGGGAGGAGAGGAAAAGCCTTCTATTAAAGCAGAAAGACTATTTTATTATACAATTTTTCATGTTTTGGATAGAAACATTTGTTTTAAAAAGTTCATATTTTCCTATGCATGTTCATGAGTTTTCTTCTGTACATAGAAATGAACTATTATGCTTTGAGTTTAAACCAAACATTTAACTCAGTTTTCATGTTTCCGTGTTAGACTATGGGCAAAAGAAGTCTGCCACAAAAATTCTGTGGTGCTTAGTAAATATGAATTTGATACACCCAGAAGTGATGTAATGTGGTAGATCAGAAACCACATTCAACTTAGACCCTAACTGCTTCAACAGAATTCAGCAGTTCTCACATTTTCTATTCATCCCACAAGCCTCCACAGACTTCTCATAACCTACAATGATCTCCATCAAAATAGAAAAATAGAGAGATGTTTTAAGAACACAATTTCTTTTCATGCTCACTGTCACAACTAAATACTGTCTGGAGGACTGTTGTTTCATTGTGCTTTTTGGTATATAATCTTTAAAAAATGTGAATCAATATATTGTACATCTATAATTTATATAATATTATACATTACTATAGAGGGAGCTGCATTAAAAAAGTAAAATGAGATTATTAAAACAGTGCTGGCGTTTCTTTTAGTTGAATGGGGTTCCTGGGGTTCCTTAGCTCACCTTATTCACACTCCAAAGATTTCTGTTGCCTCCACCAAGTAATGGATCTAAATTTCACATCTTTTCTTCTCACTGCTTGAAAAAAATCCTTTCCAGAACATTTTGAAGATGAGACTCCTAGTGTGAGAAGCAATAATGGAAACTTAAAAGGTTATCTAAAGTAATTTTAGGCCAAGTTTATAACCTTTCTCAATTCTCTGTATTTCAGTTATTATTAAATGGTGACTGCATTTGTACAATATAGTCATTGTTATGATCAACACAAAATGTTGTTTCTAAAATATATTTCTAAAAGGTAGGTAGAACAAATAATAATTCAATAATAGATTGTCTCATAAAATCTAATCTGCCTTTTGTAACAAACATATTTTCATAGGCTTCCAGAAAAACCCAAGGACACCTAATAGTTATCATACATTTTTATTTTTAAATTAATATTTTATTGAAAATATCAGAGACAGACAAAGAGACAGAAAGAGCACAAATTGTAAGTGTAAACCCACGTAAACAATGTCAGATCAAAAAAGAGAATACTAATCCAGTTTCCCAGAAGTCCTATTTGTCTCCTTCCCCATGATTTTTGCCACCAAATTAACTATTATTCTCACTTATTTATTACCATCAATTTATTTTTACAAAATTTTGACCTTTATATAAATAGGCTTATATAGTATATACCTTTCTGTGCCTCACTTCTTTAGCTCATTGCCATGTTTGTGAGATTGATTCATGCTGTTTTGTGCAGCAATAGGTTTTTAGTTTTCATTTCAGCATAGTATTCCATTGTAGGGATATATCACCATTTATTCATCCATTCAACTGTTGATGCTATCAATCAATCAATCAATCAGTCAGTCAATCAACCATCTGTCCTTATCATCCTAGATATGATTTGCAGTGCAATGTTGAATACAAATAGTGGGCACACTTTCTCATCCATTCCCAAAGTCAGGGGGAAGTTTTCAATATTTCACACTTAAGTATGATTTTTGTGATAGTTTTTAATACATATTCTTTGTCAGTTTAAGGTGATTCCCTTCTTTTATTAATTTGCATTTTTCACTAAATCTGTTTTGCTAAAGAAAGCTCTTTTATTCCTAGTTTGCCTAGAGGTTTATTTTTTCTCCCCTGTGGTCTTACACTTTATCAAATGTTTTTCTACATCTTGAGACCATAGTAATGTTTCCTGTTTCATTCTTGATATATGTTATTTGTGGCTTCTTTACTTTTCACTATTTAGTCTTGCTAGAACAGTAACAATTCATTGGTCTTTCCAAATAATCAATTTTTTGACTTACTGATTTTTCTCTTGCATGTGTATTTCCTATTTCATTTATTTTTGTCTTTTTATTGTTTATTATTTTTATTATTTCTTACTCTTATTTTTCCTTTTTTACTTTTTCTTGGGTTTAATTTGACATCTTTTTCATACTTACTGAGATTAACACATAAACAATTGATTTTCAGGCTTTTTGCTTTTCTAATATATGAATTTTTTATAAATTTCCCTTCAAGCACAGTGATAGCTAAATTATGTCTCATAATATTACATTTTAGATATTATTCAGCTCAAGTATTTTAATATACATATAATTTCATGTTTTGACTTTTTAATCACGCTTAATTTCTAGACATTTGAGGATCTTATTTATCTTTTAGTTATTGATTTCTACCTTTATTCCATTATGTTCAAATAATACATTTGAATTGTTGGAGTCCTTTTAAATTTATTGAGTTTGACTTTTTGGCCCAAAATATGTCTATTTTTGAAAATGTTCCATATACACTTGCCAAAATTGTGTATGCTGTCATTCTTTGGTGCATCTTAACAATGTTTTTATTTTGATAATAGTGTTGCTAAGATTACTTATAGCCTTACTAGTTTTCTGGATATTTGTTTTTATCAATTGTCCAAAAGATGTGTTAAATTCTCCCTCTTTAGATTGTAGATTGGTATAGTCTTCTTTTTTAAACTGTCGATTTTTGCTTTACATATTGTGAAGCTATATTAGGTCTATTCAATAGAATTTTTTATCTTCCTTTTACATATAGAAGGATAGACCCTTCTATTATTATGAAAGATTTCTTTCATCCCTAGGAATACTTCTTGCCTTAAAGTAGATCTTAGGTGTCATTAGTATAGCAAAACCAGCTTTTTGGGGGTAAGCGTTTGTATAGTATATCTCCCTAGGTCCTCTTATATATCAGAGTATATATTTTGGCTTTCTTAAAAAAATTTTTTTTTATCATTTGATAACCTTTATCTTTTAATTAGAATATTCAGACCATTTACATTTGAATTTATTTGCTGATATTCTTGGGTTTATAGCTACTATATTATTAATACTTGTTTTATTTGTCTTACTTGTTTTATGCTCCTTTTTCTCTCCTTTTTACTTCCTTTTGGATCAATGAAAGTCTTAGGTTAGGTTCTCTAGAAACAGCCTGAGGCAGGGATTTGGATGCACAAGGATTTGGAGTGCTTTTGGAAGAAAGGGAGTAAAGGAGGTAGGATAAGGCAGGGAAGAGCTAAGCTAAGAAGTGGTTGCAGGTGGAATCTAGCTTTAGCTTAACCCCATGGGGAACTTTGGAATTTAAAACTGTACCAGAGAGTTGGTCCAAATTTTGCCAAGGGTGCCAGCCTTTTTCACCCTGTGTCACTTAGTCATTTCCTTTGACTTTCTCTTGGGGTTGGGAGCATATCCTGAAGGGGGAGCTGGTTCCTCTTTGATTAAGGGCAATTCAGATAAGGGAAGCTGTGAGCCATTACTAGCAAATACTCAGTTGGTGTACAGGTGCACTGGCCAGCTAAAGGGGATCTGGACAGGGCACCATCACTATTTATTACTCTACTAATTTTATTTAATATACCATTTTTCCCATTTTCACACTTGAAGACAATATATTCTCCTACTTTTAGTACTTTTGGTGATTACTGTAAAGACTGCAAGATATTTCCTTGACTTATTAGGTTCTAATACTGTTTTGTCCAACATAGTAGCCAGTAAATGTGGCAATTGAGCACTTAAAATGTGGCTAGTTTGAGTTGAGATTTGCTGTAAGTATAAAATACTGAATACTGAAGGTTTGGTACAAAAACATACATAAAATAACTCACTGATGTTTTGAAAGTTGAAATTTTTGGTTAGATGCAATACATTAAAATTGATGTTACCTATTTAATTTTACATTTTATTAACATGACTACTAGAAAATTTTAAATTATGTAAGTGACTTGCATTATATTTCAATGCAACAACTGTGTCTGATATAAACTGGCACTTTTATTACTTTCTACACAATACTACAACCTTACAATCCTTTTAGCCTCTCATATTTGTTATTGTTGCATTTTTAATTTATTATTGTAAACCCCATAAATATCATTGCTATCTTTTTACATGATCAATATTCATTTATAGTTGCCCCCATTTTTATCTCTCTTTCCATTGGTCTCCATTCCTTCTGCATTTCCCTGTTCCTTCTAGAATGATTTTTCTTCTGTCTGAAGAATTCCTTTTATTATTTATTTTATTTTGGGTCCGCTGTTGATAAATTCTCTCAATTTTTGTTTGTCTAGAAATAGTTTCTCTTTCTCTCTCCTAAATCAGATATCCAGATACATATCTTTTTGTTTGTTTTTAGCTCCATGTATTTGGGAGAAGAAGAAAGTGTCTATCAACCTTTTGTGGCCTAACAAACTCACAAACCTTTATACATTCTAGAGAACAATGCTGTCAATCTAACACCATTATCAGGACAATAAGCTACGAAATAAGCGAATCAGTCAGACAGGGATTTGGATGCACACAGTTCTGGAGTTCTTTGGAAGAAAGAGAGTAAAGGAATCAGGATATGGCAGAGAAAAGCTGAGCTAAGATGTGGTTGTAGGTGGAGGCTAGCTTTAGCTTCATCCCATGGGGAACTCTGGAATTGAAAATTGTACCACAGAGTTGGCCCAAATTTTGCCAAGGGTGCCAGCCTTTTTTGTCCTTTGTCAGTCAGTCATTGCCTTTGACTTTCTGTTGGGGTTGGGAGCATAACAAATACTTTAAAGGTTAAAGGTTATCTTTAATAATATGTAACCGTTGCTGAAGTTCAGCTATTTTATAAAATTTCTTTATTAGAATTAACTTTAAGATGGACATTATAATGCAAAATAATAGCTACTTTTCTATAGCTTCAGTAAAAGAGTATATATATATGTTATTATTATTTATATATATATATATGTAATATATATATATATTATTTTTAACCTTGCTGGTATTTCTTCACAAACGTTAGAAAGGTCTAAAGGTCTGTAATTTCAAGGCTAAGTGCTATCATTTTACTAATTAGGACTAAGATAACAAAGTTTTTTTGAGGAAACAAAACTTACAAGAGAAGGGGGAAAAAAGTGTTACAACCAGGAGAAGATGAAGATGGAGCATGTAATTAGATAAAAAATATCACTTAATCAGGGCCAGTGAAATATAAGGATAAGCCCCCAGTTGGTAATCTGGGAAAAGTTTCTCTTCAGACTATTCTTATCTCCTCTTGAAAGGGTCATGCTTGAATGTAGCATTTGTAACTACCCTGGATATCTTGCTAAGCTGACATTGATGATTTCCCTGTGGAAAGATGCAAATTCTGGGTCATTGATAACACTGTTAAATTGATTAATCAACCAAGCATGACGGCTGCCAGTGAAACAAAAGATGTCCTTGTTCTTTAAAGCTGACTTGAGGGGTTTCTGTTGCTAGCCCAAATATGCAATGAAATGACATTATAAGGTAAAGGGGAGAAAACAAACAAAAAGAAGTAAACCCAGTGAAACTATTGGCAAAGGAAATGAGATAACACTTGAAAAAATCAGGCCCTATTCTTCCCTGAGCAAGGGTTCAGCATGCACTGAGGTCACTTAAAGTTAGGGGTAGTTAACTGAATTAAAATGACATCAATCCATTGGGAAGGAAAAAGTGCCAACATACTTATAAGTTCCACTCTATCCTACTTTATAGCGTTTCTTTTAATTTAGTAAGAAATAATTGAGGGAATTTGTTTAAACAGTGTGTTGGAATAGAAGAAAATCTCATGACTTATGAGCATTCACTCATTAATTCAATATCCATGAAGCTCCTCTAAGTCCTAGACAATGAGGGTGTAAAAAGATGAATGAAACATGGTTCCTACTGCATTCAAGAAGCTCCACATTCAGGAGATTCAGGTCAGAATTTTCTCCTAAACCACAAGTAGAGAATTTACCTCTGAAAGCCATACTGTTTTTGCGGTTGTACTGAATTAGTATCATCTTGCCTTATGAACTAATATGTAAGTTTGGATTCTTGTTGAGAATGTATATTTTTTGGTCTGGTAATTAAACTATGGTGATGCTTTAATTTGCTTAGAAAGAAGAGCTAACTTTAACTACTTGTACTACTTGAATGGGTAATTTGTTTTTTGGGAGTTGAATCAGGCTGTTTTTGCCCCCCGCCCCAGTTTTTATTGCTTATGTAGGATTACAGATTTATTTTCAAATTGATATTTTATAAATTATGTTTCTTGTTAACATTTGCCCAAACTCCTCCTGTAGCATACTGGCCTACATAAATTTCAACCTTTAAAGACATAAGGTCAAAAGTCTCAGAAAATACTACAAGAATTATACTATAGTATGAAATAGATGAACAGTTAATGTAAACTAATTTTGGAGATTCTAAAAGTTGAGGATTTGTGGTTTCAGATCATAATGTATCAGCTATTTTCTGTGTTTCAGGTAGATGCACGTGTCAGAGATAGACAAATGAAGGGAACTCGTTTGAGCATGTAAAACCATGCTCTAGGATTTTAAAATTCACTTCTATGGGTCTTCATGATGATGGTGTTTTCCCTAATGATCCTGAACCTCCAGGAAAACGTCACTGGGGAGGATTCAGAACAGGGTGCAACAGTGCTCTTTACTATGTCCTGTAGCCCCTATGGCTCGTTCTCCACATTGTCTCAATTCCAGATGTTTCCTGGCATAGTTGATACTTTCACTTTTTTCCCCTGTAGCAACAAGCCTCTGTCTTTCGGGGGTTTATGAGCTAGTCAGAGAATTGTAAGAAAATCATGTGCATATATACAAACGCTGCCATGTAAATTCAGGGACTCCCACATATGAGTCCTTGTTATAAGGTTATAGCCCAGTTTCTGATATGGTGTACAAATTGACGTCAGTTAGGACTTACCGTAAATTAAGTAAATCATCCGTGCATTTAGTAAGTGTTTACTGAGGAGCTACATGCATTGCTAGAAATATAATGAGTAAGATAAACTCCCTGCCCTTATGGGGCTTATATCCTAGTAAGAAGAGAAACTGATAACTATAAGCAGATAAACCAAAGAATATATAATATAAAATCAGGTTAATCACTTATATCACTTATATGTGGAATCTAAAAAAAAGACAAATGAACTTATCTACAAAACAGAAACAGACTCACAGACAGAAAACAAACTTACAGCTACCAAGGGGGGAAGGGGGTGGGAAGAGATAAATTGGGAGTTCGAGATCTGCAGATACTAACTACTATATATAAAACAGATAAACAATGTGTTTATACTGTATAGTACAGGGAACTATATTCAGTATCTTGTAGTAAACTATAATGAAAAAGGATATGAAAACAAATATATGTATGTATGTGTATGACTGAACTATTATGCTGTATACCAGAAACTGACACAACATTGTAAACTGACTATACTTCAATAAAAAAAAAATATATATATATATATATATATAAGATCAGGTTAAGCGTAATGAAGAAAAAACAAAATACGGTAAGGGGACAGAGAGTGATAGCATGCTATGAACAAAAGCATTTCAAAATAAAACAAATGCAAAAGTGTGCATTTTAAAAATGATTTTTAAGCAATAATTTAAAAATTACTTTTTAAATTTTATTATAATTTCTTTATATTAATAATATACTGGGAATGTAAGATGCAGGAATTATAATAAAAGTCATTAAAGCTTTTTTAGGGTTACTTAAATAAATTGATAAAAAAGAAATGATGGGTAAAATTAACACATTTTCTTTGGAAAATCAGAAATAATCAAAAAGAATTTTTGCTAGATTTTATTCAGTAAAATTTGATGGGAAATTCAGTGAGCTCTTTCTAAAAGTCTTCTTAGCTTATTGCACTTTTGGCTTCTGTAGAGTTAGAGATCAGCTAAAAGCTGGAAAAGACTTGGTTTCCACAAATGAAACCAAATGGAAATGGCTGTAGACGCATATTATCTTCCCACAGACCTTCTGAGAGAGGCAGTGGAGTTAGGTTTTATTTAATGCAGATGTACTGTCATTAATATTCCGTCTGAAGATGTATTTGACAGTGACTTTACAAACACATATACACAGATGTATAATGTTAATATATTTAACCCAGCTGACCACAGAACCCTTGTGTTGCCTTTAGAAATGGCAGAAATACTGAGGAAATTCATGGCCAGTCCTTCCATAGTAAAAATCTCCATTGCTCTTTTGGCCACAGAAGAAGGACTTGCAAGCACATTTGTCTGCAATTTCAGACAGTAGAGTGTGCTCTCCTATTATTATTGCTCAGTCTGAAATATGACAAAATATTTCACCTTTTCACGCCATGCCAGTTGGGAAAAAGGTTTTTTAATGGGAAAACCACTGCTTAAGTCATTGCCAAAAGTGATGCAAATAAACCCTACAGGACTCCAGGGTGATTTGAACTTCTAGTTCCTAAAGTAAATGGCAATAGAACTGACCCTAGTTATTCCTTTATCAATTAATCTAAGGGAAGGATTTTCTTTTTTAATCATGACAAGGAATATATGTTTTTAGAATCCATGATGTACTTTTTAAGAATGTCCTCAATTGTAGTCAACCTTTTCCCTCTGAAGGAAGATACTTTTTTAAAAGAAACAATAAAAAAAAACTTTGGAAGCTGATTTTGCGAGAGGATGAATGATCAAGTTGGGTCATTTTTTTCTTTTATAAAAATCAGAAGAACTTATAAAATAAAGTGGTTGACTTCCTAGAGCAGCTGGGGCTGCTATTACTGGAAAAGAGCCCTTGAAATATTTGAACCCATGTGAGCATTATTGGAATAGTCCCTGAGGGGAACCTTTAAAAGACAACATTCAGTGGAGTGCAGACATTTCAATATACATCACAATCACACCTCAAGTAAAAAGGATAACATGCAATAAAGTAAATCTGGCATGGCACCACAGAGGAAAACGTGAGAATGGAGGCAGTATTCCTGACCATAGTGTTAAGAAAAGCATCATGGCCAAGATGGCTTACATTTTGCTTTTGAAGAGTATGTAAGATTTAGATGTATAGAAAAGGAAGTGTATTCCATCCCATGGATGGAAAAAGAAGCAGAGAAATGCAAAGGAGACTTGTGAGATAGGAGTAGGTCAATCTGATTGAAGTAATGCTTTCATATAGTAAAGAAGCAGGCAATAGGTGTCATCAGGAATATTGGATTAAATTTGCACTTGAGTGCCAAGCTCTCAAGGAATTCTGATTTATATTATGATCAATGGAGAGTCACTGAAGGTTTCTGAGTAGAATCACAGTGTAGAGAAAGTAGGATATTATGAAGATTCATCTGTGGTGGAATGGATTGGAGAGAGGAGGCAACTGGGGAGACGGAGGCCAGGTGTGGGCTCTAATGGCAAAAGAGATGTGATGTGATAAAATCTCCGTTGTGATGGCTATCATGTGCTGTTGAGTGGGAAAACATGATGAAAGTATACATTTCTCACCCCCAAAATGTCAGAACATTCAACTAAAGCAAATATGTATATATGAATAATGTATCAGGAAAGATACAATAGTTCAATAAATTTTCCTACAACTTATTTATAGTGGGGAAAGATTAATTCTGTTGTCAGGCAATTATAGCAAAGATGCTCCAAATATTCTTTGTTAAAAAACATGAAAAATTTCGTATTTCAATTTATTACTGAAAATCATTTTTAATCAGATACAGAAGATGGTTTCTTAACCAGTACTTATTAACAGTTGCAAGGCATCATGCTCAAAGTTGTGAAGGAGAAAAGGGAATTGTAAGTAGAAGCTGCCTTTAGGGAATAGACTATCTAGACGGGGGGATGACCTACACTGGATAAGGAGAATGCAAGGGCAAAGGTGCTAAGTTATAGCTGGATATAAAATGATAACAAGGAGGAGAGAGCATATGCAGCTATTTAGGGAAGACTTGTTAGGGAAATGGCATTTGAGCTTGGCCTGGAACAATGCATGAGATTGGTCATGAAGGTCTAGAGAGAGGAAAATTATTGCTATGCATTCATTATTCTTTTTATTTACTGTTTCATGAAAGATGCAAAAATTTGGGAAATATTTTGGCAGGGAAAAAACATTTTGGCTGTACTAATATGTCATTGTATTTCATTACACTGGGTATACTGCTTTAGGATAAACATTTTAGTAAATTTTTAGTATAGTTTGTAGTGCTAAGAGAAGGAATTAAAGGTGTTTTTAAAAAAAAAAGGAGAATGAAATAATACATCTCCTAAAGTGGTAACAAAGCATAGAGGTTAAAAACATGAACTCTAGGAACAAACTGCCTGGCTTGAAATCCTAGCTCCAACCCTTATCAGCTATTCAGTAGGTGAATGATGGGACTTCTTGAGTGTGTCTTAGTTTCCCTATCTGTAAAAAGGGGGGCTAGAGTAGTGTTTACCTTGCAAATTGTTGTGAGATTACATTATACACATACATACACAGATAAGGGACTGGAATTTGATTTCACCCTACTTAAAATCTAATAAATTACACTGTTATTGTTCCATGGATGTTGGCAAAAGTGTAACAGCTGTGGGTCAGAGACAAAGGACTTCACTATTCAGCAAGCAGCATGACTATCAGGTTTGCATCAGTTCTCTTGACCTCCAAGTCCTGGGGCGGGGGGTGACGCAGAGGATCCAGATAGATGTTATGCTTACAGTCGGTTTGTGTTGTAGCCAGGGACCTCTAAGCTTGGGGAATCCACCTCTTTCATAGCAGCCAGTAAGTCAATCTGCTCTTGATCCTAATGGGAGACATTATCTCATTCCTCAGAGTTACTTGTTGCAAATACAGTCCTGAGCGATGACATGAGTAAAGGGCTATTAAGGCCTTGCATTATTGCCATGCCTAGCAAGACATATATGAGCATGAGAAACTCATGAAGGATTGTCTCTTTCAACTATTTAAAGCACTAAAAAACAGTGCTGTGCACATATTAAGGACTCTTAATGAATATACACTATTATCTTTACTGTGGGATAGTCTATTATATGTTCTAAAATGCAGTTGTTTGAAAGCACAACTATTATGAAATAATCAAACTTCAATTTAATTGAAGGCTTGAGTTTCACAATAGTTAGTATATATTCAGGTAAAAAGTATTACACAGAAATGTGTTTTATATTAACAGGTCTCTCTCAGAGGTATACTTGGAGAAATTTGAAATTTTGTTTCTGACCGGTAGCACTTAACTGCTTTGAGTCCATTGATCTTTTTGACAAATTTTAAACACTCGGTCAACATTTTATTAATTAACCCAAAGTATAACAATTAGCATTTTAAAATGATCTAATTAATGTTGTGATAGCTTTCAGTGAGGGAGCTACAGGCTGTTACCACCATTTATGCACAGCAAATTACCTTTGGAGTCTTTTTCTTTTGATTATTATGTTGTTTAGGACTTTAGATTTTTGGACTATTTCACAAATGCTTGCACATATGTACATATGGAAAATCATCTGGAAAAAATGAAAATTTGTTTTTACTAGAATAGGACAAAGACGTATTCCAACAAATATTTGGAAAGAAAAGGAAAGTCAGGGACTACTTAGGAAGGAAGACAGGGAAAAAAATAACAAGTATATGTAATATTGGTAAAGAAATAATTTTGGAATGTTGAGTGCTTCAGACATTAAATTCCAGAAAGGGATGATATAAGGGAGATTACTGACAGAAAAGACAACCAAAGTTAAAAACTGTAACAAAAAAGGCGACCAAAGTGCTTCTTGGGGGGACCTTTTTTTTTTTTTAAAGAAAATCTGAAGACAAAAGAGAAAGCCTACTTGTACAAACTTCGATAAAAAATTGATAACAGCAACAAATAGAAATTCTGGGTAGATTTCATCTCAGGGGAAAAAAAAAGAGATTGAGGAATAGGTTGAAGGAATGAACTTGACAGATCAGAAGAGACTTTTACTGCAGAGTACCTTCAACTGTGTCAGCTATGCTTTGCCTCCAGCCTGCTCTCTGATTACAGTTCTTTCTTGCAGTTACATTTAAGTGGCTTCTATGTGGTCTGTACCACACTACATTTTAAAATGACTCATTAATAACACTATTTAGAAGCCTTGTACTCCAAATCCTAAGAAACATGCCTAGATTGAGTTTAAGGCTTTTTGGCTAAGCTATAGGAGACAGACTATGAGTGCAATGTTGCAGAGATTGTTTCTTTTTTAAGGGAACTGTGAGTTGGGTTTCTAAGGTTCCATTATGTAACTAAGTAAAAAAAAAAAAAAACTTCCCTTATTTATTCACATACATTTGGGAGGTATTATGAACACCAAACTAGGGAAATGAACAAACAAACCAAACTTGCAGTTACATCTTGTGGTTCAATGGGTTTTACTCAGTACTTGTACTTTCAGACTTCGTTTTTAGTGCCATTCTGTTTTAATTAGCTGAGCCATGAGTGACAATGAACTTGCCACAGTCAATTTAAAAAAATTGTGCCATGAACCAACAGGCAAAATAATGTTTTTATGGGAGTGGGCCTGCCATCGAACATCCATTTACTAGGTACCTGGTAGCCCCTGTGTGAGATGCTTCTTATGAAGTTTATTTATTATTGGATGCATTGGACAAGATGGGGCTATACAGTTTTTAAAGTTTTCTTTGCACTCTTGCCAGGCTAGAGGATAAACAAAAGGCAAAATAGTAAACCAAAAATGTTTCTCAAATAATGAAGCTCAGACTAAATGAATTCAAAACAAAGATATTATGGGGTCTGTGTGTGTGTTATCTGTGCATGCCTGTATGAACTTTGGTCTTTGTACAACTGCCTATGCATTTCTCATGCATCTATGTCCTCTCTCATACCAGCCTCTTAGAAGACATAGTATTCTTATTCACAGCCTCTAAGGTACCTTGTGTTGTATCCCTCCTTCAGGCCACAGCTGTCTAGACCAGAACTGGACTATGGACTAAATTTATGCTGATCATATTTCTTGTCCTTTCAAGAACTGGAGTTAGGTCACTGAGAAGCTGATCGTGAGGTGATGTTAAACGTGTAAGCTAAGTTGACATGTTAGAGTAAGGAGCTGCGTAGGTGCCACGATGAGTGAAAGAAAACCATGGCATGCAAGCCAGAATGGGTGGGGAGTTTGAAACTACAAGTAATGTTTGAAATCATGCAGAAAGGCCGGTGGGATGATAAGCTCTCATGGATTGAATGATGGAGATGAACTTCCAAACTCTGCCAGCAGTTCTTATTGGATCTCAGGCAAGTTATGTAACTTCTCTACATTTCTGTTTTGTTTTTTTTTTCTCCCAGTAAAATAAATGAGTTGAACCTGGGAATCTCTTATCGTTCCTTTATGTTGCTTATTCTGTTCTCCAATGACAAGACTGTGTGTCTCCAATACAAACTATTTCAGAAATAGTGGTCTTCCTTTGGGAACCAGAATGAACCCTAGACCTCATTCTATCTTCATTCACCCATTTGACAATTATGTATTGAGCATCTACAGCTTAAGGTAAAGTGTGGGGTTTATGGACATAATGAGAAAAACAGACATGAATTCTGCCTTCATGGACCTTATGAATCAGACACATTAATCAAGTAATCACACAAATACATCATTACAAGCTTCAGTAAGTGCTATAAAGGACAAGTACAGGAGGGGGGACAGCAGGGCTTGGTTGCTCTGGGTTGAGATCTGAGGCAGCTTCCTTGAGGAAATAATGTGTGAGCTCAGAGAGTTGAAGGATAAGTAAATAAAGATTAGGAAGGAGAACATTCATGGTACAAGGAACTCCTTAACAGTCATCATCAGAAAATATATCTCACTTGGAAACTTTTACTGCATTCTATTTTATCTTAGTCTGGCACACAGAAACCCACAGCTGACGGTAAATATTTTGTCATGCCATAGCCCCCAAGTTATGCATGACAGAGACTATATCTATGTGGAGGCACAAACTAAAATATTTTGGTGAAAACTTTTTCCTGAAACCCATGAAACCCACGAGGAGAACAATAGCAGTAACAGAAAGTTTTACTAGTGCAAACGAGTAGTGATTTTTTTTTGAGTGTAGATGGATTCTTTACCACTTTAAAAAGATTTATTCACAGAGGAATGAAACTAGACCACTGTCTTACACCATACACAAAAATTAACTCATAATGTATTAAAGGCTTTAATGTAAGACCTGATGACATAAAACTCCTAGAAGAAAAAACATTGATGGTAAGCTACTACATTAGTCATGGTGATGAATTCTGGACCTGAATCCAAAAACAAAGGTAACAAACCAAAAATAAACAAGTGGGACTACATCAAGCTAAAATGCTTCTGCACCACAAAGAAAACTATCAATAAAATACAAAGACAACTTACTGAATGGGAGAAAATATTTGTCAGTCATATATCTGATAAAGGGTTAATAGCCAAAATACAGAAGGAACTCATATAACTCAATAACAACAAAAAAATCCACAAACAACCTGACTGAAAAACGAACAGAGGATCAGAATACATGTTTTTCCAAAGAAGACAATACAGATGGCCAACAGGCACAGGAAAAGATGTTTGGCATCATTTATCATTAGGGAAATACAAATCAAAACCACAGTAAGATATCACATTATACCTATCAGAATGACTATTATAAAAGAGATGAGAAGCAACAAGTGTTGGTGAGGATATGGAGAAAAGGGAACCCTTATGCAGTGTTGGTAGGAATGTAAATTGGTGCAGCCACCATAGAAAAGCATATGAAAGTTCCTCAAAAAAATTAAAAATAGAACTACCATACAATCCAGAAATTCTACTTCTTGGTATTTATCTGAAGAAAGTGAAAACAATAATTTGAAAAGATACATGCATCCCCATGTCCACTGCAGCATTATTTAGAAAAGCCTAGATATGGAACCAAACTAAATGTCCACTGATGTATGAGTAGATAAAGAAAATGTCATAAATAGATATAATGAAAAACTACTCAGCCATAAAAAAGAACGAAAATGAAATCATGCCACTGTGACAACGTGGATGGACCTTGAGGGAAGGAGGTTAGACAGAGAAAGACAAGTACCATATGATATTACTTACGTGTGGAACCTAAAAACAAAACCAACAAACTAAACAAAAACAAAAACAAAATTATAGATACAGAGAACAGAATGGTGGATGCCAGAGGGACAAAGGTGTTGAGGAGTGAGAAAAACAGGTGAAGAGAGTCAAGAGGTACAAGTTTCCAGTCAGAAAATACATAAGTCATGGGGATGTAATGTACAGCATGATGAATACAGTCAGTAATATTGCAGAGCATACTTAAAAGCTGCCAAGAGAGTCAATATTAAAAGTTAACTTTGTGTGGTAACAGATGGTAAGACTTACTGTAGAGTTCATTTTGCTATGTATACAAATACCAAGTCACTTTGTACACCTGAAACCAGTATAGTGTTATATGTCAATTATATCTCATTGTAAGAGAAAAAAAAAGATGTATTCCCGACCTCTTCTTCCCACCCCATCCTCCATACCTGCCCTGGGTTTAAATTGTATAGTAGTGCTGGAATACTTTAGCTCAAAGTCTTCCTGCAAGTATTATACATTTTTATGAGCCAATTCTCTTCATGGTGAGCTGGCTTTTGGGACTATGTGAACAAATTTCAGCCTTTAGGTACAACAGTGCTTGCAAAAGTTCAGATACCTTAGTCAAAAGAGAGAACTCTTCATTGTTTGAACATAACTGGAGATGCTAGTGCTGAAGAGTTTCTCTAATTATTTGATCCCCAAAATACAAGTCTGGGACATTATTAACACCATACCTGCTAAGTGGGTGGATGGTGGACTCATTTGTATTCATCAACAAAATTGTTATATAATTGATAAAAGCTCAGTTTAACAAAAATTATTGAGTAACTACTGTGTTCTAGGCATATTCTAAGGGCTAAAAATACATAAATTGGACATAGGAAAGGCAACAGACATCTAGCACTAATAAATATAATAAATGTTATCCATTCAAGAACAGAAGAGCACATAAACTACAGAAGTGGCGAAATTATTTTTCTGATGTGGATGGGGTAGGGGGAGGAGTCGCCAGGCTTCCCAGAATGGGTGAATGCTGAGCAGTTTGTGACTGGGAGCCCCCAGGGCAAAAAAGGAAGGGAAGTGCTCCAGGCTGGGAAGCAGCAGGTATGAGATGATAAAACAGCATGCGGTGTGCCAGAAAGTAGTTGAGGGTTGTTAGAGCAAAAAGTGCCTGTGTGTCTGGGATGAGAGGGGTGCTGAAGGCCGAAAAGGAAGGAGATGAAGCTGAGACTAGGCAAGAAGTGTGCCAGGAGGACCCGGCACGATGGGTCAAAGAGCTTGGGCTTTGTTCTCCAGTCCAGTGGTGGGAAACTGTGGCAAAGTTGAAGCCGAGGAGCGGCTGGTCACACTAGGGATCAGCAGTATCTCTGAGGAAGAATGGCTGTCAAAATACTAGAGACAAGAAGGTAGACTGGTAGGTGAGGACTCTGGTCTTAAAATTAGGGGAGGAAAACTACGGCCCTTGGGCCATGTCTGACCCACCACCTCTTTTTTATTAGGCCCAGGAGGTAAGAAAGGTTTTTATAGATAAACATTTTCAATTGACTTGATAAACATTTTCAGTTGACTCAGCCTTGAACCTCAATCAAGCAAAAATTATTTTCCTAAAAAGAATTGTATTTTTCTCATTAGTAGACCTATATTACAAATTTTTCTCAATCATTATTATATTTTTAATTTATTCAATAAAAAATTAGAGAAATTTGTTTTGTCTTTTGTTACTTAAGCACATAGATAGTATCCTCAATTTTTCCTCTTGGCCCACAAAACCTAGAATGTTTACAATCTGGCTCTTTACAGAATGAGATGGCCAGCTCCAGATCTAAATGAGAAATACTGAGGATAGTAAGAAAGGAGAAGAGGTAATGGGCCAGATAGTTAGGACCATCCACGTGTGAGTTCCTGTAAGAGGAGATTAATTTTCTGACTATATATTGGTTGATTTGGAAAACACATGGGTGTAACAGATATGTTTTTGCCACATAGACAAAATAGTTGTCTAAATTAATCATTTTCAATCTGTTGTATCATGAAGTTGCAAGATCAATAATATTTTGACTTTTAAAAAGGGCTTTATATCATTTTTATCCACTTTAAAGCAGGTAAATAGAACTCCTCTATACATACTGGCATTTTTCACACACCTTCATGTAGCTAAGGGCATAATTTCTTACTTTTTAAAAACAGCTATTAAAAAAATACAAGTAATAGTGCTGATGGTTTTTTTTTAATCCAAAAGGAGAAAAAAATATACAGTAAAAAATGAATTTCCATTTTACTTTAATCTCTAGTCCCTCATTTGGCAGTCCTCTCTGTAGGCAATTTCTTTTGCCAGCTTTTCACACTTCATATCCATGCGCATGTAACATGTATGTGGATATAGCTCCTTTTTTTACTCACACAGTAATGCATTCTACATACTATAACATATCTTCCTCTTGCCAGTCAATATAACTTGGAGTTGGTTTCATATTCATTTCTATAGTTCTCATTAATATCTGAATAATATTCCAATGGACAGATGCTACAATAAGTAACTATGTACAAACATCTATGCATGTATTACAGGGTTTCTATAAGAAAAATTTCTAGAGGTTGAATTTCAATATAGAGGATATTTGTGTTTTAAACTTACAAATATTGTCAAAATTGGCTTTCGAAGGCTGAACTAACTTATACCACCCCAACTATATATCAGAATGTATGTTTTCTAATCTCTTTGTCAAAATAGAATAATAGTCAACTCTTAAATCTTTGTTAGAGTGATAGATGAAAAAACAAGGCATTCCCTTGTAATGTTTCAGTATGTTTCTTAAATGATCATGAAGTTACATCTTTTCATGTATTTAAAAGCCATTTCCTTATTTTTGAATTGTCTGTTCATGTTCTTGGCTTACTCTATTGGGATCATGTTCTGTTTTAAAAATAAAACAATTCTTGAAAGTACTATGTCAAGGAAAAAAATTGATTCAAGCCAAATTTTGTAGATGGAAAAGAAAAAACCCTTATCGTTCAAAGATTTCAATTACTTTACCAGAAAACAAGAATTGTTCCACTTAGCTTCCTTTTATACCACATCCTGTGAAAGGGGCACACAAATCTATGTGGTCTACAATCAATATTTTTTGTGACCTTGTCTCCCTATTGAATAACCAATTGTTGGCCCAAGGTCTAAATGAACAACTTCAGAATACAGATCCAGGATAAAGAAAAAGTAAAGTAAAACCCTTTTTAGGTAACAGAGCCTTTCCCAAGAGGACTAGAATAGTAATCAGAAGAGAAGGAAAAACTAGCTAATTTTAACTCATGCAGAACAGCTGAAAATTATGCAAAAATACATTTGAAAGAATGGAATTTGGAATTGAAATATACTCACATTTATTTGAGCAAATTTTAAAATCAAGTCTTGTATTGCCTTGGAAGAAGATGCTTACCAAATAAAACACTGTTGCTTTGGCTCAAAGAGCCTGTTTTAAACGAGACAGAGGCTTAATGATCAGACTGCTTTTCTTGGGACCTGTGTTCTCTGCCTATGTATAAAATTTCATGAGATTTAACACATAGGCAAAAATCCAAAGTAAAGTTTCTCAGAGGTGTGAGTTTGAGCTCAGCACCTTTGTGTTTCTTTCTGTCCGTGAGTTGTTGAAGATTACAGAGACTCAGATGCGCACCTCCATAGACAGAGGACCAGTAATAGACACCCAGGAACATGAAATCGCTGAACTAAATGAGCTCAAGAGTCTGTGCTTATGCGGGGAGGACCCTTAAGGGAAGCTCAGTCGAAGCTCTGACATACGTCCCCTCAGGGCAGCAGCCACAGTCTCCAGAGACTTTCTTCCTACAGAAAAAGGTGGCTAAATACCCTCTCAGGTATTTCTCCTGAAGGATCATGGATGTCAAACACATGTCATCACTCAAGGAGCACTGCTATAAGTCACACTAAAGCCTTGGCAAGAATGTCCTACTTTTATCAGTGATATTTAATCAGCAACCCTTAAAGATGAAAACAAAACTGGAGGAAGCCTGGGGGCATATTTATTGTGAATTTCTCTGCTAAGGCAGGCTTTGTTGTGGACAATTTTTGATGTTTTCAGTTGTGAGAAGGACTGGTTATTCTGATGTTTTCCCCATAATAGAACATTTGATATCATTAACTACATATGGAAAATTTACTGGATAATCCCTTTATGCATTTTAAAACAAAAAACATGTATCTGTTCAGACTCCTTTAATAATTTATATTTGATGCTCACGTAAAACTTGGCTTCAACACACGATTTGATTTCCTGGGCTTAATCACTGTATGTTGAGCCTAAGAAGCTAAACTTTCCCTTGGTAAATTGCTATTCCAAATGGTCCCATGCTACATGTGTGGGCTTTGGAACATTTCTGGATCCGCCATAGACAGCAGTGAAATTCTGTCAAATTTAAATTCTATTTAAATTCTATTTAAATTTCCAAATAAAAGATTGATTTTAGTTGGCTTATCACATTCATGTTGTTCGCTTATCATATTTATACAAGTTTGATTTTATGATCTCTCTTCTCTTTCTACTTCTCATCACCACTTCAACATTTATCATCCTCTGATCTGCTGCTCCTGAGCATGGCAGTACCTGCCACCCTCCTGTCGTCTTCACACAACTTCACACAACATTTTCCCCCATTTTTGCTCTTTTAAGTAATAAAGAACTTCTGAACATCCTTGGGACAGCATCCTGAGATTACTGAAGGGAGTGGCATCTTAGTCATTCTTTTAAGAAGACATTATGTTAAAGTTGTTTGTATTGTTTGAGTTTTTGCTTCTGATATTTTCTGGAGGAATTTAAAATATTCATAAATGTTCAATTAAAGTGACTAAAAGAAAAATTTTGTATTAAGGCACAAATCACCTGTCTTGCTACCTCCATTTCATTTCCCTCCCTGTTATTATTTCATATCTTTCAAAATGTTATGTCACTCTCCTGCTTTAAACATTCCTTTCTGTGGTTCCTACTGCTTTTAGGAAAAAGCTCAGATGCCTTAACAGGGCTTCCAAGATTCCCTATGATCTGCTATTTCCCATTACCACTTCCTTATTCTCCTCACCAACCCAAAGGAGAAGTAAAGGAGTCATGGTTAAAAGGATGGACTCTAGAGACAGAACACTTGGCCATGGAACCTGGTTCTCCCATCCATCTCTTTGGCCTTGAGCAAATTATCCTCTCTGTACCTCAATTTTCTCATTTGTACTTTGCAATAATAACTGAGCCTGCTTCATGAGGTTGTCCTGAGAATTAAATGAGGCAACATGTGAAGGGAACTTAAAACAAGGTCTGACATGCAGTAAGTAAAATGTGTTTGCTGTTGCAATTTTTATTTCAATTCTTTTAAGATGCTATACTCTCTTCCTCCAAGTTACTGCACCTTTTTTTTCTTCCTAGAACTTTCTCTCTTTATTTATTATCATCATCTGTATAATTTTCACTCCTTTTTATTAGTCTGGCTTCACAAGAGAAATAGAACCATGGGAGATATATATATGTATATATATGGATTGGCTCACCTGATTATGGAGGCTGGCAAGTCCCAAGAGCTTCAGGGTGACTCAGCAAATCAGCAGAAGAGCTGACATTTAGTTCCAGTCTGAGTCTAGAGGCCTAAGAACCAGGAGAGCTGATGGTGTAGTTCCTGTCTGAAGGCCGGCAGGCTTAAGACCCAGGAAGAGTTATAGATTTGAGTCTGAAGGCAAGACAAAAGCCAGTGTCTCAGTTTCAAGGTAGCCAGGCAGAAGGACTTTTTCCTTCCTCAGGAAGAGTCAGCCTTTTTGTTTTATTCAGGGCTTCAATTGATGAGATGAGGCCTACCACATTAGGGAGGGCAATCTGCTTTACTAAGTCTAATGATTTAAATGTTAATCTCATCTAAAAACACCCTCACGACACACCCAGAATAATATTTGACCAAATATTTAAACACCCCTTGGCCCAAGCAAGATGACGTATAAAATTAACCATCACACCTTTTAAGCCTCAGGTGAAAGTCACATCTTTGAGGAAGCTTACCTTGACTCTGAATCCTCTGAGCACAGGTATGTGTTTCCCTTGTTTTCCACTGTATCTCTAGTACCTAGCACAGTGCACATGATAGACTTTCAATAAATGCTTGTTATCTGATTAGTTAATAGATAATTGTAAACCTTTTCCATTTCTGATAATATAAATATTCAAAAATATCCAAAATATTAGACAAAATACTTTGAAGTATAGTAAGTAACTAGAAGTCAAGATTATCCTACTTACATTTATTGGAACTATTTAATCTTAATCACAGATTCTGTGATTTAATCAAACCCCCAAACTGCCTTGGCTGTAAGCGTCTAGCGAAATGTGCTGATATTCACTGGTAGAAAGCATCATGTATTTTAAACTCAATCTGGTATTTATATCCTTTAACAAAGTAGATATAAACAGGTATTTAGTTTACCTTGGTGAATACTCTACTTGGTTTATTCAATATATTTATATATATAATTAGCTAGGAAGTAAATTTAAAAAATAAGCATGTCATATAATCTTAGACTTGAAATGTCCTTCAGCAAGAAGCTTTTAACAATTCATGAAAGATATATATATGTGTGTGTGTGTATACACACACACACAAACACACACAGCCCCCAACTTTCCTCAAAACCTTTGCTGCTGAAGACCTGTTTGGTGACCTTTGTTTTCAGTTTTCTTTTGGCTTTAGACATTTAAATATGTTCAGTTCTCATTATTTGGAATAGTCATATTCTATACAGTCACCATGAGCACTGAATTAGCAAATATTGAACCATTGCTCCTGGAGGAAAAACAAGGTTAGGTTACTGTAAGGCTCTGGTCAGAACAATTAGTCACAGAATCAATCAATAAACCTTGTTTAACGTGTGTTTCTGTTTAGAGACAACTTAATACTGAACTTACTAACACTGAACTTACTCATTAACACTGAACTCATGGCTAGCAGCACTTGTAATTCATACATGAACACAGCAACACACATTTTCTCCATAAGGCACATCACAGCCTTCTTGAACCTAGGAACACTAGACAGCGCTTCAGCATATGCTTGGGGGTCACTGTATATAGCAAAATCATCAACAGAATGCCGAAACAAGAAGGTGGAGTGCTGCCTTGTTAAATCTCAGTTGGGAATGAATGTGTATTTAGGGCAACTTAAATATTTCACTGTTCTACACGACTGCAAATGACTGCAAAAATGCTGTATTGACTTTGGAGTCACAATTTTAGTAGGTAAATTTGCAAACAGAGAATCTGCAAGGATCAACTGTACTAATATCTGTGGATGTTTCTTTATATATATATATTTTATTAAAGAACACTTTACAATGCTGTGTTAATTTCTGGTGTACAGCACAATACTTCAGTCATACAGGAACATACATATATTCATTTTCATATTCTTTTTCACCATAGGTTACTACATGATGTTGAATATAGTTCCCTGTGCTATACAGTGTAAACCTGTTGTTTATCTATTTTATGTATATTATTTAGTATCTGCAAATCTAGAACTCCCAATTTATCCCTTCCCACCCCCTTCCCCACCTGGTAACCATAAGTTTGTTTTCTACGTCTATGAGTCTGTTTCTGTTTTGTAAACAAGTTCATTTGTCTTTTTTTTAGATTCAACATATAAGTGATATCATATGGTATTTTTCTTTCTCCTTCTGGCTTTCTAGCTTACTTCACTTAGAATGACATTCTCCAGGTCCACCCATGTTGTTGCAAATGGCATTATTTTATTATTTTCTTATGGCTGAGCAGTATTTCGCTGTATACATATACCACAACTTCTTTATCCAGTCATCTGTCGATGGATATTTAGGTTATTTCCATGTCTTGGCTATTGTAAGTGGTGCTATGAACATTGGGGTGCATGTGTCTTTTTGAATTAAGGTTCCCTCTTGATATATGCCCAGGAATGGGATTGTTGGATTATATGGTAAGTCTATTTTTAGTCTTTTGAGGACACTCCACACTGTTTTCCATAACAGCTGTACCAAACTGCATTCCCACCAACAGTGTAGGAGGGTTCTCTCTTCTCCACACCCTCTCCAGCATTTACTGTTTGTGGACTTTTGAATGTGGATATTTCTTAAGAACTTTTAGATGGAATTTTTATAAATATTGTAAAGAGCCTTGTAGTTGTATGTGACTTCTATGACAAAAAGTTTCAATGCACTGTTATATGTGATATTACATACAAGCATGTGAGTTCTGTTAAAATTTCATTTTATTATAAAAGTGGATTATTAATTTTGCTTTTCTGGATTTTATTTCTTAGTATTGGGGATAGGTGTGGTCTATGGCTATGAAAATTATGGTACAATTATTTTAAAATTTTTGATCAGAAAGATATCATGAATTGCCCCAAATTTGATTTTCAAAAACCTTACTATTTTAAAGATGAAAGAAACTAAGGGTTAGACTGGCTAGGTGACTTGATCAAGGCCATAATACTTTTAGTAATGACAACACCAGGACACAGCTAAGTTTCCCTGACATAGCCTATGATCATTTCTTCATCTCGTTTCTGTGTGGAAAGATGACCAGCTTATGGCAAGTCAAATTAATGGCCATGGCCTCAGTAGCTTTCTATTGTAGTGGTTTCCAAAGTTCAGAATGTATCAAAATGGTCAGAATCAATAAGAGGGCTGTTTAAAACAGATCTGGGCCCCACCCATAGAGTTTCTGATTCTGTGGGTCTAGGCTGGAGTCTGAGAATTTCTATCTGTAAGTTCCCAGGTGTTGCTGACACTGGTCCCAGGCCATTTTCACTTTGCTACTTGAACCAGTTTTACTGGATAACATTTCCCAGTAAGGTTGCTGAAAGGAAACAGATCGGGCTCGCTACTCTGCTGAGTGTTTACTAAGTTCTGCTACCTGTCTAAGCATGTACGTGGAACTGTTTTGTCTGTGATTGTGTCCTTGATGCAGTTCAGCTTTGAGCTATTTAAGTTTTAAAAATGTTTTGAGAGTAATTTAAAAAAAATCGTTTCTGGAATAGAGTTTTCAATACAGGACTGGGCAGGAACTACGACTATTAACCTATGACACGATATGGGTCAAAGAGGAACTAATTAAGATTTTTGCTATGCAAATTTTGGAAGTTTCACTGTCCTACTAAGTGAGGGTAAGATTGTTGTTTAGGATTGTGTAAGTAGACACCATGTGCCCCATTTCTGAGAATTTCTTCCCAGAACTCTGACTAACTGTAAGGTAACCCTGTAATCAAGCAGGACCCTATGGGGCCTTCCCAGAATAGACCCTCCCCCATGTCCTCCGCTTGTCTCTTGTCTGTAGGAAAACTTTAAGTCTCCTAGGCTTTCCCCAAGTTCCAACGAGTACGTTTAATCAGAGAAGTGAGAAAATGCAGAAAGAAAGAAAAACAGTAAAGCAAGACAAGATAATAATAATTTAACCATTAAACGAAGTCAAGGACCTTTAGTTCCTCCCGAAGGGCTGTGGATAATATTCTGAGCCATTTGTTTTGAGCTGTTTTTCAGATACTAAAACCTTCATCAGGTGGAAGAAGCTAACTGTATGCTCCCCACAAGCACTTAGACCCCAGACCAGTTGGGACCTGTCTGTGTCTAAGAAAGGTGATGATGGTGACTCCCGATTACCTCACCACCAACCATTCGGAAGAACATTCATCAGCTGATCACACACCTCACAACCCACCTCCCTCACCCTGTCTTTAAAAACCTTTCCCTGAAAGCCTTCAGGGATTTCAGGTCTTTTAAGCACTAGCCACCTGGATTCCTTGCTTGGTGCCCTGCAATAAATGCTGCACTTCTGCTCACCACATCCTGGAGTCAGATAGCCTTGACTGTGCGTGGGCAAGATGACACAAGTTTGGTTTGGTAATGGCCCCGTACCCATGTTTATTTCCACAACCTGACTTTGCTCCCTGCTCATTTCTGGAAGGGGAATGGGTGAACACCTGACCAAAAGGGCTAATCAGATTCCTGCTCCTGAGACTTGGAAACAGAGGTATTTGTTAGATTCATTTACTTCTAGAAACTGAAGGACATTTGTATGCAGAAGCAGGGGAGTCCGTTACTTACCTTCAGGTGCAAAGTGAAGTGGAGGAAGTAGCTTGGAGACACATACACACCTCCACAGAGGGACGGGGAGAGAATAATTGTCTGGGTTCTTGCTGCTTTTCTAGTTGCAAGTTCCAGTTCCTAAGGAGGCCTGACTGGGGATATGTAAGATACTCATGAGTCTTTCTGAGACTCTCTGATTTTTGTTAGGTTGAATGAGTTTTTGTGCTGGCCCTCTAAAATAGCCCGACTAAGAGAGTTTGCTAAAGACACACTCTTCCTATAGCACCACCTTTCCTCAGGGACAGAATTGTAATTGGCAAGGAATGGAGGACCAGCAGTACCCGCTCTGGAACTGGTTACATAACCTCAGGGACATTACTTCCCTGCCTTAAATCTGTCACCTGTAAATAGAGGAGAGTGGATTTAGATGATGTTTTAGAAGAGCTCTTCCAGCTCTAGTATTCTTGCGTTAAAGGGAAACAAAGAAAATCGAAGTTGTCCATTCTTGATCTGGAATTTTAAATGAGAGCCTTACAATCTTGAGGCTGAATTTGGGCGGGGGCAGCAGAGTTCACGTGAAGGACCCGAAAGGAAGAACCAAACTAAGAGTCATGCGATTTGAACAATTACCCCTAAAAATAGAAAGCTTGGGTCATTCCAAACTTCCTTATTAAGACTTTGTGCAGGGTTTTCAACATATTAGATTCATCTGGGAACCAAAGAAAATCAAAATCAAACCCAAAAAATAGCTAATGCTCGTTCTAGCCACACTTCTGGCAACTTAAATCATGAATTCTAGGGTCTGAAGAGGGAGGCAGGCATCCATGGATGTTAAATCTCTCCAGGTGATTACAATCATAGCCAAGATTGAGAACCACTGTGTGTTTCTATTTGTATTTGTTTAAAAAGGATTTGATTACCTTTTAAAGCTCACAACTGAATATAATCAAGATGAGCAGTGAGGGCATGCAGGTTAAGAGGAGAGCTCCTGTAAACTCACAAGAGAAAACTTAAATCTTAAAAAAGAAGTCAAGAGCCATACAAGTCCTCTGTTCCAAAGACTTTTATAATATGGTTTATATGTTTAAAGATTTCTTAAGAATATCAAGGTAATACAGATGGCAAAATATCTGACTTGGAAAATCCTGGACTTACCAAGATTATGTGAAATTTTCTTCATATATTTTTAAAGAAGATAAGTAAATGTATTACTTTTAAGAAGGCTTCTATTAAAAACAGTTTAACTAAAAAGAGAAAGCTTCAGGAGTTAAGGTAAGTTTTTTCCATGTTAAAAATCAGTAATGAGATACCCTTAATCTCAGTGTGTCAACAAAGTAAGCATTATTTGTGTGGAACTGAGTTTGTACAGAAATTAGTGTATGTTAGGGGGTCACAAAAAAGGATTCAAAAATAAACAACCCAATCCAAAAATGGGCAGAAGACCTAAACAAGCAATTCTCCAAGGAAGACATACAAATGATCAATAGGCACATGAAAAAATTCTCAAGATCACTAATTATCAGAGAAATGCAAATCAAAACTACCATGAGGTATCACCTCACTCCAGTCAGAATGGCCATCATTCAAAAATCCACAAATGACAAATGCTGGAGAGGCTGTGGAGAAAGGGGAACCCTCCTACACTGCTGGTGGGAATGCAGTTTGGTGCAGCCACTGTAGAAAACAGTATGGAGATTCCTCAAAAGACTAGGAATAGACTTACCATATGACCCAGGAATCCCGCTCCTGGGCATGTATCCAGAAGCAACCCTACTTCAAAATGAAACCTGCACCCCAATGTTCATAGCAGCACTATTTACAATAGCCAAGACATGGAAACAGCATAAATGTCCATCAACAGATGACTGGATAAAGAATATGTAGTATATTTATACTATGGAATACTATACAGCCATAAAAACCAACAACGTAACACCATTTGCAGCAATATGGATGCTCCTGGAGAATGTCTTTCTAAGTGAAGTAAGCCAGAAAGAGAAAGAAAAATACCATATGAGATTGCTCATCTGTGGAACCTAAAACAAAACAAAACAAAACAAAGCATAAATACAAAACAGAAACAGACTTACAGACATAGAATACAAACTTGTGGTTGCCAAGGGGGCAGGGGGTGGGAAGGAACAGACTGGGATTCCAAAATTGTAGAACAGATAAACAAGATTATACTGTATAGCACAGAGAAATATATACAAGATCTTATGGTAGCTCACAGAGAAAAAAATGTGACAATGAATATATATATGTTCATGTATAACTGAAAAATTGTGCTCTACACTAAAATTTGACACAATGTAAAATGATTATAAATCAATAAAAATGTTAATAAAAGAGACATTAAAAAATAAAAAATAAAATTGTGAAATTTTGTGTATGTTTCTGAGAATCAATTTTCTAGTCTTCATTAAATATTTTAAAAATATTTAGTAGTAATAAATTCTTGAAATGTACTAATTGACATATTGATGGCTTGTAAATATGCATCTTCTTTATGAATAAAATTATTTTTCATTAACTCCAAAAAAAAAAAAGGATTCAGTCTAGCTTTTGAACATTCAGGCTTCATTGGAAGAGACAGTGGCCCAAGAGAGCCTTCTATGGTCCATGGTTTATGCTCATACTTTGTTCTCATCATTCAGTTTCTCTCTGGTTTCTTCATCCATTTTCACCACTTTCTCTCATTCTAAATCCTTACTACTTGATGGATTCTCCGTACTGCCTTTCATATGCTTAAAACTTCTCTGTCTACTAACCTGAAGGATTTTCAGCCCTCCTTTCACTGACCTATTAGATATTAGGCATTGGGCATACAGCAGTGAATAGGTAGAAAACTTCCCTGCCCTCATAGAAGTAGCATTTAATGGGAAAAAATAGACATTTTACAGGAAAACAAGTGAACAAGATAATGACTGAGTAGGATACATACTAAGAGGCCACTAATAGGTGAATATGATAGAGGGGAGGAGATTGCTGAGTCACAAGTTGGCTGCAATTAGAATAACCTGTAGAGGTGTGGTTTGTTTTGTTATAATTCTGATGCCAGAGTTCTACTCAGATTAATTTGGAGTGGGACCTGATCAGCTGAAATTTTAATAAGCTCCTAGGTGATTCTGATACACTGGAATGATTGAGAATTGCTGTTTTAGAGGAAGATCTCTTGAAGAAGATACTTGAACTGAGATCTAAAGGAAGAGGAGGAAGCCAGCCTGCTGGGGAGGGAGGAGATTGAGAGAGAGAGAAAATGGCATTTGCAAAGGCCCTGAGATGCGGGAGACCTTGGCATGCCTGGGGAAGAGAATGGAAGCTAGCATAGTAGGCGAGAGGGAGAATGGAGATGTAAAGAGGCAGTCAGAGAGAGAAGTTCACATCAGAGCTTGAATTGTATGTGTTTTATATGTTTGAAGTTTAAATGGAATGAGAAGTCACTGGAGAATTGTAATCAGGTGAGCAATATGATCTTGTCTGTTCTTTAAAAGAACACACTGGCTGCTGTGTGGAAGATGGATTTTAAGGGGCAGAGGTGGCAGTGGAGAGAACTGGTAAGGAGATTATGGCCTCAGCCCGATAGAGAGAAGATGGTGTCTTGGATAGCGTGGTGGCAATGGGGTGAAAGGAATGCATAGACGTGGAAAATATTTTGGAAGATGAACTGGTAGGACTTGATATGTATCTGTTATCTAACTTTCTAAGAAGGAAAATTTGAGTAGTGAATCAATCACTCCTATTGATAGACTCACTCCATTCCCATTACAGAGTGCAGTGCCATCTTAAAGGCTACTGGTTTTCCTTGTGTTAATCAATGGATGGCTGTCTTAGTATCTGGAGCTCAAATGGGACATGGCCCATGGGATGCATATGGGATGAAGCAAGGTAATTCATACAGAAGGAGGAGCTTTATTTGGAGAGGGGTTACAGGTATGATAGTTACTAGACTTTCTTAGATTCCCCTTTAATTATCCTTTTAAAAATAAGATTTGTCTTTAGTTGAATGACATGATGGTCAAATAAATAATGATAACTTTGAACTTCCCACACAAGGTGTCTGTAAATGTGTTTCAATTAAACTCAGGAATGCATACTTTCAAGACAAAGGTGTTTTTGTTTTTTTAAATTGGGTTTATTCTGCTGGCCTCAGGATGCTCAGCTAAACTGTGACTTTGTTTTTAAAAAAAGTACATAGTAGGTTAGTTATAAATGAGGAGGAAAACGTAATTATTGTCATAAATTTATTGTCATATATCAAGTTTGGAAAAAACAACTAAGAACGTATTTTCTAATGTAGCTTCTTGTCATATGCAAAAATCCACGTATGTTCAAAGAAATTATAAATGAGGATATCTCTATAAAAATGTTATAAACAGTCTTCAAATTTCTTCTGAAAAAATAACACCTGGAAAAAATACTTTCACGTTTTCAATGAAAACTCACCAAATGTTTACTTTAAGTTTTCAAAACTTAACGCACTGAGTCTTTGGGCATTTATTATTCATACATTTTGAATGTAAAGTCTGTTACTTTTGCCTGAGACCACATGGGCAAAACATACGTTCTGAGCCTGCACAGATCCAATGTCTTGATTAACTGACCTATAAAATAAGAAATTCTTGATTTTCTTTCTATAAAAAGGGAAAGAGAAAACATAAGAGCCAGAGCAAAAATAGTGTCCTTTAATGTTTCCTTTTCCTCATGGATTTCTCAATTCTCTGTAATGGATACCTTCCATGAGTCCTTAAATGGGATTTCTGTTAGCCAGAGAAACTTTCCATCAGCTCTCTTGCTTGCCAGAATTATTAAGACCTCCTGACATGATGTGTGCTAGCCCAACAATAACAAATTCTACCTCTAAAATTTTAGCTGCATGTAGAAAAGCAGGTTAAATCATATGTTCATTTTGCCACTTGTATTTTAACTTGAATTCTGCATTCCTTCCTCTTCCAAGAATTAAGATTTATTACGTGAATAACTATACTAGGTACCAGACTGGGTAAGGAATATTAACTAGTTAACAAAAAACTATGCAAGAATCCCCTTCCAGGCTGAGCCACAGACTAACCTTTAGTCTTAAGATAATTCTACTAGTAAATAGGAAAATCAGCCAGATGTGAAAAGTTATAGAAGCTCAGATGATCTGAGTAAATGTTGCTACAGTAGGGAAGTTAAAAGTATTGATCATAGGACTGTTTCCCTCCTTATCTTCCAGTCCTCTAGACTTCTCCTTGTCTCCAGAAGAATGTCTAGTGGTTCTTTTGTTCCAAGCTCCATCTTTCACTTTCTTGTCTTTAGCTTCTGGACCTAGTATGTACTTAAAAAGTCCTCAAAGCATCTTCTTTCTCTCTTTCACAAACTTCCTGAAATCTCAGCACACCAGGAGAAGCCCTGGAAATGAACTGATTAACATTTTCTTTTTCATTCAACTCCCTTGGGTGTGGCCCACACACAGTGTGAGTAAGATGATTCCACAGCACAATCTTAGGCTGTTCTAATCATAGAAGATGTCTGATTGTGTGATACACACATACCACAGAACCGGTAATTTCAGCACCACAGGAAATGTTTCTCAGGTGGTGGTTAATCTTCAAGTTTCTCTCTTCCAAAATGACCCAGAGGGAAAGAATGACGAAAGAGTACAGAAAGTAGAAAAGAAGGGTACTCCACCCCTAAAATAAGCCATTCCCAAAAAAGTTATCTGCACCCAACACTTTGCTGAGAACACAACTGAAGGAAATACAGATACAAATAAAAGAGCAACAATTAGAGATATGGGCATATAGGCTATAAGATTTGTAAGGGAAAGACAGAAAACTCTCTGCAGTGAGAATTAAGGACCTGATATACAGAAACAAATTTTGAAACAGATGCTTATGGATCAGGACCAGTGCAGAACATAACAGAAGATTAAGAAGCCACATCCAATCAACAAAAAGGAAGAATATAAATTGAACCAGGGAAGATTAATTTCCCTGTTGTATTAGTTTCCTATTGCTGGTGCAAAAAATTATTAGAAATCTAGTGGCTTCATACAATATACATTTATTATCTTATAGTGCTGGAGGTCAGAAGTCATAAGTTTGTCTTACTTGGCTAAAATCAAGGTGCTGGAAGGAATGCAGGGTAGCATTCCTCTGGAGGCTCTAGAGGAACATCTGCTTCTTTTTCAGCCTTTAGAGGTTTTCAGGGACCCTCATACTTTATTTTATTCCATAGTTTTAGCATAGTGACTGCAGTGTGTGGTGAGAGGTGGCTATGCCAGTAAATGTCACTGTTACGGAAACAACAGGCCAGTCAAGAAACAAGCACCACTCGGAGGGTTGGAGTACTCAGATGTATTACGCCGGCAGGCTCAGAGGGGCTTCTGCTCTGAAGCTCTGAGCACCTCCAAGACGTGCGCATGAGGTTTTATAGGGTAAAGTACAAGTTTGGGGAATTCGGCCAATAGGCATGGAACAGCTTTAGCAGCATTATCACAAAAGTGGAGGCGGGGAGGCAGCAAACCAACATTCCAAAGCCAGATATGTATCTTTGAAAACCCAGCTGGCTAGCAAAATAACACGAACAGCAAACCAACACTAATTATAGCCTAGATTTACAAGTTAGTTTAGCAGAACTCAGATCAGTATTCCAATATTTAGATTTGTGAGTTATCTTGTTAGCCCAGCCCAGCCTCTCCTTCACATTCCTAGACTTATGAGTTATCTTGTTAGACCAGCCCGGTTTTTCCTTCACATCACGTGTTGTTGGGGAACAAGAGTGAATGGAGGTGGCTGTAGAGATTATCCAAGGAATTTAAGTACATGCAAATCATCCTCTGGGTTCTCCCAGAAATGCTTGCAATTTACTCAGCAGAAGACAGATATTACTGGAAAATGCAGGCAAGAACCAGTGTAATTTGAGTTGATACTATTGTGATCTTTGGATCTTGGTGTAACTCGGGTTACATGTATATAGTCCATTTCTGAGTTTTTAGTTCAGACATTCTCAGCTAACCTTTTCTTTTCTCAGCTGTATAAATTCTAAATTCTATAATCCATTTATATATTGCTAAAGATAATTACTTACACCAGATAAATCCCAAATGAACTTGTTTGTACATTTTGGTATTGTAGTTGAACAGTCTCAGTAGACAGCGCCCCTTACAGAAAGGGTCTAGCAATTATTCCTGTTTGGGTGAATTACACATGACATGAATAGCTCTAAAGTGTTATGACATAAAAGCCACAATTGTTTTGGTTTGCCTGACATAAAAAAATTTATATATTCCATACTTGATTTACTGTTATGTAATTTTAAATTATATGTGCATGTTCTTATTCAATTTAGGAGATTCTTTCCATAAAATTAATTTGCACTTTGAAACAACTTTATTGTGATATATTATTATATAAAGAATGCATATATTTAATGTGCACAATTTGAATTTGGACAAATGCAAACATCTGTGATACCATCAGGACGATCAAAGTAATGGGCATATCTGATACCTCCCAAAGTTTCCTTGTGTCCCCCTGCTCTTTTTTTTTTTTGTGTGTGTGTGTGTGTGGAACAATGCTCTTAATTATGAGGGAAATGCAAATGAAAAATAAGAGATACCACCTCACACTGGTTAGGATGACTATTATCAAAAAAAAAAAAAAAACCCAAAGATAACAAGTATTGGCAAGGATGTGGAGAAATTGGAACACTTAGACACTGTTGATGGGAATGTAAAATAATGCAACAGCTATGGAAAAAATTATAGAGGTTCCTTAAATTAAAAATACAACCACCATATGATTCAGCAATCCTCCTTCTGGATATATATCCAGAAGAGGTGAAATCAGTATCTGGAGGAGATATCTGCACTCCCATGTTCACTGCAGTATTATCATAATAGCCAAGATACAGAAACTATCCAAATGGTCATCCACAGATGAATGGATATACATACAACAGAATATTACTCAGCCTTAAAAGGAAGTCCTGCCATCTGCCACAACATAGATAAACTTAGAGGACATTATGCTAAGTGAAATAAGTGTCACAGAGGAACAGATGCTGCATGATTCTGCTTATAGGGTATCTAAATTAGGTAAAGACATAGATGCAGAGAATACTAAATTTGCAATTAAGTGCTCCATATGCTCATGGATACAAGGTTACATTTTGTACACACGATCCTTAATGTGTTGGGAAAATGTGTTTATTATCTATTGTTTATAATACCGTTAGATAACGCATTGTTAGAAATATAATCCTTTGTGTTGAGACATTCTCTCCAAACACTTTTGTATAATGCATATGCTCCTAAGAAAAGTGGCTCATTTGGTTTTGATTAATGTTAGGTCATATTCTTTATGAAATAGTTTCTCAAATAGTAACTACTTTGCAATGAAGTTACTGAGGAAATGTGAAATTTATATAACTAGGGAAACATTAACAGAGCACTGAAGGAGGTATTCTGTTGCAACGTAGAAAGGCATAATACTTCTTAAAAAGCCATTGATATTCAAGTTGGGGAAAGGATTATCTGTATGGAAAGAAGTATCAACAATGCCAAGGTGAGTGAATAGACTCCAGCGATGATCTTTGTTTAATTTATAGTTTTTTCTGGGTATCCCAGTGTGAAGGAGTTTACCTAGACTTCTGAGTATGTCCCAAATATGCTTCTTAAAACATGCTTTAAGAGCCAATGATACAGTGTTTAAAATTTTGGCATATGAAAAAACTAATGGTGCTATGGAAGGGGCATGCATTTGGTTTGGTGTTCACTGACTCAATGACTAAGCAAATATCCACAGAAACCCTTACAAATTGTTTAGGTAATTCTCTTCAGTATGGCTTCTGGCAATTTGCATTCTTTATTATTACAATTCTTCAATGCCAAAGAATATCTTTTCTAGACTTCAGAGTTGGATCTTAGAAAACTGAATGTTTTTCTTGATGTCATTAAAATGACAGATAATTTTGGAGGCTAAGAATTTGTGTTTATAAAAGGCAGTTTCTACCTTACAAACTGCATTTTTAAAGTTCATCTTGAAGTTCACTGTTTGGAACCTAGAATACATTTTCCCTGAGAACCAAACGTTCTATATAGTAGCTAGGTTCCCACAACAGCTCTCAGAAACCTCTTTAACTCGCAGCATTCCTGAAATGTCCACAGATACTAATACCATTAAGGAAACAGCTATCACATATAACGCTGCTCTTGGGAAAGATGAGCTTCAGTGCCAACTGGGGATTCTGGAGCAGTCTCTTCCCCTTACCTTTTGCAAGTCATGGCAATAAGAGAAACTCTAGAAAGAAAAACCAATTAGAGTGCTAAGGAACTTACTCAGACCAAAGCACAGAGAAATCAATTAAATAAAAGAAGAAATAGAGCAGTTATAAGAGATGGAAAACAGGTTTTTAGAAGAGATACCAAAGGAGAGAAAATAATAGAAAATTAGAGAAGCAATATTTGGACAGAAAAATTTTGAGAATTTGGTATATGGAAGAACAAAATGCCAAGAGTTGCTAAAATAACTTTTTAGAAAAATAAAGTAAAATTATAAAACAATAATAAGTTATAAGTAATAGAAATTATAAAATAATGGTAATGCAATATGGTATTCAAGCAGGCTAGATAAAGGGCTCAACTGAATGGAATAAAAAACTCAAAAACAGATCCACCTATATATAAAAATTTGATAAAATAATGAAATTTGTATTGTGTATTAATAGAAAAATGATGCAACAAATTGTACTGCATAGCTATTCATGTTGAAAACACTGTTATATCCCTTCCTAACACGATGCACAAACAATAATTCTAAGTATTATGTACTGCTAGTAAGCTTATAAATCAACATGAGCTCACATTTGTCTAGCAATATGGACACATATTAAGTTTCTATTACTGTTGTAACAAATTAAGTAGTTTAAACAACACAAATTTGTTACTTTACAATTCTGGAGATCACAAATCTGAATGGGACTCTGGATTAAAATCAAGCTGTAGTAGGGCTGTGTTCCTATCTGGAAGCTCTAGAAAAGAGTCTGCTTCCTTGTTTTCTCTGGGTTCTAGAAGTAGTTAATATTCCCTTCATCTACAAAGTCAGAACATTCAGCTGAGTCCTTTCCATGACGCCATCTCTCTGGTTCTTCCTCTCACTCTTTTGCCTCCCTCTTGCATTTATAGGAACCCTTGTGATGACATCAGGCCCACCTGGATAACCCAGGATAATCTCATCTCAAGGTCAGTTGGTTAGCAACCTTAATTTCCCTTTGCCATGTAACTAACATATTCACAAGTTCTGGGGATTAGGACATGGACTTCTTTAAGGGACTATTATTCTGCCTACAACAGGAACTATCTATTAAAATTGAATTTGTTTGTGTCTAATGACTTTGCAATTTCATTTCTATGTATAAACCCTTGAGAAAATATACCACATTTTCAAGGGAATTTATATAAGATAGTTGCAGCATTGTTTGATAGTTAAAAATAAATCTAAATGCCTATCATCAAGAGCAGAGAAAAACTGTGGTCTACAGATATACCAGAATATTATACAACAGTCAAAAATAATGAACTAGAGGCTACAGGTGTCAACACAGACATTTCTCAATAACAAAATGTTGTAGAAAGCCATTTATGCTGTGATACTATTTATGTAAAGTTTAAAAACCTGAAGACAATCATATTTTGTTTATGGACATACTACATGAGGTATAAATAATTCTCACCTAAACTACAATGTTTTTAGACTCACCCTTTAGCTTTCACTTTTGTGTTTATGCCTACTTTTCTATAGCAGGGGTTGGTAAATTACATGATGTGGGCAGCCCATCTTTTTTGTGAATAAAGTTTTAGTGGAATACAGGCTGCCCACCTGTAGAGCCATGCTCATTTTTAAAAAATGTATTATCTATGGCTGGTTTCATGCTTCAGTGGCAGAGCTGAGTAGTGACAGAGGTTAGATGCCCCTCAAGTCTACAATATTTACTACTGGCCCTTTAAGGAAAAGCTTATTCATATGATTAACACAGGTTGAGTTAACATCATTTGTTCTGTCGCAGGCATTGAGCTGGTTCCTGGAGATACAAAGGTGCTTTGAGGGTCTTGCCCTTAAGGAGCTTAGACTAACAGAGAAAGAGATAAGTTTAAAGAAATGGTTAATACTCTAGGAAGGAAGTTGTAAAGTGGGACATAAATCTTTCTTCAGAGGTCAAAAGGACAAATAAATGAGGATTGAACTATAAGGTGCCTGGCTCATAATAGGACTTCAGTACTGTGTACTGTGGGTTTACTATTTATATTCCTATGTTTGTGACTGCCATCATCCTATGAAACACGTGAATAAGAGTAAAGAAATGGAGGGAAGAAAAAAAGGCAGAAAAAGAACATTTAGAATAGGAGAACACTGAAAGTGTATTAAATAATGAAAGATAAGAAATACTCATCTTTACTTTTTTACAAGTTAATATTTCAGAATAGTCAATAAAACTATTATTTATCTTTTTATATCAATGAAATACAAATCAGTAATTTTTGCCAGAAACACAGCCATTTGATCTCCCTAGTGCTAACTTAAAATAAGGTAAATAAGATTTCTCAAATTATCTTGCTTGGGTTTGCACATTAATATTTCTAGAATATACATGTCTGTAAATTATAAATATGGCTTATTTATAGTATACCAAATAACTTTTTTGAAACAAATTCTTTCTTTTGAGAGAACCCATCTATTTTAATAGAATCTTAAGGTTAAAAAAGAAGGTGTAGATAAGTTGTTATCATGATCATTATTCATTTTTATTTACTGATATCCCAAGACCTGTTCAGCTCTCCACAGAACATGTTTCCCCAAATGGCCATTAAAGTTATTTTGGCTCATTGTTATTTTTCAAGAGAGAAACCACTTTTATCTGTCTCCAGAATAATAACAGTTTATGTGTAATAGATTATTCTCTTCTTCACTTCCCTTTGATCATTTAGTGGCTTCATGTGTTTGTTCTCTTGGGAGTTCTGCTGAGGAAGAGTGGGGCATCTGCCTTAAATAATTTTCACTCAATTACAAAACTACTATTACTTGGTTTTCCTTCCTGGATATTTTAAAAAAAATTTTCAGCTATCATTAAAATCTCATAACTATGGGATTTTCAGAGTTAACTTAATGAGAGCAAAGCTTCATAAAAGTGCATTTTGCTCTTACCTCTGGTAGAATCTTCCTAAGCTAGTAATTTGCTTTTAGGGCTAAAGTTTCTTTCTTAGTTCTATCATGTAGAGCATCAAAATGATATTTCATGAACAAATAGGGAAGAGAACTTTTGTCTTTCTCTAAAAAAATGTTCATTTAAATTCTGTTTAATAGTACTCCTATGGTTTTTATTGGGCTTCACTTTTTTCTTCAGTTGGCAGTGGCGTTCTTAAGGAGGACAAGTGGAGAATCAACTAGTAACATTACAAAAAAGTGTTACATTTGGGAGGGCAGAGGGACAGGAAATCTAGCTGGTGCTGCTGGTTGAACAGGAATGAAGTACACAATTGACGAAGGTCAGAAGACATGCATGTTCCATGAACTTTCCTACCAACTATGAATAAATGACCCAACTACCCCAAGGCCACATCCACGACATCCAGTAGATGCAGTTTTGAAATGGCATAATAGTTGAGAGATGACACATTTCATTCTGACTTTGACCTCAGAAACCTTTGTTTAATTTTACTCTTAAGAATTTTATTTTCTATTAAAGTAATGAAACATATTTGGAATTCTAAAATCTAAAGTAACAAAATATGTTTAGATTTCAAAATGGTTGCTTTACCATTGGTGCATTTTACAACTATTTATCCTCTAATGCCTGAGCTTTGGTGTCCAAATTCAAATGCATTATTCTCTTGGCTGATGTGGTCCATGTAAATAAAAATTACATGATAGATGTTTTTGACTATTTTGGATGGATTGAACAAGTAAGATCAATGTAATAATAGTTTGAATTGAATTAATAATTTAGTAGAACAAAGTCTAGAAAGTCACTGATTTATGAAAATGTTTTGTTGGCTTGATTAAAATGTCATAACTAGTTTTGGGGTTGGTGTGTTCAGAAAGGAAATAACATAACATGATGGTAAAGGGTAGAAATTTTAGGGTCAGCCCTGATCATGTTTCTAGTTATTAGTTCTATGACCTTGTGAAGTCTCTTAATGTCTACTAAGCCTTAATATTCTCATTTCTAAATGGGGTAACAGCATTGTATATAAAGAGCTTGGCATAATGCTTGTCAAATTATAAGGGCACAGTAAGTGTTACACTACATGACAGTCACAATGTATTTGAAAATGGGTGGCAAGCAATAAAGCACTACACAGATGGGAGGTGCTGTTGCTACATAATTTTCATGAGAAATATGTAGATCTCCTGCACAGAGTTGAGATGGGGAGACTGTCAACCAAACATTGTTTATATTGCCAGTGGCTCAATAAAAGGGAGAAAGGCTTAGTTACAAGTAACAAAATTTAAAATGTGGGATATCAAAGATGAGTTCAATACAAGGGTTTTTTGGTTTTGCTTTGTTTTACCTGAAAGCATGAGCGAGCAACCAAGAAACAATGTTCTGAAAATGCCTCAAGGGGTAAATGAATCCTGTAGAGTATGATCTTCCCGAAGCAATTCTAGTATAGCGAAGATCTGGCTACTGTTGGAGCATGTATGTGGGGCAGAGGAGTGTGAATGCAAACTCCTGGGTATGATATGCAAGGCCTTCACAATCTGGTCCCTGACACCTTTCCAGTTTTTTCTTTGCATTATATTCTTCCATATTTTGTATAATCTTCATCATCTCTGATCAAGTCATACATTTGCAAACATCTTTGCTTTTGTTTAACCTAAAATATCTTCTTTCTCTCCCTCACAATTGTACTTGACATAATCAGCACTAAAAAAATCTTGAGAGTTTTTCTAGTCTCACTTTTAGAAATCATAGTCTCTCTCCCTGTGTCTCCCTATCATATTTCTTTTGTCTCCATTTGCACAAATACGTCTAATTTTATTTTATTCTTTTACTTGAAGGCCAGCTCCTTGAGGGTAAGTTCCTTGAGAGTATTCTCTATGCTTTCTAGGCTCTGTAGCCCCTCAGTGCCTGGTCCAAAGCCTTGCATAAAATGAGGATTGAGAAATGATCGTTGGATTGAGTTGAAATCGGAATTCCTTGAATAAAGTCCATTACCTATGGGAGTATTCCTTCTGAGGTTTTGGGACATAGTTTTCCAAATGGCCTTAATAGTTGGAAGTAGACTCTCTAAATCATGGTAAACTTTGCTTGTTCCAGAGAAAGGGGACTTTGTAAAAAACTTTGCTCTTATTACTGAAAATGATCAGGCTGACATCAGGTATTAGAAGACCTTGAACCGAATAATTTTGGTCAGATCACTGGAAAAGGAGCTTCTTACTAAAAACAGCACAGCTGTTCCCTTAATGATATATTACCCCAGAAGCCTGTGGCCTTCTGAAATCTGTTAACATATGCTGAAGGCAGAAAATTTTAATACCACAATTTTTGGTAAGTTTGTTTAGATACAGCTGAAGAAACATGCGTACTGAGCCTCTACTAAGGGCCACACAGTTCAGTGTTCTAGTCTCTAATGTGGCATTTGATCAAGACATATAACTAAAACCCACTGTGTTTAGAAGACTGGATGTCAGATTTTGTCTTGTGATTTAAAGCAATAAAAATTAGTTCACCTAAATGGAATCTTTCATATGTCTTTAATGTCTGTATCACCTTCTTATTTAGTAGTTTTCCTTAAAAAGTTTTATATTTATTTCATCTATATAAATATAGACTTAATTTCCTTTTAAAATTTCTTACCTATTACCAGCAGTATCTAAAAATAATACTTTTTTCTTACTGTTTCATACTGTGTTTTAATTATTCCACCTTCTTTTTTTTAACTTAAAAAAGTAAACTCCAAGGAAATTAAGAAATTTGCACCAAGGGGTAAATAAGAGGACAAAGTTGTGCTAAGCATATGAAATAAGCTTAATGAGAACCTAGCAATGCGGAATTCATTAAAAAAAAAAAAAAAGCTTTCTTTATAAGCTCTTTATGGATCAAATAAACTACAAAGGGAAGCAAATAAGTAATGCTGAAAGGAAATGAAAAAGGAAAATGGAAAATAAAACAATTAAAAATAGTGATTAAAATAGCACACAGAGGTGGAGATGAGTCTTTTGAAGGACAAAAGAGAAATACTGGCAGACAGTAATTCTTAAAATGTCAAAATATTCATTTAAATACTTAACAGTCAACCTTGGCTTCCTGAAATTGCATCAATTTATAACCACTTATCCATTTACCACACACTTATTTTGTTAATGTTCTTTCATTTTTGTTTCATTCATCCAACATAGATTACAGGTTTCAGAGATAGATGGTTTTAACTTGATGCAGTAAAGCAATGGAAATATATAAAATTTCTGTAAACATAATAGAATGGTGGCAGTATGTTTTCTTTTTCACGGACATTCATTAGGTTAAAATATTTTAAAAAGGAGGCAGTGATTTTATATCCTGGGAAAATTCTTTCATAGGAAATGTACATTTCCTGTAATAAATACTTAGAGCCTAATAAAGCTTTTAAAAATAAAATAAATGGTTATTTTTAAGGTGATACCTGTCAATAAAGTTAAGAGTATGAAGATACGAGGAAATATTCTTACCAGAGGAAACAAGTGAAAAGATTCATAACTTTAACTGTCATTTAAAAAATGAATAAAATATTTTGTGTTTTTATAAATTAGCTCATGTCTTCTCATATTTGGGAAAAAGAATAAAATAAATAACCCAAAAGTAGCTTTCCTACCTCAGATATACTGTCCTTCAAAGCTGAGTATAAGTCAAATTCCTTTTAAGGCTACTTTTGGCCTTTAACTCCACCAAAAGACTGCTAGAAACACATACTGATCAAGCAAATCTGGGTTTGTCAGACTCAGTACAGTAAGGGAGAACAGCAGTGTGACAGATTTTTAGCCAGGTCTCTAAAGGGAGAGTCCCCAGGAGGAAGTACACCAGGCCTTATGTGATTTTAAGGCAGATGTTTGCAAGGAAGGAAACTGGGATTGGCAGAATTCGTAACAAAATAGCTTTGGTCTGGTGGATATGGTAAGGAGGTTGTCTTGAAGTGGCCTATTAGACTTTAAAAGTAAGCTGTTTTGGTTGGTGCATAGATTTATCTTCCAAAGTATTTCTTATAGCAAGCAGCTAAGTTGCTTTTGCTCAGTCTGAGTTTTGTTTAGCACAGGAACAGTAAAATACATTAGGTCTTGAAACTTTTTAGCCCAGGAACAGTATTATTTCCTCACTGCAAATAACTTAAAATTAATTCAAAGACTGCACACAGATATTTTTCTTTTAGGATAAGCATGCTTCTAGATCTAGTTCATTCCTTCACCATGAAGAAATCTTAAATGACCACTGTGCCTCTCTAATGCTTTTGGTTCATAAAATATTATATTCCATCTCCTTTTTAAACAGTCAAACTCCTGTTGTTTAATTCACTTGTTTTGTTGACTTCTGTTTGCAGTGTTGTGCTAGCTGTCAGGTACATAAAATTGAATGAGTGGAATCTTGGATGTGACAAACATGTAAACAAATACATGCAAGAACTGATGACTTGTGCTGTTGAAACATTTTGCAGAGGGTACACAAAGAGGGTGTGGGCGATGTGACAAAGTTTTATGCAGGAGCTAACACTTTTTTTTTTTTTAATGGAGGTACTGGGGATTGAACCCAGGATCTCATGCATTGTAGGCATGAGCTCTACCACTGAGCTCTACCCCCACCCCAGGAGCTAACACTTGATCTGAGTTTCAAAGAATAAGGAGGAGAGGGAGAGAAAGGAAGGGAATTGTAGGCTAAAGGAACAGGTGTGAAAGTTTGGGAAACTGACAACTAAACAGAATGACAATTTTAAATAAGTATTACTTTATATTAAAATATTTCATTTTTGCTCACATTTTCTTTGGAATATAGATCTTATTCCCTCAATAAAACTGAAAGGATCTTGTACATGGGAAATCTTTTTATATCCCTCATGTCATCTAAATCTGTATCTAGAGAACATGCAATAAATACTTTGATTTATTTGTAAGTGGTAACTGAGAAGACTAGGAGGAAAAGTATTGTGGGTTGGACTATTTACTTTAACTAGTTTAGCAGAATACTATTATTTTAACAGGATTTTCAATGGGTAGAAAACACTTGGGTGATTCCTATAGTAACTCAAATGTGTAGCTCTCCTCAGCTCTACAATTATGTTTTCAACATTCAAGGTCAGATTATTAATAACATCAATTATTAATAATAATAACTCATAAGAAGAGTATTTGCCTGATACTTAGGTGCAGTAATTTTGTGTGGAATGAATGGATGCATGTGTGTATCACATTAATATTACTAAGCGTGAAAGGAAGTCAGCTAGGGGTTTGGGGAAAGCTTTTCTTCATGCACTAAAAAGACAGCCCTGTGAGATTTACTCTCCTTCTTTCTTGTCATCTGTGATGCTGATGTGATACAGTCATGCCTAAAGCTCTGATAGCTGAGTTGTTTCAATGAGGTTACAAGAGCATAAACACCAAAAAGCCCCCAAACTGAAGATGGCTGAGCAAGAGGCTATAAATAGGCTCGGGTTTTGACGAGTTTGAGTTGAGGAGCCAATTCTGGGCTTCCTAGTTTCTGACTTCTCCTTATGGAAGATTATTAAATTGCTTAAAGAACTGTTTGTCAGGTCCTAAAAGTTTTGTAGGGATAAGCATTCCTTACAGAAGTAATCCCAGTATATGTCTCTTACTAGCTTTTCAATGGCTATTTGTGTAATGAATGTTACTGAATTCAGCGGGGCTTGTGGACACCTGGTGGGCTAAACTAAATTGTGTGAGTCTGCCAGGGCTTCCATAACAAAAGATCACAGAGTGGGTAGCTTACGCAACAAATTTATTTTCCAACAATTCCAGACACTAGAAGTTGAAAATCAAGGTGTGTACTGGTTTGGTTTCTCCTGAGGCTTCTCTCCTCACCTTGCAGATGATCACCTTCTTGCTTTGTCCTTACATGTTCTTTTGTCTGTGCATGAACATCCTTGGTGTCTCTCTAAGTGTCCTAATATCTTTGTATAAGGACACTAGTCAGATTGAATTAGGGCCCATCCTAATGGCCTCACTGTAGCTTAATTACTACTTTGAAGGCCCTGCCTTCAAATACAGCCACGTTCTAAGGTACTGCAGGAACAGACTTCAACCCAGTGATCGTGAATTTGGGAGGACACAGTTAATTCCATAACATAAATATTGTGATTTAGAGACTATTACTGCTTATTTCTTCATATGAACTTTTGAATCAGCTCGTTTTATTCCAAAGAAAATAAATTCTTATTTTTGTTGGGATGCGTTAGATTTGCTGACTATTTTGGGAAAAATTAGTAACCTTATGCTATAAATCTTGTATAAGGACAGGTAGGTTTTTCTTCTGATCAAGTGCTTTTCTGTCTCTTAGGAGAATTCTAAAGTTTTCTTCTTAGAAGTTCTTCATTTTTCTTGCTAATCATTGTGTAGCTAGATTGTCTTTGTTTAAACATACTGTATATATTTTCTTTATTATGCTTTTTAAGTGGTTGTGTTTTTATTGAAATCTGATTATATTTGTACACAAATCCTTCATATAGCTTTTAACAGTTTTGATTTTGAATCTCTTGGCTTTTCAAGTACTACAGTGTTATTATTTGCAAGTGATATTAATTTTGCATTTGTCCTCTAAGTTTTACAACAGGTATTTCTTTCTTTTTTTCTTTTCTTTGTTCTTTGTCTAGGTGTTTTAGCTAGAAGCCAGTTTTCATCTTTCAGTGTTTTCTGATTAAGTTTGATGATGGATTTTGTATTTATAAATAACTAGAAAATATCCATCTGTTGTTATTTTATGAATGTTTTTAACCCAGAATAGATATTAAATTTCATCAAATGTTGCTTCAGCAACTTTGGCACTTATGCATCAGTATGGGTGCAGATCTCATGCAGTCTTTCGGTACTCAGATGAAACGTCTCTAGTTGTTAACTGTGTGAGTGGATAGAGCTATTTCACCTCTTATAATAGGCAGGCAGTATGGTCCTGCTTTCTGGGCTCACATGGGGAGCCATTTCCTGTTCCCTGCTATGTGTGTGGCAGATTTGACTTCCATACCTACGGTCCCTGAGGTACCATCTCTAGTACATGTATATGGTTACAGCTCCGTCTGGCTTTAATACTGTAATCTCTGCTATTGCTCTGGGCTCCTTCTGCTTCTGAAGCATGAAGATTTCCACACTTTTTGAGTGTGGTCCTGTACCTTTTAATATTTTAAAAATATTTTATTTCTGTTTTGGTGTGGAAAGAGAGATATCTGAATGAGGAACTCCTCCATCTTGACCCAGACATTCTATTCTCTCTGTGCATTGTCATGTCATTGAGATACTGAACAGCTTTTATCCAAAGATGGGTAACTCTAGTCTACCCAAAAATTATGAAGCAAAATGTTCTCTTCGGTCAGGCCATGTGGAATAGTGAAAAGTCCCTAAGCTTTGAGGCCAGTAAGACTTGATATTGAATCCCAGCTTTGCTATTCACTTGCTTGGGAAACTATTTTAGGACAAATTATTTAACTCCCTTGATACTGAATTTGCAAAATAGAACTGATGATAGTTACTACTGATTAAAGGACTAAATAAAATAATAATTATAAAATGCTTCCCAAATAGGAGAGGTTCAATACATTTGTCATCAACACTTGCTCCCCAGGAAGAATACATATGACATACAATTTTATTTTAATATATCCCCATTTCACATTCTTAGGCAAGAAGGAAGGAATTGAGGGCAGGGCCAGAGGGCTGGAAAAGAGAAGAGGAATAATGGAAAGACTTTAGAAGGGCAGTAAGGTAAATTTTCAAGGCCCTAATTTGCTGAACGTACCTCAGATATTAAGAACAGGGTAGTGTGGATAATTGAATCACACTGGAGTTTTTGGTGGAACTATTAATTTGATAAAATTACTCTGTTTGTCAACACTGAATTCACTGAGAATGCCCATTATGATTTTAGATGGTGGGTCCCAATTTGGATTCATGTGCTACAGTTTACAAAAAATATCTTTAAAGAGCACTAAGACCTTAAAGAATACCAAAAACATTTTGATATTTGGGGGCAATTGCTAGCAAAGGGAATCAAAGAACATATGGTGAAAAGCTGTGCTTTTTTTGCACAAACTCTGAGTAGGACTGGACTGGGAGAAATATGAGATAAAAGAAAGTGGCCTGAAGACTTCTCTTAATTCCACCAAACCCAGCAGCCCAGACAGCTCCCCCATCCTTTTTATCTCCCATCCTCTACTTACCCCTCTATCACCGTCACCAATGTCTTTTGGTTTCAGAAACAGATCTGACAAATCTCTTCACTTTGAGGTATTCTTTGTTAGGTCATGATATATAAACACTATTAGAGACTCTTAAATAAACAAAGTTTACAAAAGTTTTAAGCCAACAAATGAACATCTAACTATGGAATGCAGGCCATGAAGGAGCTGACTGAAGGAGAATTTTAGACAGTATCAGGCTTCCTACCAAAGTTTGCCTTGACCCTGGAAGATGATGATCTGAACTTCTCTGAATATACAATTTAGAAGAAAATTCAGAGAGCATGAAACCTACATGGGAAAAGTTCCAGTTGTTCTAAGTTTTTCGTGTTTCTTTTTGGTTTAGTATTCTTTTTTCCTTGACAGTTACCTGGGGAATGTTTTCTTTAGAAGGGATCTTCATTTTTAGGATACCTAAAACCAAAATTCTCTTCAGTTAAAATGGCTGCTGTGAAGGGAATGGACTGGAAGGGAGTAATGAGCTGCTTGCTTAGGGAGAGGGAACCGGAAGCTATGCTAGGAGTTCTCAGATCAGGGTAAGGAAGGCCGACAGGAGGAAGAGTCACAGGGGAATCAAATTATTCTCTCCACTTACTGTGGCTCCTCCAGTGCCTCCATCATTATCTGATTTCCACAGACTACTGTACCTCTGGGGTTTAACCAAAAGTGCTCTCAACAAAGGAATCCTATTCCTGCTCACATTACTTTGAAGGAATTAACTAGAATGTTTCACAAATAGCCCAAATGAACAGGTTGAAAGGGCAGATGTTAAGTTTAAATGCCACATATGTCTTGGTTTGGTTCTTGGAAGACCCAATGCTAAATGACATCAGATATATATTTTTTGCCTTACTTATAACATAACAACATTTCACCAACTCCTTATTGTTAATGTTACTTCCAAAGGATTAAAGAAGGAAGATCTAACCCTGCATTAAAGCTCCTTAGACTTTGAACACAGCACATGTTTTCCAAAAAGAAATCAGTAAAATTTACGGGTAGATTCAAATAACATTTTTTGCTCTGAAGCATTATTTAGGTGATTTGAAGTTCTTCATTTTAAAACTTTGCAAAAAAAAAAAAAAATCATTCAGGTCTGTGTTCTTGGTTTTCTTATTGATTAATTCAACAAATATTTATTAAGTACTTAGCATAGGCCAAATATGGTGATAAATTGTTGAAGATATAAAGACAATTCTGAAGAACTTCATAGTTTAAAGGGGAAGACTATGTCATGAAGTAACAATTAGAAATACAGTGTCATGGTTACTACCAAAAGAGGTAGAGGCAAAGTGTGACCCCAAAGGAGACCAGAATTCTGGAGGGAAAGTTAGGAGGAGCCAGGGAAGGCTTTCCTGCCCAGTCTGATGAGGAGGGCACAGAAATTAGACAACACGAGCACAAAAGACATTCAGGCTACAGGACAACATGTGCACAAACTTCAAGTTGCAGCATAACAGCAAATGCACACAACTGTATTCAGCACAGTCCTACGGCTCACTTTGTACCATCAGCTGGAGCAATGCTGGATAGTTGTGGGGCTTCTGCGTTTGATGTTATAAAGTGTTCTAAAGTTCGACAACACTGGTAGGTTTTTTGCTGTTGTCGTGGTTAAGTTGGTGATCTTGAGTGCTAGCACATGAGAGAATCAACCTGAGCTGATTAAAAATATGAAACCTGGGCCATTTTCCCAAAGGGACTGACTCAGTAGGACTGGGTGGGGCCTAGAAATCTGTATTTTTAAAATCCCTGTAATGATTTTCAGTAAAGTATTAGGAAGGTTACACTGTAAGAAACACTAGGTTAGGGCAGTTAGGAAGTAATGAATTTTCTGTTTCTTATTTAGCTTTTTATTTGCAGAAGGAAAAAGTGAAAAAGAGAAAAGATTGCTAAACAGTGTAGAAAACAGGAAAATGGAGATAGTTTGGGGGAGGAACTGAGCTTTTGGCCAGCAGGGATCTAAGAACCAGGAGATAAGTAGATGATTATTTGAGGCTGGGAGGGGGGTTTACAGACAAAGGCACATAGTGGAAGAAAACAGCGATCACACTATTCATTGTTGCAAAAATCGCAAGAGAGAAACAGGCTACAGTAATACTAAGATAAAAATAGCCTTTTTAACAAATACATTAAAAAGGGTGACCAATGATAAAGAAGAGGGTCGCTCTTTTATTTTTATTTAATATTTGGATATTAAATAAAAGGTTGGCCCCAGAAGGTTTTTTTGTGTTCAGGCACCATTTCTGCTTGCTTGCTCAGTGCTGGGAGGCATCTCTTTATGTCTGTTCTCTCACCATGAGAAGAAGGTAGCAAAGCTATTGTTACAATGCCACAACTCTTTGGGACATGTCTGCATTGAAACAATAGAGATTTTGCTTTGAAGTTTCCTAATATCATTTATTTAATTACTGGTTAAGTCACTGAATGATGTATCATCGTGAGTATTGTGACTGCCATAAATATTGGTTTTCAGTGACTCTCAAACATTATTATTCTGGTCTGTTCAGTGCCACGTATGTATTTGTGACACATACAAATACAAGTCTTGCCCACAGTGTGCAGAAAAATATGAAAACAATAATTCATCTTCTGCTCATGGTAAGTTTAGTGATTGGAACTGTACAGCATAAACTAAAGCAACATATCACTCAACCACGTCTTTAACTTTTATTTGCAAGGACTGCATTCTGAGAATGATTCTTTTCAGTGTGGACCCTGCCTGTGTCTTCCATATGCTGCCACCACTAGGGAGAGACATGCACATCCCAAGGGCAGGACAGGAAGAGCAGTCCCATTTGCATAAGAAACATCCATTCCTTATCTGGCATGGATTAAAACTGACCTAGGAGAGAACAGTATCACCACGTCGATCAGAGTCAAGCACGGGCAGTGATGACAAGGCCAGTGGGCACAGTCTCTAGAGCCCCCAAAGGGCAGCTGGATGCAGGACGCAGACAGAGAAAGGGGTGGGCTGACCACTCTGAGTGCCAGTGATGGGGCACACGGGGTAAAAGACCACTGCCCCGCCATCCTCAGGTGCTGCAAATAGTTAAGTGACACCACGGTTGAAACAGACAGGCAAGTGATGATGCAAGGACTCGTACATGTGGCTCAAGGCCAAGTATCATCAGTGACCCACAGTAGCCCTAAGCCTGGTACTTGGCCTGTGAGTAAGGAAGGAGTCAGCCATCCTATGGCCCACTCTCAGATCCCGTGAAAGAAATACTGCTCTAAGTCAGCAGGAATGACCCCCTGTCAGGTCACTGTCCTGGAACCCATTCTCTTGTTACCCAGAAGTGTGAGTTCTGAAGCTTCTCAGGATCTAGTTGATACCAAAGCAGAGCAGAGTTGAAGAGCATTTGGGAGAGAAGAAATAGGTCCAGGATCCACATGGTTCTTTATCCAGCCTCAGGGCATTTTTCCCAGATAGTACTGATCGGTCTCAGGCACTTGAGGGGAAGTTAGAACATTTTGAAGTAGCCATGCCACGGCACAGAGCCTCAAGCATGGGCCCTCCTTACCCAGATCTGTCCAGGCTCATAATCCCAATTCCACTGTTTGTAAACCCTTAGACAAGTTACTTAGCTGAGCCTCAGTTTTCTCATAGGTAAAATGGGGATAATGCCTTACAATGATGTGAAAATTATATGAGCTAATTTATAAAGTGCCCAACATGTGGAAAATGCTTGGTAAGGTTGACTATTACTAGCAATTCTTACCTCAGCCAGGGACCTGGTTGGGGTCAGATAGAATTGTTTGAGTATATAAACAACTTGCTACATTCAGGAAACTCTTCTACATAGAAAGTAATTTTTTTCTGATTATAAAAATGGTTATTTTAGAAAATTTGAAAAAATATACAAAAACACTAATTTATTCAACAAATATTAAGCATCTACTGTGAGTGGTAGTGTTGGTTTTGAACACTGGTGATCCACAGTGAACAAAATAATGACACTCTCCTCTTAGAGGAGGGATATATAATAAAATAGACATACAAGTTACATACACACATGCATATACACATAGACACATAAATTATATATAATATGTCATGATATGTCAGATGGCAATAAGTGCAAAGTAAAAACAATAAAGCTGGGAAGGGAAATATGGAATGCCAGGAGGTCCAGAGGCAGCAGTTACAAATATAGTGGTCAGGAAAGGCCTCACAGAGAAGACAAAATTTGAGCAAGGTCCTGAAAATACCTGGAGGAAGAGCACTCCAGGCAGAGGAGCAGTAAGTCCACGAGTCCTGAGCAGGATTTTACCTGGCATGTGTGAGGAACAACAAGGAAGCTGGTATGACCAAAGTAGGGTGAGTGCTTAGTAGAGAGACAGGAGTTTGTAAAGACGGAAAGACAGAGGGGTGGAAGAATGCAGACAGCGTAGGTCTTGTATGTTATTATAAAGACCTCGGCTTTTATTCTGATTTAAATGGGAAGCTATTGTTGGGAGAAACTGTCTTCTAGGATCTCTGGCACTCCGATATGTCTTGCTAAGTATGCCAAGAATGCAAGGTCCTGACCACTCTTTATCCAGGCCATTTTTCAAGGTTGTGTTTATAATAAGCAACCTTGAGGGGTGAAGCAATCTCTTTCTTCAGGACAAAGAGCAGGCTTGCTTAGTGCCTTCTACAAAATGATGGGCTTCCCCACCTCAGTGTTCCTCTCCTACAATGAGACCCATTGTCTGTGCACATATTCATTTAGGCCCATTGTGTTGCCCTCTTGGAACCTGGAGGATATGAGGAACTGATGCAAATATGCTGGTGCTCATGCTGCTTGCCAGGCTGTGAGTAATAAAATCCTTGTTTTGGACCCAGGAGTCTTTAGTCTTTTGCCAGCATCCATGAAACAGTAGCAGGCTAGTTTATTTACTTGTAAATAGGATAAAATCAGATCTCAGATGCTTCATGGTTCTTGGCAGCCATTGCAAAGTTTTGATCAGTAGAATGACATGATCTGACTCATGTTTTAAAGGGACTGCTCTGACTACCCTGTGGACTATAGACTTATGGAGCCAGGATGAAAATGGAGACCACCAAGGAGACAGCACAATTATCCAGATGAGAAAAGGTGGTGGGTACAATCAGGGTGCTTTTGTGGTATTAATGAAAAGTGGTCCCATTCTGGATATACTTGGCCAAAAAGGATTTCAGATAGACTGGCAAAGAGTTTGTGAAAGAAAGCGAATGAAAATGAACACAAGATTTGGTCCAAGCATTTGCCATTTGTAAGATGGTTTTTTGCTTTGTTTTTCTAACTAAGTGGGGAAGAATGGTGAAGGATTTTATTGAGAAGGCCTAGAAATTGAGTGTTTTGTTTTTTTTTTTACATGCTACATTTGAGTTGCTTATCAGACATTTAAATAGATATTGAGTGGACAGTTCGATATCTGAATCTGGAGTTCAGAACACAGGTCAAGACATGAGATATAAAAGTGTAAGAAGAAAAATTACTCCCATAATTCCACTTGCTGGTTTACCTCCTCCCAGTCTTTTTATGCAGAGACATTATTTGAGCAAAAAGAGTATTTAAAAAAAATAGGCCCTTAGCCAGAGGCAATGACATTTTATCTCTTAATTTGATTTGGAAAGACATTGCTGAAACTCTAAAAACAACAGTCACTTATTTATAGTGATAGAAATGCAAAATTTGCAATGATCTGTCAGGGTGTCGCCTGGGCTTACAATGCAGATATTCTGCCAGATGGATTTGCCTCTCTAAAAAGTTGGGTAACTTTTTACCTGGACCAGACTCTGTGATTTACAGCACACTGCTTGTTAGCCAAAACCATTCCAGTTGAAATTGAAAATGGGCAGATGTGGAAACCATGCTGGACAAGAAGGAAGTGTATTTTTCTCCTCTAAGCCACATACTGACAGTTTATGCCATGAACATTACCCTATTGTGGGTTTTTAAGTGAATTCCTTTCAGTAGAATCCAGGGCCTCAGGGTAAAAATTAAATCCAGAAATTCTGAAACAAGTTATCCTGAGCCCCCCAGCATGGGGATGAAATCTAACAGCACGACCTTTGTGATCTATGCATGTTTGTTACCACACTGGTGCTTCTGAGCAGGGTGGTGTGTTGCTGTATCTCTCAAACTGAGCCTGCATCAGGGTCCCCTGAAGACCTTGTTAAAACACAAATTCCTATGCTCCACCTCCTAATTTTCTGATTCAGTAGATCCGATGTGGTGTCCAGGAATTTAAATTTCTATCAAGTTCCCAGAGGATGCTGCATTGCTGGTCTGGGGACCACTCTATGAAGACCATTGGTTTAGTGGTTAAGAATAGGAACCCTGAAGCCAGACTGTCCACATTCAAATCAAGGCTTCAGTTGGGTAAATTACTTAACTTCTCCATGCTTGGTTTCCACGTGGATATAATGAAAGTAGTGATTATATCTATTTCATAAGTTAACGATGAGAATTAGAATAAATTGTGTTTGGCACACAGTAAATATGTTTGCTACTCTTATTAAGAAAAACTTCTTTAAAAATTACAGGGATTCTCAGTTTCTGGAAAAATTCCTCTTTTAATGTCTACAATTTTGGGTTAATGCTTACTGAGGGCATAATGAGAGATACGAACAAATTGCATGAAATAAGGTAAGTGGTACAAAACTTGAGAACAATCAGCTACTCAGACATTCAGGAATGACCAGACTGAAAAGGTGAAAGATCCAACTTTAAATAAAGTGAATCTGCTTCTCTTCCCACCCCCAACTCATGTTGACGATTTTAGAGCTACAACAACCACAGCATATACACACAAGATGGTACTTCTGCCTTCTGCTTCTAATCTATTCATATTGTGATCATTTAGTCACTTTTTCCATAAACTTCCCTTTATCCTGTGGCTGAAGTGACTGGCTTCACTTCAAGATCAGGTTTGTTGATATTTAAGCAGTTAAGTAATTCTTGGCTTCCTATCCTTGAGGCCTTTGCTCAACCAACCTAAAGCCAGGAAATCTTGCACACTGAGTTGCAGTAATTACTTCAGCATTTGATGTTTAATGCAGTTTTTCTGAGCCCTGCATATAGTAATAGGTAGGTTAAAATTGCCCCCAAATTTAGGTTCCCAGTGTGTATTTTTTTTTACACCCCTAACGCAAAACAAAGAGTTGCTCTAATAAGAATTTCAGTGTGAGCCACATGGAGAATTTGTGACAAGGATAGAACTGTTTTGATGGTTCACCAAATCCCCTGGAGTTTTTCATGGCTCAGTGTGCTTCCTGACATAATTCTGGGCAAAATTCAGCATCCACATTGACCCATCCTAATCCCTTAGGAATTCCGCCAGTCGCCTACTTCAAGGACATTTTTCTTCACTCAATTTTTGCAAGGCCCTTTCATGCCAATACTCTGAACCTTTTATCAGTTGTAACTTTTATCTTTGAAATCTGGAACTTTGACATTCCATCCTTTAACCAAAACTTTCCACCCCCTTAACTTGTTCTTCCATCACGTGGTGGTCTTGATTGTTACCTGCACTCTCATTTTCTCGTGTCCTCATGTCCTTCCCTCCCCAGCCTGGACCCTACAATTGATCATTTTAATCTACTTCCCAGTAATTCCTCAAGCCCTTTCTTACCACCACTGCAATCCTCAACTCACAGCCCATCAAACAATCCTTTCTCCTTGAATTGACATGAGCTGAAGAAAGCATGTATTTGGGCTTAACTGGTGTCATCACAAATTTGTGGTTTACAATTTTGGCTGAACTCCTAATAGTGCATAAACGCAAGCATGAGCTGTCAGTCACGTGAGCTGCTCCACCTCATGTGTTACACGGGAAGAGCAAAGGGCTTTACTTATTTAATGATGACTAACACTTCTCCAGAGAAGAGTTCTAGGAAGGCAGCTAATGGAACAATAAAATTAGTCACACAAGGCACAGTATTTTTGGACATGTTAATAAAATTCACTGCTTTCACTGCCAAAATTTCCTCTGCTATACAGGGACGTGGCAGCTGCCTTTTTGGAATCTGATCTGACAATGACAGTACTCTCTGCTTCCTCATGTCTTCCTTACTACTTTTCAGCAACAGGATTATACTTCAAAAACTACTTAGAAATCAACTAATCATTTTACCACAAGCATGAGACTTTGCAGGGCCCAAACCGCCTATCAGAGTAAACTGAAGGGCACAGTGTGGTGACAGATTCCGGCAAACTTAATGTTTCCTGTCATTTACCTAAGTCCTATCTCTTCCCAACTCATATTTTTGATTTATTCCTCCCTCCTAATGCAATTTCCAAACTAAAGTCAGAATATTGCCTTTAGGATCCCCTTCACCAAGGAATCTTGGAGGATTTTGGTTACTTCCTTGGCTGACAAACCATCCTTATTTGCCCAGCACTGAGGGGTTTCTCAGGGTCTGGATTCTCAGTGCTGAAACCTGGATAGACCTGGGGAAATCAGAATGTCTTGGCCCCTATATATGTCTTGTTCCTCACTGTTACCTGAAACTCACTTATATCAGAAAAAATACTCTTATAGCCTTAAAAAGCAGCCCCCTCCAGGGGTTTAACACAAGTTACCCTGTTCTCCAAGCAGTTAATTCTAAAACTAAATCTTTTTATGCTTTTTGTAAAAACCAGCTCCTGGTTACTAGTTTGATGTATGGTAGCAAACACCCTTTCATCAAATATTTCACTTCCTTTATGCTGGGGTACAGCTCCCCACTTAGGAGACTGGTGTTCTCACAACAAAAGTTGCATGCTCTTTGTATGTCCTCTTACCTCCACTCCACTCCACTCCACCGTGCCTTCTTTCTACCCATCTCCTCAGCTGAGAGGCCTTCTAGAAAGAACAAAAATGGTGGGTCAACATGGTTTCTCTTTCATGGTTTCTGCTTTGTGTCCTGTAATATCAACCTGTGACCGTCCAGTCCCCATGGCCTAATCATGCCTTTACCACTTATTTTCCTATGACAGAATTACTGGATACGTCCATACGTCCTATGAGGCCATGATACTCATTTTGAGAGAGAACTGTATCTTGCACCAAGTCTGATGTAGCACATATTTTCTTTCATTATCCTTCAAAATTTAGCAGATGTCTCCCAAATCATACACTGAAAACATGGCCGTTTCCTCGACTTATTGAAGATTATGTTTCCTTCTCTATTTTTCATTGTTTTGACCTACTCAGTGGGCCTCAAAGAGAGGAGTGGAGAAAAACACCTTTATTTGCTGTCTTCACTAGAAGAAAAAAATTTACTGATTACATTTTTCTATTTCTCCATAAATAGTATTTTCTTTCTCTTTTCTTGGGCACATATGGTATACTGAGAACCCACACAGACATAGGGTTCTTGAGGACTCTGCTGGGGCTCTCATCTCAACCTGACAACCTGGAGATGGGCTAAGCACAGATTCAGTCTGGTTGTTTTCATTACTTTTTTTCCATTCTGTCACTTCCCTTTGCCCCATGTCAAAGAAAAAAGGTATCAAATTTATCAAAATATAAATGACACTTGGAAATTCTTTACACATTGGTGGAGAAAGCCTTTTGCAAAACTCCTAGTGGTCCTGCATTAGACATTTTTTTTCCATCTCTTTTTAGAAGACAGGTTAAAAACCTAAGCTTTCCCTGACCCTAATGAAAACATTTTGTGGAAAATCAATAAAATGTTTCTGTACTTAAAAAACATAAGAAATGGCATTCTCTGAAAGACCCGAAATTTATGTTTAAAGAAGAGTGTATTAATATATACTTATTTCTTTGGTTTCTAAATAATTGTAAAAAAGAAATGTTTCTTTCTATGTAATTGAATACATGTCTGGAATTTAATGAAGCTGTTATAATTAAAAATCCACATGTTCCCCTTGTAAATCTGACATTTAACAGTTCTATGTACTAGGTTTCTAAATGTCAAACATTACTACACATTTATTACTACATGATGTAGTAGTGTAACTCTTTCAAAGATTGACCTCTGCTCTGTAAATAAGACCTAAATCCCTAGTTCAAGCTGTGTTGGAACTGAAGTATTTTTTAATTGACTGGTATGGCCCTGGGCAAAAGCAAGGGAAGAAAACTGTGAAACTACTCTAACTCTGAGACCTCAAACTTTGCAAGTCTAATGACATTAAAAATAAAAGGAAAATAGTATTTTTTCCTCAAAATTACTTATCTTCTAAATGAATCTTTTTGTGTTATGTTCAATGTTAGTAAACTCTTTTTTAGTGTCTACTGTGTTCCAGGTCCTGGGAATAAAAAGGAAACTCCTTCTTTGAAGGAGCCTACATTCGTTATTACCTGTGTGATGATGGCCACTGTGCTTTGGGGTTTTTGGAATACTCTTCAATTCAGTTGTCCCATAAATTCAAACATATTTTGGAAACCATGGTTACTAGATCTATGCTAGAAATACGGCTTTTCATCTGGAAAATGACTCTGACTTATTACTTGAGACTTAAAGATTCCACCCCTTGCTCCCCCCATATTATTACACGCGTATTTGATTTGATTACATTTTATGCATTTCTTTCCTTTGTCTTTCTTCTTCTTTTTCATTTTCCAGAACCTTTAAACAAAGCTGACCATTCTAAACACACAATGACATTGAAGAGGGTGGCAGGGTACCAAATCTCTGAGTTTTCCTCCCACCTTTCTGGTCTTTCTTCCTTAGTCACCTTTTCTGAATCCTCCTTTTCTAATTGACCTCAGAACATCAACTTTCCATAGGACTTGAATTCTCCTTTAATGACATGCTCTCCTTAAACTGTGTCATCCATTTTCATGGCTATAAATACCATTTATTGACTGACTGCACCACAGATTTCTCTGTCTCAAGATCTTTTCTCTGAGCTCAGTTTAGGAACTACCCAAATTTAAATCCTGGGCTCTGCCCCTCATCAGCTGTATTGACTTGGGCACATTTCTTAACCTCTATACACTTCAATTTTTTCATGTGAAAAGTGTGTTTAAAAATAGCATAAAACTCGTAAGTTTGTTATGAGGATTAAATGAGTTAATACATAAAAATGAGCTTAATAATAATATAAAATGCCAGGGGTTGTTATGTGGCCTGAATTACTTATGTCTTAGATTGGACTGCTGTAACACACTATCATAGAATGAGTACCTTAAACAACAAAATTTATTTCTTATAGTATTGGTATGTCTTCTGGAGGTTGTAAAGTCCAAAATCAAGGTGACGGTAAATCCACTGTCTCATGAGGTACCCCTTACTGGTTTACAGATGCTGTCGTCTTCCTGTATCGTCCAGATCAGTAAGGGAAGTTAAGCTCTTGTGTCTGTTGTCAGGTTACTAATTCCATTTGTGATAACTCCATCCTCATGGTCTAACTCTCAAAGGCTTTGCCTTTGTTAATACCATTTATTCAGGATTAGGACTTCAGCATATGAATTTTGGGGAGACATAAACATTTAGTCCATAACAGTATATAAAGCTCTTAGATCTGGAGTGCAGTCGAGTCATCAGTAACCACTGGCTATTATACCCAAATACCTACCCTACTTCTCTGCCAAGTTATATCAAAGCATCTTAAACTCCTGTTGTCCCTCTACCCTTTTGTGTCTTATTTTTCCCATATCAGGAAAGCATTAACTTTCACGTAGTTATCAAGCCAGAAGTCAAGAATTATATTGTCCTTCATGCTTGCCTCTGGTATTCTAGATGTCACTGAATTCTCTTAGTCTCAAAAATTTTTTTTAATTCACTCACTTTTCTTCATTTTAACTCTCAATTCTCTGACCAAGTACTTGTTTGTTGTTCTCTGGACTTTTGTAGAGGACTTCTAACTGCCCTGACCACCTCCTCTTCTACCTCCCACCCCTGCCCTTTTTGAACCATTGTCCATACTGCACATACCAGTACATATTATCATTGCTCTGCATGAAATTCTCCTTTGAACTGAGAAATGGGCATCTGCACCTAGGGAAGAGGAAGCTGAAGCAGGGCTAGTAACTAAAGGGGGGGTTGGGGGTGGTGAGGAGGGGAATGCCCCCTAGGTGTGCTGAACTAATCTGTAGATGTGGGTGGAGTAGGAGTAGCCAGTGGGAAACTGCGCTGGGGCTGGGTCAAAGGGACTGTGATGAGAAATCCAAAGCAGATGGTGGGATAAAGTACTGCTTGTGTCCTTAGTGGATGTAGATGAGAATAAAGCTATCTTTGGAGGGAGTAAACAGGCTGATTTAGGGATCCCAGAGATGCCTGCTTAAAGCAATCAAGAAGCCAGGCGCAATGGAAGTCATTTCAACCAGGAGAGCAGAAAGGCGGCCAGCCAATAATAGAGCCAGTCAGGCACAGTAGCTGAGAGTGTGTAATTTAAGACTACTGTTTTAACAAGCCAATTTGGCATTTCCTGGGAAGCTCTACCTTGGGTGTTGTCCCTCCTTTTTTTTTTAAAGGGGCTGTGTCTGAAAAAGAAACTGTTAAACCCTCAGGCAGGAGTAGGGCGTTGATTTTTAGAGTTCTGATTCATTTTTTTAAGTTGAATAAATGTTATAAAAATAAAAATTCAAAACCATATACAATGAACAGTAAACCTTCCTCCCACTCTTCCTCTGTAGCCACCTAATCCTCCTCCCAAGAGGAAATCACTAGTACCAGTTTTGTGTATATTTTGGAGATAAGCCATTTCACAAACTAACTATATATGCCATGTGAAAATACGTTAGGAGAATAAACACAATGCTTGATGCCTTGATTTTTCACTGTAACAGTCTACATAGATACATCTTATTCTTGTAATCAGAGGCTGATTATTCCATTGCATAGATGTGCACCACAATTTATTTAGCTAGACTCTTAGTAATAGACATTAAGGTTGTTTTCAACCTTCTGATCTTATAAACAATACTAAAATGAATAACTTCTGCATATGTTAGTTCCCAATACAAATCAGGTTGTATTTATAAAAGTGGCTTTTCTGGGTCAAAGGATATGCACATTTTTTATTTGAGTTGCCACTGTTAAATCACCCTTCTCAGTGGCTGTTTGAATTCATACACCCACTAGTAATGGATGAAAACGTCTTTTTCCACACCTTAGCAAGTAATTTTTGTTTTTTGAAAATAGTACTTTGTGATCTTTGCTAGCTTGACAAGAGGAAAATATCTGTAGCTGCATGTGATTAAGAGCTATTTGAGGTTTTATTTTGTTAATTTATTTGCCTATTGTTCATGGCTTTTGCTGAGATTCCAGTTGGGTGTTTAACACTTTATTACTCATTTGTACCAGTTCATTATCTATTAATGAAGTTAGAGCATTGTCTATGATATGTGTTGTAGATTTGTTTCCCAATTTTATTTCACCTTCTGTAGATTATTTTTCTTGGCCCTGATCATTTTTTTTTTGGTAGTTGAATTTATCAATCCTTTAATCTTGCTTCTGAGTTTTGGGTTAACACCTAGAAAGAAAATTTTTACTCCAAGTTTATTTTAAATGTTCCTTCCATATTTTCATCTTGTAGGTTTAAATTTTTTATTGTTGATGACAGCATTTACTGAATAAACTATTTTCTTCATTGATTTGAAACGCCACTTTTATTATATACCAAATCTCTTTATATGTTTCATCTATTATTATATTTCCTTTTCCCATTATCAGTTTTCATTATCATATCTAATTATATGCTTTTCATTCTGGGTTTATAACATTTATGTACTGGCTTAATTATTATAGTTTTTGTAATATGTTTGACTTTTAAAAAACTGATGATCCCTCAGTACTATTCTCTTTCAGAATTTCCCTAGTGATTTTTCTTTGTTTTCTATATGAACTTTAGAATAAGCTTGTTTCGTTTTGAAACAGACTGCTGGATGTTTTCATGGTGCTGAATCTTTCTTCCTGAGGACCTGTACTTTCCATTTGCCTCTTTCTTCCCTTGTGTCCCGCAGAATTTTAAAATTTCTTTCAGAGAGACCTTGAAGGCCTCTATTTAATTTTATTCCTATATGTTCTATATTTTTATAGATAATTTCATTTGGGACTAATTTATAACAGTGTATCTTCTTTACAGGTTGTTTTTATACGTGGGTTTAAAAATTTCTGTGCATTAATTTTATATTCACTTACTTTGCTGAATTGTCTTACAAGTTATCCTTTTTTCATTTGGTTCTCTTTGGATTTTTAGTAGCAATGGGTTTTTAATTAGGATGTATATATGAATCCCCTGTGGTTTTCTTTTTTCTTTTTAAAAATACATACAAATTCTTGTTTCCTATCTTTGGAGATTCAGTAATCCTGGGATGGGTTCTGAACATCAGCATTTTATATAGTTTTCTAGGTAATTCTCAGTCCTGCGCAGGACAAGGACTATTTTTTTAAACTATTTTTTAAATTGAAGTAAAGCTAACTTATGGTATTATCTAGTTTCAGATGTACAGTATAGTAATTTAACATTGTTACAGATGACACTTTATACAAAGTTATTATAAAATACTGACCATATTCCCTGTGCTGTACATTACATCCTTACAATTTATTTTATAACTGGTAGTTTTTATCTCTTAATCTCCTTCACCTATTTTGGCCCCCAACCCCTCTCGCCTTTGTTAACCAACAGTTTGTTCTCTGTATCTGTGAGTTTGTAAGATGTGTTATTTTAAACTAAGAAAGATGACCTAAAAATACTAAATCCCAGCTGGTTGATATTAGGGATAGCTGCAAAATAGAGAATCTACGGTTCTCTGAACATTGAATGTGTGCACAAAATTCTGAATTACAATCACAACAGTTCTTTCTTTCCTTCTTTCTTTCTTAATTCCTTGCTTCCTTCCTTCCTCCCTCTGGTAAAAGGGAAAGACTGATATTGTAACCTGGAAGTATGTATATAAATGAGGGCTAGGGCACATATATCTGTTAACTTTCTCTTCCTCAGAGTTTGTTTTTCATTAATACATTGGTTTTATGTTCTGAGAATTTGTTTTCACTTTTTTATAATAATGATTATGGTGTAGTTTTTTAATTGACAAGCAAATTTTCTGTGAAAAGGAAAAGGAAATCCAGGTTACTCAACTGGCTTTGGTATAGGTTCTGCTGTAATAGAACATCTTTTTAAAAAATTCTCTTTACACAAAATTTTTTTGATCAACTGCACAATTCCCCATTCAAGGAATAAATGTTCTGGTATCTGTACCTATTTTCCCTAAAGTCCTGAAAAATTATTACTCTTACTTTCAAGGGGAGAGACTGACAAGTACATTTGCAATTCTATATAAGATGCTATAAAAAGAGTAACTTCAGGGCACTCAGGATTTTTAACTCAGGCCAGAAGTCAGGAATATATTCTTGAATCCTTAGTAACATGTCTCAAAGAACAAACTACTGAAAACAGGAAGGCAAAACTAAGAGAGACCCACAGAAAATAAACACACATGTATTTTGCATTCCTGGGATAGTCCTGTTGTACTGTCTCGAAATGTTAATGATTTTTATTTTCCTTGAGATATATTATCCTTTCACAGTGATGTTTTGGAAAATATTATTTGCATATGGGAGATGAGCAATTTTGTCAAAGTGAAGCAGGTCTTTTGTGTTTTGGGTTGAGTGACTTTTTCTTGGATATTGAGGGAGGTTAGACCAAAGAGGGCTGAAGTTAATCTGGGTTTTTTCAAGCATGCCTTATTTACAAAGATACAGGAAAACTGTTTCCAGACTCTCTTGAGTGTTTTTTTATCTCTGTCTTTTGATTTCCAGTCTCAGAAGCTTCTTTTTCAGTCTTCTGTGTAAAGAGTGAGATTGGTGCACACAGCTCAGGTGTTTTAGGTTCTTAAAGCACTTTAGTGTCATTTGAAAAGTCCTAGAGAGCCTCTATGTCAGGCCCCTAAATGTACTGATACAACCTTGGAATACTTTGCTGAGTAACGTAACATTCATACTGCCTTTCTCTAAAACCACCCAGTCCTGGGTTACTTTGTCGTTATCCTCAAAGTATCGTTTTAAGAAACAAATGAAAGTCAACTCTTTTTCTAATTATTAAGGATCAGAGTCGTATGTCATCCTTAGAAGGAGGGGCAGGAAAGTAGAGACCAAGAAAGAAAAAAAGAAAGCTCAGCAGGATGCTAACCACTTTAGCTTGAAATTTCTAACTAAAGCCAAACTAAATCAACTTGGATTTAGTGTTCTGAGCCCTGAAAGTGGTATTAAAAAAAAAAAAAAAAAAGTGGGATCAAGCCCTGAAAATCACACATAGGAAGGGGATAAGTAGGAAATTCACTTCATAAAACAGCCCCGAGAAAGCCATTTTCAAGTAAATTTTGAAGAATCAAATTGACTTCTTATGTGTGCTTCTCTTCTTTCTTAATTTTTCTTTCATTTTTTTCTTAGAGTATTAATACTCCATAATCATCCATTTGAAAAAACATGGTATATATGTAAAAGTTAAATGGATGAAAATCAATTTAAAACAGAAAATGTATGTAAACACAATTAAAATTAGTGAATTCCAGAGTTGAGTAATTATTTTTGACTTCTTAATAAATGTTTTCTTCTTCTTCTTGGTCAAATTGTATTATGAAAATTTCCAAACATAGATGATTAAAAATAACACAATGAACACCTATACCCATTATTAAATTCAACAAAGATTATTTTGCTTTCTCTATCTTTATTATATATTTTTAACTTTTTATTTTGAAATATTCATAGGAAATTGCAAAGATAGTACAGAGACATCTAGTGTACCCTTCCCCTTGTAGAAACTATTATTTTTAAAATCCTATTTGCCTTTAATTAATTTGAAAGGGCAAAATTTTTCTCACAAGTAATTGAGTCTTTTAGTGAAAAAAAATGCATTTCTTTTTTTCCCCAACTTTACTGAGATATAATTGACATACAACATTGTGTAAGTTTAAGGTGTACAATGTGATGACTTGACACACCTACATACTGTGATTACCACAATAATCTTAGTTAACACATCCATAACCTTCCATAATTACCTTCTTGTGTGTGTATGTGTGTGTGATAAAGACATTTAAGATCTATTCTCTTAGCAACTTTCAAGTATATAATACTTTTCTCCCTCTTTTTTAGTTTAGCTAAATGTCTGTCAATTTTATTCACCTTCTAAAAAAATCAGCTTAGTTTTGTTGATATTTTGTTATTTTTCTAGTCTCCATTTCATTTATTTATGCTCTGATCTTTGTTATTTTCCTTCTCTTTAATTAGTAGGTTTTCCTGTTTTTTGAAGTCTTTCTTTTTTCTTAACGAAGATGATTATCACTATAGACTTCCTTCCCTCTTAGAACCGTTTTTTTCCCTGCTTCCCATAAGTTTTGGTATGCTATTTTCATTTGTTTCAAGATATTTTTTAATTTCCCTTTGAGTTCTTTGATACATTGGTTGATCAACAGTATGTTGTTTAATTTCTACATATTTGAGAATTTTTACAGTGTTCTTCCTTATTAATTTTCTGTCTGGATAATCTGTCTGTTGCTAGAAGTCAGGTATTGAAGTCCCCTACTATTACTGTCTGTTTCTCCCTTCAGATCTGTTACTATTTGCTTAATATATTTAGGTGTTCCAATGTTGGGTGCATATATATTTTGAATTGTTATATTCTCATTATAAATTGACCCCTTTATCATTATATAATGACCTTTTTTGTCTCTTGTTACAATTTTTGACTTAAAATCTATTTTGTCTGATATAAGACTGGCTACCCCTGTTTTCTTTGGTTTCTATTTGCATGAAATACTATTTTTCATTCTCCCACTTTGAAACTGTGTGTCCTTAAAACAGAAATGAGTCTATTACAAGCAGAATATAGTTGTGTCTTATTTTTTTAATCCATTTAGCCACTCTGTACCTTTTGATTAGACAGTTTAACCCATTTACTTACTAATGGCATTTTATTAATTATTTTTGACTGTTAGTAGTCACCTTGTTTCTTCTTCTCTTGCTGTCTTTTGTAACTTCATGATTTTCTGTAACAGTATGCTTTGATTCTCTAACCTTTATCTTTTGAGTATCTGCTGCAGGTTTTTGCTTTTTGGTTACCGTGAGGCTTACATAAAACATCTTATAGATAAAACAGTCTATTGTAGGTTGATAGCAACTTATTTTTGATCTCATATAAAAATTTTACTTTTTTACTTCCCTATTAAAGATTCTGAGGCTTTCTCAGATCTTTTACATGAATATGTCCACTTTATATTTCTTGTGCCTTCTTGAGGAGGAATTCTCAAAATTGTATGCCTTCTCTGGGTCCTGCAAAGCCAGGCCAGGTGCTCATAGTCTCTTGCTTGCTTTCCCTAGGCTGGTGCTAAATGCTCACGTTTGTGTATTCTTCCCTAAACCTGCAGAGGTGAGCCTCTTTCTGAACACATTCACTAGCTGTCTGCAAAGGCTTGCTCTTACTGCTGTTAGGAGCACACAGAGGAAGCTGGCCATGGGGTGTGTGGAGGGGTGAAGTGTTGGAGAAGCCCATGGGCCAGATGGGGTGATGTGCAGGTGAGGCAACCCCAGAGGCTCATGGGTGGACTTCCTGTTGGAGTCTGCAAAGCAGTTAGTAGGATCTGCATTTCTTTGATATGTTTCATTCGTAGCCCAAGCTGCTATTCTCCCAGCAGCTCACTGACCCCTAGTTGTGCAGTTCATGACTCAGTATTGTGGGTGGGGCAAGAAAGAAATGGCAATGATCAACACAGCTGGGGAAATTAGGTGCTTATTCACATGTTCTCAGTTTCCGCTGTGGCAGAAATCATGGGCTGAGAAGGTCTCTCTTGGCATTGAGTTGTGTCACCCTGGGGGAAGTGACACAGGTAAGGTAAAACTGTTCCTCTTACCCTCTTCAATGTGTCCAACCTTAGACTTTTTTGTTCCATTGATATGCTGGATCTTCTCTGCTAAACTTTGAAAACCCACAAAGGCTCTCTCATTTGTGGATGAGTGTCAAAAATCTATTTTCCTTGGGGAGGAAGATAGTAGAAAATTCCTATATAGCCATTTTGATGATGCCACATTATTTTTATTCGGTAATTTTTCTTATGACTAATACAATTGGCTTCATAAAAACCCAAATAACATTTGCAGTTGACCTTAGCATGGACAAAAGAAAATTAATTTAATAGCTGTGAAATCCATTTTATTATCATTAAACTTTTCTAAGCCTCATTTTTCTCCTCTCCCTATTAACTCAAACATTTGTAGGTGGAAATGGAAAATGAACGCTACAAGGAGGAACAATAAACAGAACGTAAAAGAAAGTTGTTTTGAAGATAAAGGGAGAATGTACTTTTGGAACAATTTGGGGAATAGAATTAAAATGATCAAAAACAAAATGAAAACACACACCATCATTTACTCCTTTTTTCCTCCATAACCTCCACAGTCATCTTGGCACTGAAACATAAACTTGTTAACAACCAAAATAAACTTTAGATCAAGCCTCGGTTGTTTTCTGACTTTAACTTTTTAGTCTTCATTTCTGCTGGTGATAATTTGTATGATCTGTTTGTGGATGTTCCAAAGATGGGTTAAACTAGTGTAGTGCTAGAAAGAAAAATATCTTCAATCATAAAGGTGAAATAAATACACCTACAATGCTTTGTCCTATTTCATTACATAGGAGCAATATAAATACCAAGAAAAGCTTTTGCAGAACTATGGAAGAACTTCATTTAAAATTTTTCCTGCAAAACAGGAGCAGTAAACGTATGTAAAGCTTGTATTTTGGCATCTGGCCTTTATTCAGTAAGCCCTCAACAAATTATGGAACAAAAGCCTTCAGTAAATCATAGAATAAGAGCACTCAACAGATTAAAGAACAAAAGAAGGGTTTCCATATTCAGTGGTGATCAGGTCCAGGCCAAGGGGGTGTTATTTGTCCTTTATGGAAATTTTGGAAAAGCTATTCTTGATTCTTATTGGAGCTTGGCTCCAACGCTCTGAAAAGCTATAAGCAGGCTCGCTGATGTGGATGTCAAATATCTACTAAAGTTTCCTTAGATTTTCTTTCTGGCAGATCATTTTGTTCTAAGGCTATTTATAGACAAATGAAAAATTACAGAAGGGGCTTTAAGTGATAATTTAGATTTCTCATTGTCCCCATGATGGGAATAAAGAAGACAGGAGGCAGTATAGTGGGATGGATGCATTACTCCTTTTTGGCTTTGGGTTCTTAGAGAGGTAACTGAAAAACGAATGCTGTAGGATGACTAGACAAGTCTAAGGGGCTTCCTGGAACCTTTCAGGGGGTGATCCTCCAAGAATTCTGAAGTGAAAGGGGTCCATATAAAGCTGCTTCATCTTAAGGCAGGTATGGCTGAGAGTTGTAGGTGGTGATCAATGTCTGATCTCCTCAACTCAGAGTTGCCTCCCATATCTGTTCCAGCTGTAGGAGCCTTCCCAGTAGACGAGTCTTCTCTTCTCTGCTTGTCCATGGAGTCTCCTCAAAAAACATTCTTTCTTCAACTCTGGACCGACTTTTGTTTTACTTCCTTATAAGCATTATCTCAACTCTCACTTTCTCCTTGACATCGAGGGATGAATTTATGAGTTAAATATGTAATGCATATGTGTGTATATATATTATATATTACTAATAATTCAAGTAACATTTTATAGCTTTCACATGTAACAATTTCTTCTTATAAAAAATAATTTCATAGTGTTCATCTGTCAGAGAAGGAGTTACTACAGAGTCTTTCTTTATGGAAAAGGCACTCTGGTGAGTAAGGATTTCTTCTCAAATCCTGTCTGTTATATAAGGGATTGTAAACAGGAATTAACAGATATATTGAATTTTATTCAATCACAAATAATCAGCAGACCTATTTAACAAACATTTATCCACCACCTACCACACGCCAGACACTATTATCTCCTTTTGCTCATAACCCTACAAATAACCCTTTCTCCTTTGCTGAAAGAACATTCTGACTTACTATTAAAGGAATGTGTCCTGTTTAAAATCAAACCTTGGACTCTTCAGAGCAAAACTTATGTGTACCCAGATTCTAAATACTTCTTATTACCCACTGATTTGTGATGGATGAGCAGTTAGAGTTACTTTTGGGCAAGCACTGGCATCCTGATCTAAAGCTTAGCGGAGTGTGTTTGGTCTAGAAATTGGTCAGGCTATTTTAGTATTTAGACCATAAAATGGTACAATGAGACTTCCACTTCAGTTCCAAGATGAGAAGAGAAGAAATTTAGAAAAATAAGCAATAGAAGTCATAACCAAGATTTCTGACTTTGAAAAATGTGTTTTAGTCCTACATTTGGAAAAAATTAGTCTTTTTTTTTTTTTTTTTTTTTTGGTAAGAGAAATATCTCCTTTTCCTGTTTGCTTTTATTTCTTTCTATTGATGTCATTCTCCTTATTGTAATTAGTTCTAGGTTTTTGGAGTATTTTTCAAAAATCCTAGGCTTGGAAGTTTATTGATCATGGAATTATTTTTCATTTCTTGAAAGTGCAGCAAACCTATGTTAATAATTGGAATATTTCCAAATATCCTAATAGGCACTAGATATACTATAATGATGTATGTTGTAAATCTCCCGTATCAAATTTCTTATAGTTTGATTCATATTTTTATTCCTTTATTCTGTAAAAAATCATGTGTTGTACCCCTTCTATGTTACTACTTGCTAGTCTCTATGCCAAACTTCAGGAATGTATGAGTTGGTTGAAATACTAACATAAAGCCTATTAAGAAAGAATAGATGTAAACAAATATAATCCCTTGTTCCTACATGGAATAGCATCACCATGATAAAGTATAATGGTACCAGGGAGGAGGAATTGACTTACTCTATTCGGAAGGAAGGGGTGAGTGAAGACTATTGGAGGAAGTGACACTTGAACTGGGTATGGAAGGACAAATAGGTAAATGTTAGAGATAGTGGAGAGCAGCAGTGTGGTGTGGGGTGTAATGTTTTTCTAAACTTGTGCAAAAGACTTTAGGAGCACAAAATAATACTATTTGTTAAGGAAAACATTCATTCTTTATTCTTTTACTTGGAAAACATTTATTAAGTGCCTGCTTTTATAGAACATTGTATTAGGAGAAACAAAGGTAATTAAAAAGTTTCCTCTCCTTAAGGGGGAAGGTAGTAAGAGATAAGTCTGGAAAAGTAAACAGTATCATACTAAGAAATACAGATTTTTACCCTGATAGTAATGAAAAGTCATTGATGACACCAAGGTGAGAAACAAGAACAGACCAGTATTTTAAAAAGATAGTGCTAGGAGCAGTTTGGAGGATAGGCTATGGGAAGGGAGGAGAAATGAAAGACATCAAGCCCCCTGAGGAAGCATTTCAGGAACTCAGGAGAGATAATTAGGGCTGAGTGAGAGCTGAAATGAAGAGAAGTTACTGATGTAAAATTAGATGAGGAATCAACCAGGTTTGGGGAAGGAAAAGAGAAAGAGTTTTAAACTTGTAAAATAGACTTGGATGAGGTACTAAAATCAAGATAGAGAAAATAGGTCTAAGAATAAATTGAGGGATAAATCAATTATTTGGGGACCTACTGAGCTTAAAGTTTATTTAAAGTTTATTTCTAGTCCAGTCTACTCCTCTGATAATGACATCTAACTGCTTATTAAATGTCCCACAGATACTTTATACTTTGTCTCTATGATTTTTTGAGTCCTGTACATATCTCATATAAGTGGAATCCACAGTATGTTTTTGTGTGTGTGTATGTGACTAGCTTATTTAACTCAGCACAATGTCTTCAAGTTTCATCCACATTGTAGCATGTCAGAATTTTCTCCTTTTTGAGGGCCAAATAACAGTCCATTGTATGCATATGCACATTTTGCATATCCATTCATCTCTCTATGGACTCTTGAGTTGCTTCCATGTGAATAGCTATTAGCTATTGTGAATAATGCTGCTATGAAAATGGTTGTATGTGTTCTTTGAGACTCTACTTTCAATTCTTCTGCGTATATATATATCCAGAGGTGGAACTGTGGGATCATATAATTCTATTTTTTATTTTTTGCCATACTGTTTTCCGCAGTAGCTGCAACATTTTACATTCCCATCAAGAGTACACAGGATTCCAGTTTCTCCACCTCCTTGCCAACACTTGATATTTTCTGTTTTTGTTTTGTTTTTGTCCTGTAGTAGCCATCCTAATGGGTGTAATATGGTTATCTCATTAAAGTTTTGATTTGCATTTCCCTAATAATTAGTGATGTTGAACATCTATTCATGTGCTTACTGGTCATTTGTGTATCTTCTCTGGAGAAATGTCTATTCAAGTCCTTTCCCTATTTTTGAATAAGGTTCTTTTGTTAAGTTTTGAATTACAGGAATTCTCTATATATTCTGGATATTAATCTCTTATCAGATATGTAATTTCCAAATATTTTCTCCCATTCTGTGGACTGCCCTTTTACTCTGTTGATATTGTCTTTTGGTGCACAAATTTTAAAATTTTCATGAGGTCCAATTTGTTTCTTTCTCTTGTGGCCTGTGCCTATGGTGTCCTATTGAAGAAAAGATAAACCAATGATTTTTATCTTTTCATGAAGCTATTATCCAGAAGTCATCTCACAGTTGAGCAGATAATACAAATATAACATTGTGTTTCAAATTCAAGAAATACTTTATTTTATTAGATGTAAAATATGACTTTGATTTTTTTTTTGAGAACTTTAAAAATATCTTTTAATACAATCTTTCCTGAAGAGACATTATACTATATCTGGATTTCTGAGAAATCTCACATGATCAGAAAATAAGCATTTTTATTCCAATTCCCAATTTTGGGTAATATTATGTAGTATCATTTGAAAATTATCTGCAGTAGCTTAGGTGAAGTTTCCCCTTACATAAGCAAATAACTCTCAAATATTTAGTGGTGGTGGTTTTTAACATGTGTTGAATATTAGCTTTTATTTCTTTTCCATGTTTTTTTTCCCTCCTTTCAACAAGCAGTCTATTAAAAATGGTATTGTTTCAACAACTTTAAAAACAATTGGGAAATAAAAAGCTAAAGCCCATTTAGAGACTTTACATAATTTTGTGTGTAATTTTGGAATGTGGAGGGCATCAAGGTCAGTCTGAAGAGCAGGGTCCAAAACTGACTAGCTGTTACATCCCACAGATCTAAAGCAAAGGTCAACTTCACGAGGTGGACAGAGGGACAAATAGACAAGAGGTCCAGAAAAGTGGAGGCTCAACAGCAGACAGTATTGACAAAAAGGAAACACCAAGAGTGAGTCGTATTATGTATGACAGGTTAATTGCTATTGATTTATTTTATAGTCTTTGTTGTGTGTGGAAAAGCACGTGATGGTGGAAGTCTAGGCTTCCATTTGCCCTTTTTTGGCATGGGTTGGGGTGAGACACGCTTTTTTTTTTTTCCTGTTTTGTTTGACTGGAATAGAGTAGTTATTATCTATTCATTTATGTCTTGCTAAGCTGCCCCTTTTCTAGTCCTTTGCTAGAGAGAGCAGTTTTTTTGTGTGTTTTTGTCTATGCTCCTTGGATTTCCTAGGCTGCTGTTTTTTCAGATCCAAGTCTGGGATTTATGAGCCAAAAAAGAAAACCCAAGGAATGCACCACCATTTGTTCCTTAGGTCCAGAGCTCCCTAGCTGGTCTGCCTTCTTTCCACCTTTCAGAGACTTCTTACTTCTCTTTTATACATAATGTTCAGAACTTTTAGTTGTACTTAATGGGAGAAATAGAAAAAAGTGTGTCTCTCCCACCTTCCTGGAAGCAGAAGTCCATTTCTATTTGTTAGCCTCTCTGAGTTACTTTGATTAGAGTTGTCTCTTGTATACAGTGTATATTTGGGTCTTGTTTTGTGAGTCAAAATGAAATTTTTAAAAAATAAGTGAGTTAAATCCATTCACATTTATTGATATGACTGATATGTTTGATTTCAATTGTCATATTTTGTAATTATACATTTTTTTTAGTATTTATGCATATATTATAGTATGCTATGTGTCTTTTTGAGATGTATATTATTTATGTTGCTTGCTCATTATGTGTGTTTAGGAAGGTTTGGATTTTTGTTCTTGTAGTTACTTTTGTATTTATTCCTTTTAAAAATATATTTAGTTTTCTGTTTTCTTATCTAAACTTTTACTAACTGGTTTATTCTATTTTTTCATCATTTTTTAATGCTCATCTATTGCCTATACAGCAATGAGCCTTTTCTGTTTTCCTTTTTCCTTCTGGTTGTTCTACTTTATTTTGTCAGTTGCTTAACTTCTACTATGTCACAGTATGTAACATTTGTACATTAGTCTTCCACTTTTATCCCATACTGTTTTAGTCTTATATGTGTATTTATATATTTTAATACTTATTATTGATCTTTTTGATGAAGGTTTCCCAATCATTGCTTGAAGTTTATTTGCTTGTGAATTACTCAAGAAGGGCTGAATGCAGAATCTCTTATGTTTTTATATGTTAGAAATAATTTTACTATGATTGGTATTTGAAGGACAGATTTTTGGACATAAAATCCTTTTTTCCTATTTTCTTTTATTGAATATTTTTATAAAAGTTGACTCATAGTTGTTCTGTATTTGGTTTTGAAAAGGCTGTCAATCTAATTATTTTGACTTTGTAAACTATTTGAATTTTTTCCTTGGACATCTTGAGGATTTTATATTTATCTTTGAAATCTAATTATTTTTTACTAGGAAAATGCCTTCATCTTTTTTGCCAGCTACTCAGTGAAACTTTTCAGTGTGTAGATTTAGGTGATTTTTTTTTTTAATTTCTGGAACTTTGTCTTGGACTATAGTTTTACATATTATTTCTGTTCTACAGTCTTGCTTTTTCAGTGACTGCTGATATGTTCTCTGTGGCTCTTTCTACTTCTTCATGTCATTTTCACCCTCTTGGTCATTTTCCTGCCTTTCTTCAATGACCTTTATTACATTTTCATTTGACATGATTCTGCCTTAAGCATCTTATATTCTTCATTTCTGAGATAATTGTCTTTTTCTTCCATATCTTCCCTTAGTTCAAGCAACTCTTTTATTTCTCCCTCTTTTTTCCCCTATATCTTTTTCTATTTCTGATTCAAGGTAGCTTTCTTATCTTCAAATGTTTGAGTATATTTACTCCTCTTTCTATATATTTATATCTATTTATATAGAATTTTTTTCTGGGTGCCTATAGTCTTCTGATCACAGTAATCATGTTTTTGAGGCTATTGAACTTCTTTCTTTTAATACTTTCTACCACATTTAGCATATGTTACGCTTACCCAAGAATTTCAATAAATACAAAGCTTCTCTATAGTTTTATATCTATAGATTTAGTAACTTGAATAATGAAATATTGTTAGACTCCTGTAAATTATAGCTTAAGGAAACAAAATATTGATCACCTTGCTCAAAACTTTTGAGACTAAAATATTCCTTAGCTTTTAACTATATGATTCCATATATCTATGCATTAAATAAGGTGAAGGAGTATCTCTCTAGCAGAGCATTTCTCAAACATTAGTGTGTCTATGAATTAATTGGTGTTCTTGTTAAAACGCATAATCTTATACAGGAGGACTGGGATGGCCTGTAATCTGGAATCTATAATCTCCCAGGTTATGTCCATCTTGGTCTAAAATCCACATTTTGAATAGCAACGTATTCATGCTGTATGATTCAGGCTTTTCTCATGCAACTGAAATGGTCACTTGTATTATTTATTTGGTTTTATGATGTATCTGTTACCTCTGTACCTCTGTAATGTTTTTGGCAAAGGAAGACCCCCTTGAAGGGGCAACATCTGAACTGAGATGTGAGAAGTCCACCAAATTCTCCTGTATCTCTTGATGCTTTCTTCTTTATTTAAATTTATGGAACCCTGCCTAAGCCTTTATGTGTAGGGTCATTCTTTGGCATTTCCTGGAGCTCCACTGGTCTTGGAAGGTGCCAAGACCTCTATTTCAGTCTACTTCAATTACTTTCTTATCACATTATTCTATGGTCTCTTCACCTTGTCTTCTTGGAAGCCTTGGATCCTGTAGTACTTATTGCCTTTCCAGCTATTAAACTAGCTGATTAAAAGAGTCTGAGTACTGCTTTCAATGTCTGTGTTGGTCAGGAAGCTTTACTGCCTGAAAGTCTTCTGCACCATGGGTGAAAAGTGCAACTTCCTTGGAGCCAGGTACCCTGAGTTAAAGGTTTACATGTAATTAAATTTTACATGTAGTTCTAGAGATATTCTGACAGTGTAAAAGAAGATGACCTTCATCATGTTTGTGTCCATATGGACCATACTACACTTCTCATATGTTGAATAAATGTTTTTATAAATCTCCTAAGTATATTTAGAATAGTACAATTATATCATACTATAAATTTTTATGTTAAGTGTAAACATTTAAATAAAATTCAGTTTTTATAGACTTCTTTGGGTACATCTTCGTTTATCAAAATATTGGTAGCCTCAATAAAAAAAGAAAAAGCTGTGCCTCTTTCAAGCTGAGTGACTGAGCAAAATGCAGTTGCTGTATATTTATCTTTTATAATATAAATCAACCAATATAACAGTGTAGTATTTCAACTCTTTTTGTACTTTGATCTTTGCCTTTCCTTTTTCATTGAGATAATCAAGATTGAATAATGAAAACTATGTTTTGAGCGGGGATTACTCAGCCATAAATTAAATTCTTTGTAATCATGAGACAGCATGCAGAGTGTTAATTTGAGATATTACAATAATACTGAAGAAAATATAAGCTCATGAAATATACTTAAATGCTTCTAAATTACTAAATCTCCCTTAAAAGTGAATTCAGTTATTTGATGATGTAAGTGTCAATGAATCAGTAACATTTGGATTAGATTTTTTTTAATTGCATGTGATTACTGAATAATGGAATTCTGCCTAAAATACATTTTAAATTTTAGTAATCATTTCTGGAATTATGCCTAAGAATTGTGCACATTCCTTTAATGGTCATATGTGGTAAAGAAAGTTTATTTCCTTATGGTCTCAGAATTATAAGCTAAAGGTCACTTTGAGCATAAAGTTAAGGAGATTAACTTGGAAAAAAAAATCCCTGGACATCAAGTAACAAGTCAGCCAATAAACAGTCAAGCAAATTTAATTTTAAAAAGTACTATGTCTGTTTTTTTCATTTAGCAGGTTATTTTTCATGTCATTTGTTTTCCTTAAAATCCTGTGTATGTGTGTGTTTCTTTATAGTTAGTATATATTAATTATATAAAAGCATTTATGTTGGAAAGAAGAAAAATGATCACATGGATTTCTTTTCATCAAAGGTAACCATTATTAACACTAACATTTTTCTGCGCTTTTTTTATGCATATTTTTATCACTGAGATTCTGTAAAGATATTTTCATCCTAACTATTTTCACTTAACATTTAATCTAAATATTTTTCCGCATTACTAAACATTCTTTGAAGTATTTTTTTAGTGGCTATGTAGTACTATATCACATAGCTGTACCATATTTTGCTTTTGCATTCCCCTATTATTGAACTGTTAGGAGAATTGGAAACAGTTCAATAATAATTCTCCTATCTCATAAATATGGCTATGATGAACATTACACACAAAATAGTTTTCTTTGTATATAAAAGCCTAATTTATTACTGGATCAAAAATAAAAATATTTGTCAACATCTTGATGCAATCATTTTCTCCAAAAATATTGTACTAACTTAAACTCATATTAGCAATGGGAATTCTTAAGTCTTCCTTAATAACAGGCAAAAGTTTTACCTCATTTAAATTTTTATCTACTTGCTTATAAATCTACTGGGATCTTAGAGCCTTCATTTTTATTTGTAGGAGCTGTTATGAGGAATGAACTCTTTTTATTTACTCTCCTATATTAGAAGATGTTCACAAAGATAGGATAGGACTTTGCACTTTCTTGACTGAGCTATGAGGGAGAAAAGATGTATGAACAGAGGATGTCTTTCTATTTATTTGGATATTCTTTAATTTTTTTCAATAATGTTTCATAGTTTTCAAAGAATATGTTTTGTACTTCTTTTGGTAATTTATTCCTAACTATTTCATTCTTTTTTATGTTGTTGTACATAGAACTGTTGTTACCTTAATTTTATTTTTGAATTGTTCATGCTAGTGTACAGAAATAGAACTGATTTTTATATTTCCATCTTGCACCCTTATAATTTAGTTCAACATGGTTCTCCATCTCCTGTATTTCCTGCAAATTGGCAGCTAGATTGAAAGTCCTGATCAAACTTGGGTTCTGTCTCTTTGGCCATTCTGTAGGTGAGGTTGTGTTCTTACATCAGAACACACATGCTGTCTAGTTTTTGCTCTTTTTTGTGGTGAGTAACCACTGATGCTTAGTGCCGAGGCGGTGAACCCCAATTGGGTTTGAGTAAAGGTGATATTCCAATTGTATTACTTCTTTTTCATTTATTAGATAAAATTTTAATGAAGAGACTTTTCCTCTTGCCTAGTCCTAGGTTGACCAGTAGTACAGTTTATATGGGAAAGTCAAGATAAATTCTTGTTTCTTTCCCTTTATGTGGAGTTTTCAAGATGACAAACTGCTTCACTGTCATTCTCAGAAGGTATCTAGTTTATTGTTTTCTTTTTAAATACTATAATGAAAGTACAGATTTGAATACTTTTGATGGAATTCACTCAACTGCATTTCTTCTCCATATTAAACTGGTCCATATTTGGTCAGTGGGAACCCCTTCAAGTTGGCCTCAGTGTCCTTTCAACATGACCCTTGTAATATTTGATAGCTTCCTTATTATCTGGTAGGATACGGTGTTCTTGGCTCAACTAGTACATTTCTTACACTGGAATCAGTAATTTTTCAAGATGTTCTGGCTTCTTTCACTTTGAATTGTTATTTCAAGATCACAGTCTGGATACTTAAAATGCTTAATGCTCATGGGTTGGTTACTGTAGCTCATTCTATGCTGTTTTAGTTGACAAAGGTAGAAAATGTTTTGTGTGTATGCACACACAGAATTATTTATACACAAGGATGAAATACATTGTGGTCTTACAATGACAGTTCTACTTAGTATGATTTTATAGGTGTTTTTCCTCCCAAGAGTAGGCTAGTTTATTTCCCATGATGAGCATCTCATCATCTGAGCCTCCTCTGACCTGCTATTTTTATTCATGCTCCTCAAAGTCTCATCCTGTTTTTTCTCAGGCTCCCAACTAGCTTAATGTGAAATAATGAAACATGAGAAAGATGTTTTCAGGAAGTGTCCCATCCGTACAAAAGCAAAACTGTTTTCACTTAAATTAGAATTAAAAATATTACAAATTAATATTGCTTGGAATCTGGATACTTTGTGATAAACTTATTTTACTATTGAATGTTTGTTTTATTCAACGGATTCTAAATTTATTTCCTATATAGTGCCTCTGATTTAGGAGTGTCTCAAAAATAGCAATATAGTCTTTGAAAACATGATTTTATAAGTGTACAATAATGTCATATATAAAGGAATAGTTTTTTTGAGCAACACAGATGATTCTCATCTGTAGGGTATATGATTTTTTTCTTTTTTATGTAATGTTCTTCTCATGTATTGTTTTCCTGATTTCATTTGGTTGTCTACATTCTCTTATAGCTCACTGAACTTAAGACACTTATTTTGCATTTGTTGTCAGGTAATAAGATCTCTACTTCTTTAGGGCAGTTACTAGTGCTTTATTTTAGTTCCTTTGGTGGTTTCATGTTTCTCTGAGTCTATGATCTTTGTAGCCTTGTGTTGGTGTCTGTGCATCTAAAGAAAAAACATTTCTTCCATTCTTTGCAGGCTAGCTTTGGCAAGGAAAGCCCTTCACTAGTCAGCCCAGCCAAAGATTCTGAGTGGGCTGGCTGATGGAGTCCACAGTGTTCCAGGGTGTGCAGCAAAATCCCTTGGTCACTTCACTCTCCCTTTCCCCATGGGAGAACTTGGAAGCCAAGGGGATTTCTTTTGGCATTGCATTCTGATGGGTGATGCAGGTAAAGTGAAACTATTCTTACCCTTCTCAATGCATCTTGTTTGTTTGTTTGTTTCTGTGCTCTTCCCCATTACTGTTATCTTTCACCTGGATTTCAGAACTCTTGTGAAGGTATTTTCTTCTGTAAACGGTTATAATATTGGTGTTTCTATATTAGGTCTATAGGGTTTCTCTATAGGAACCTCCTATTCCACCATTTTCCTGATGTCATTCAGCAATTTTTTTTTTTTTTTTTTGGTTCTTCTTTTGGTGAAAGATACTTTGGCCCAGGCCTGCCTCAAATATTTGAGATATCTAAGCTGAATACCTCTTTTTTGGAGTTATTTATTCAAAAGATGGTTCATGAAATCAAGTTACTTGTCTCCATTTGTGCAAGTCCTAATCTGGTAATTAATATCAGATGAGAAAGAAAGCCATTCTCTTTTGCATTAAAAAATTTCAAATAGTTTTTTAAATATTTTGGTCCCACTTACAGATTCCTTATTAAAACAAGTGACATTAAATGGACTCCTCTACAGAACAATTATCCTTGCAAAAAAAAAAAAAATCTATGGTTAAGCCTCCACTCCCTCATCTTTTCCCCCAAGGAATGTTAAGATCCTAAAAATGACCATAAACTGGTGATGTGTGTATTTTATGACACAACTTGGGCTACTTTCAATGATTTGTTGAAACTACCAGGCATATTTTTATAGTAAAATATATACCTGTATTGTTGTGAGATAAACAGAAATCAAAATGTATAGGTCATATCCAACTGCATCGAATTAATTAAATACCACCCTCGCCCCGCTCCCAACCTTTTAAAAACTCTAACAGCATTATGGGATGTTTTAAAGATAAATTATGGTTAGTAACAAAGTATAGAATCTGCAAATAACAAGTCTGAAACTTCCACTTCCAAAATTCTTTTTAACCCTTCTTAAACATATTTGCCAATTTCAGTGTATTTCACCTGTTATGATTTTCAAAGGACATATCTGTATGTGATTTGGTGCATAAAACTTGAACCAAATGAATGTTCTTGATCTTTCCCTGGTGATATTTAAGGCAGATCATTTTCCTTAACTGTTAGCTTGTTAAACAACAGGATGTCACTAGACATTTATGTAGAACCTCTATTCTCAACTATTTTAAAACAGGATGAGTAGTCAAGAAATTTGGCCTAGGTGGCACTTATCTTTTTTAGTTCATCGTTTTCTTCATCTGCCAAATTAATAGAAATGTAAGTCTCCTATTTTCATTTTCGAAAGGGAAGGTAAATTTTACTCAGGAGATTGTGCGTGTGATCTGTCCTGGACAAAAAAGTATACTGGACTTCTCCTGTCCAGTCCTTTCTTCCTTGTGTACCAGGTGAGAGGAAAAGTTGACTCATTGTTCTTGGCCATTCTGAACAAGCCTATTACTTGCCATGAAGAGTTGGGGGAAGCAGTTTGCATCCTGAGATATTCTAACAAACAGCCTTTAAATGTGCATTTGTATATGTCTAAAATAAAAATATGAAGGCGTTAAAATGGTTAAACAGAGGAAGCTTACAGATAATAGAGGAAAAAAAAAATACCTGAACAGTTCAAAGGAAAATTGATCTCTGAATCTACTGACTACTCTTGACAAGCAGCACTACATTTTTCTATTCTTGGACAGCAAAGTTTCTTATAATTATCACACAAGAGCCTACTAATTTTGTGTGTGTGTGCTTTTTTCACATTTTGAATAAATTTTTAACAAGATTTCACTCTTGAAAAACTAGGTTTTTAAATATATTTTGTTACTTGCTGCTGTGTTTTTTTTGGTCTAAATCAAGATTATAACTATTTCCTATAACTATTATCTTTAAAATCTCATTACATAGATTGTCTCCTTTCGAGAGTAACAAATTCAGCCCTCAAAGCCAGAATAATAAAACTATCAAGTTGTCTTTATACCCAGAAGACTACTAGATCAATCAATAATTAAACATCAGTAACTTTCACTTTTACTTTATAAAAGGAGGGATGCTAAAAATAATTGTGTGTGTGTATATATATATATATAAAATCATATCATAATTTTAATTACTTCAACACTCCTCTCAAAACTACTCTCGTCCTGTTTACCAAGCCCAAGACATAAGAAGAGATGACAAGTCAAAAAGAGCAGCTTTTTTCCTACAATGATTATATGCAAAATAAATGTTTTAGTACATTTGTACTTTTTTAGGATGAATAGAAAGTTAAGTCACTGTGCAAAGACAGCTATATTGTACAAAGACAGCCAGTGTAACTATCAATAAGCTTTGATTATAAAGATTTTCTGTGTTCAAAATAGCTTGCCAATTGGTGAGAATTATAACATACATTTTATGGGATACATTAAAAGACTCTGGAGACTTGTCAGTGACCTCACTGTTATTAATATGTTCTTATTCTCAGCGTAATCATTTACAGAATTGTTAAAAAATTTGTATGAAACTTCAATAGGAGACTTCCTCATTCTTATTTTGTTCATTATTATAATTAAATAAAGAGAGTCTTTCGATCCTATAATCAAAAAGTGGTTTCTACTTTTCATTCACACTGGCCTAAAGGCCCCTAGTACAAGGTTCAGGGTGTACTGGAAGAAACATCAAAAGAATGATGACTTCAGTAAAGAACTTGACCACATACTCTTAACTACTGATTCTATGTGGAACAGCCTTCAGCATACAGGTCCTAGGAACAACTTCCTATCAGACAGTATTTCTAGCACTCCTAGTATAGGTGCAGATGACTCTGTGATAGTGGACTCCCCTAAAACCCAGGATCAAATGAGTAAGAAGTAAATACCTCAGACTGAATGACACTAAAGAGAAAATTTAATTGTGTTTAATTATTTTTACTAAATATGAGAATACTTTTCTTCTTGATCTATCCATTTTAACAGGCTACCCTATTACAAACTAGAAAAGTTCTTTAAATGATATCTTATTTGACTTCTTAGGATGCAGTAAGAGTCCTGAAAACAAAACCCTTAACAAACAAAATAACACAGTTGGAAAAATTTAAGAAAGATGATTTTGTTTAAATCAAAGATATATTATTGGTTTCTGTTGACAGAATTGCTCAGAATAATGATTAAATATTGGCCAAAATGCTTTAATGTGTCCTGTGGCTTTTTATTAGAATATAATTATTTGCAGAGTTTCACTAAAATCTTAAGGCATAATAAATCTATTGAGGAACAAACAATATTCTTTTCACATAGAAATAATACCACAATATACTCCCTGGTGCCTGCTCTATGATTTATAGATTCCAAGACTTACAGATAGGAAAGAACGCCACTTTCTTGCAGGACAGGAATTTTGGAGATCTTACAGAAAGAGAAATACCTCTGCATTTATAAGTACTGCAGTCAAAACCAAAGATGCGCTGGCTGTTTTATGAACCCAAGCCTTGCAATACACAGTTATAAGGGCAATAAAAGTACTTCTAGCAGATAAGAGTGATTAACGTATAGACCTCAGACCTTTACAAAGCCTCTGAAGAGAAATTAAATGTCCAGCTCTAGTTCATATCGCTCTTGTTATGTTAACCATATTAACAAGGACATTTCTGTTTATTAATTACAATAAGATAAATAAAATCAGCCAAATAAAACATCAAATTATTGACAATGAACTAGAAAATAGCTATACAAACATATGTGGTCAAAGCTCCACTTTATGTGGTAATGAAATTTGACCAGAAACAGGGACTAAGAGAGGAAAATGGACTGCTTGCTCTGCTGTCTTTTTGACTAAGCACCTCCCATAACAGAAAAAAAAGCAAGCTGTATCCACAGATTAAGCAGAAACATAATTTTAGAGCACTAGTTTCTAAGTAAGTTAAGCCTTGAGCCCTTTTGCTAAATTAACTCCCTGACTTTTGATAACTGAAAATATACAATGACCTTTGACCCTTGCACATATGAAAATCAAGAGAGTAAACTGCTATTTTCCCACTTTGAACAGACTAACTAGAAATGTGGTGATATTTTTAGTTTTTTTGGTCTTTACTTTAAGTACTTTTTGTGTTTGTTCTGATAGCTAATTATTCTGAAGTCATTTGTGCAAAACATTGCCAAGAGGAAAAAAAAAATTTTTTTAATGGTTGGGTCCCTCTGAGTTTTTCTTTGATGGAGACCATGTGGTAAGTGGCACAGTATCACCCCGCAGATGCAGCAGGAACCAAAAAAGTTCTCTTCATTGCTTCAACTAAAATGTTTTACTCTGGGTTTGTCTTGTTTAGTTTTATAAATGTCTTATACCTTCACAGTGGATCATTTAATCCTTACTTCTGGGTTTTTCCATTGCATTAGTTTTAGTAAAATTCCTTGCTGAAAATAGATGCTTGGCTCAAATAAGATCCTTAACAAATGTTGGATCTATCCCAGTTCTAATGATGATAAATATTCATTTTGTGATCTTGCTGGGAAACCATTTTTCTTAGCAGTTTTCAGTTTTCCAGGACATGTTTCTAAAATTTTAAGCTTGATTTTTGGTTCTACAGAAAAAGAGTCTGTAAGAAGAATGAGATTGCAGATGATTTCCTCATTCTTTATGTGCACTAAAATCTTCAAGAGTAACATTAGTATGCTCTGGATCCAAAAAGAAAATTAAAACCATCTTTTCATTGGAAAAAAGGATAATCTGGGGGACTAGACTGCCTCTCAGTGGTTCATTTAACATTTACTTCAATTATAAAATGTTTTACAAAATAAAAAAACTAAAATTTGTAGTAAGAGATTTTTCCAGTACTTTGACTTCAGTGATTTCCTAAGAGTAATAGTAATGTAAATTATCTTGTGTTATGTGTGAGCATATTCTCATTGAAACCATGATATGTTATAAAAAGAGTTTCATAGTCTTCTTTCCCTGAAGCAGGAATGAATGAGGCTACATGCCAAAGAGGCATTGGTATACTGTGAAGATGGTCAAGCGAGGCTGAGAGGAGGGCACTATTAGGGAAAATCTCACTTCTCTGAACATTTTTTGTTCTGGGTCCAGACACTACTAAGATTTTTTTAATATATATGTTTTGGTATCCTGACAGTAAACCACAAATCAGCTAAAAGTTTACTTTGAGAGTCCCACCTATTAAGTTGGCTTAATTCAATTTTGAGGGTGTGTATGTCTAGAAGCCAGAAACTTCTAGAAAGACAGAGACAAAAAAAATTTGTTTTCAGTCATCAAAGAATTCATTATAACAGAGAATTTTTACTTTACTTTGGTCCCCTTAATATTAACAAGCATTTCTTGACTCACTGAATAATCAAAATTGTCAACTATTTCTCCTTTTTGTGTGTGAATCTACAATTTGCTGAAAGATGTTATGTAATAAAGTGGAAAAAACAGGTTTCAAAACCTGGGGTTGCTTTATATTGGGTGAGGACTCACAGTGTGATGTTTGACTGAGGTTTTGAAAACATGCCCTAAACTGATTTATGATCTTAGAGGCATAATTTATTCAAGACTGTCAATGGTTAGAAGTTCCAAGATAGACTTAAGTGAACTGGAAGGAAGCAACAGTGTTGAAAAGATAATCTTATTTAAGCCTTTACAATTTCACTATAATAAAAGTTCTAGAATTTGAACAAAAAAGGTGTTGTATAAAAGGGCTAGGAAAAAAGAAATGCAGTGAGTAATTATTTACCAGGTACACTTTTTGGCACTGAGAATCAGTAGATTAGAAACAGGTAAATATTGGCAGAAGGCAGCCGGAGATCAATTATTGCTGCCTCTGACATCTAACATGGAACAAGGAATACCACATGGTGATGAGGGAAGGAAAAGTCAGAGAGGGAGAATCCTAATTTGACTGAGCAGTTTCCCAAGAGAAAATGAATTTTAAACTGTAAGTAACTGAGTTTACCCTGAATTAACAAGACTAAAATTCTCCCTTATGGGCAATTATGCATGAATAAGAGCTAAATAAAGTTTTATTACAGCAAACAGAGTTACATTTTTGAATATTGAGCCTTGTGCAATAAATTTACTTCTGCTACAAAATATCTGGATTTTTGGAAGAGGAATCAGCATATAGTTCATCAGAAAGGGCAAAGAGCTAGATGACATCACACAGAAAGTTCAAAATAGAAGACAATTGAATAGGAAAATAGAATCTTGGGGTTCCAAATGAAGGAATCAGGATAAGCTAACCCAAAATACACCACTGGGGTATAAGGTTTATTTTGAGCTGAAGGTAACTGAGAAACGGCAGATGTTTCTCTGTGCTCCTCCACCTGCCTATAATCAGGACAGACATGTCCCCTAAGAAAAGTGCCCTCTTTGTACCAGGAAGAGGAGAGCATTCTTACACTGGAGATGAGTCTACACAGAGATGAGTCTGTATAAACAACCTTACTAAAGTATCTTTATCCTTCATTATTTCTCCTCCAATATAATTTCCAGTCATTTCCTCACAATTTATAAGCCTTAGAAGCTTAATTATTTGGGAACACAGCACAATTATGAAAAATCTTAAATTGTCATAGAAATGTGATGACATGCATATGATTGAAACTCAGGAGAAATTTATTGGGCTTTACAAGGAAACCATCTAATTACCAATTTAGACTATAGGTCTTCAGAGTTAAGATACTCTTTAGGCTTGGATTGGGTAAGACTTCATAAGGAACTGCCAAATGCTTAGATAGTTGATTATTTGAAAGTACAAGCAAAAAAGATGTCATGGTTTGTAAAATTCATGTATGACCAAGAAAAAATTGTGTGCATTACTAACAGAGACTCTGATTTAACTATTTACTGTTGGTATGTTCCCAAATAGTTTTGCCTGGATGGGAAACAAAGACAACCATGGCCATCATCAAGTATCAAAATCTCATTATGAGGCACCCACTGAACAGTACATATTGAACTTCCCATGTTTAATCTATATGACTCTGATTAAGACTTGAAAAACCCACCCTATAGGTCACATTTTTTTGGCTGCACTGTGTCTAAATAAATAATTATACTCTTTTAATAGTCAACTGTATCTGCATTATAACAGGCATTCACTTTAGTCTATCTAGATATACTGGAACTGGAGGGAACTTGCATCCCAAAGTTAATTGAATGAAGTTGACTTTTTTTGAAGTTCTATCTATAAATGCCATATTTGTTTGTCTATTAATTCAATGATTTTCTTTTCTACATCATCCTTCTAATCAAAGCCAGTTAACAAAACATTTTGCATCAAATTTATAGCTTGAGTACCTGGGTGCATATTGGTTACTTTTACTTATAAAAAATTACTTACAAAGAACATTCTACTTTATCAATAATCAGATTGTTGAATTTCTAAATCCAGACTTCGTTTATACTGGAAATTTAGAGCTGACTGAGATGGTGGGCATCATTATGGAGAGTACCAAAGAAAAAGTAATGTAACAAATAGCATGTCTGTTTCCTAGGAAATGTGATTTTAAAGTATCTGAAATAACCCTTCTGTGAATAGGTCAGCAAGGTAGTCTATCAGAATAATATTAAGTTTGCTAGAATACCTCCTTTCAGTTGAGTTCAGTGCCAATATCAGCCTAAAAACTTAAGTTTGAAAGTTGTTTACAGGAATGCATCCCTTGAGAAGCGCAAATCCAGCTGAGTTTTTCTCTTACCTTGATAGCCACGGGTGATCAGCATCAATTTGAGTGGGTCCTTCTCAGGGCAGTCAGTGACAGCCCATCTTTCCTCTGGAATACTTTCATGCAAGTGAGATCTCCTGGTCAACAGCGTGGCCGACTTTTTCTGGTGGGTCGTTCCAGGTCCTTATGACTCTATGTCTCAGGGTTTCTAGGAAAGACAGAAGCTCTTTTAAGTACTGGATGATTATGAGAGAATTAAGTTAAATCAGGCACAGGTCATAGTCTCAGACCCAAATTCATAGGTACAACAATTATAAATTTAAGAGAATCTGCGCTTGCATGTAGGGGTCCCTCTAATTTTTAACAAAGCTAGCAGTAAAACTCTAAGCCTTTTTTATATAAGAGGTTGCAGAATCTTTGCCAATGAGTTTTTTTTTTTCAAGTTTGACTCATTCACTCTACTTGTCCAGAGGAATGAGGCCTATAGGAATCTGCAAACATTTGTATAATTCCTGGACAACAGCAGAAATAAACGACTTCTAATGTGCTCTGATGTGCCCAAAGTAGGAATTATGTGTACTGAGAGGCTTTACTGCTCCCTGGGTCACTCAGACACCACACCCATCATAACTAGACATAATCTTTTACCTTTTTCAGGCCTTAATTCAATGAAATTCAACTGACACCAGGTTCCTGGACAGTTGATTAGAGAAAATTTCCTGCACTTACTTTGGAAGTGGCCTCAAAGAATTCTGATACATAGCACATTTCTTTAATATTTTAAATAATTTCATCTTTTTTACTAGGCATAGTAAAAGTCTAGTTCCTTTAAAATCCCTCTTATTCGGATGACTTTGGCACAATATTATTAACCAAATAGGGTATAGGAATTACTCTGTTGGGTCATTCCCATAGTCCAAATTTCTTTTAGCTCTTTTTATGGTCCATTTGTCCCTTTCATTTTGTGAAGCATATTTTTCAAAATGAACAAAAGCTTCTTCCAGTGGGTCTTCTAAGTTTGGAGCCTGCCGGAAATGAACAGCAGCTTGCGAAACTCCGTCAGCAGGATTACTGCCTTTAGAAATTTTGTCCTTCTGCCCTGTGTGAACTCTGCAATAAATCACTAATACTTGAGGAGGCAGTTGTAAAGCCTCTGACAAAGCAGCTATCAATTTCCTATGGAATACCTAAGCTCAGTTGATATAAAAAAATTGTCTTAAAAAAAATTTACCCTGGACCTTGGAACAAGACGGCGCAGCAGCGGCGTCTGTGAGGCGTGGGGGTCGTGGTCAGCGAGGTGTGTGGGGCGGGGCTGTGAGGCGCAGGGGACGGGGTTGGTGAGGCGAGGACGACAGCGGCAGCAATGGTGAAGCCTGTGAGGGGTTTGGGTTTGGGCGGCTTCGGGGGCCCCAACACACGACGGACCAGGCTAAGCTCCACAGCCTTTTTCTGGGCCACCGACTGCCCCTATGGGACTGGGGCACCCTAGGAACCCTTAAAAAAATTTTTTTTACCCTGTTGGGTGACCAATACTACGCATATATTTGGTAATATACAGACTCATTGTGAGTGAATAAACCAAGAATTACAGCTCTCGGAACTGCTATTAACTTACCTGCTTGTGTAGACTTAATTCCAGATCAAAAAGAAAATAAGTAAAACCCCACCAAATCCCTCCAAACTTCCAAATTTCATAAGAAGTCACCGCAGCATAGCACCACTGCCAGTCTTACTTGCTCAGTGCCTCATATCAGCTGGCGAGAAAGTCACGTGAACTACCCTGGGTAGCATCTCAGTGACATCAGCTTTGCTGGTGATCCGAATAGGAAGGTCTTGTTTTCTTCATATTAAGACAAGAAAAATGTAAATTAGATGGCACTTTGGTTTCCTTCCTGTGTTGACGTTTATCAACCTAACACCTTGTTCTTTTGCCTTTTGGCAAGTGACTATGCAGCAACTTCCCAATGTATTGCCTTCACTTAGGGCCACAGGTTTCTCCAAGTTCTCAACCATCAGGCCTCTTCATTATGTCTGCTTTCCTAGCTACATGGCTTCTGGCTGAGAAGGGACTTGCAGAGGTAGATCTGAGCTAAGACGCAGACCTAAGTAACCAGGTGCACAAACTTGTGTCCTCAAACAGGGAACATAATTGATTACCAGTTGGAGAAGTTGTGACCTTCTGTCCCTCTCTACAGGGACATTGCCTAACAAAGGCAACTGCTGTCGTAAAGATCATTGCCTCCCCGTTCCCTGGAGTCAGTTTGAGGCTGGGACAATAAAGTGACACAGGAGGAGCAGAGGGAGAACAGACAGTAAGGAAGGAGGAGGCTTTTTATGAAATGACCAGTGCCTTGAAATCTCACATTTCTTCTTCCATTTTCCTCAATTTTTTTTTCTTCTGGCTATCTAAATCATTTTTTAGGTTTTTTTTTTTTCCTTAGAATGATTTTTATCCCATAAATACCAATGATTCATTTACTTGAGATAAAGACTGTCTTAAAAACCCCAGCAAATATGTTAATTTATTCAAATCAAAGGAAGCATCTTCAGGCAACTGCAAAACTGGATTCTCACACACACATTTCAAATGTGACAAAGATACTAACTTTTTAAGAGAAAGACCTATAGGCAGTATTCATGGCTGTAGGGGAGAAAAATTAACTTCCTCTCTATCCTTCTAGATTCTTAGCTGAGACCTCATGTGTAATAAAAGATTAACAGAGAAAATCAAATAGAAGTTTAATAACATGTGTACCTCTCTATCACGAGAGTCACCCAGGAAAATGAGTAAATCCCTTAAATGGCTCAAGCCTTTGCTTTAAGTACCCTCTCCAGATGCGGGGTGGAGGAGTAGACAGCCAGTTATGTTAGGTTACCAGAAAAAGTACAGTGAACAGGGTATGGCTGTTAAGCAGATTTAAGATAAGAGTTTCTAGAGATTTAGTCATCTGCCTCTTCCTGGTACAGAGAGGGAGATACCATTACAAGTGGAGATTTTTCTTGTAAATATTTCATACAAGAGGGGAACTTCTACTCAGTTTTCAGAGCATAATCAGCCTAAAATAATCCTTATGCCAAAAAGGCGTATTTTGGGGTGGCATGTTCTGCTCCCCTTCAAGACATTTCATAATTTCCAACCACATGGTAAGCCTGGCAGGATTTCAGAGCCCATGCTACCCATGCTTATTCCATAGTAAAGTCTTGAATTTGGAGCATCTGATTATCATTCCAAAAGAGCAAGAGCTAGAACAGAGACTTTTCTAATTCAGAATATCTTCCCTGACTATTGTGTGGCCAGAAACCTTCAGTGAGTACATTTAATTTAGGAACTCCTAGACATCCTGTTCTAGTCACCGGAATTGGTAGAGAAATATAACTCAAAACAAAATCTCCTAACTCAGAAAACCTCTCCACAACAGTAAAAGAGAAGTTTTATTACTGACTAAGCATTAAAAAAGAACAAGGCATGTATTATAGATAGACAATCTGATAGAGGGATTGTAAAGAAAAAAGAAATCTCACCCAGAATCAACACAGTATATACATATTTTCAAGATAAATAGTAACACTTTCCATGACGTTTTCTGTTATTTCACACCAAAAATATGGATAGACTTGTGATAAGGACTCCCTCCCCCTCCCTAAATGAACAAAATTACCATGTAATGCTCTGATAGGAGAGGATATCAAAAAAGTGCATGAAAACTCACTAATATTATTAGCTATTAGGCAAATACAAATTGAACAGATACTACTATACACCTATTAAAATGTCTAAAGTATCTAGAATTTTTAAAACACGACCATATTGGATTCCATAGTATCAGTGGGTGTGCAATAATAGAAGCCAGGTGGCAGCACTTCATCAGCATAGAAAAGGACGTATCTACTCTGATGAACAGCAATGCCAAACTGGTCACTAGGGGGCTTTGACCCACAGAAATTAGTAATAATGGCCAAGAGACCAAGGAGTTCTGAGGGACAAGATTTGTGGGTAGCTCACAGGGTTTTTCTTGAATACCTATCTAGTTTCAGAAAAATAAAGATGAAGTAAACAGATAAAGACTGATGTTAGCTTCTCTAATAGGACATCATAATCCCTGATATATTGCTAGCTTAATTAACTACCTTTTAGATTCAAAACTATATATTGAAAGAGAGACTGAGTGATCTTTAGGAAGGACCCTGGGGTGCCACAGCTAGTGTTTGTATTGAGTAACGAATCTCCCAGTCCTTGCCCAAAGGGACATACAATTATTTGCTTGAATAGCTACACTGAGGAAAGGGAAATATCCAAATATTCTATGGGATGTTTGATATAGATTCTGAGCTGACACTCATATCGGGGGACCCAAAGCACCGTCATGGCATCGCCTTCCCCTGCTCACCACCCATTTACAGCAGGAAAACATAGGGATTAGGTAATAATCGGTGTTTTGTCTATCTTACAATGAGTTCAGTGGATTCATTTATACTCTCATTACTTATTCCTTCTTTCTTGGATCATCATATAAATGAACATTCTTAACCAGAAGAACTCTCACTTTGATTCTCTGACCTATAGGGTAAAAAGTGATTGTCATAGGAAATTCACATCTTTGAGACAATGGGAAAAGAAGAGTTTAGCTGCCTACCTGGGGAAAAGATCAGGGCCAATGAGGAAAAGGAAATGCTGAGTGAGGCAGGGAAAATGGGAAGCATACCAAGTTATAATTTTACTTTTACTTATTCCTACTTCTATGCTTTTACTTTATGTAGATGTGAGTTCCTGACCTTATCTTTAAAGAACTTTTTAGCATTTCTTACAAGGCAGGTCTATTGGCAACAAATTCTCTCAATTTCTGTTTGAAAAGATATTTCTCCTTCACTATTGAATAATTTCAGGGTGCAGAATTCCAGGTTGGTGTTTTTTTTTTTCTCTCTCTCAATATTTTAAATATCTCACTTCATTCTTTTCTTATTAACGTGGTTTCTTCTTATTTACATCAGAAGAGAAGTCAGAAATAAATCTTTTTTCCTCTATAAGTGAATTTTACTTTTTTCTTTCCCCTGACTTCTTTCAGATTTTTTTTTTTTTTAATGCTTGATTTTCTGTAGTTTGAAAATTATATGCCTAAAGTGTAGTTTTTTGGGCATTGTTCTTGACCAGTGCTTTCTGGATTTATTATTTGGTGTCTGACATTAGTTGAGGGAAATTCTCAGTCATTATTGTTTAAAATATTTCCTGATGTTTATTTCATTGTCAATATTAGACAGTCTCAGAACATACAAATCTAAATTTCCACTTTTACTTTCTTAACTAAAAATATCTTGAACTTTCCTTTTAGAATTAAATTACTTACTTTTTATGCTTCTGTGTATGCACAGACCTTTCTAAAAGTAAAAACAAGAAAAGGGGAGAAATTAATTTAAAGATTGGTTTAGTAATTGAGTGGCTTTTGCTTATTTGGGACAAAATACATTTTTTTTTTCTGACTGGATGGAATTATTGCAGCACCATTATGTTTCTAAAAGAGAAATTAAATCTTTTCGTATGTCAAGAAGTCAGAAGTAATCATAGTTCTTGGTAAAGCTGTTTGAAAAAATATTCATGAAGATGCAATGATATGTTTAATTTATATATTGTGTTTGTCAGAAGAAACAGTATGGACTTTGGATCTGGTCAGCAGGAACTACTTAATCTCTGTGGTTCAGTCTCTTTACCTTGGAAGAAAACAGGAAATATAGTCTACATGTTCCCACCCCACATATGGATTGTATCTAGTAGATTGTATTGAAAGCCAGCAAAAGAACCTGACTATGGCTAGATTTATGGGAAAAACAAAAAACAAAAAACACACTACTATATTTTGGTAAGACTTTGGGAATAGTATTGAAGTAAAAGGAAATCCATGGTATGACACTTTAAAATATATGGGAGCTGGAGCAGTTCTAGGGAAGAAAATAGTAGTAATTAGAGTTGTAAGAGGGAAGAATAAATCTGACTCCATATTAGATCTGTTCCTTTAGCTCTAACCCTGTGCTCTGTTGCCTGTGCTTAGTCATGCTGGTTCTGCACCTTTGGTAAAAAAATGTTGTGTATAGCCTGGAATATACAGAATAGCCCATTCTTAAAGCTCTGATCTGTAAAGGTATGATACTTTCCATTCACATAGAGATAAAAATCTGCAGAACAAAGAATAACATTTGTCTTGTTGGTGGTTTACTGACCTAAAGAGACAGCTGCAAGAACAAAGGATTCTGACACCAAGAACTTTGAAAAAACCAACCACAGCCCCTACCCTTTTAGTATAAAATTGGCCTGAATTCTGACTTGGGTAAGATAATTCTCTAGGACATTAGTCCACCATCTTCTCAGTCTGCTGCCTTTCCAAAAGTTGTTATTCCTTGCCCCAAAACCTCGTTTCCTCATGTACTGGCTTGTCATGCAGTGAGCAGAACGAGTTTGCACTCAGTAGCAGGGTGACTGCCAGGGTTTATTTAGCTGCAGGAATAAATCCTTCCAACTATTCTCATACTTTTTTTTTCCTTAACTTTTTTTTATTGAGTTATAGTTATTTTACAATGTTGTGTCAATTTCCAGTGTAGAGCACAATTTTTCAGTTATACATGAACATACATATATTCCTTGTCACATTTTTTTCACTGTGAGCTACCACAAGATCTTATATATACTTCCCTGTGCTATACAGTATAATCTTGTTTATCTATTTTGCATATGCCTGTCAGTATCTACAAATTTTGAATTCCCCATCTGTCCCTTCCCACCACCCACCCTCTTGGCAACCACAAGTTTGTATTCAATGTCTATGAGTCTGTTTCTGTTTTGTATGTATGTATGTATGTATGTATGTATGTATGTATGTATTTATTTATTTATTTATTTATTTATTTATTTATTTATTTATTTATTTATTTATTTTTTAGATTCCACATATGAGTGATCTCATATGGTATTTTTCTTTCTCTTTCTGGCTTACTTCACTTAGGATGACATTCTCCAGGAACATCCATGTTGCTGCAAATGGCGTTATGTTGTCGGTTTTTGTGGCTGAATAGTATTCCATCGTGTAACTATACCACATCTTCTTTATGCAGTCATCTGTTGATGGACATTTAGGCTGTTTCCATGTCTTGGCTATTGTGAATATTGCTGCTATGAACATTGGCGTGCAGCTGTCTTTTTGAAGTAGGTTTGCCTCTGGATATATGCCCAGGAGTGGGATTCCTGGGTCATATGGTAAGTCTATTCCTAGTCTTTTGAGGAATCTCCATATTGTTTTCCACAGTGGCTTCCCTTGCTTCCCTCTCCCACTCTTAATGATTTAGTTGTCTTCTTCTACAATTTTGTGTTTATTATTTTTGTAATTCATGGCAGTTATCTCCTTTCCAGTTATGAGTTTCTCATTTTTGTAGCATCCTGCTTCTTTTCTATTTAGAGTAGACCTGTCAATATTTCTTTCAGCATTGGTTTAGTGTTGCTAAACTCTTTTAGTTTTTGCTTGTCTGTGAGGTTCTTTATCTCTCCTTCTATTCTGAAAGATAGCCTTGCTGGAAAGAGTATCCTAGGCTGCATCTTTTTTCATTCAGGACTTTGAATATATCTTGCCACTCCCTTCTGGCCTGTAGTGTTTGTGTACAGAAATCCGCTGAGAGCCTTATGGGGCTTCTCTTGTAACTCACTCTTTGTTTTTTTCTTGCTGCCTTTAGGATCATTTCTTTCTCCTTGACTCTGGCCATCTTGATTATGATATGTCTTGGTGTGGGTCTGTTTGGGTTCTTCCTGTTTGGGACCCTCTGAGCTTCCGGTACTTGGATATCTGATTCCTTCTCTAGGTTTGGGAAGTTTTCAGTCATGATTTCTTCAAATACCTTTTCAATTCCCTTTGTTCTTCCTTCCCCTTCTGGAACCACTATTATGTGTAGATTGGCACGCTTTATATTATCCCATAGGTCCCTTATATTGTTTTCACTGTTTTTTATTTGTTTTTCTCTCTGCTGTTCTGATTGGGTGCTTTCTGTTGTCCTGTCTTCTAGGTCACTTATTCATTCCTCTGCATTATCTAGCCTGCTTTGTACAGCCTTTAGGTCAGCTCTCATCTCAGCAAATGAGTTTACTAATTCTACTTGGTTCTTCTTTATAGCTTCTATTTCATTTTTGACATATTTTATATCTCTAAACACTATCTCTTTTAGTTCCTTCAGTACACTGATCACTCCTTTTTGAAATCTTGATCTAGTAGGCCATCAATGTCTATTTCCTTGATCGTGCTTTCAGGGGATTTCTCTTGATCTTTTAATTGGGAGTGGTTCCTCTGCTTCTTCATATTGCTCATATCTCTCTGGCACTGTGGCTCAAGGAGTATCAGTTATCTAGTTCTCCTGGAGATGGTGTGCTCTTAATGATTTTTATAAAGAGGTCTTTGTGTCTTCGCCCTGTTTTGCAATCTCAGCTTGCTGTTTCCAGAGGCCCTCTGTTGGCACCCTCTTCTGTGCTGCTCCCAGTGTCTGTCGGCTACCAGATCATGCCCCCTCCTAACACTGGGTCAGGTGCTGAGCTCTTTCCCAGTGAGCGGGCGGGTCACTCCCCCTCCCAGCACCGTGGTCAGGTGCTGCACTCCTGCCAGGAAGGCGGGTGGCCACTGCCCTCTCCCAGCGCTGATCGCTTCTTTGCTCTGTGCAGCTGCATGCTCCGTCAGCCTCAGGGAAGTTGGCAGAACAACCCCACCCCTGCTCTGTGCCAAAACTCAGCTCCTTGTTTGTCTTGGCAGTGCAAGTTCTCTGAGGTACCAGGGCAGAAAGATCTTATCTGGCCTTTGAGGCTGCTAAGCCCTTAGGTACAGATTCAGGTTTTGACACTGCCCCCACCTGGGTGCTAAGCGCTGGAGGATATGGCAACTGTGGCTAAGCCCCACCTCTCTTCTCCCGAAAACCTTTGGCGGGTTTTTAGAGATGAGGGTATGGCACCCTTCCCCCCAGGGTACATCAGCCGTGTTGTTTTATGGAGGGCCCGGGTTGTTTTGCCCTGTGTACCCATTCATCCATGGCACGCTGCACTCTGCAGTCCTCCAGGGTTGCCTCTGTGCAGCTGCCCCAGTCCTCCGCCCAGCTTGGGCAGCCTGTCCCATCCCCTACCTGCCGCTTTGCCTCTAGGGCTGGGAGTTGCAGAGACCCTCTGTGCCCGTTTAACTTAGTTCTGTCAGTCAAGGGGTGCTCCGTACAGATCCAAGCCTTGGAGGTTCCCCCTCCAGCCCACTGACCTTTCTGCTGGAGAGGGGGAGATTCAGCAAATGAGCGCTATTCCTCCTTTGCCATTCTCTCCCTGCAGGACTGGTCCCGCACTGTTTTGCTTTTTCTTCTTTCTTTTCTCTTTTTCTCCTTCTAGATTTGTGGTGTCTGTCTTTTGAAGAGGGAAATATTCTGTCAGAATTCAGCAGGTGCTCTTGTTGCCTGGGTAGGCCCATGGATGTGAATTTTGGTGTATTTGTGGGAAACGATGAGCTACAAGAACCCTTCTACTCTGCCATCTTGACCCCTGACCCTCATACTTTGCATTGCTAATTCAGATTGAAACCCCAGTAAGTGAGCACCTGATTGGACACTTGGGTTACCTTCTCATCTACTGACTGAAAGAGGTCAATCTCTTTATCAGTAGCCCTGTCAAAGGTTTTATCCAAGCAAAAAGTGGGAGTATCCTATATCAAACCAGGGCAATGTTACCGTAAGAATGTTCCCATGAGAAAATCCTCTTCTGCAAGTGCCATTGTGACACATAGTCCCTTGGAGGCCACCCAGCATGTCTTTCACATTCATTATGCTTCATTTACCTTTGATAATCCAGGCATTCTTCAAAGTAAAAGTCAATCTTTTTTGTTTTCTCTGAAAAGCCTTTTCTGATTTCTCTGATCTTCATTAATCTCTTTTTCCTTTGAATTCCTATAGGTTCTTTCACAGAATTGAGTAATTAATTATACATTTTTAAAAGCAGATCACACACTGACCTAAAAACCTGGGTTAGATCCAGCCTTGCCATTTTCTAAGCTGTGCAAATTTGCTCAATAAGACTTTCTGGGCTTCAGTTTCCTTATCTCTAAAGTGGAGGGATTATATAATTTCTAATACTCTATAAAATCTTAACAGGGTAATATACAATAATAATAATGAAAGTACTCTGCAATGACATACTACAAAAATGTTTAAAAGCCTGGACAGAAATAATGTAGAGGGACTTTGCATCAGTGACAAAAAGTATACAAAAAAAAAAAAAAATCATCTTTTTTCTAATTTTTTTAGAAAAAAGATAATGAACATAAAGTAGAAAATACAGCTTTTTAGTAGTTTGGTAAAAATGATTTTTAAACATTTGAATGAAATTGAATGAATAAATAATGAAAGGAAAGGAAATTATTGGAAATAAGACTACCAAGACAATAAAGCAGAATTATAAAATCTGTTATTTTCAAGTAATACAATAAAAAATACTTAGGCCAAGTATAAAAGAAGCTGCCATTATTGGGATGGCTTTTGGATAAAGTTACTCTTATTCTGAAACTCTGACTGTCTGAGATTCCTCCAAAGATAACAGTCATGCACTATTTTATGCAGTGATGTCTATACTGCTTTATTTGGAATTAATGTTTATAAAATGTATTTCTTTACATCCTTTGCTTTTAAAATTTATTTCTTTTTCATATGCATTTGTGATTTTTATTTTTGGTTTATCTCTGGTAGGTTATCTATTTTTGTGTGCGAAAACCTAAGTCTTATAATTGAGTGTTGAGATAACAGACAATATAATGAAGTCAGAAAACAATGAAGCATTTTGGGAAAAGAAAGTTATTACATTTAGCTTCCCAGAAAGGAAGGTTAGAGCCAGATATTAGATGCTTACAAATGTTAAAGGCCGTTTTCTAGAACTGTTAAGGGGATTTGGTGATTAGGGTTGCTCCCTCTGACTGAAAGACCTTCTCCTTGTCAGCACTCCTCCCCCATGAGGGGGTTCCCAGGGCCATGAGTGCTGCTTTACAAGATACATTAGTGTCATTAATCTGTGACCACACTAAAGTGTCACTGCTGCCTCTGCATGCTTCCCCTGATCTTCCATCCTGGTTGCTGTTAATGGGAAAAAAACTTTGATGTTCTTCCTGTGGTGCCTAGAAGATTTAAAACTACTTTTAATCAATGAAATGGCCTCTGTAGGCTCATCTTCATATTGTTCTTTCTTTTCAGGTTCTACAAAATTTACTTTGAAGGAAATAATAGTTCAGTTGTTCATTAGCAACTGGAGTTTTCTTTCAAGGCTCCGATACCAGAGCTGGTCTTGGACAAAGTGTTCCCTGAAACAGGAGTTTAATTATGGTACCAGTTAGAAACAGCACAACTGCTTCCTCTCCAAATGGCTGTCAGATGTGAGATGTTCTAGAAATACATCAGATTTCACAGGAAGCTCCCCTTGACTAACACACTAGACACTATCATATGATCCTAGCTATTTTCTATGTCAGCAGTGGTCTGACTTGCACTATGGTGGTAACTTCCATTGTTCCTCAAGTTACCAATGTCTCAGGTTCATTCAGGCAATTTGAAGACTCCTCATATAGCCCTCCCATTTAACAATAGCTGCTTATAGCTCCCCAAGTATCTCTGAAGAGGTATTCATACTCAGGTAACTCCGCACCCCAGGCAGTACTTTTTGCGGACTGTCATTAACAAGTGTGCTTTGTGTGTGTGTCCAGAGGAAAGGAATTCTCACCATCTCAGTAAACTAGCTTCAGTAGTTTGGCACAGGAAGGGACAACAGTGGTCTAAAACACCATGATAACATGGGCATTTTGGCTTGCTCTTTTCCTATCCCACTAGCTTTTTATAATTGTATAGCCTAATGTTGTTTCTAGGTTTCTTTGGTTTAAAGTTTAAGGTTTGCTTCAACCCCTAACACAATAAAAGTCTACTCACCTTTTTCCCAACACTTCCAAGGATTAGATCAAATACCTAACTTCTATCTTTATTCCAGTTTCATTTGACAGAAGAAACTGACCACATGGGCTTTATATACCCCTGAATCAGCAATACCTGCCTGAAAAATGGTGTGTAAGGAATCTCTTTGGCAGTTCCCAGTTATGTATTCACTGTGATTTTCTTCCCAATAGCTTCTGAATTGAAGTTGATGACTTATCCTCTTTCAGGAAATCATCTGCCTGAGCACCCTGGGGAGAGATGTGGGGCTTGGAGAGAACTTCTGTCAGAAAACTTTGTCTTTACTATTTTTCATTTTAACTTGTGGAACCTCTGTCACCTTGAGAGAGCATTGCAGAGGTGGTTGGATTCCATTTACTCTTCTGAGGTGCCTCTTGGATTTCACTTTATTCCTTCCTTTACAATCAGCCAGCAACTATGGTGACAGTTTGACTTAGAGACACATCCCCCAGACGCTGAACTTTTTACAGCAGCAGGTATTTGTTCAGAATCTGTTGTTACAGATGCCAGTCTGTACCTGAGACTATTGGTCCTGGGAAGTTAATTTCAGGTTCTCCCCTGCAGTTTCCAGGACTAGAGGAAAAGAAAAGATCTCTCCTTGCCCAATAGTTAAGGATAAACTTTTCTTCTCTGGAAGGATTAAGAGGCTCTGAATAGAATCTCCTGCCTTTAAAACTCATGGATATTAGAAAATGTTTTTTCATAATTTCTTCCACTTACTTCCTACCACACTGTAGCCTTTCAAGAAGGGAAGTTATTATCTATTAATGTTACCTATTTTGTGTGAAATTCAGTTTGCATTTGGACAATATATGAAATTGGAAAGTTTTCCTTAGCTTCCATGATCATGATATCTCATTATTATATACATTTATATTATTAATATATATACTTTTAAATGTTCCTTATTACACATACATATGTGTATATGGATATATTCATAATTTTAGTTTAAAATACATCTATAAATTTAGCTAAGCATTGAAGTTATAATTTTTCATGTACTTGAAAGACATTATTAAACTTGTTAAAATATTAATAAGTACTATACTAATTTTTATAGATTTATACCTTGTCTTACCTGTATCTATGCTTGAAATGAAGTTTCTTAATCATGTATTTTTGGCAGCCTCTGACTTACATATACTTATAATTCTGACAGGTGCATTGCAGTTCTGAAATAAAAAAACAAAATTGAGAAACAAGCTTTAATTTAGTCTGGCTTAAATACAATTTATACTTCCTTGCCATCTATCCTATAAAGTTAGAATTTCAATTTATGACAAGTTATTTGGCAATACAATGAACTGACTAAGGAGGAAAGATTTCCCAAACAATAGGGAAAAACCCAACTTATGTCTATGGAATCAATATCTGTTTACTGGAGTAACTTACTTTCTGAGAAATACAGAAGGGATTAGAATTACGATAAACCAACTCTTGGAAGATATAGTTATTCACTTCTAGGACTTATTGATAAGAGAATATCACCCTTGTTGGCCAATGATTCTGTTACAAAATTTTACATCAATCGACATTCTCACTTGTCAGTATGATTTAAAATAATTTATGACCTTATGTTTGTTAAAAGTTTTCAGAATGTAGGAGTTTAAGTTAATTATGACCATATAGAAGATGGATTCCATGGAACTTTAATATTCATAGAATCTTTTTCATTTATGCCTAAGCACAGGATAAGAGATAAGCATATTAGTAGGCTGAATAAAAACTTATAAATATATAATATGTACATATAGCCCATCATTTAGTAGATATAATCCAAAGGTTAAGTTATGATATTTTAGAGTAAAATGGAAAGAATTATGGAATTAATGTTGGCCAAACTAGGTTTGAATTAGAGCTAAAACAATTATTGTATGCCTTGGGAAACTTTATTGTTTTTTCTGATCTTATATCCTGCATCTGTAAAATGAAGAAAATTGCACCTATTCTTTACTTGAACTATAATTCATTCTGATGGAGCAGCTCTTAAAATAGGCCAGTTGTATTAAGAGAATAAGTGAAGTGATTGTACTTTTCAGGAAATGTCAAGAATGATATTGAGTAGGGAGGTTTAAGATAATAAATAAAAATTATAAGGGCATTTGTATGTAGGTAGAAGAGACTACATTCTCTTGTGAAATTTTATGTCAATTTGTATTCATAGACTAGTGACTTTTTTTTATCATCTTTAATGCAAAAAAGATTTGATTTCAAGTATATTGGTTGGCTTCTTTTTTGTAGAAGGAAATGCTTAATAGCTAGAGTCTAATTCCCTTTTGCAACATCAAACTGCCATGCATAGATTTTATTATTTTAATAATGTTCCTTAACCAACTGCACATGACTGTCTTATTTTTATTACATTACTTAGAATTTTTGGACTGTGGTATTACTCAAGAATGGAAGCTCATCACCGATCCTTACAGGGGCTACAATGACATCTTAATAATATTGAGTATTTTAGTAAATGAACATATCTCTCCATTTATTTAGGTATTACTGGATTATTTTCATCAGTGTTTACTTTTCAGTAGAGTTTCAGTATATATGTCTGAATACATTTTGTTAAATTTATACTTGTTACAGTTTTTGCTGTTGTAATTTTTTTTTCAAATTTCAATTGTTTATTGCTAGTAAGTGGAAGATTGATTTCGTAGTCTCTGATTGTGCTAGACTCACTTAATATGCTGGGAGATTTTTCTTTTATAGATACTTTGCAATTTTCTATGTAGACAATAAGGCTGTCCATGAATAGAGACAGTTTCACTTTTCCTTTTCCAAACTGATGCCTTTTATTTCTTTTTCTTGTCTTGACTAAAACTCCCAAGTATAATGATGAACAGGAATTATTAAAGAAGACATTTTGGTCTAGTTCCCATTCTTAGTTGGAAAGCCTTTCCCTGTTAAGTTAGCTGTATAAATTTGTAGATGCCTTTCATCAAATTAAGGAAGTTCCCTTCAGTTCCTTGTTCACTGAGTGTTTTTATTATAATCGACCTTGAATTCTGTCAAATGTATTTTCTGCACCTATTTAGATAACCAACTGTTCTTCTTTATTATTTATTAATATAACTAATTCCTTTGATTTTTAAATGTTGACCCAGGCTTGAATTCTTGGAATGAAACCCCTTGGTGAAGATATATTATATAATGAACCTCTTTAAAGTATTACAGTTAATTAAAAACTTAATATAAAATATAATCAAAATACCAAATCGAGATGTTAGTGTGTAAATGCAGCAGTGATCAAGTAGACAAGTGCTAAGTTAATTTATTTACTTGTTAGGTAAAGAAACACTTGCTAGAACACTGAGGAGAAAAATCCAGAAATTTTACGTCAGGAAGATAATTTATCTTATGGTTACAGTAATTAAGCTCTGATATTTGCACCCTGGATATAGTAACATGAGTCTAGAAATCTGTCTTTGATTGGTTAAAGTGAGTTTCTTGTTTATTGTTCAGTGTAAAACCTTCCATTAAGTTCTGGGGTTGGTAGTGAGCTGAGTTTATCAGCCTGGCTGGTTAGACTCAGTTATAGTGAAATACAGTGTCCTATTTAGATATAGTTCAAGCTCTAAGTAGAAACCCTTTCTTTAACATTGGTATAAAGAAACATAAAAATAGGGAATTGTAATACTTTTATGACTTAGCTAGAATGAGATGGCTGAAGGTGTGCTCCAGTGGGAATCAACAGTGGTACTTAATGGAGGCAAAGTCCTCCTAAACCAGTTTTTAAGTGTACCTCTTATGCAGAGATTGTAGACAGAGGTGTGTACTATTTCAAAGGTAAGATATCATGTTTTTGAGGCTTAACAATCTGATATTTAGAAGGGTGAGAGATGTGCAAAGTGATGATTGTGATAACTTTAATCAGAATATACCAGTTTGCCTGATATATGTACATGTATAGTCCATTTTAGTTTGTTGTTGCTGTTATTATTAATGATACCATAACAAATCAAATCAGCTCCCTTAGAGGAAAGTAGGTTTTGACTAGAAGGAGACAACTAGAGGTGATTTAAGTAGCATCTAGGCACTGTAGGAAGATCTGAGAGGGGTGGTCAGTGGGGGAATTCAGACCTATGAAAGTGAGTGGGAATAGGGTGCAGAAAATGGGATGGAAGACACCTGAAGAATCTGACCCACTGAAATGAAGGTTCAGCCCTGGGTACTATTCTGGTCCCTTAGGTAGCCAATGCCAAATTTAGAGAAAAACAGAGATCTGACACCTGCTCATACTGGACACACTAGATACGAGTGTTCTTCCCATGGGCACGAGATGTCAGCCACTTTGCTTTGTGTTAGGCTTGAGTTTTATTGTTTCTTCTTCTTGCTGAAATATCAGGGTATGAGTCTACAGTTCAAGAAAAAGTCAGGGTTTGCGGATCTGGGAGATTACTTTGTGAATTTCTCCCTTCTTGTTCTAAGTTGATGAGACAACAGGAAAGTGCTGCACATTGCACTTCCTGCCAGGGGCTCCCTCACACACAATTCAGTGTCATCAGATTTTCTGTGGGTGACTGGGTGTCTTTCCAATACCTTTTTTCTGTCAGTCTAATTATGCAAGGTCAGATATGTGGTTACCCTAACCACCTTTATAGATGGGCAACCAGATAATTTATTGTATAAACAAGATAATTGTGAAGATGAAGTAGGCGTTATTAACACTTACACAAGTACAGCATGAATAAATTGTGATGACCTCACGGAAAGAGAACCATATGGTTCCCCAGTTCCCTCAGGATAAAGCCCTAACTCCTACATATGGCCTATAAAATTTCTTTATCTCAGGCCAACTTATCTATCTCTCTGTCCATAATTGCACTCTGTAATTGCCTAGAATTAAGAAAATACACTAAACTCTCATTATTCAGGGCCTTTCTTCTACGAAAAAGATGTTACCTCTTACCCTCTCTCCACACAAGCACCAACTCAACTTTCATTTCCTGTCTTAAGATGTACTCACTTACCCTATGATGCATTTTTGTGACCCTTTCTAGGTAGAATTAACCATTTCCTTCTGTTGTTCTACCACTGGAATAAAGAGGGGATGGGGAGTATACATATGCACAAACTCATGTATTTATATTCATAGACTTTGTTTCTTTATATCTGTGTTTTGTTAATTGCCTCAATGCGAGGGACAAGGATGAAAGGTAAGTGTATCATTTACCCTTTTTTTATCTTTCAAAGTGTATTGCATGTGAATTAACACCCCCTGCAGATATGAGTATTTTTTAGATACCTGAATTATGCTCAAGATATTTTCAAGGGTCCTGAAAATTTTCATATATCTAGCCAACTAGTAAAACATTATGACCGTGATTCAACTATTCTGCACATTTTATTTATCTTGATTTGAATTGCTAACAGTTTCATGTTTTTGTATCTATGTTCATGAGTGATAATTTCCTATAATATTTCTTCGAATGTCCTTGCCATGCTTTGATATTAAGGCCATACTGAACCCTCTAAGTGAATTGGGAAGTATTTCTTACTGTTACATTTTGTGGAAGAGTTGGGCTAAAATTGTTCTTTCTTACTTAAATGTTGGTTGTAGTCTCACATATCATAGGTAGTATTCCCCAGAAGCAGATTCTTAGACAAAGGGACATGTGCCAGTAATTTCTTAAGGAAAGCTCTCAGAAAATCTGTAAGGTAACATAGGAAATAGGAAGATGAAAGTGATGAGGTCATGTGAGTATATGGAGTCAGGCAAGGAGCCTCAGAATATAGATTCAGTCTGATTGGAGTGTAGGTCACACATCAGAGCCGTCTGGACCCCAGCCAGCAGGGCTAGGGGTTCTATATTACTTTATTTGACAAAATACAGTTACAGCCTGGGTGGTGGTGGTTGTGGTATGAATTTTAGGGCACTCTGTTTATATACAATGTGTGGACAAAGTGTGCTGGTGTAGTATCCAGGAAAGTTTTCAAAATGAGTCACAGGTGGATGGATGTCTGAAATAAAGTATACCAAAGCCAGGATACACAAAAAAATAGTTTAAAAGATATCTAAGAAGACTTACATTATCCACTACTATCCACGTATTGCACTGCACTGTACAGCTCACTTATATCTCATATTAAATTTATTCTCTTCAGTCATGGATTATTCAAAATGGTAGTTGGTGTGGCCAACTAGTGTGTCCACCAATTATACTTGCCTCATGTTATTTCTGCATTGTGGAGTCCTTTTTTAAATTGAGTACAGGCTGGCCTATGTTACAACAGAATACAATTGAAGTGACAGTGCATAACTTATGAGGCTAGGTCACAAAATTTTAAAAATACCATAGGTTACTTGAGGGACCAAGACCATGCGCAGGGCTAAGTAGAGCAGTACTGCAAAGTGGATCAAATTCTTCAGAGGTCCCCCAACTCATTTTCTGTACTTTCTCCCCTGCTTACTTCTAAGGGTCTGAATTTCCTCAGTGACCACCATTTTCTTTGTTACGGATACTTTTGGTGTCATATCTAAGAATTCTCTGCCAAATACGAATTTATAAAGATCTACTTCTGTTTTCTACTAAGAGTTGTACAGTTATGGCTTTTACATTTAGGTCTTTGATCCATTTGGGGTAACTTTTTGTATATTGTGTGAGTTAAAGAATCAAATTTATTCTTTTGCAGGTGGCTATCCAGTTGTCCCAGCACCATATGTTGAAAAGATTATTTTCCCCACCATTGAATGGTCTTGGCATCCTTCCCCAAAATCAGTTAACTATAGACATGTAGGTTTATTTCCAGACACTCAATTCTATTCTGTTGATTTATATGAGTATCCATATGCCTGTACTACACCAACTTGATTACTGTTACTTTGTAGTAAGCCTTGAATTTGGGAAATTTGAGTCCTTCAATTGTGTTTGTCTTTTTCAAGATTCTTGGTTATTCTGGGTTTCTTGTAGTTTCATATGAATTTGAAAATTAGCTTGCCACTTTCAACAAAGAAGTAAATTGGTATTCTAATAGGAATTTCATTGAATCTGCAGATCAATTTGAGGAATAGTGCCATCTTAACAATATTAAGTCTTTCAATTCATAAATACACAATGTCTTTCCATTTATTTAGGACTTCTTTAATTTCCCTTAACAATGTTTTGTAGTTTTCAGAGCACAAGTTTTGCAATTACTTTTATTCCTAAATATTTTATTATATCTGATGCCATTGTAGATGGAATTGTTTTCTTAATTTCAGTTTGGACTGTTCATTGGAATAGTGTAAAATAGATTTGACTTTATATAATGATCTTGTTTCTATAATATTGTTTAAATTGTTTATTAGATCTAAAGGTTTTTATTAGAATCCTTAGGGTTTCCTGTAAACAAGAGTGTGTTATCTATGGGCAGAGATGATAATTTTATTTCTTCCTTTCCGAAGTATATGCCTTTTTTCTTCTTTTGCCCAATTATCCTGGCTAGAAGTTGTAACAATATTGTAACGTACAGAACATTTGTATACAGTTATGAATACTGTTTTAACGTCTTATTCTGCTAATTCTGACATTTGTGCCAGTCTGAACAGACTGTCTGTTGCTTGGTATGTAATATCATCCATCCTCTTCCTGTTGTTTCCTTCAATAATATAATGTGCCCCCCACTCCAATGGTTTCTTTTAACATTTGTATTAGTTTCTATTGCTGTATAATAAGTTACCACAAGCTTAATGGCATAAGACAATGCAAACATTATTTCAAAATTCTGCGGGTCAGTAGTCTTGCATGGTATGGACGGGTTCAGCCCTTAAGGGTTTTGTACTGCCTAAGTCAAGATGTTGGTGAGAGCTATTAGCTTCTCTGAGCTCAGAGTCTTCTTCCAAGCTCTTTTAGGTTATGCTAGAATTTAGTTCTTTATGGTTGTAGGATTTAGGTGCCCATTTTTTGGCAGGCTGTTGCCTGGGAGCCACTCAACTTTCAGGGTCTGCCCACATTCCTTGACATTTGGACCTCAGGATTTTCAAGCTGGCATTTGAACTTTTGAGGTCAGCTGCTTGAAACCTTAATTACATCTATAAAATTCCTTCATAGCAATACTTGGATTAGTATTTGATTAAATAACGAGGATATGGTGTTTGTCCACAGTGACTGAAAATCTTGGGTGGTCATCTTAGAATTCCAATTACAAGATTTTTTGTCTTTATCTTTGATTTTCAGCAGTTATAACTATGATGTGCCAATGTGTGGTTTCCTTTGTATTTACACTATTTTCAGTTCACTGAGCTGTTTGAATTGTGGGCTCATGTTTTTCATCAATTTTAGAAATTTCTCATCAAATGTCTCTTCCAATACACTTCTTCCCCATTTTTTCTTTCCTGTCCTTTTGGGAATGTTATCAAACATACATTAGACCATTTGATATTGTACACATGCATAATTTCTATTGGTATATCTTCAAGTTCATGTCTTCTAAGTCCACTCAATGAATCCTTAATTTCTGACATTATATCTTTTAATAGTAGGACAGTTTATATTCTTAGAATTTACTTTTCTATGATGAATTCAACATTTTTATACATTTCCCCATCTTTTCTAATTTCTTTAACATATTCAAAATAGTTATTTGAACATCTTTTTACTGTTGTTGTTAATTCCAATATCTGAGTTATCTATGTATGGGTATGCTTTATTGCATTGTGTGTGTGTATGTATATGTATACTAGACATCATGGTTAGAAGCATCTTTGAAACTGAAGTAATTTTTATTTTTTACAAGGAAAGGAAACATCCTTACCTATATTTTGTAGCAAGTGTGAGGACTGATTATTTCAAACCAATTAGGGATTTATCTGAGTTGTGGCTATGTAGCATTATTAATTAGTTTTAATTCACATCTGATTTCTACAATTTTGAGATTAAGCTCTGTCCTATGTGCTTGGCAGACAATTCCCTCCAGCAGAAATTTGGTATATAAGCACTGGAAATATTGGGAAAGATTTGTCTGCTTTCAACCTGGTTACCAGCCTCCCTCACCAGCACACCCATTAGGAGAAAAATAATCAACCAAGGAAAAATATTTCTGCATTTGAAGCTCTTCCAGATCTCAATCAAGTGTATAAACTCATGTCTTCATCAAGAGTCCTTTTGTTAACATAAGAACTTAGATTTCAAAATGCAGAAGGTAGGAAGAATTTGTCATTTTTTCTATTTTCTGACAGTATATTCCCTCCTTGAGAAATTAAGAGAAAAAGAGCTAGCCATCTAGATGGGGAGAAGGGCAGGGCCGGTGAGATTCCACGTAAGGCAGACAAGATGGGGAAGAAAGAACATGCAAAACTAGACTGATATTTCAAAAATGTTGATTTTCCCATTATGCTTTTCCACTTGTTGGACTGTTCATATTTAGCTTATTTTCAACCTTCTTATCCTCTCACCCACATAGTTCTTATTCATGTCCTTGATTCCTGTCAGTCTGGCGCTTACATAATAAAACAAGGTTGTAGTAAGAAATTATGGCATAGGGATAATATATCAATTACAGTAATGGTAATAACTTCTGTTGCAAAATGAATAGAGAAACAGGAGAGGCCCCAAATAAACTATTCTATGACAAAATTTCCAAAAATGGTCTTAAGGAAAATGGAAATTGGAAAGATAGCTAGAAAAAGCTCCATGAAGGAAAGAACAAATGCCAGGTTTTGCTCAATTTTGTTACTATCTTGCCCAAAACTGAGTTCAGCATATGTAAGGCATGCAATAAATATTTGCTTAATGAATACATAGTTTTTGCACTACTCAACTATATAGATTGAATATTTGCACATTTAACATAAGTAAACACTTTATAAATATTTCTGGGCTGGATGAATTAACTCTGGAAAACTTGGACAAGAATACCAGGTTCCTTTCTCCTTATCTGAAGTTCAGATGATGACAGTGGATTTTAATTTTGTTAATAATCTATGCTAAAGGCATTAGGCTTGAGGCTGATTAACTATTACCTGACAGGGTTTTGTTTTTTTTTTTTTTTTTTAGCCTCTTCACACTAATATTTGCAAAATACTGATGTGAGAAACAGACTCCATGGTTTGTCTCGTGCTCTGCTTAGACTCCTAATAAAATTTATTGTGCTGAGATAATGACAAGTGTCACAGGGTGAAAGAACTTCTACCAGCATTTTAAATCATCTGCTATTCTGTCAGCATATCTGATGAGATATATGGTGAATTGTATTTCAGATAGAGTGTGTAGTTGTTGAACTAGTTGCTACAGTCACTGTTAATCTTGGAACTGAAAGGTCAGTATTGCTAAAATGGCCCTATTATTTGAGTTTGTCATCTACCTTTGTCCTACTACTTAGCATTTCAATATATATTGGGTGCCATTAAATCATCACTATACAGAGGTTGTAAAAAGAATATCATGGGGTACAAAACTCTGTGCTTTGGACTGACTTGTATTCTCTTTGCTTATTTTATTTATGTACCAATACCAGAAAATGTTGATGAACCGTGGAAAGTAAGGATCGTGGATGCTGTTGTAAAAACAACTTCACTTACGGTAATTTTTTCTTCCAGGGAATTGGGATGCCTTGTTACAAGTACATGTAAACTTTCTTTCAATTAGCATTTTGAAAGATTTTTTGATTTTCTTTTAGGGTAAATCGGACAAATATTTTTAACTGTTTAAATTAATAAATCATCATGAAACCTATTTGAATCTGCATAAAGTAGGGGGAAATAAAATTTTTGCTGATAAGATAAATACAAATTATGTTGTGACAAGAATAAAAGGAATGGTATTGTTTAAGTGGAAAATTTGGAGGATTTTTAAATAACTTATATTTGACATTCTGAGAAAACCTAGTCTCATACATTCTCTTAAAACTTACAAATGTATATTGATTATATTTTTATATTTTGATGTATATTTAGCACCTATATTTTAAAAATAGTAAACTATTTTTATTGTATTGTTATTATAGTTAAAATTAAGTAGATGCTTGTTTGTGCCACTACAGCAAGCACTTTTGATGTTCATGTTCTCATTTAACCTTTTTTTCATTCTTATATTTTATTGAAGAGTAGTCGATTTACAGTGTTAGTTTCAGGTGTACAGCAAAGGGATTCTGTTATACATATACATATGTATTTTTTCTTTTCAGATTCTTTTCCAATATATGTTATTATAAGAAATTGAATATTGTTACCTCTGCTATACAGTAAATCCTTTTTGTTTATCTATTTTATATATAGTAACATATATCTGTTAATCCCAAACTCCTAATCTATCTCTCCCCTGCCCCACTTTCCCCTCTGGTAACCAGTTTGTTTTCTGTATCTGAGAGACTATTTCAGGTTTGTAAATAAAATTTGTATTTTTTTCTAGATTCCACATATAATTGAGATCATATATATATATCTTTCTCTGTCTGACTCATTTCGCTTAATGTGATAGTCTCTAGGTCTATCCATATTGCTGCAAATGGCATTATTTCATTCTTTTTTTGGCTGAGTAATATTCCATTTTGTGTGTGTGTGTGTGTGTGTGTATGTGTATACACATATACACACATCTTCTTTATCCAGTCATTTGTGAATGGACATTTAGGTTGCTTCCATGTTTTGGCTATTGTAAATAGTGCTGCTATGAACATTGGGGTGCATGTGTCTTTTTGAATTACAGTTTTCTCTGGGTGTATACCCAGGAGTAAGATTGCTGGATCATATGATAAGTCTATTTTTAGTTTTTTAAGGAACCTCCATAGTGTTCTCCATAGTGGCTGCCCCAATTTACATTCCTATCAACAGTGTAGTAGGGTTTCTTTTTCTCCACACTCTCTCCAGCATTTATTATTTATAGACTTTTTAATGATGGTCATCCTGGCTGGTAAGAGGTGATAACCTCATTGTAGTTTATTTGCATTGCTCTAATAATTAGCAAAATCGAGCATCTTTTTAATGTGCCTGTTGGCCATCTGGATGTCTTTTTTGAAGAAATGTCTATTTAGGTCTTCTGCTCACTTTTTGGTTGCTTGCTTGCTTGTTTGTTTGTTTGTTTGTTTGTTTGTTTGATATTAAGCTGTATAAGCTGTTTGTATACTTTGGAAATTAGTCCCTTGTCAGTCACATCATTCACAAATATTTTGTCATGTTCTGTCTTTTTGTTTTGTTGATGGTATTCTTAGCTGTGCAAACTCTTTTAAGATTAATTAGGTCCTATTTGTTTATTTTTGCTTTTGTTTCTATTACTTGAGGAGTTGGTTCAAAAAAAATATTGCTGCAATTTATGTCAAAGTGTGTTCTGCCTATGTTTTCCTCTAGGAGTTTTATAGTATCCAGTCTTACATTTAGGTTGTCCTTTTTGTTGGCATGTAGTTGTTCATAGTAGCCTCTTATGATCCCTTGTATTTCTGTGGTGTCAATTGTAACTTCTCCTTTTTCACTTCTGATTTTATTAATTTGGGCCCTCTCCCTTTTTTCTTGATGAGTCTGGCTAAAGGTTTATCAACTTTGTTTATTTTTTCAAAGAACCAGCTTTTAGTTTCATTGATCTTTTTAAAATTATTTTTTAGTCTCTATTTCATTTATTTCTGCCCTAATCTGATTTCTTCTACAAACTTTGAGTTTTGTTTGTTCTTTCTCTAATTGCTTTAGTATAGGGTTAGGGTGCTTGTTCGAGATTGTTTCCTGAGGTAAGCTTGTATTGTTGTAAACTTCCCTGTTAGAGCTGCTTTTGCAGTGTCCCAGAGGTTTTGGATCATTGTGTTTTCATTTTCATTTATCTCTAAGTATTTTTTGGTTTCCTTTTTGATTTCTTTGGTGATCCATTGATTGTTTAGTGGCACATTGTTTAGCCTCTACATGTTTGTGGTTTTTGCAGTTTTTTCTTGTAGTTGATTTCTAATCTCATAACATTGTGGTCAGAAAAGACACTTGATATGATTTCAATTTTCTTAAATTTACTGAGACTTGCTTTGTGGGTCAGCATGTGGTCTATCCAGGAGAATGTTCCATGTGCCTTTGAGAAGAGTATGTATTCTGCTGCTTTTTGATAGAATGTTCTATAAATATCAATTAAAACCATCTGTTCCAATGGCTCATTTAAGGCCTTTATTGCCTTACTGATTTTCTCTGTGGATGATCTGTCCACTGATGTAAGCGAAGTGTTAAGATCCCCCACTATTATTGTGTTATTGTCAATTTCTCCTTTTATGTCTGTTAATAGTTGCCTTATACATTGAGCTGCTGCTATACTGGGTGCATATATATTTACAGTTGTTACATCTTCTTGGATTGATCCCTTGAGCATCATGTAATGTCCTTCTTTGTCTCTTCATCCCCTCACTTTCAGTCTATATGTGTCCCTAGCTCTGAAGTGGGTCCCATGGAGACAGCAAATATATGGGTCTTGTTTTTGTATCACCAGTTTATGTCTTTTGGTTGGAGCATTTAATTCATTTACATTTAAGGTAATTATCAATACATTTAGCAGTCACCTGTAGTTTTGTTGTGATTATGAGAGGAGAAGAGTTTGTGGTCCTACTACTAGACCATCTTGACTGGAAATTCCTCAGTACCTACACAGTTTTAATGCCTTTCTCTTTCTTGATGATTTTCAAACTTTTGGGTCTCAGGAACTCTTTATACTCTTTAAATTATTGAGACCTCAAAGAGCTTTTCTATGTGGACTATATTTATTAATATTTACTGCATTAGATACTGACCTTATTAGAAAATAATTCACTTAATGATGATGATAAACCTATTAAAAGTTAACATAAATAAGATCGTGGCAGTTTTCCATTTTTGCAAATCTCTTTTATGTCTCACTTTATGAAAGATAGCTGGATTCTCTTATCTGCTTTTGCATTTAATCTGTTGCAATATCATTTGTCCTGTAGCCTCTGGAAAACTCCAGTGCATACTCATGAGGGAATTAGAGTGAAAAAAGGAGGCAGGAAGTGTCACAGTATTATGCATACTCCCTGACTATGTCTCAGAGACTCACAAGAATTCCAAGATCATACTTAGAAAACCACTGCTTCTGTCTTCAATCCTAAATCACTGAATTTTAGAATTTTTTTCTGTGACAATGCCAGAATTTGAACAAAGATCTACCTCACTGAAAATATCATGCTCTCCTGTCAGAACCTGCTGCTATCTGGAGGCCTTATGGATGATATGGACAGTAGAAAGTTTTAGGGAGAATACATCAACAGGCAATAAATGATCAGAGAATAGAGGGCAATGCACAGTGTATGGTAAGTGGCTGCCTAGTGTGCTACCCAGAAGAGATGACAGATCTGTCAAACTAGACATCCAGGTTATCTCCTGCCCAAAGTCCAATGTTTGCCAAATCACTGCTTGCCCCTAGTTTTTCCTTTTATTGTCAGTGCTTTACATTTTCATTCACTGGACTGTAGATGAGCAAAAAAAAAAAAAAGCAAGTGCAGCCCTACAGAGGAACTGCTGTGTTATTTCATTCTTCTGAAGGTAATTATCCAGTTTTCCCAGCACCATTTGTTTATTTATTTGTTTGTTTATTTGTTTATAGTATATACCTAGGATAAACTCTTCCACAGGTGCACAAGGAACCACATATTGGCATGTTCATTGTGGCTTCTTTTTTAATTATTATTGTATAATTTAATTATTTAATTTTGTTTTATTTGGGGGGGTAATTAGGTTTATTTATTTTTAGAGGACATACTGGGGATTGAACCTAGGACTTCATGCATGCTAAACATGCACTCTACCATTTGAGCTATACCCTCTCCTACTCCAGCACAATTTATTGAAGGGACTATTCTTTCCCATTGCATCTCTTGGCTCGCTTATCAAATGCATGTTGAACATTTATGAGTGGGATTATTTCTGAGCCCTTGGTTTGGTTCCATTGGTCTATGCCTCTATATTTTGCCGGTATCATACTGATTTGTTACTATATCTTTGTAATAAAGTTTGAACCTGGGAATTGTGATGCCTACAGATTTTTTTCTTTGTTCTTTAGATTGATTTGGCTATTAGGGGTGTTTGTGGTTTCACACAAATTTTAGGATGTTTCTTCTCCTTTTCTGTGCAAAAACCACTGGACTTTTGATAGGGGTTGCACTGAATCTATAGATGATTTGGATAGGATGGCATTTTAACAACATTAATTCTTCTAATCCATGACCGTGAGAACTCTTTCCATTTATTTGTATCTTCTTCAGTTTCTTTCATGAATGGCTTGTAGTTTTATAGATCTTTCACCTACTTGGTTTTATTTATTCCTAAGCATTTAATTCATTTTGATGCCATAGTAAATATCCTTGAAATTCAGAGTAACAAATGCTTATTTTTCACTCTGCTTCATCAATGTTAGTACATTCTGAAAAAATGCAACTGTAGAACTCAACTTCTACTTTATCAAATGCAAAATAGAATTAAAATGCTGCACTTTACCTATTTGCTTATATATGGATTATATATATGCAAATTATGCTAATAATCGATCAGTTTCTACGTGTTCAAGTGATAATCATTTTGTTACTGTCATGAGGGATTTTTTTAAACTTTTTTTTTACTGAGTTACAGTCATTTTACAATGAGTGACTTTTTAAATGTATGTCATGAAAGTAAACACAGTTTTTGATAAAATGGTGTGGAGAAATTCATGTTACTGACAGCATAAACTAGAAGAAATAGCATGCACTTTAAAAGCCAGTCAGATCTTACAGAAACTACTTAACCCTTCTGTGGCTCAGTTTCTTCAACTGAAAAGTGAGAAGTCTATAAACACATTGCAGCATTACTATGAGAATAGGAGGGCAAGTGTTCCAGAGTGGCACATAGTCTAAGACAGCAGCTGGTTTTCATTCAATAGAGTGTTAGTCAGCAACTACTCCGTGATAGGAGCTATGAGAGATGAGGGGCTAAAATTCTACAAAAGTTAATTTTAAAATGATTTATTTACTAAATTGAAATGATCTTCACTATGATTATCTTCAACCAGCAAAGAAAATATTTAAGAACATTTTCTATATATACTAATAATGAAAAAAGGTAAAGCTTATTGAACACTTATAATGCACCCTGCCTACATTAATTTCCTTTAAAGTATTTTTTAACATTTACAACTGCACTTTGAAGACATCACTATTATTACCCTCATTTTATAGATGAGAAAAATGAGGCACAGGGAATAAGTAAACCAAAGACACACAGTTAATAATTTGTAGAATTGGGAATCAAACCTAGATAGTCTAGATTCAGACTTCAATGTTTTTATCATTGTACCAAATTTTAAATTTAACTTTAACTTTGCATACAGTAAACTTCATTCTTATGGTTATACAGTTCTATGAAGTTTAACATAGGTATAGATTCACGTAACCATCACTATAATCAAGATACGGAAACATAACCCCTCAAAATCACCTTTTGCCACACTTTTTGGTAGACACTTCCCCATCCTAAACTCCTGATAACCATAATAAATCTGCTAACTAATTCATTTATAGGCTTTGTGTAAATAAAAATTCAATTTCTTTTGGATAAATACCTAGAACTAGATGTGTTGGGTCATATTATAAGCATATATTTAACTTTCTAGAAAACTGCTGAATTGTTTTCCAAAGAAGCTATATCATTTTGCATCATACCAGCAATATATGAAAGTTTTAGTTGTTCTGTGTCCTTACCAACACAGTATTTTCAGTTTTTCTTTAAAAAACATTCTAATAAGTGTGTAGAACTATCTCATTGTGGTATACATTTGCATTTCCTTAATGACTACAAATGTTGAGTATCTTTTCACCTACTTACTTGCTCCTCCATATTTTTTTTTTCTGGTGGTAATACGTGTGCTGAGATCTTTTCTCCTTTTGAAAAAATTGGTTCTTTGTTCTCTGTTTTGCTGTTGTTGACTATTCAGAGTTCTTCCTATTCAGAATACAAGTCATTTAGCAGATACTTGATTTGCAAATATAGTGTGTGGCTTCTCTTTTCCCTGTCTTAAGTTACACAGCAAAAACTTTTACATTTAGCTGAAATCCAATTTATCTTTTTTTTTAAATAAAACTTTTAGATTATGTTTTGATACTGTATCTAAGAACTTTTAACCTAACCTAAGATCACAAAGATTTTCTCCTATGTTGTCTTCTGGAAAGTTTTACATTTTACATTTTACATTTAGACATTGGATCCATTTAAATTAATTTCTGTATAAGGTGTGAGGAACTGGTCAAAGTACATTTTCTTCCACAAGTATGTCCAACTGTTCCCTCACCATTTATTGAAACACTTACTTTTCTTCATTGAATTGCTTTATATATATGTCAAAAATAAATTGGTCATGTTTTTATTGGTTTATTTCTGAACTGACTCTGTTCTCTACCCTTGATCTGTGAGTCCAGCATTTCACCAATACTACACTGTATTGACTACTATAGCTTCTTAGTAAGTCTTGAAACCAGACTTGTATGCGTCTTCCAATCTTGTTCTTCATGATCAGAATTGCTTTGGCTATTATAAGTAATCTACCATTCCATATAAAAGTTTAAATGCTGTGACTATAATAAGACTTAGCAGTGACTAAAAATTATGATGAGATTTTTGCCTGATATTAGATTGACTATAAACCAATTTCAAAAGAAATGACATTTTAACAAAATTAAGTCTTCTGATCAGTTTACATATATTTATCAATTTAATTAAGTCTTTGATTTCTTCCATCAGTGTTTTATAGTATTCAGCACACAAATACTGAATATATTTTGTTATATTTATAACTAAGTATTTCAATTTTTGGTGCTGTTTTAATTGGTACTCTTAAAATTTTGGTTTCATTTGTTCATTGCTATACTTGAAATAATTTTTTAAAAAATATATTGACTCTATATCCTTTATTCTGGGGCAGAGCTTACTTATTTGTTTCATGAGGGTTTTTTTGTAAATGCCATAACGTTTTCTACTTAGATAATCATGTTGGAAACAAAGACTGTTACTCTTTTCTTTCCAATCTGTGTGACTTTCTCTTCCCCTGATTTATTATATTAACTGGGACTTCCAGAATTATGTTGAATAGAGAGCAGACATTCATGCCTTTTCCTGCTTTTAGGAGAAAGCATTCAGTCTTTCACCATTAAAAATGACATTTTAATCTTTTTGTAGCTGCCTTTTATCAGATTAAGAAAGTTTCTTTTTATTCTCAGTTTGCAGATAATTTTTATCATGGAAAAGCATTGAGTTAAGCCAAATTCTTTTTCTGAATCTATTAAGATGAACACATAATTTTTCTTTCTCAGTATCATGAATTACATTGATTTTCAAATATTTTACTAATCTTGCATTCTGTGGACAACACTCAATTGACAATAACGCATTACCTTTTTGTATCATTGAATTTGATTTAGTATTTTGTTAAGGATTTTTGCTTCTATATTGGTCGACAGCTTTCTTTTCTTGTAATATTTTTCCTATTTTGGTAACAGGATAATCTCAGCACAATAAAATGAATTGTGAAGTATTCTCTTGTGTTTTATTTTCTGGTAACTATTTCATAAAATTGGTATAATTTTTTCTTAATGTTTAGTATAATTTGCTAGTGTAACAAATTGGGCTTCAAGTTTTCTTTTTTTTGAAATTTTTCAATTGCAAATTCAATTTTTTAAGTAGATATAGACAATTCAAGTTATCTATTTTTGAGTAATTTGTGGAAGATTGTGTCCTTTAAGAAATTTGTAGATTTCATCTAAATGATAGAATTTATGGACATACAATTTTTTTTTAGTATTCCTCTGTTATCTTTTTAATGTTTATAGAGTCTACAGTAATATCCCTTCCTTCAATCTTTATATTGGTAATTTGGATCTTCTCTTTTTTCTTGGTCAGTATGTATACTCTTTGTAAAGAATGGACTTTTGTGTCAATTTTTCCTCTATTTTTATCTTGTTTTAATTTTACTGAGTTCTGATCTGATTATTATTTCTTCTGTTATGCTTTCTTAGCATTTTCTTTTTTTGCTCTTCTCTTTTAGTTTAAGATGGAAGCTTTAAATATTGATTTGAGACCTTTCTTAATTTCTAATATGATAATTTTATAAATTTCCCTCTAAGCAGTTATTTAGGTACATACCACAAATTTGGATATTTGCATTTTTATTTTTATTCAGGTCAAAATATCCTCAAATTTCTCCAGAGAATTTGTCTGTGACACATCAGTTAGAATTTTTTATACTGAAAACCATAAAACACTGATGAAAGAAATTGAAAGCAAAAATAAATGGAAAGATACCTTGTGTTAATGGATTGGAAAAAATCAATATTTTCAAATTGCCCATATTATTTAAAGCAATATATTGACTCGATGCAATCACTATCAAAATTCCAATGAAATTTTTCATGGAAATAGAACAAACATTTCTAAAATTCATAAGGAACCACAAAAGATCCTGAATAGCCAAAGGAATCTTGAAAAAGAATAGAGCTGCAGGCCTCACACACCCTGGTTTCAAATTATATTACAAAGCTATCAGAAGCAAAACAGTATGGTATTGGCATAAAAACAGACAGATAGACCAATGGAACAAAATAGAAAGCCTAAAAATAATCCCAAGCATATATGGTATACCAATTTTTACATGAGTGCCAAATACACAGTGGGAAAAGGACAGTCCCTTCAATAAATGGTATTGGGAAAACTGGATAGTTGTATACGAAAGAATGAAACTAGACCCCTATATTATACTGTACACAAAAGTCAACTCAAAGTAGATCAGAGATTTATTATATTTATGTAAGACCTGAAACCAGAAAAACTTCTAGAAGAAAACATAAGGTAAAATTTCCTTGACATTGGCCTTGGTGACGACTTTTTGGAAATGCCACAAAAAGCACAAGCAGCAAAAGCAAAAATAGACAATTGGGACTATATCAAACTAAAAAGCTTTGGCTCAGCAAAAGAAACAAGAAAATAAAAATGAAAAGGCAGTCTACGGGATGGGAAACAATATTTGCAAACCATTTATCTACTAAGGGGTTAATATCCACAATATATAACGAATTCACACAACTCAGTAGCAAAGAAACAAACAACTCAATTTAAAAATGGGCAAATGGGCAAGGGGCCTAAATAGATGTTTTTCTGAAGACATATAGATGCCAACAAGTATATGAAAAGATGCTACATTATTTGTAAAATAAGACATTTTGAATGACAGTTCTTTTTGATAATGTTTTAACCTATTGGCAGCAATATCCTAGATAAAACATAAGAGCACTTTTCTTTTGAAATGATAATCTTTTATTACTCAGTAATGTGCAAAATGGCTCTCCTCTGTCTACAACTGAGCCTCTGTCTAAGTCTCAGTCTTTCCCCAGACCTAACTGTAACATGTGGAGTTGTTTTTTGCTTTGTTTTGTTTTAGTAGTAGGTAAACAAAAGAAAGGTATGTGACTATGGCTAATTTAAAGAAATGCTAATAATCACTATGATAATAATAATAATCAAATGAGAAATTTTTGTAAGATGTTGGAAGCTCATAGATTTGGGAGAAAATCGAAATTCTAATCTTCAGTGAAGTCAGCAGCACCAGAGGAGTCAGAATCCAAGAATAAATCTCTGCAGAATGCCACTGTGGTGATAATTCATCGCTAACTGTTCCCATTCTTTTTGTCTCTGTTTAAGAATCAATTTCCAGGGAGAGTACACTAAGTCTACCTTAAATTTACTTATATCTTGACTAATGAGTGATTGTTCCCTTGATCAACTTGCCAGTCAAAGATTTCAACTAATGAGAGGTGATATTTCCCTAAAGTAAACTAGGAAACTGTTACCGAAAGAAGAGTTTTCATGTCTGCTTAGCTTCTAAAGGCAACAGATATCTACAGCCCAGAATTTTATATTCTCTCTCTGATTGAGCTTATTTTCAAGGTTCAAAGATAAGTGTATTTTAGGGGTTGGATGTGGCTATGTGCTTTACAAATTTTGCATACAAATGCTTTATATATGTTTGTTTTAAGTTGATATTTCTATAAAGATACATAATTTTTTCCTATGTATGTGTGTTTTTAGTTGAAGTTTTTTTTTAATGGAAGTACTGGGGATTGGACCCAGGACCACATGTATGCTAAGCATGCACCCTACCACTGAGCTATTTCCCTGCCCCCTTTAGTTAAAATCTTAATGGTACCTTAAAGCTACTTAACAGTGTTTATGTGTCAAAATGGCTGCTTTGAGGCTGTACCATGTCAATCAGCATGTCACTTATCATTCATTCATTATTCCCTATGTAACTGTCATTTTTTAAGTTTAAAGCCCAGCTCTTCCTATCACAGAACCTTTTCTGATTGTGCTAGCTCTTAATAACCTTGCTTTCCTTCTATTTCTTATATGTTGTTTTAAAAAACATAATTTAGTAATTAATTATATGTAGAGGAGCATATGTAGTACCTGCAACATTAGCCAAGAAAAATGGGTTTACATCTTCCCAACTGCTCGCTGTCTAACTTTGGTCAGTAACTTCTACTTCCCAGGTCTCTGTATACTCATCATTAAAGCAGATGGGTTATATTGTAAAATTTTAAAATTTTGTAAAACCTTGTAAAATTTTAGCAACCTCAGATGGCTATAATAATAAATTTTTTAGAATGTTCCTTTCCCTCACAAGATTTCAAGATTCCTTTACTGTGAACCATTCAGTGAAATGTTACAAAGATTTTAGAAAACTTACCAAAAATACTGAAGAGAGCTTTATTTCAATGGCACAAAATTTTAAAATAATGGGTTTTTTCCCCAAGTGTTTTTAACAAAAAAGGAACATATTTGTAGTTCAAAAAATGGGAAAAGCTTTATTAGTAATGTGATAACTATATGCTTTCTGAAATTTTAAATAAATTGAATGACCAATAAAACAAAATGAAATAGAGAATATGCATATAAAGAAGTATAGAACCTTATTAGATACTTTTTCACATAAAAGTTTACAATTAAGAAATAAGAAGACCAATGTAAAATAAGCTGCCAGGAAATTGATGCCATTTAAATAAGATTTTTCTTATTTTAAAACACTGAATACTTGAGGTTTATTTAGAAGCAGGAATAATATCTATGTTAGGATGTACAGAAAGACATCTAGATTGTCATTATATTATTTATTCTTTTTGGTTGCATATTTATATGCATTTGATGTTACTAAAAATTGAAATGTTTAATTTTTAATTTTTTTTGTTTTGTTTGGACAGGCTATGTTATTCGAAAATATAGGTCTTATGGGATATGAAAAATTGTTTTCCACATTAGTAAAACTGGACTACACACAGCCAATTTCAGATGAAAACGTTACAGTGATGGATACAACCTTTACTGATATTCCAGTACGTCTGTACTTGCCAAAGAGGAAGTCAGAAAGACAGAGGCCAGCTGTAATTTTTATCCATGGTGGTGCCTTTGTTTTGGGAAGCTGTAGTAAGTGCATTTTATATAAGCAAATGTTCATGTGTATATGTGTTTGTGTGTATTGCATATTATATGTATTTATGTTAAAATATAGTATATATAATCGGTAGAATGTTGGTATTTATGTTTCTTAAGTATGTGTATGTATCTTAGCAGAGAGATAGATTATTTATTTGAGATAAATATGTATGATTCATACATAAATATTTATTTAAATAAATCATAAAAATATTAGGTGAGATTTTTGATTTTTAAAAAGTCTTATTATCAAATAAAGTTACATTGACAGTGTAAATAAAATGGGAGGTTCAAGTAGTAAACTTAAAAGTTAAGTTTAAAATTACCAAATGACCTGAATTTAGGTTCAGAAAAACAGAAGTGAATAAGATGATTTAAATGTTGAATTAGAAGTGATATTATTTGCAGCTTCTAAGTTCCATATACATGTTCATATTGCAGACAGTGAGGCATCAATACTTACCATGTTGAGGCTTAGAATCCAATGCATAAGTTCGAACTTAAAATGAAAAAATAAAATAGAACTATCAGCTCCTCCCTTAAAGTCTGTTCCCGTGTTATTTTGGAGATCATTCTAAGAAATGCAATGGTGTAGCTAAGATACTTACACACTTACATACATTCACACACACACATTCAAACATACACACACACTCACATACACATATACACAATTGACTTTAGACTTCATATTATTGACTCACCACAAAGCACCGAGTACAAGGGATATTATAGGTACTCAGATGATGTAAGAAGCAAATGAGGACTCCTTTCCTCAAAGAACCTATAGCTCAAATCATTATATCCAGAATTTTGACTCCATGATCTGTTAACGTTTCAAAACAACCACAAATGCCACTATAGTCAGCTGAGTGGTCGCCTTTCATTTTGATAGGTAAGCACATTCTTAGGATGGGTGTTATTATCACAATTTTAAGGATAAAAAGGTAGATGCAGAATGGTTCAGTAACTTGTTCAAAGTCCTATATTAGTAAGTGGTGGAACGAGTAGCCAAACCTAAGCCTGTCAACAAGATCCACAGGCTTAACCCTCACACCACTGGAGAGCAGTCCTATCCTACTCTCAAGGTGGCTGGAAGACGCTGTTCCTTGTTTGTGTGTAGTTTCTCTCCTTCACGTCAATGACACTTTCAAACCTTCAGAGCTCTTTCAAGTCTCTCAGCTCATCCTTCCTCAGCTACCAAGGATGTCTGTCCATAATTCAGCACCACTTCACTCCTCCCCCACACAGCCCGGCCGCCACCCCTCGCCTGCCTCGTGCGTCCTTAAAAATCCTTAACACTATTTTAATCCTTAATTTTACTTCTTTCTAATATGTCCTAGAAAAATGCATTTTTGTCTTATGGCAGAGTTCAATCTCTGCTTTGCCTGCGACCGTATTTACTCCTATGGTTTGGTTCTGTCATTATTTCTCATTCATTCATCTATCTACAAATGTGCCCTCTCTATTGACACCTAAACATGTTACAACTTTTTCAGCCTTGATCTCCCTTGTTCCAAATCACTCTCTCTAGGTAGTCCTCTTTCTCAGGCTCATTTTCATACACAGTGAAATCTTTTCCCATTTTGAATAATTCTTTAAACTCTGTAACTGGAAAATGACCACTTCCCTCTGCTTCACTGAAACTCTGTTCCCTTGATTTCTTTGAAACAAATTTCTTTCAACTTTCTTTTGCCTCTCCCTCTTACCTTCCTGTGTTTTTCCCTCTTTACAGCAAAACAATACAAACACAGAAAAACAGGTCTGTCTTTACACTTTATAAGTGTTCATGTTTCACAGTTTTCCTTTCTTTAGTTTTTGACTCTGCATGCTCTTTTATTTAGTCCCTTATACTTTTCAACCTTACCCATCCCCCACAACACTCTGCTGCTGACTTCCAAAGCTGTATTTCCAGCTATAGCAATAGTCCTAAATTACAGATCAATATATACAAATGCAGCATATGCCAGTACATCTGGAGGAACCACAGATAATTCAAGTTTAACATGACCAAATACAACTTACCCCATCTACCTTCCAACAGTTTGAGAAAAAAAGAAACCCAAATAAACAATAACAACTTCAACAAAACAAGGAAAGCAAATGCTCCTCATGTGTGTTCTATCAGTAAATACAGTAAATGTCTCTCAGCATCTGCATTTAATTACCAGTTCTGTCTACCTTTCTAAACATTTTTTTCTTTCTGTCCACATTTAACAAAATTATTTGCCATTAGATTTCCTTCTGCTTACTAAAAATTGGCACGTGCCATCTGCCTCTACAAGGATTGGATCACGCTGGCACTTGCCATCTAACTCTACTTGGATTAAATCACCAGCAGCTGCGGCGCCTGATCTCCAGCACTCCCTGAAAGGAGTACAGAGTGGAGGTCAGGAAGGAGGTGTTCTGTGCTATGGGAAAACTGGCTGAACAGGACTTCAGATGGCTAGATATTTTTAGAAGATTTAATGACCCCAATTCTTGCGTCTCCTCATATCTAGAAAAGCACTAAAATCATTAATGGTGACGTCTGCTCCTCATGACTAGCAGCAAGCCTCTGCCTAAATGTGTGCTTGACTGCACGTCCCCCTCTTCACTGAAATCATGTATAATACAGAGTTTTCCTCCTGCCTCTTTGAAACAGTTTCTCAGAGCTTTCTGGGATGCTGTCTCCTTGGCTGTAGTCCTCATTTTGCCCCAAATAAAACTTAGCCCACAACTCTCAACATTGTGTGATTTTTATTTCAGTCGACACTTCTATGGCTTTTTCTTTGCTTGTTCACCACCATTTCCTTGTCTATGTCAGCCTTTTTCTGCCCTTTTGTTGTATGCAAATCTGGTCATATGACATAACTAAATTCTTTGGTAACCTCTGCCACCTGTTTACAAAGAAATCCCTAGTGTAGTACCTAAGTACTGACACCTGTATTCCTATTTTCCTACGTGGTTCCACTTTATACCCTATTCGTCTCTCAATTCTTATTTCAGGTGTATTACATTTCACACCTGTAAGTGGTTTTCCATTGCTCTTTATTCATAAGGTACACTTTGATATTAACTTTTTCATTTCAGGGCAGTCACCATTGGACCTCCTGAACAGATTGACGGCAAACAAACTTGATGCTGTTGTTGTGGGAGTGGAGTAAGAGAATGACCTTTTGTATTTTTCGTATTATGATTCTTGCCCTTGTAACACAGAAGTCTGATTTCCAAAGAAGGTGCCCAAGCCTCCCAGAGGACTGGGATTCTAGAGTTTGGGATTTTTGACATTAGCATCTTTTATTCGTATCATATTATTCACTCCTCCTCAAAGGGGCCTAGCTTCTCTTTAACCTCAGTCATTATAGAGACCTCTGAGAGGCATCACAGAACATCTTTGGAAACATAGCTGTGGTAATTCTAGGAGAGCCTAGGTGCTCAGTTACCTGTTACACATTTGGGATGTTGAGTTTTGTTTGAGCTGGTAATAAAAGATTAATTTGATAGATACTTTTAAAAAAAATTGAACTATAGTCAATTTATAATATTGTGTTAGTTTCAGGGGTACAGCAAAGTGGTTCAGTTATACATAGATATATACATTCCTTTTCAGATTCTTTCTCATTGTAGGTTATTACATGCTATGAATATATAGCTGTTCTTAATTGGAGGAACATCAGCTGCAAATGTTGGGACCATCTAAGAATTTTAAGTCATTCTCAAAATGAAAGAACTTACTTGCTCATGATCTCTGCCCAAATTTCCGTCAGTATACCAGAATGGCTAACAAATGGCCAGTACTTTCTGACCTATTCAGGGGTTCTCTGTACTTCATCCGCAGGATGAAGATTTTTTTCCCACTTCTCCTATCAGTTATGTAGTACAGAAACGTACTCAGAGACTCCTAGCCCAAAGCTGAAGCAAGAACATTAGTGGAATTTCCTGGTGAGAACCTAAGAGGTGTAAACAGAACACACAGGTGGAACTAAGTGCTGTCCTCCCCGTTGTTTCTACCGTAGAGCAACCAGAAGACTGTGTGTTTTCAGAGATATTTCTAATTCATAATAACTAGGATGCTCTCCCTTTCCCTCTATAATATTTTTAACCTAACATACCACTTTGCTATTTTAAATATACTTTTTAAATGGTGATATGTGCTGTACCTAGTTTAAGAATTCCATCAGTTACTTATAGTATTTGTTGTTTTTTTCTACTCTGAAGAACATTTAAAGTAACAGTTACATTTTGATATAGTATTTTGTTTAGTTATACTATATTTCAGATATTTTAGATACAGATTATAATATGACAGAATTGCAAGGGCCATCTGGCCAGCATTTAATGGTTAGTTTTGACCTTATTAATTCACCAATTCTTATGGATAGTGAGATTACTAGTATAGGTAGAAATAAAAAATAAGACAACCCAATAGTGTGCTCCCACATTAGAAGAAAAAATATAGAGGTATATACATATTATACACATCAATGGATGTTGTAATAATTTGCTTTACAAATGACTTTACAGCTGTTAAGCAATATCACTTACTATACTTAAAATATTTGTTTCAAAGCTTCTCTTTTGAATTGTTTTCAGGTCGTATGTAAACTCATCTTTATGTATTCATTCAGGTTATGATATAAAACAGGACATGCTATCTTATGGAATTTTTACCTAAATAAATTTCTAATATAAGAAACCTACAAGTCATTTGCTCTCAGATTTGCTGCTTTTAAAATTTCTTGTGCACTCCCAACAATAGTTGTGAAAATATCTGTCACTGACTACATTGAGAACCTGATAAATGCTACAGTGCATCTCCCCAACTGATTGCACTTTTGCTGACAAATTTACATACAGTTTTACGAAGATGAAGACATAATCCTTATCTTTTGCATCTCCCCATAGAACCCAGTATTTAAAAAACTTTACACCAGAATCTATTTTTTATTTTAAAAAGATATGTTAGTAGTAAGTCCAGGTATGATTGGTGAAATTAAAGATTGAAAGTAAGGCCAATTTTGTTCTCTGGACCTGCTGGTTAAATTGAGAGATAGTTGGATATATGCAACTGAAGTTTAATCATATGTGCTTTGTTGCTTTCTTTCTCTCTCTCTCTCTCTTTCTTTTTTTTTTTCCCTGAAGCTACAGACTAGCTCCTCAATATCAGTTTCCTACTCCCTATGAAGATGTCATTTCTGTGGTCAAATTCTTTCTAGAGGATAAAACTCTTGCAGAATATGGAGTGGATCCCACCCGAATCTGTATTTCAGGTGATAGTTCTGGGGGTACACTGGCAGCAGGAGTGGTTCAACAGGTATGTTTTATGTATTATATGTGTTTATAACACATACACACATGCTGTAATTCTAACAGAAAAGAATAATTTTATTTGTTAGAATATTTTTATTGGCCTTATATTTCAAACTGTTCAATGGCAAAAACAAACCAAAAACAAACCTCTTCTGTCCTTTTACATAATTTTATCTTTAGACAGAAGTGGTTTTAGAGGCATGGGGAGAAACAAAATATCATGTTAAATAAGGCTCTTATTTTGCCACCAATTTTGAGAAAAATAGAAGAGTGTCTAGGAGCTACTATTTAACATGACAAGGGATTTGTCGTTCTCCTTGGGTAAAGCATAAAGTCTGCCAAGTACTTGGGATTACTGGAGTTCATGTTTTCAATCAAGGAGAGTGTCAGCAGATACCGTTCGGGCCATATGTCATGCTTACATGGGGGAATCACTATTGTAATAAAAAAGAAAAATGGCCTACATTAAAACCCTTGTTGTGTGCAGTTAAATAATAACTGCCCAATTAATTATTATATTTGAAAAATGAACTCAGTCCAATAGAAAATTCTTACCCCCCAAACCATTTTTTATGGAGCAAATGTATCATAAGCAGAGGGATACATACCTTTACAACTAGCAGGATCTGCTAACTCATCTTGTGGGATCACTTCTGCTGCTAGCCTGAGAAGGTACTGGTTGATTCTCTCTGCCTCTTTTTGTTTATGTGGTGACTGCTGTTTCTTCCACCCAGTCTGTGAGGTGATCCAGTTGGTTTAGCCTGTCTGAGGGCACTGGGGAGTAATCAAGGAGTGGCAGCAGGTATATTGACTTGTCCAGATGTCACTGTTGCAGATGTTGGTCTGCGGCTCAGGGAATTGCTCCTCAGGGATTTAATCAAAGGTTTTCTCCTGTAGAGTGGAAGTGTAAAAGAATAGGAAAGGGAAATGTATGGCGGCTCTTTTCACCCCATACCTTAGATCTTAGGTTATCTCTAGTAAGAAAGAGAAGCTCCAGCTACAACGCTCCATGTCTTTTCTTGCCCTTCGCATTTTCATAAACTGCTATTACTGTTATATTTCCCATCATATTACACTATTTTCTCCAGAAGGTGAGTTGTATATTAGGAATACTTCCTTTAACTTGGCTCAGTTCCTGTTGAGTCTAGTTAATATGTGAGTTTGGGCATTGGTATTTTATTATTATACTCATTCTTTCTCCTTACTAACATTACTTTAGTTCAAAAATGATTTAATACAGAGAGCTTGTCATCTTCCCTAGGAATCTGGTAACTGTATTTTTATTTGGTGGTCATATGTGAATAAACATGTGTGTGTAGGTATGTGTGAATCATTACTGATGAAAAGTAGGATGACACATTTCAATGCCCTTAAAGTACAAATACTGTCAAAATAAACATTAAGTACTATATCATTTTTATAATTATTTACATCATAACTGCTGATATGATTATTGGAGTAAAGCCTCCCCCTCTTGCAGTTTGGAAGCCTTTGACTCATTCATACTTTATTATACATTTTTTCAGATACAAAATGATCCAGAATTCAAAAATAAATTTAAGGCACAAGCTTTAATTTACCCTGGTTTACAGCTAGTTGATATCTCTATGCCATCTCACCAAGAATATGAGCATGGACCAGTTCTGTCAAGGAACATGGCAATTGAACTCGGATGCCTCTATTTGACCAACGATAAAGCACTGACCCAGGCAATGAGAAAAAACCAACACATGCCTCATGGATCAGGACATCTGTTCAAGTTGGTTAACTGGAGTACCTTCCTTCCTGAGAAATACAGAAAGCAGCATGTATATACTGAACCAGTTTTGGGGAGACTTAACACTTCGTTTTCAATACTTTTGGATAATAGGTTATCACCTTTGGCAACCAATGATTCCCAGTTACAAAATTTGCCATTAACTTATGTTGTCACCTGTCAACATGATATCCTAAGAGATGATGGACTTATATATGTCTCACGACTTCGAAATGCCGGAGTTAAAGTTTCTCATGACCATATGGAGGATGGAGTCCATGGAGCTTTATCATTCATGACATTACCAGTTTATTTACAACTAGGTATTAGAATAAAAGATAAGTATATTAATTGGCTAGAAGAAAATCTATAAATCATACATGCAGCTAGCTAGTCACTTAGTATTGTAGTCCAAAGGTTATTTTGAAATTTGTGAGTTTAAGGGACAGAATAGTGATTTTAGTTTTGGATAAACCTAAGTTTAAATCAGAGCAAAGGTTACTGTGCATCTTTGAACAAATTAATTTCCCTAATCTTAGATCTTGCTTAAATGAAGAACTTTCACTGTATTAATCCCACTAAATTTCACTTATTCTGTTTGATAAATTTTAAATATTCACCAATAATAGTAAAGTATAAAGGGAAGCATGATTATAAGCAAAATAGGCACTATCCTTTTCAGGCAGTGACAGGAATGGTAATGCTGAGCAAAAATTTTAAGACAGGAAAATTGCAATGGCATTTAGATGGGGCCAGGGAACCCAACTTATAGTCAAGCCTTTTTTTTCTTTTTTTCAATTTGTGGTCCAAAAATTAATTTTATCCACTCTATGTAAGTTATCACATTTTTCCTGATTCACTTAATATACAAAGTCTTCTTTCAGACGTATTGGTAGACTTCTTTGCCTGTAGAAGGAAAGACTAACATCTGAACTGCAAATCCTTCCAAAAGCCTAAGTGTTTGACCCTTAATCAAACTTTTAGAAATATCAGCCCCGATGGTAGATGAGTTACTGCTTTGATTTCTATGTACTGATTATTTATCCAAGAAGTTCCCTCACCAATTGTACATGGCAGTGAGAATTATTTATTTTATTACTTTGAATTTCTGGAGTGAATCATTTATCCTCACAAGAGTGACATAACTAAAAAGATATTTAAGCTGATGGTCTCTGGATCTGTTGACTTTCCTATGATGATAGGGCCCAAGCTCACATTAGTCCACATGAACCTCATGACTAAAATGTATTCCTGTTAAAGGACATCATAAGCTGTATCTAATTTACTGAGGCCCCTGTGATGTTGCTTTTTTCATGGTGCTGTTTTCCCTGTTCTGTGTATTTCCTAAAGCTGAGTAAATGTGTTGCTATATAAATCTAATTGTGTTTTGTTAGTTTGATTGATAATCTGATCCCAAAACACATTTTTGGGGTCATTTTGGTAGCTTGATTAGTTGCTTTTGGGTTCTCTGGATACATAATTTGTTCACTAATCTTTCAGCACATTTCACCACATTAGGCTCTTCTCTGAAATTCAAACACTGAGCTATTACATTCCAAAAGTGTTGATGAATATGTTTTCTTTGCTATTAGTTGCCCCATTGTATGTAATGTGAGAATATAACGTCCTATTTAACAGTTTTCTAGATTCATTTATAAAAGAGAAAGACATTAGTCAAAGATGTCATCTTAAACCAGGCTTGGCAAAAATTTATTTGCATGAATTAATCATTAATCACTCAAATCAAATGAGAAGGCAGTTTATGTTCAAGATTTGTTTTATAAACATTATCCACTAAGAAAATTCTTTAAACTAATTGCAGCATTATTGCATATAATTTTTCATTGATTCATTCACAAAACTTTGAAGGATAAAAAATTAGATATGAAGGTATTAAATGTTCTTGAATAGAAAGAAACTATTGTAAAAAGTTTATTCTTCCAGATTAATATGTATGTACTGAAATTTATGTTCAATCCATAGTATTGCTTTTTTGTTTTTGTCGTTTTAGTGTTCAATAAGAGAGTCTTAAAGCTTATAGGGAAAAGTAAATGTTCAAAATAACTCCTCCGAAAAAAACTGTGGAAGAACAGTGAGAATGGAACTTTATGAGGACTCCAGCATCCAAGATGATTAGAAAAGAACTAAACACATTCAAAAACTAAACTCTTCTGTAACTAGATTATATATAAACATGCATGTACCAAATTGTGCATTTTTCTAAATTTGTTTGTGTAAATGCACTGTTACAGTTTTTACATAAGTTGTGTTTGACATTTTCTATGTTGGTATAAACAGATGGGCCAGAAAAAGTAGGTCTCTCAAAGACAAAGCACAAGACTGCCATGCATGGCTGAGAAAGTTGTGAATTACATTTATGTTAACATTCAGTGAAATCCCAGGAAGTGTACAGATAGAACAAGCTGTGGTCTATGTGCATTCTTCATATGCCTAGAGATGTAATGTCACTACTTTTACTAGTTCTTAGCTTTGAGGGAAGCAAATAATATGAACTAACACAATTTTAGAGTCATAAGGGAAATGAAGATGGCTTTGCAGGTGACCTCATGTTCAGCATGAGGCTAAATGGAAAAGTAAATCTTTATAATACCCACTTCTGGAGCACTGTGAAATCAACCTCCTCCAATTAAACATGTAAGCGAATGTGAAATTTCACACCTTTCGCTACATTATGCACACTAGTTTTTGGTACATGATTTTATTCAGATATGATTTTGTTCAGATATGCAAAACACAATGATGGACATATATCTGGACATGTTGATGGAGTGGTTTGTCCCTACAGCTGCAGGATATTCTTGCAACTTCATTTTCTAATAGGATATAGATGCCCCTCACACCATCTCTTGGTCACTATCTTTATCAATGACTATCTTCCACGACCAGGATTTGGCATTCTGTACAATGTTGCCCAGTTTTGAAACAGTGTTATCCAAATTACCCAATATTATTATAAAATTATAGGTATAACTTTGATAGTTTCTCACAAATTGGGTTTGACTACATGTTAACATATAACAGCTGCTGAGTAATAAATTTCTGAAACTAATGCTTTTTAGAATTGTTCTACACTACAAAGTCACATAATCAAATCAGTTTTGGTTCAGTCTGGAATTGACAATGGTAAGCAGTGAAACTAGAGAATACAGAACTTCAGTCTTCATGGTGAATTGTTAAAGGCATTGTGTAGGCATTAAATTTCTATGCAGAAGAAATAAAAGTGGAACCCAATTTTATATGATAAATGAAAAGTAAGTTCTATTAGTCTAACGATATGAATAATAAATCAAGAATAAATTAAACTTTGCAAGAAATTTTAGGTATTCACTATATGTCTGACTTACTCTATGGCAAGAAACAGGTAATAATTTTCATTGCTGTCCATAAAGTTATCAGTGTTCTCGCAATGTGAAGCCTCCTACTATCGACCTCATGGGAAGTTGTCATCTTCCAAGCATCTCTGAAGGGGCTGGCATATAACTGACTCAGAGCCCTTTGTGCACTAGGCAGCACCTTTTTGGGGTTGTACTAAAGGATGGGGATTTTAGTGTATGGTAGTAAGGAGAGAGATTCTCACAGTCTCAGCATGATGCTTTAGAACAGCGGGCACTGGCAGAAGAGTCACTAGGGCCCAGGACAACATGGCAGATGTGGTACTTGTAAGCTGCCTTCATCCTGTCTGTGCTTTCTCCCTCTTGCTCCTTTTCCCTTTATGCTAACATCTTAATATCTTGGCATTGCTTCTAGCTTCCTTTGATTCAAAATAGGGTTGTTGTTTTTTTGCAACTCCTACTAGAAAAACCAGTGTTGTTGCTTTTAAAAATAAGACCAAATAATGCTATAAATTTAACTTCTATGTTTCTTCTGTATTTCAATATAATTTGGCAAGGGAAGAGATTGGATGATGGGTTCTGCATGCCTCTAGAACAAGCAGCACCTGCTAGCTCATCTTTTGGAACAGGTATGTCTATTTCTGGTATTACTCGAGAAAGATGTGGTAAAATCTCCTTCCCCCTTTCTGTTTATAGGGATTTATGTGGTCAACTGTTGTCTGCTTCTTTACTTGACTGAGGCTGGCATGTTCATGAACTGCATATTTGGTTTAGTAAATTATCTGTCCTAGGCCACTGCAGGGGAACTCAGGGCCTGGGAAAGAGACTGCAGGCTAAAAGTGTTCATCTGTTGGGGCTTGTCACTGTGAGACCAATTCTCTAAATACATACTAGAATTTCCAGCCCTAAATGGCACCAGCAATGACAAATACTAGAAATCTGAGTGACAGAAGCTTTTATATAAGAAACTAAAAATCATGACATGGATGCTATAGGGAGTGAATGGTGGTTGGTTGTTTGCTGACTAAATTTTAGAATGTATCTAAGATGAACATCTCTTTCCATACTAAGGTCATTGAACCTTTCCAATGAATAATACAATGTCTATTACAAAGATACAGGACACCTTCAGAAGGGAATCTGATTAAGAACTTTGGCTGGAGGGAGGGGACACTCTGGGCAATGATGACCCTGAAAGTCATCAACTCAGCAGTACTAAGCAAATTCTCACTCTCTTATTTAGGAGTGAGGGAGCAGAGAAGGCTGACTCTGAACTAAGGAAAACTGCAAATAGAAAATGAATGTTAGGAAAAGGGATTCAGTCTTTTTTTTCCCCCCAAGGACCTTAAAAGACATATTGCTGAACGCTTGGAGCCAATGAGAAATCATTCATGTGGTGCTGTATTGCATCCAGAGGGCTCAGAACAAGAGTGGCAGAAACAGATGGAGTTCTGGAATGTACTACATGCTGACTGTCCCTCTGGGCTAGAGATAAAACTTTAAAACTAATACATCACTTGATGTTGATGTAAGATGGCAGATGACATCATGTCTTAATCCAAGACTTGTTCTTTCTGGAACCAGAGAGAAAGAGATGCTTCCTCCAGAGCTGCTTCTCAGAATCTCTTCAGATCCCATAGCCACTAGTCAAATCCTATCCTTACGGACTGAGTTTTAGAAGCTTGGAAATTTATTCATTGGCCCATCATTTTCAAGCTTATAGTATTATGAGTAATAATGCAATAATATCTATCTGAGAGGTAATATTCAGCAATATGAACCTACTGGTAGGGTCAGATTTAAAAAAAAATTTTTAACCTAATTATGATATGGCCTGAGAATATGGTATTATAAGAATGTAATAAACCTCTTTAAAACATCAGATTTAATTACAAAGCTTAATATTAAACAAAATCAAAACATTGTAGCTGTTAATATTACAAACATCAAGTTGATGTATAAATACTACAATGATTAATGAGGACTTGGAAAGGTCTGTGCCATTAAAGATCATTTTCAGACTATCAAAAAATTATGACTCACATGCAGATATAAAAATGAACACATGTTAAAGACTGTATTAATTCATTCAGTGAGGAGACCAACCGGATGTTGTAACTCCTTCAAAAGAGAATTCAAAGGACCAATATAATAAAAAAAAAGCTCAAAGACAATGGGCAGTGGAGGTTGTGCTTAATGTAGGCAATGCATTGTTATAAAATATTTCAAAGACCATCAAAGACTAGAGCCAGATAACCTAGAGACAGATACAGATGACCTAGAGAGTGATCTTTTAGGCAACATACAGTTTTTTGTTGAAGTACATTTTTTTCTATAGTGAAAAGAAAAGCAAGATGAAGATAAAGTTCTCTACTCTTTAAACCACAAGAACAATTTTGTAGGTGAACTATATCTGTAGGTATGTAGAGATGGATGGATAAGTCAACTGGAGAACTTTAGGAGGTGTGGTTAAAGCAACAATAGCAATCAGAAGTGAGACTACTGCAAAAATAAGACACTAGTTTTGAGGCTTAATCATCTGTTATTTAAAAGGACATGAGATGTGTGAAGTGATGATAATGATTATTTTCATCTGCATATGCCTATATGTTCAATCAGTTTTACTTGGTAGTTACTTTTATTATTAATGTTATCATAACAGATCAAATCAGCTGCTCTAAAGGCAAGGAGGTTTTGATTAAGTAAGGTGACAGCCTTTCAGCACTGCAGGAAGGGAATGATCTGAGAGGTGTGGTCACTGGGGAAATTCAGAACTCTGAAGGCCCGTGAAGGAGAGTGCAGAAAATGGGATGGAAGGCACTTGAAGAATGTGACGCACTTTTAACTCTGGCTCAGCCCTGCATGCCATCCTGGTCCCTCAGGCAGCCTATGCTAATTTTAGAGAAAGTCTTAGAGCTCCTCATTCTAGACTCGGTAGACATGAGTGAGCATTCTTCCTACCAGCACCAGCTGTGGGCTTCGGATTTTATCGTTTCTCCTTCTTGCTGAAGTATCAGGGTATGAGTCTACAGTTCCAGTAAGAGGTCAGGGCTTATGGATCTGGGAGCTTAGTTTGTGAATTTCTGCCCTCTGGTTTCAAGGTGATGAAGCAACAGGAAGATAGTACACACTGCACTTTCTGCCAGGGGTTCCCTCACACACAATTCAGTGTCATCAGATCTTATGTGGATGACTGGGTGTCTTTCCAATACCACTTCCCTGTCAACCTAACTAATCGAGGTCAGACACAGTTACCCTGAATAACTTTTATAGATGGATGAGCAAATAATTTATTGTACAAACTGAGATAATTGTAAATATGAGGTGGGGAATAAGCTGGGATGGCCTCAGGCAGGAGGAGTACAAGGTCTCCTGACAAAGTGTGTAACATTTCCCCAGCTCCCTCAGCATAAAGCTCAGATTCCTGTGTGACTTGTGGAGCCTGAATTTATCTCCAGGCTTATCTCTGTGTTCTTGGCTGTTCCCTATAGTTAGGCAACCAAACCCAAACTTTTCAGGTGACTCCTGACCTTTCTTTCTGCAAGGAAGGTGCTACCTCTTACCCACAAGCGCCACAAACACCTGAGGATTATCTATTCAAATAGCTCTAATTCACTTCTTAAGAGATTCTTACCTCCTCTATGATAGCTTTTGCTGACCCTTTCTCAGGTCACCTGAGAATTTCTCAGAATTCACTACTAAAATAAAAGGGGGAAAAAGTGTACGCAAACACACATGCACATCAATTCATATGTATAGACTCTATCTCTTTACAGCTGTTTCTTCAGTTACTGCCTCCGTGGTTAGTGGCAAGGAAAAAAGGAGAGTCTACCACAGATGCATAAGTCATATATTTTGAGATGTTTTTCATTTTGATAATAAAAATTTTGAATATACATTTTTGTCTGAGTGCTGTTTGAAAGGCTTTCTGCACTTTTTGATATCTACTTATTCTAAATATTTTCTATTTCAATTGAGTCTTACTTGATATTTGAATTTAGACATTAAAAAAAATTTTTTTAACCTAAATATAATATTATTACCCGACTCTGAATCCCTAGGAAATCTAGTTTATTCTCGCACAATTTAAAACATGGTGTATCTTTTCAAATCTCTTTTAATCTACAGGTACACTTGATTCCTAATTTACCTGTTGAAGAACCTGGGCCATTAGACTTTCAGGGCTTCCTGAAGTCGGGATTTCACTGATTGCACACTCCTTTGCAGTTTACCATGTTTTTCCGTCTTCTATATTTCCTGTGAATTAATCAGTTGGAATACAGAGGCTTGATCAGATTCAGGTTCAATCTTTTTGACAAGAATATACATGGTGGAGTTTTCTTTTATTAAGAACAGAATTGTCTCTTTTCTCATGTTAGAAGCCACCGAGGCTCAAAGTACAGATTGATTAATTCACTGGAGATTGCAAAATGATGTTTTAATTTGATTATTTTACTTTTACACATTGTATCTGGAAATTTTTATACAAGATGATCAGGCTGATGTATTATTTAGTTATCAATGGCTCATTTCATATAAGAAAGGTAGGAAAATTGTTGATTATTTCCTTTTACCTGTCTACTTTTCAAGATTATGAATTGATTCCCTGTTATCTTCAGAATTCAACCAATTAATTAAAAATAATATATCAGTATGGACCCAAGGATTTAACACTATTTTATTGATTAATTACTTATTAAAGTAGCTCACATTTTCCCATTTGGGGCCAGTGGAAGCTCTTTTCAGTCCACTCAATATGACTTTGGAAGTCATTGAGATCTTCCTTGCAGTCTGGTATGCCAATATTTTTCAGGCTCATCTTATATATTCCTTAAAACTGATTTAGAATTAGCCATTTATCCAGAAATCCCTGGTTTCCTGTTAATATCTGATTTATGTCAATGGTGATATTTCAATACCACAATCTGAGCACTAAGTTTTTTTCAGTGAACAAAACTAGGAATTTTACACAAAGGCACACTTTAAAAGATAAAGTAATTCTTGATTTCTTTCTGGTATTTCCAGCTCAAATTCAAGGGTTGTTACTTAATCTCTTTTATATCACAACTCGTTTTTCCACACTGTTACATCTATTCTTTGTCATGTGTGGCCACTGAAGTCTCTGCTTAGTTAGCTTAGTGGTCAGATAATAATTGGACAGAGATCTCCTTAAATGCCTAGAACCAATAAGGCTCCAAGCCTTTTCTGAGAATCTGTGTGTGTACTGGGGCATACTTTCAGTGCTCAAGGAAGGCAGTTTATTACCCTTCCTTAGCTATCACTTCCAGCTTGTGAGGAGTTTTGAAGTGAGCCAGAGATTAGAACTTAGAGCTTTCTCAGATTTTTCCAAGGCATTTGCACAGCTCTTTACATGCACGTGGCCTTTTAGATCCCCGCTTTATTAGGCAAAAATAATCTACTGGAAAGTAGATCAATGCTAGTACGAAAACAGAGTTCAGATGATATTAACTGCAAAGGGGCTTAAGGAAACTTTCAAGTGATAGAATTGTCATATATTCTTTATTCTGATAGAGAGTTATACAGGTGTATATGTTTAGAAAAACTATTATAATTTATACTTAAGTGGGTAAATTTTACCTAAATCTTTAACTAAAAATGAAGGCTGATAACTTTCAAAACTGATGAAATCCATAAAACAGGGTATATAAGGATGCTCTATGCTATACACATCATGATATAACCACTGAAAACTAAAGTCAGAAATAACAAAACACAGAGACATAAAGGTAGATAATCTTCAAATCAAAGAAGCAATAACTAGATGAAAGCTGGCCTCACAACAGAAACAGTAACAGCCACAAGTAATAAAATAAGTGCTGAAAAAAAGTAACTGTCAACACAGAATTCCACTCTCCACGATACAGAGGTGTGGGAAAGGGCATCCAAAACTCCACAGATATTAGTCAGCTGATGTGTGATGCAAATCTGTGGGGGAACGAAAAAGAACAGTTTATTCTGAACTGTGTGCGTGGTGTTTCATAACCTCACAAACCAAAAGCCATGCCTAGGGCATTCAGGAAAGACTGCACCACACATCAATAAAAAATAAGCATTTTAATAATTAAGTTAATGATAGGCTTTGAAATTAATATGTACATTTTCAAGAGGTCAAACATATACTTATGTTGATTGACCCCTGATTGGATTGAATTCTATCTCTAAAAATTACTTTCCCCTAAGTACTGATCCCTGATCGATAAGCCTGAGAATTGTGGGTTTACTGATCTGTGACTGTTCATCTATTTACTAGGTCCTGACACATCAAACAGAAAATCTCCAGTTCCTCACATCTCTAAAGAACCTCCTGGTGACCAGCTTTATGGGCAGGTCTCTCTCAGGCCCTCAGGATGCAGCAGGTATGAGTCCAATATCTGTACGTGATGTTTCCTGCCACTCTAGGCTAAATCCTTGGTTAGATTAATTTTAAATACCACTTAACCATATGAACAAAGTCACTATATAACCCTTGAGAAAAAAAAGAAAACCTGTTTGGTTTCTGAGATGCTTTTATTGAGACTTGTGGTACTTCAGTCTAATAAAAAGTTCCAGCTTAATGAATGGTAGAGCTTGGACAAGACCCTACACCCCCTATCTTTTGGCCCAAAGCTTGGTCCATTACAAGCAGGTTTTGTTTACATGGTTTGTAACCCATGCTAACAGCATTACCCTGGATTTTGACTAGATAACAGCTTTTTTTTTTTTTAACTTCTTACAAAATGTTGCAACAAACCAATCACAAAGTGTACTTCGTGATTTATTTAGAGATGTCATTTAGGCACTGATTAGGATCTTGATAACAAATCTGTTTTGGACTGATGATAGCATCACAGGGTGAAGAAACACTGTGGGAACTTTTAACCGTCTGCTAATAATATAAATAGGAATTGACGTGTTACGTATATCTCAGAGTCTATGTATTCACAAGTTTCTACTGATGCTGTACTGTTTACATTAAAAATTAGCCTCTTGTTTTTCAGATGATAATATTACCTGAAAGCATTCTTAGTCTTTGTTCGTTCTGCTACTTATTATTCAGTAATTACGAAAAAATTTTAATCTCAGCACTGTGAAGAGACTGGAAAAAGGGACAGTATGGGATTCAAAGCTCTCTGTTTGGGGTTACTGTGTGTTCTCTTTGCCTCTCATATTTATATACCCACATCGGGCAACATGGAAGAGCACTGGGAAGTAATAGCCTTGGATATAATTACTAAAACCTGTACATTTATGGTAAGATTAACATTTTTTTTCTCCTGGTTATTGGGATGCCTTGTTGACTAAAACTCAGTGCTTATGAACTTTCTATTAATTACTGTTTTAAAATTGCTTGTTTATTAGAATAAATGGATGACATAAAATTAAGTAAATAAAAGTTGCTACATCTTTGCAAAAGAGAGAGAATTCTTGCAAGGATTTTATGTCTAAATGTAAAGACATCATATATTGTGACATACATAAATAAATGCTTTGAAATTTATTTGATAACTTGAATTACAATTGAGTTTTTAGGGACAGTCTAGTTCCATAATTATCTTATAGGTTATAGATACAGATCACTGATGTTTGTACCTGTTTGATGTCAATTTAGAGCTCTTACTATCTCAATAGCTTCCATTTACCATCTTCATTTCTAAACTGCTGGATTTCAGGGATTCCACAGGGAGGACTGAGTTCAAGCTCCTTGGCAAGGGGGAGATGTGGTTTGAAGCTGACATTTTTGAGCTCTTACAATGTATAAACTTTCTATAATATTAACTCCACTCATCCTCATTATCCTCCAGTTATTTTACCAGTTTCTAGAGGAGGAAAAATATGCTCAGAAAAGCTCATGCAGCTATAAGGTGACAACTTCAGAATTTAAACCCAGGTCTACCCCATTTCAAAATGAGTATTCTTTCTGGGCAACCAGAAAGATTCTTTAATGAGAATAACCAATAGGAAGCTGAAGGAGAAAATAAAAACAGCAGAAGATGATCAGGGAAGAGAGAGTAATCCACATTATAAGAGGGAGAGGCTGTTCCACGGTGCTTTGTACAGCAGACTACAGTCCTGTGAAACCACAGCCAATTCCTACCTGTGTCTGTTAAATTCTTATATTTTTCTCTCTGATCACTTTTAGAGACTTACGTTTGCCATTACTGTCTCTTTCTCCAATGCTTTTACTCCTTGATTTAATAAAATGAAAGAATATGTGGGTAAGCAAGTGTCAGCTCCAACAAACTGTGAAATTATCTTTTTTGATTAGTTATGTCTTAAAACTCAGTGACTGACACTGATATTATCATCAAAATTACAATAATAGCAGAACATCCAACTCTAAAATTTGACTTTCACTTTCTCAGCTAAAAACTATCCTCACATTGTTCATCTATAATAAAATTATTCACTTTATGTATCTGATATTGTAGATGGGTTACCCTTTATTTAAAAAAAATAAGAAAAGCATCCACATAATTACTTTAAAGATTATTCTAGTAAAAGTAACAATCATTGGCTTTTCTTAAATAAAATAAATAAAATAAAATAAAATAAAAACGATTTTATTCTTGTCAGTACTGAATTTTGTAACTCAAAGTTGTTATACCATTAAGAAAGATTAACTTTTTAATATATAAAGGGGATATAAAAATTTAAGTTTTTGATAAAGTGGCCTTTGAAAAATAAATGCATTACCATGTATTTATATGTTAAATTGGAAGGCAGAGTTTTATAGAAGAAAACATTCCCAACCCTGAAAATTTTCCTTAACTCATGTATATTTTTTACCTATAAAATGGCAATACTAATAATAAACACTTAACAGAACTGCTCTGAGAATTAAAGATTATGAATGCTAAAGCTTCTAGTAAAATAATCTCTAAAGTGGCAGCTTTTGTTATTGTTCAAAAATACTTAAGTATCTGTTCAAAACCAGAAAATATCTGAGAAATGAGAAACAAGGCAATTTGCCAAAAATCTAACTTTTAAATACCAATTCAACAAAATGAAAAATTAGCTTCATTTACCCATTTACCAAAAACTTACATTAAGGGATATTCTACTTGATTATGTTCAATTAGCATGAAAACACTTAAGAATTCTTCTTAGTGAAGAATTATAAAATAAGACAAGGTTCATTGAATACTTCGGTGTGCCAGGCACACTTTTTGTGTGCATAAGAAGTTCTAACTCACCTACTACAACCCATTGAGGGATTTATTATTAGAACTGTACAGACAAGGAAACTGAAGTACAGAGAGTAATTTGTTTAAGATCATATAGCCAGTAAGTGGTGGTAAAAAAGCATGGTCTAGAAAAATGGGGGCAATTCTGGCTTTGACATTTACTGGCTGCAACTTAAGAGTTTAGGCATACTTCCTCATCATTAAAGTATGAGGGTTAAATGTTCTCCAAGACCCTGTAATACCTTAAACTCTCTGGAATAACCGTAGTAATAAAGGCTGCTTAGTGTACTATTGACCATGTCATTTTTAAGGTTTTTCCTTTGAGTAAACTGTATAGTGACATGTCACAAAGGTCCTAGAGAAGCTGGTTAGAAATATTAAAAGAGCTTTTTTTAAATGATATCAAATAGGGGATTGTGGGAGTAGGGGTGGAGGACAAAGAACAGGAGTCTATTTGGAGAGGAAAACCAGGACATTTGAATCATTAGCAGTGTGGTCATAAAATTTTGGATTAAGTGAAATGCACAATAAAAAAATAAAAATATGACAGCATGCCTACAAAAAAAAAAGAAAAGAAAAGAAAAAAATGATAGTTGTAAGACCTGGACATTTTTCAGACAAAAATTTATAATTAAGAAATAATTACAACAGGTATTTAAAAAAAGCTACCAGTAAATTGACAGCTTTTGAATGACTTAATTATTAATCTAAAATATAGAATACTTGAGATATTTGAAGGCAATAAGTTTATGCAATAAATCAATACAATGTTATTTTGGAATAATTTTTAGAAACATCCTATTTCTGTTTATTTTGCTAAAGTTTTCTTCTTTTATTTCCTCTTTAGATGCATTTAACGTTTATTTGAAGATGAAAATATTTATAATTTTGTTTTGCTCTTACAGGCTAAGTGTTTTGAAAATATAGGTATTATGAGATATGAAGAGTTTATTTCCATGATGTTTAGGCTGGATTATACCCATCCACTTTCAGATGAAAACCTCACCATGACTGATACAAAATTTAATGACATTCCAGTACATTTGTACTTGCCAAAGAGAAAGTCAGAAATCCCAAGATGAGCTGTAATCAATATTCACAGTGATGCTTTTTGTTTTGGAAGTTTCAGTAAGTTCATCATATAAGGAAAAAGTCTAACTGGCTATCTGATTTTGATATAGGAACTATTCAATATTGAATATAAATATACCTAATTATGTATCCATGCATATATGCAAACTTATATGTATAATATATATACATATAGCTATAAATATTAGATATTCAATAGAGAGTTAGACATATGTTTGATTAAAATATCATGGAGGTTGTGACTTCTGTTTTTGTTTTGTTTTACTTTTTGGTAAGTATTTTCTTCTCAGTTTTTATACTGAATGAACTTATAGCAAATGAAAGTAGGATGTGAACACAAATCAAATCGTAAAACTTTTTATCTTTGGGATCAGAATATATTCAGGAGCAGAAACACTGAAGTGATACAGATGTTTTACATGCAAATCAGAAGCATATGTTGTTGGTTGCTAGAAGATCAAGTTTGTAGGTACTCCTAAATAATGCTAACAGTGGTAAAGCTTAGAATGGTCACTAGTCTCTATTCAAAAAGGAAAGCACAAAATAGACCTAAGTTAGAATAAGCTCTTCCCTAGTCTAGTTTGCCTACTTATCTCTGGTAATGATTCTAAGAAGCATATACAGCAGATTCAAAATAAAAACATGTAGAAATTTACCTTTATGAAAATTCTGGAAAGCTATCATAGATTGGTGCTGTATAGGGAGACCCAAATAATAAAATTAAATAAATGAATAGAATTGAGCAAAGATACACAGGTAATAAATTACTTTTTAAATGCATTTAATTGTTTTCTTTCATTTTTTTCTGTTTAATTTGGTTCTAAATAGTTTGAGAACCTTATGAAGATATATGAAATATAGCAAGCTACACTTAAACAAATATTAGCATTGAAGATTAGTCAAAGAGACAATAAGCATGGAAAATTAAGAAGGCACGAAGACTCATTAATACACAGAACGCTGAAATGATTAGGCTGCAATTCTGGCTTTCTAGTTTTCTCCTCCCCAGTTTTCTGACAACTAACATATTGCGGAAAAAAACATATTATCAGCTACAAATTTCACAGTGACTTGTCCAAAGAAAATGATTGGGTGACTCAAATAGAGGTTAAAGATTTTATTCAGTGGATGGGCCTGAGGGGCACTTGAAGACCACAGGACTCCTCAATTGAAGAAGGATGATGGTTTTATCATTTTTTTTTCTTTTACAGGTTGGGGAAAATTGAGTGTATGTCCTTTTAGGTTCAGCTCAAGCAGCATATTCAACTTAAAAAAATGGGTTTTTTTAGGTTTTTTTTTTTCAATGGGGCAGGCTAGGAGGTAATTAGGTTTACTTATTTATTTTTAGAAGAGGTACTGGGGATTGAACCCAGGGCCTTGTGCATACTAAGCATGCACCTTACCAGTTCAGCTATACCCACCCCCTTTAGTACATTCAACTTTAATGAAAACTCATGGGTGGAGATGGGTCCTGTGTTGATGATCCTTGCCTGATTTGACTGGTAGAATCCTGAAAACCATCACAATATTACTGCTTTTGCAAGCCTTATGTCTTGCCAGCTACTCAAAATTCAGAGGGTAGGGAAGGTAGGTAGTAATATAGTAAAACTAAGGGGGCAAATGTAGAAGGCCAAGGGAAACAGGGCCCCCCTATCATGTTTGTTTTATTCTTTTTAGTCTATAAAGTGAAAAATGAACAAGGTATAAAACACGAAACGACAATTTCCAAAGCTGAAATGAGACTCTGGCCATAGGAAAAGATTTTCTATTATACGATGAACATCTTAAAACTCCTTACAGTCAGCTATTGATTTTTATAAACATCCTTATACATTTAGGCAGATAGTATGACTCCAAGCATATAATTAGTAAAAGCAATTCTAGAAGCATGTAACATGATGCAGTAAAAGTAAACACTCCTGAGGGATGTGATTCAGAGGTGAATTTTATAATATCTAGGGAAGCAGGTGTTCTGCATATGCTTCAGAAATCCTTATAAAAATTGTTTTCCTTCTCAAAGCTTTTGAAAGAACCTGAAAAAGTGAATTCCAAAGCACACACTAGGACAAGGAAGAGAAGAATCGTTGTTTTCTACTGCCAGTAAGGTATAAAGTCTTTAAGATAATGCTTCTCAAGTTTTAGTGCCTCAGAATCAGCATAGAAGACTTGTTAAAAGATTGTTTGACTCAGTAAGTCTATGGTGGGGCCTGATAATTTGCATTTCAAGTTATAAATTAGGCTCCAGTTACTGTTGGTGCTGCTGATCCAGACATCACACTGTGCTAGACTCTGGTGATCAATGCCGCCTGTAGCCGTGTTCTGGCTCAAAAACTGTTCAGAGTGTCTAGTCAGCTCTGTCTCTCATTTTTCTCCATAAAGATTCCAAGTCTGTGTCACTCCAGGTTCCTAGTGCCTCCCAGTCAACCAGATCAATCTTATTGCTATTTGACAGGAAACAGAAGATACGAGGGATTGTGTGCCCTCAAATTTTTGAATCTTTCATCCTTAGCTCAATCCTCCTTTCTATAAATTTGTTACCAGCTATACCTACCTCTAGCTTCCTTCTTTCTAATACTCACAGAGGAAGAGGCATTTCTTCTTTTGACAAAATTAGTCTTTCTACTTTTTTTTTGCTATCATACAGCTCTTATCCTATTATTTGACTTCATCAGAGTATCTCTATAAATCCTCTGTCTTAATATTTTTTGTTTTTTAGTTCTGAAATGATTCCTCCTAAGCATGTTATTGTATCCTAAACATTCTTATCTCAAAAAAACTTTCCCTACTTGACCATGAATTCCTCTCCCTGATTAGTCCCTTATCGTTTTGCTTTCCTTCCCAGATTCATTTCTATACACAGAGGCTCTAGTCCTTCCCTATTTCCTTGTTTTCCCACCTTTAATTAATTCCTGAAGCTCCATAATCCACTGCATTTGATGAACACCACTCTTTTCTCCTCTTTGACATCCACTGCCCTTCCCTTTGTTTTTTATGACAAAATATCCCCTAGATTTCCTCTGCCAGTCGTTTTCCCAGTCAGTCCCTCTTTCTCTCTCTTCCCCGACTTAAAAACAAAACAAAATGAACAAAATAACAGATTTTCCATATCTACTCTTCATGAATATTCTTGTCCCCCAGAACTCTTTCCTGACCTTCCAATTATGACTCTATGTACTCTGTTTTCCAGTCCCTCATCTTCTCCAAATTCCCACGTGCTACTAACATCCAGTTCTGAATCTCCTTCTCTTATGTGATTCCTGAGTTCTGGATCCATAGATACAACTATCAATTAGACATTTATGACTGGATTAACCACAGACATTTCAACCTCAATATGACCAAACACAATTCATTATCTTATATCCAAACAGCCTTAGACAACAAACAAATTAAAAAACCACCACCCATCCAAATCAACATCTCATCCTCTTGAATGCTTTCAGTAAGTAACAATTATGGTCAACTAGTTACTGTTGCTTAACACCCACATTAAATTACCATGTCCCATTCATTCCACTTCTGAACATCTTGACCTCATTAACACATTTGTGTTACTTCATGATCCTTTGCAGATACTCCTTTCTGATGTCTCTACCTATTCCCTGCTCAACTTTATTTTATTTTCTACATTTAGTGCTCTGGATCATTCTGACATGCAGGTCTGGTCATATGACCAGACCAGAAGGCTTTGTCTAAATTCTTCCGTGATTCTCATCACTGTATAAAATAAATGTCTAAATCCTTTACAATAGTGTTCACATTTCCAGGTTCTCACATTCTTTAACTTTTTCTTGCCAGTACTGTTCCCTGTAATTTTGTTTCTACCATATTAAGCTGCTGGTCGTTCCCCAAACACATGTATTCTCATAAATCTTTCTCTGTGCTCTAGAATGCCCTTCCCACTTACTTCAAGAAAACTCTTACTCACACTTTTATGTTTAGGTAAAGTACTATTGTGTGTGTGTGCACGTGTGCGTTTGTCTATGCTGGAGGGAAAGTCTATGGCTGGTGTGCCAGGCATTTCAAAATGGGTATGTACATCCAAGTCCACACACTGACTTGCCAGAACCTCTCTCAAAATCTAGTTGCTTTTCTTTAGACTCTGTCTTAAATGTCAAAGAATATGGAGGTTTTGAGGAACCATAGTATTTAGTGTTATGGTTTTAGAGAGTCAATACGTCTATTATTTTCTTTCTCCCCTGAATTATGAACTAATTGAAAAGTTATAAACAAAATTCAGGTAAATGTAAGTCAAAACATAATCATTATTTCTAAAGGTTTTGGAGAATGTGTATTTAGGTATTATTTAGGTATTGTTGATACATCACTTGAGTTAGATTATCCCATCTGTGGTGTCTAGTAAACTTGCTGCCTGGAGAAGCAGAGCACAGTAGAATGCAACAGGCCACAAAAGGCTCTTGAGAGGATTCTTATGTACAGACAGTAGGTGGCAGATGTTCCTCAGAACACCAATTAGCATAGTCATCTTTTTACCCTTGAAGAGACTGACTAAAGAGATTCTACTGCAGAATGTGTCCTGCTGATTCAAGTCCCTCTGCATAGAAACAGAGGTAGGAAATAAAGGTTCCTATGTTACACTCAAATCACGTATCCTTCCAAGTTCAGGGCAATATTGCTTTTTAACTACAGGGAGTACTTTGACATTTATTTCTTCATTTCAGAGCATATGGCTTTTGACTTCCTGAACAGATGGATGGCAGACAAACTTGATGCTGTTGTTGTGGGATTGGAGTAAGAGAATGCTTTTCTTTGGCTACTGTGATTTTTGTCTTTATCAAGTAGAGATTTGACTTCCAAGTCAAGTCAGCTATGCCTCAAATATAATTTTTTTAAAAATTAATGTATTTTATTTATCACCATTGCAACACAGAACATTCCTCAAAGGGGTTCAGTATCTCATTACTCTCCTATGATTGTGGGAAATTCTGAGTGACAACCTAGGGTGAGCATTTTTGGAAAAAACTGTTGCTCTAGACACATAAAACTCAGGTCCTATAAGGCCCTAATTATGCCCCAAGTAACATAGCTAGATAGGAGGGGAAAAAAATAAACAAAACATATTTGTGATGTTAGGCTGTATTGGGCTAATAATAAAATTTTTTATATTAGAATAATTCTTATTTGGAAGTAATAAAGGAGGTAAAGGTTGGGATCTGCTGAGAATTTTAAGTCACTCTCAAAAAAGTGATCTTAAGATTCTTGCACTTTGCCACAGCATACCAGAATGCCTTAAAACAGGTCAATATGTTCTAACTCGTGCTGGTATATAGTCTGGATTTCTGAAGTGGCTATTCTCAGGAGGAATTTTTTCTTCCCCCTCTTCCCTAGTCTGTAGTAACAAAAACTATCTTAAAGACTTCTAATCCAATTTTAGAGGACATAGTGACATAATTGTGTTTTGGTGGTGGTGGTGGTGGTTTTTTAGTTTTTAGGAAACTAAAGTGAAAATTTGATCATCTAAACAGTGATTGCAATCATTGTCATTACAGTTACTAATTAGTACAAAGAAGAACTTCCTGTTTTCAGGCATATTTCTAATTTATAACATTGAGATATTCTTTTTACCTCCATAGCTCTTCAAGTAATCTAAATCTTACCAATTTAAAATCTATTTTAATATAGCGATATTTTTCTGTCTGGCTTAGTCTATCAAATCCTAATGACTGGTGGTGTTCTTTGCTCTAAAAAGACTGAATGTACTGCATTTAAAGTAATAGATACCAACGTCTTTTTGGTATATACGTATGTTTAAATTATACTTTGTTTAGGATTTTCTAAATACAATTCATAATAAATATTTAAGAATCATCTCACCAACATTTAATGTTAAGTACAGATATTCACAAATTTTAGCCTTCTGAAGAACAAAAAGAAAAAGGTAGCCCTGAAAACAGGCCAAAAGAAGTATTCTCCTGTTATTATAGGTCCCTGTATATGGGGGGGGGGGGGGAGTCCATTTGTATCCATTGAAGGAATGGTGTGACAGTTTATTTACAAATGAATTTTACCAGAAACAAGAAAGCTGCCTAGCATATTTAAATACTATTTATATTTCAAAATTTTTATCTAGAATCAACTCCTGGACATTATCCATGATAAGGTATGTGCATTGCTAGAGTGTAGAATTTTTATCTAATGACCTTGAAAAAATAGGACACTTGCCTAGAGTACGGTCTCAGATCTGCTCCCTTCAAAAAATCCATGGTACTTAAAAAAAAAAGTTTGGATTGCTAGTTACATTGAGAATATGATATAAGCAATAGAGCATCTCTAGGGCAAAATGTACTTGGACTAATATTTATGCTTATATTCTCAGGGAGTTTATAACACTCTCCTTACTACTTACATGTGATGCCATCCACAGACTTTAGATATAAGGTTGAAAACATTAATACCAATTTTTAGTTTTTCGTATATTAAAAAGTTAGTAGAACACTCAGGTTTGATTTTAGGAAGATTAAACAATAAAGCCTGGGGTTAAATTGTGTCTGTTTGGTATTTGAAAGCTACATGGACAGATATAGCCATAAATGGTACTTTTAAAAATTGTTTACATAAATTGTTCTTTTTTAAAGCTATAGACTAGCTCCTCAACACCACTTTCCTGCTCAGCTTGAAGATAGCATCACTGCTATCAAGTTTTTCCTTCAGGATAAAATTCTTACAAATATGGAGTGGATCTCACTTGAATCTGTATTGCAGGAGACAGTGCTGGGGCACTTTAACAGCAGCGGTGACTCAGTCGGTACATTAGTTTTGTCTTTAAACTGGGAGGTAGAGGTCAAAGCTCACTATTTTTCCCATGCACATACCCAGTTCTTCCAACACCATTTGTTGAAAAGACGATCCTTATCTCATTGGATTACAGTGATGCTTAAGTCTAAAATCAACTGACCATAATGTTACTGTTTCTGACTTCTCTCTTCTGTTCCATGGGTCTACATGTCTATCCTTATGCTAATACCATGCTGACTTCAGCTTCTTTTTTTTTTTCCAAAATTGTTTCTAGTACTCCATATCTTTTCCATCAAATATTAGGATATTTTGTCAATTCCTAAAGGCTACTAGAATTTTGATTTGTATTGCATTAAATCTATAAATCTGGGGAGGACTGACATCTTAATAATATTGATACTTCCAATTAATGCATATAGTCCTCTTTAATTTCCTCACTAATATTTTACTATTTTCAGTGTAGAAGTCTTGCAAATCTTTTCTCAGATTTATTCTTGAGTTATTTTGAATAAATTTCATCTAAAATAATATTTTCCAAATGTTTACTGACAGTACATAGAAATACATTTGATTTTTACTTTGGCCTTTCCAATCATATCCTTGAAAGTTTCAAGTATAAATTCTAGTTTGATACAATAAATCTCCTAGAAGAAAATATAGGCAAAACAATATCTCACATACATCTCAAAAATGTTCTCCTAGGCCAGTCTACCCAAGCAATAGAAATAAAAGAAAGACTAAACAAATGAGACCTAATTAAATTTACAAGCTTCTGCACAGCAAAGGAAACCATAAACAAAACAAAATACAACCTACGGAATGTGAGAAAATTTTTGCAAAAGATGAAACTGACAAAGGCTTCATCTCCAGAATATATAAGCAACTCATACAACTTAATAAAAAAAACAAACAACCCAATCCAAAAATGGGCAGAAGACCTAAACAAGCAATTATCCAAGACATACAAATGATCAATAGGCACATGAAAAAATGCTCAATATCACTAATTATTAGAGAAATGCAAATCAAAACTACAATGAGGTATCACCTAACACCAGTCAGAATGGCCATCATTCCAAAGTCCACAAATGACAGATGCTGGAAAGGCTGTGGAGAAAGGTGAACCCTCCTACACTGCTGGTGGGAATGTAGTTTGGTGCAGCCACTGTGGAAAACAGTATGGAAATTCATCAAAGACTAGGAATAGACTTACCATATGACCCAGGAATCCTGCTCCTGGACATATATCCACAAGGAACCCTACTTCAAAAAGACAGCTGCACCCCAATGTTCATAGCAGCACTATTTACAACATCCAAGACATGGAAAAAGCCTAAATATCCATCAACAGATGACTGGATAAAGCAGAAGTGGTATATTTATACAATGGAATACTATTTGGCCATAAAAATGACAACATAATGCCATTTGCAGCAACATGGATATCCCTAGAGAATGTCATTCTAAGTGAAGTAAGCCAGAAAGAGAAAGAAAAATACCATATGAGATCGCTTATATGTGGAATCTAAAAAAAAAAAAGAAGAAAGAACATAAATACAAAACAGAAACAGACTCACAGACATAGAATATAAACTTGTAGTTGCCAAGGGGGTGGGTGGTGGGAAGGGACAGACTGGGAGTTCAAAATTTGTAGATACTGACAGGCATATTCAGAATAAATAAACAAAATTATACTGTATAGCACAGGGAAATATATACAAGATCTTGTGGTAGATCACAGCAAAAAAGAATGTGACAAGGAATATATGTATGTCCATGTATAACTGAAAAATTGTGCTCTACACTGGAAATTGACACAACATTGTAAACTGACTATAACTCAATTTTAAAAAGTTTAAAAAAATAAATTCTAGTTTATCTATTTTTTTTTTTAACATTTTCTAGGATTTCCTACACAATCATCTCTTCTGTAACTGGAGACAGTTTTAATTCTTCCTTTTCAATCTTTATGCTTTTATTTTCCCTTCTTGATTAGTGCACTGACGAGGGCTTCTAGGACAATATTGAAAAAAGTTATTTTGCTCTGGATCTTAGGAGGAAATTGTTTAATACTTCACTAATAAACATCTGAAGACTTTTCATAGTTGGCTTTTTTGAGATTGAAAGTCCCTTCTATTCCTAGTTTGCTGATAGTTTTTGCATAAATGGATATTTGCTAAATGTTTTTACTGCATCTATTGAGATGACTGTGTGATTTTTCTCCTTTATGCTTTTAATGGGTAATTTATGCCAACTGACTTTCAGATCTTAAATTATGCTTGCATTCCAGGCATGAGCCTTACTTGTTTATAATGAATTGAAATTTTAATATATTGTTGGTTTTCATTTCCTAAAATTAAAGATTTTGTTTTTGAGGGATTTATTTCTATTTATTAAACATTCTTTGTCAGGTTTTGACGTAAGGGTTACATTGGCGTCATTAAATCATTTGGGAAGCAATCCAATTCTTCTTTTAAAAGAAAAATCCTTTCCTCTTAAGTTTGAAAATAAAATACTGAGGGTTGGAGCACTTAGAGGAAGATTATACATACATGCATATATATTTTTATATATACATGGACACATGCAAATATATACACACACACACACACACATACACATACATATACAAATACATAAACCTACATGTTTATATCGATCTGTAACATCACATACACCTACACATACAAAGCCCTATTGTGGAGCCAGAATGGCACAGCTTCACCTTTGGCTGTGCACCCCAGAACCTTCCTTCAACCCAAGATAATCCACTTTAATCCCCATTTCATATTTATAGTTCTATATAAATTTTCTTAGGGGAAAAAAATAAAAGAAAATTTCATTATCCAAAAGCAGGTGTGCAAACCATTAAACTTATTGACTCCTGAGGTCTCTTCCAACCTGAACTAATTTGCAGCATGTTTGAATAATATGTCACTTATTGGAAAGATCTTGCTGAGGTGGGGTGGAAAGTGTGGTAGAGAATGAAAGTTGAAGACTGACTCCTCTTTCAGATTATTATACCAATTGCTATGCCAAGTCATATAGCAATCTGATGTTGAACTTTATCCAAAATGGGTATTGTGGCTGTAGAGATTCTGAAAACTGTCCTACAATTACCCAAGAATCATCAAGCAACACCTTGACACATCTATAATTTCTGTTTGCACATTGAAATATTTGCTTGGCTGTGTAAGTAATGAAAGTTTTTGAATGATAATTAGGTGTAGCCACAGAGATTTATGAAAATTTGAAGACCTGCCTTTCAGCTTTCTAGCAGGACAATCCCAAATATTAACACAGCCACCTAAACCAGATGCAATTGTAATATCTGTAGGGCAGCACAAATTTTTCTTTTGAAGTGAATTAAAATTTGACATTATTCCAATCTTTGAATTAATTAATTATACAAGAAGATAGTATCTCTTTAACATTCTGATCTGTTCAAAGAGATTCCTACAGTTGAAAATAGTGCATCAGAACTCAGTATGCTTAAGTAACATAAAAAGATTATTTCCTTTACCTTTTCCTGTTTATTTTTATGACCATACTTTAAGTTACTTGTTCTTCACGGTCTGCTAAACTTTCTACTGGCGTTATATTTTAATCAAAAAGTTTTACTCCCTGTAATAGGTTTATTCTAATTTTGTTTTTTCCAATTTGGGTTGTCTCTTTCTTTATCAGTGGGAACAATAGTTCACAATTACAATGTAATTAATTTGCTACTTGCATGCTTGCCTCATAAAGGATGAATGAACTATAGCTGTTTCAGGGTCACAGAATTTTAGATTCTAGTTTGTGCATGATTATGCTGAGGATGCATTTAATGAGGCATTATTTTCCTTAAGTAGCCAGGTTTTTTGTTTTTGTTTTTGTTTTTTACATGGAAGTTTAAGGGTAAGGGACACTTAACATTAGTCAGGTAAAGAATAATATGTAAGGAATTTCTATTTCTCTGTCTCTGTCTCTCTTTCCCTGGTCTCCTCTCTTCCAAGAGACCTCTATCTGGAAATCAGTTTTGATTCACATGTTTATTTTTAAGTCTATTGTCTATGAATATATGAAATATATTTTCTTAAAGAGATAATGGACAGTGGGTACTAGATATGCACTTCTTTTAAATCCTGTATTATTTCCGAAACCAACAGACAAATCAACCAACCAACCATCAAACACAATCCCTCTGTGTATATTTATGTGTTTACTCTCTTCTCCTGTTTCTTTTACCTCTGCTGGGTTACTTCCCTCTCACCTCCCACCTCTTCAGGGATCTTTTCCTAAGAGTTATTTTCTTTCTTTCCAATATCTTTAAAAATCTCTTACTTTATTTGTTCTTCTACCTTAGCACATAATCATATCTTGGTTTTCTCATCTTAAAGTTAAAACAAAAAGAAAGACAATCTTAATAAACCTTTCTTAACCATTTATCCAATCTTCTGTCCATCACTCGCCTTTCCTTTTGTACCCAACTTCAATTAAAAATAAATTATACTCTTTTTCTACATACTCATAATGTATACCCTCCTCAATCTATCACTTCATGTTTTGCCCTGGCCATTCATTTTAACTTGCTGTGGCTAAGTTTGTCAACTATCTACCATCTTTTTTTTTTCCCCCTAAATCTAAGGGTATTTTTTGTGCTTGTTCTTTCTATACAACTTCTTTTCCTCATTTAAAACTCCTGCCAACTTTTGTCTTAGAGAACCCTTTCTTCCAATGAGGTCTATAAAAGAACTGTCTCTCTGTCCTCTCCTTACTTCTCTTCCATCCAGTTTTATGTGAGATAAAGTCCTTCTCTGAACACCCCTTTAAATCTGGTATCTCCAGGGCTCAACCCTTGGTCATTCTATCTTTTCTCCCATTTACTGCCTAGTCTCCTAGGTTCAGCTCTGATTCATCTGTGGAACACTCTCTAATCTATGCCTTCTACTGAGACCATTGTTATTAGTTCAAAACCCATAAATCCAAAAAGATTTCCCCATCTGCATGTTCCAAAGCTCCAGAAACTCCTACAGACAAATCTCTTCTATATCACCTCTATATTACCTGAAGCAGTTTATACACAGTTACCATCTAGTGATCATCTTAGTATTTGCTGCATGTGCATATCCCCAATTAGACTCTAAGGGTTTTGGAATCTGGGACAGTAATTTTTATTAACCTTTATATTTCAAAACCCTGGCAGCATACCTATACTTCTGCCTTCTTCCTCCACCCTTCAGAATATCCCAGGTCCTCCTCTCTTACATCTGTTTCACCTGATTAGCTACTTTTTTTAACCTGTCCCACTGTGTAACAGAATGCAGTCTCACAGATTATCCTCAATGGGTCTTTGTAGGAAAAAATTAGAGATTAAAGAAAGACACTACCCTGTACACTGCTGGAACAGGCAGTAACTAATTGCTCACTTTTAGAAGTAGGTTGGTTTTGCTTTTTTCCTGAGAAGAGTGTGGGTGGATTCATTTTGTCTCCTCCTTGCTTATCCAATCAGTTTCTTTCTTTCTTTGGCTCTTGGTCCAAAAAAATACAGGAAAAGTCCATAAATGTTATATCAGAAGAATGTATAGTGAGCAATGAGGTTACAAAGGTTAGTGGGGCAAATCATGGAAGGGCCCTGTGAGATTTGTTTCCTTGACTCCAAGGGCATTGTGAAGTTATTGAAAAGTCTCAATCACACTTGTACTTTTAAAACATACTGTTGTTACAAAACGGAGAATAGGCTGGAAGGTGAGAAAGAGTGGAAAGAGAGCATAAGGGAAAGAACTACAATACTTGGAGCAATAGAGTGCTGTGAATTTAAGACTGTGGCAATAGGAATGGAGAAAAGAAGATGGATTAGTGAAATAAACTCACAACATCACTTGCCTTCTAGACATAACTCCTTTGTAATCTAGCTCAGATCAATTCAGAACAGTATTCCATTTGGATTACATGCACTAGTACTGTTAGTTTTCTCACATAACTCTCTAGAGGTCTTTTCTAAAAGTTTCTCATTGATTTCAATAACTGGGACAACTTTTTCAAGCCCGTGCCTATGTGGAGGAGAGTTCACAGAAGTGTGCTCCAAGCCTCATTTCGAGACACAATCACCAACTTTGTTCCAGGAAGATTATCTGAATGTATCTTTGTTTAACGCCCTCTCCAGAAGGAAGTACTCTCTTCTTTTTTCATCACATTTGTTGTATTCACTGAAGTTAAAGCAGCACGTACCCAAACCAAGAATATGGCTGGCTCCACCTTGCAATATGCAAATTTTCTCATGGCACTTTTTCAAACGTTATATATATATATATATATATATATATATATATATATATATATATATATATATATATATATATATATATATATATATATATATATGAAAAAAATTAATATACAAGTATCGTCATCGAAACTTACTTCAATTCACTTGCATCAGAAATCACCTTCACCACCTAGGATTTGCACGTAGCAGCAGCGGTAGCGTTGGACACACGTAAAGCCACCATCAGCAATGCCACCACCGGCACCGCTCTGGGCTCCGGAGGCCCAGGTGGGTGAGCCCGGCCTCAGCCCTGCTTCCGCCGTGCCTGTGCTGCCTTCGCGTCAGACCTTCGTGTGCTTCCGCGAGCCGAGTTGCGCCGTGCAGCGTGCGTGCGTGCAGATGAGCGTGCGTGCGCGCGCGCGACTCCAACGCGGTGACGTCATCGTGGTGCCCAGTGGCCTGTGAGATTGCTGCTGAGGCGCTTTTCTTCCCCTGCCCACCACGGTAATTGCAAGGGCGGGGGCGTTTTGCCACATAGCAGTCTTTTTATGAATCGGAAGCATTCACATCAACTGCTGTCCGTGTGATGTATCTTCGGCTTTTATGTAAACTTACTGAGAACATCTGCTTTCAATTTTATGTGCTTTTTGCCTGTTTTGCCTCATCTCAAATCATTCTGTTCACTGACCTCCCTGCAGCTTGCACCCGATAAGAGGCCTGAACTACTGCCTCACTTCAAAAAGGCGCCGGTTGACGTATGTTGTTGTTCCTGTTTTCACAAGGTATGGCTTGCACAGTAGGGTCAAATGTATATGCTTTTGTATTCCACCACCTTTGTGCTATTTATTGTTACACCTTTTCCCAATAATGTGAATATTTGGACATTAATTCCGTCATAAAATAAGCGTGTAAAATATTACCAAAGAGACAAAGGGAAGTATTTAACCAAATCGCTGGTGTCACAGTAATTTTATGAATATAGATGTGTATATGTTTAGATGTGTGTATGCGTGGGGTGTGTTTGTGTGTATAACATTTTGGGTAAACAAAGATGTAAATGTACATTAGAATGTTTCTCTAAGATTAAAAAAGGCTTATGCTTTAACCACTTATGAAAAACAAAAATGAGAGGTAAGTAAATCAAAAGCTTATAATGTTTGATGACCAATAAGACAAATAACCCTCATCTAGGTTCACAGAATTTAAAAAATACAATATTAGGAATGAAAAAGGGCATAGGAAATATTAAAATAATTATAAGCGACTGCTGTAGGCCAATGAGGGTAAAATATTTAAAAACCTAAAAAGCATGGGTAAGATACAAGTAGCTGAAAAAGAAAATGAAGGGTGGGAGGGGATAAATTTGGGAGTTTGAGATTTACAAATGAAAATTTACAAATTTACAGTTGAAATTGTAAGTAGGAAGTGATGCCTGTTATCACTAATATTTATTCCTTGGATAAAATACCTGAAATTGATATTGATATTTCATTTCAAAGCCAGGACAACAGAGTGCTTATCAACATTTCTAGCTAACATCTCTATCTCCTTTTCTTCATTCTGAGAGTCCTTGTTCTCATGTACACTGGAGATGATAGAGTTATAATATATAATTGTTCACCTGCTTTATCCTGTATTATACAGAAATTGTTTCCAGAATAATGCTATCACCAGCAGTGTGGTTTTTTTTTTTTAAGGCTTTAGAGTTATTTGCATGGGCTCTCCCTATTTGCTTCCCATTTTTTAAAATAAATCTTATATTTTGATTTTTAGATTTTCAGAAAGTTCAGAGTACAGAGAAATCCTATATACCTCTCAGCCATTTTTGACATCTTACATAACCATAATATATTTCTCAAAACTAAGAAACCAACATTAGAATATTACTCTTGACTAAACTCCAGACTATTTAGAGTTCACAAGTTTTTTTTTCCAATAATGTCCTTTTTCTATTCCAGGAGCTAATCCAGGATACCATCTTATGTTTAGTTGTCATGTCTGTTCAGTCTCCTCTGGTCTGTCATAGTGTTAGTTTGAAACCCAGGAGCTTCCTGTAATTTGAAACTGGGTCTAATCTGAAACCTGCCCCAAACATGGATGGCAGGGAGAGATCAAAAAAATAGTCAGATCACTTCAGATTCCTGGGTAGCAGGTTTAATAAGCAAGAAAACTTAACTTTTTGAGGCTTGTTTTGTGCAGTCACATGACGAGTAGATTTCTGCACCTGCCAGCCAGAATCATGAAAGGCTTACATTAGAGGCTTTTCATAGAGGCCTTAACTGAATTAAGTCACACCCACAGTCCAGACAAGTCTCATCAACACATTACGATCTCTAGTCTGTGCTTGCAGCAGCTTCTAGAAGCAGCAAAAGCAAATGGGAAGCATATACCAAAGACAGGAGTGGGTGTGAGGAGCCGCCAACTATCAGGACCCAGCTCACCATGAAACCAGCAGTCACATTTTCTTGATGACCACCTCTAGCAGATAGTTTCTCAGACTTTGTTTTTCATGACCTTGAGAGTTCTGAGGCGTACTGGTTAAGTATTTTGTAGAATGTTCCTCAATTTGGATTTATCTTATGTTTTCTCATCATCATACTGTACTATGAGCTTTTGGAAGGAAGACTGCAGTCTTCATATTATCATATCAGGGGATACAATGCTGTCAACATAACTTGTAACTGAGGATATTAACCTTATTCATTTGGCCAAAGTAGCTTTTGTAAGTGTCTACACTGTAAAGTTACTTTTCCCTCCATTTTTCCATACTCCTGTTCTTTAGAAGCAAGTCATTAAGTCCAGCCACACCCAAGGAGTAGGGAGAATTAAACTCTACCTCTTGCAGGGAAAGATATACATCATTTATTTGGAATTCTTTGGTGGGGAAAATTTGTCTCTTCTCTCCCATTTGTTTATTTAGTCAATCATATACTTGTGTCAGTAGGGGCTTACATACATTTGTTTTGTATTTAGGTTATAAACTAGTACTATATTATTTATTTCGATGCTCAAATTGTTCCAGCTTTGGTCACTGACAGCTTTTTCAGTTTGGCTCTTGTGTGCCTTTGACATGCTCTATTCTTCTGATTTTTGAGCACTCTTATTTCTGGCACCACAAGAAGCTTCAGGCTTATTTTGTATTTATCCTGCCTTGTCCAAGCACAAGCCAGTTCTTCAGTGAGCCCAGGTTTCTTTTATTGGATAATGATATTTAGAAATAAACATCTGGGGATATGTATTCTCACTGCTACATTTTTTTCTTAATAGTTGTACTCTAGCTACATATTCCTAGCATGTAGACCTTGTATGCTATACTCTGTCATGGCCACATTTGTTCCTACTCATGTTACCAACTCACTGTGAGGCCAAACAAACCAAAACATCAGATTTTTGGAGCAGAGAAAGGTTTATTACAGGGCCACGCAAAGAAGACAGGCAGCTCGCACTCGAAAAAACCTGAACTCCACAATAGTTTCCGGGGAAAAGGTTTTATAGGCAAAATTTGGCATGAGGGTTGCAGAGTGTGTGATTTTCTTCTGATTGGTTTGCGGTGAGGTAACAGGGTGGTGCCAGGGATCTTGTGCTGCACCTGAAGTTGCCATCCTCCACCTGGGTAGGCGCCTTAGTTCCTCTAGAAGAAGTCAGAGATGTGGTTATGTATATGTATTCCTTGAGGAGGAACCAGAACCCTGCCCCAAGGCTGTGCAATTATTTCTTGACTATTCCCCCTTGTCTCTGCATCCCCTCCCTTCTCTGGTTAGCAACTGTTTGAATCTGCCCTTTGGAACTTGGGGAAGGTCAAGGAGGTTGAGTGAAGCCTATTTCTTACAAACGAGAAGCAGAGGACACAGAAAGGATTTGTACCAGGGAGGACCCCACTCCTGCTCCATTTCAGTTGTACATGTAAATGTATACTAAATGCTCACCATTAGTTTTTATTTGCTGTCTCTCTAATAATTTGGCTGTTCAATCCTTTCTCAGTGTTTTTTGATGCTGTCACATTAACATTCCAAAGGAGGAACTCACAGGGATGAAATTTCTTGAGTTCTTGGATATTGATGGTAGTTCTCTTCAACCATTATATTTGAAATTTATTTTAACTGGATAGAAAAATCATTGACGTATTATCTGTATCTATATATATGTATATATGAAATTTTCTTTTGGCCTTAAAGTTGCTATAAAATATCTGAAAATTTTTGATTTTTCTTTCTCCTGTAAGTTACTTGGTCATTTTTCCTTAATGTGCAAGAGATTATTATTTTTTTCTTTAACGTCTAGTAATTTTTACTAAACTATGTCTCAGTGTTATTCTGGTTTGATTTTTTTCCTCCATATGTCATTTACCTTATCAGTATCTAGTTTCAAACACACATGTATATATATATTATATATATATGAATATATATTTATATATATTTAATTTTAGGGAAATACATATACATATATATATATATATATATATATATGTATAACCAGGGAGAAGGATATATATATTCTTCTGAATATATATATATATATATATATATATATATATGTGTGTGTGTGTGTGTGTATATATATATATAATTTCAGGGAAATCTTGAATTATAGTTTTTAGTAATTGTTCCATTCTCTTGCTTTAGTTTTTCTTTATTTCATAATATCTGTTGGATGTTCTTTCCCTGTGTTCTTTTTTTTGTTGTTGGTTTTAAAACATCATTTTAATCTTGTTCCTAATCTCTTCTTCATATTTACCTTTAACATTTACATTATCACCCCAAAACATTTCCTCCTGTTTCCCTTAGCTTCTCACAACTACTGATCTATTCTCTAGCTCTGTGAGTTTTCCTTCCCTAGAATATCGTATACATTTAGAATCATATAGTATGTAGCCATTAAATTCCTTTTTATTTTGAACTTTTTCCTAATTTTTTTTTTAAATGGAGATACTGGGGATTGAGCCCAGGACTTTGTGCATACTAGGCATGCACTCAACCACTGAGCTGTACCTTCCCCACCTTTCCTAATTTTCAAGCTATATTTCCCCTATGACATTATTTGTATTCTTTGTTCTCCTTTGTGTTCATTCTGATCTAGTCTTCATTTTTGAAATGTCTTGTTTTATGTTGTTTTCTGAATTATTTCTTGATGTTATTAATTGATTTTTGAGTTTTTATTAATTTGGGTTATGTTATTCTTTCACATTGTAGATTGTTGTCTTAATAATTTGGGGTAATTTTAAAACATTAGGATATAGTTTCCTCTGCTTTGTGAGTAAGTTTTTCTGTTATGCTTTCATTGCCTGTAGAGAGGTTAATCTGCTTCTTATTATGCTTGCTCTTATATTAAATCTGAGTAACATTTAACTCTAGTCATTTTCTGATGCTCATTTTTACATGAAATTAGTTATCTTAAGGTTTAGAAGGGAAGAAATGATTTTGTTTTCTAACTTTGACTCTTGAGCTCCCTCTTCTGTTGTTCTTGTGAAACATTCCATTTTTCCCCAACCATTTAATCTGCATCATCTTTTTCTCTGTCCTGCTCAATTAGGGTTTTATTCCCAGCAGTTTCTTCTCAGTGTGGAGCTCTGTCCTGGAAGAGGCCTTGATTGGTTATTGTTAGGGCTAGTAGGATTCAGCCTATTCTAGCTACTTCAGGTCAAACTGCAGATAGCTTGTACTCACCTACCAATAGGATGTGCAAATCCCTGCCAGTTTCAACTGCTCTCCAAATTTCTTACCAAGATTTTCGGTGAATCTTTGTTGGTGAGTCCTTAGTCTATCAGATGCTCTGTTGCTCCCCTCTGCTTCCTCCCACACAGATGCTGATGCCACACAGGCCTTGGGGTTGTTGGTGGATTATACCGTGTTCATACTTGGAGAATTGTATGCATATATTCTGGCTCATATTTTGCTTCACATTATGTTGTCCATAAATTTTTTATTTTATTGCATAAATTTCTCTGTGGTTTCTCAGAGAGAGATTTGGGGATTTTCAAAAGTTATGGATCATTAGTGGAAGATTTTAATTCAATTTTTTTCAGTAACTGATAGTGTTGCCAAAAGATCAGCCCTGTCTCTGATGAGCCAAACTGAAACTCAGAGACAGGGTCTTGGAGTTTAGAAGAAAAAGACCACTTTATTACTTTGCCGGGCAAAGGAGACTCGCAGCAGGCTAGTGCCTTCAAAACTATGAACCCACCTTGGGGGTGGGGTGGGGTGGTTATCTAGCCATAGCTCAAACAATAAAACATCTATAACAATCAACAGAACCATTTTCTCATCATAAGACTTAAAAGTGGTGTCATGATGCCTCCAGGTGACCAATTCTGTAGCGGCCAGTGATTGTCACTTTTTTGATCTCTTTGTCTTGTAAGCCCCCAAGATGTGGTCTTCTTGGTAATTCAGGCTGTTCTGTAAGTTTACAGTTCTATGAACTTCTCCCTGGAGAACAACTCAGAAACCAAGTATGATTATTACTTTCAATTACTGGAATAAAGTAAAAACAGTAAAATTAATAGCTTTATTTTAACAACAGGCCTGGAGCTATGAGTTGCAGCTAGTCAGTCAGGTTAGTTGACCGTTTTAAGGTCAAGCGTAAGAATAAGCAGTCTGTTCCTAAATGCGGCCATCTTATTAATTCTCCTTCAATAGAAGAAAAATAGAAATTAGTAAGCAGAGAAGATTTCAACAAGTTAACTAAAATGATTTAAATTACAAATATTAATCCTAGTAACAAATAATGGCATAATACACATTCTTTTCAAGTACATATGGAACATTAAAAAATATTAATGGCCATAAAGCAATTATTATCAAATTTAAAATGATGGAAACCATATAAGAGAATATTTTCTGATTACAGTGGTTAGGCTAGAAGATAATAACATGATAATTAGAAAATCCCATATGTTTTTAGGTAACAAACATGTTACTAAATAACTTATGATCAAAAAGATAATTCACTATAAAAATTAGAAACACCTTGAATTGAATGATACTGAAAAACATATATATCAAGACTTGTGGGATGCTCGCCAGTGGAGGCTTAAGGGAGGAGTAAGGGGTAAAGCTGATAAAGCTGATCACCTAGTGCTCAGAGGGCCCAGGGCAGTTTCTGCCAGAGGGAGAAGCTGAGACATGTAAGGGAGTCAAACCCACCCAAAAGTAAGTTCTTGGGGAGCTAAGAAGCAACACACATCCAATCCATCACATTGCCCTCAGAAAGTTGTTCAGATCTTGTCTGGGTTAGGCTACCAAATTAACAAAGGGAAACTATGCCTTAAAGTCCAAATAGCTCCCAGATGGACAGCCGCTCAACTGGAACTCTAGCTGGCTTCATGTACAATTGGAATGAAGCCAGTGCTTGCAGGCACTTACCCCTTAAATGGCCAGGATGGAGCTTTTTTGACCTTCTAAAACTATAGAGGAGTTGGCTTGATAAAGTATTTTCAAAATTCTGGTCGTGAGAGAACAAAAGTATTCCCAGAAGAAAGCTTGAAGTTATAACTTTTATCGTATCCTTGAAATATAAACACAGCCCTCATCTCCTGGGACTACAACCTTGGCTCAATTAGTAGATCTGAAAACTAAAAGAAAAAAAAGGAGAAAGAGACTTTTTAAACTCAAGCAGGAAAACTATGAGGTCTCTGTCTGTGTCTATCTGGATGTATGTATGTCTGTGTATACTTTATAGATACGCAATGTCCCTACCTCCAGATGGTGTCATCAAAATTTATTTTTAAAAGCTTTACTTAATTGACTAAAAGTAAGCATTTAACGTATGAAATATTTCTAAATGTAACTTAAATTAGTCCAAATTTTAAAAGGATCACCTGATGTAGGATTAATCATTAATGAATGAAAAAAGTTTAAATTGATGGTTTAATTAATATACACACATCTTTAGAGTCATCGGCAGTAAGTATGATTCTTTTATTATACCTAGGTTTATTGAGCTCATGTTATCTCTGTTACAGACTTTGTCAGTGAGAAAATTAACTTGGTATGATTATATTTTCATAAGTTATAAAATAAAGATAAATGAGATAAAAGCTTTAGGGTAAAGTCTTTAAAAATAATCATTTTTTTTTTGGTATGTCTACTTAAAAACAGTTTCTCCAGTTTTTTGTAAATTGAAACTTTCGAGTTCTGCTAAATTAAATGATGGAAATTCACTGAATATCTAGATTATCTTTAATACAAAACATTGATTGTTAAAGAAGTCTATGTTTACCTATTTTTGACCTTATTACAGAGAAACTAAATATGTTTGAGACTATTAATAAATATGTTTTGTGCTTTATTGAAAGCTTGTACTATGAAATGTCATGTATTTCTAGAAATTAATTTTAAAAACAGAACCCTGAGAAAACAGTTTCATGCAAGGTTAGGTCTACTTAAGACTAGATTCAATTTAATTAAATGAATGATTTTAACACTAAACATGAAATGGTGCAAAACTAGAGTTTGTTTTTTCTCTGTTAAGGGGACAAAGTGTTTTTTGAAATATTTGTCTGCTTTTAATAACAAATTGTAAAGTTTCTTTACTTCTTAGGCAATCTGTTTCAAAGATTGCCTTTGCAATCTTTTATTGTCATTTTGATTAAGTGAATAAATATTGCTTCACAGTGACTTGTGAATGTGTTGCCGAAAGACTGGCACCGTCTGTAACAAGCCAAATAACCCAGAGACAAGGTCTTGGGGCTTAGAAGAAAAGAGGCAATTTTATTGCTTTGCTGGGCAAAGGGGACTCACAGGAGGCTAGTGCCTTCAAACCTGTGAGCCCACCTTGGGGGTGGGGTGGGGTTGTTATATAGCTCAAACAATAAAGTATTGATAACAAGCAACAGAATCATTTTCTCATCAGAAGACTTAGAATGGTGACATGATGCTATAGAGGCCAGTGGTTAGATCTCTTTATCTCGTAAGCACTCAAGGTGTGGTCTTCTTGGTAATTCAGGCTATTTTGTAAGGTTACAGTCCTGTAACCTTCTCCTTGGAGAAGAACTCAGAGACCAAGCTTGATTATTTCTTTCAATTACTGGAATAAAGTAGAAACAGTAAGATCAATAGCTTTAGTTTTAACAATGGGCCTGGAGCCATGAGTAGCAACCAGTCAGTCAGGTCAGTTGACCGTTTTAAGAGCAAGCATAAGAATAAGCAATCTGTTAGCCTAAGTGCGGCCATTTTATTAATCCCCCTTCAGTCCTGCTTGGCCAAATGTTTAAAAACTTTTGGTGTCTTTGACAAACTTCCTCAGGTCAAGTTCTTTTTTTTTTTTAATTAGAAATTTCAGGTTTATTTTTTTTTTATTTTGAAAAAGACAGAAAATAAAATAAAACCCAAAACAACCAGACATACCAACATTTATGACATTGAGACAGGAAGGAGGCAGGGTACAGCCATTCAAGGAATGCCACAACAATTGGTGGAAGATTCAACCCCCAGTAGGCCTTGAGGCTCAGGATGATGAGAGATTTAACTTCTAGCAGATCTTGAGCTTCATTATATGCCCATTGTAATATATTAACATGGTGAGTAACACGCCCACAGGCACCATGGCCGTCCCAAGGCTAGCCTCAAAAGGTCAAAGGGTGGAAAATGGCCAACTTCCTGGGAATCCCAGCCCTTTCCCCTTAGACTGGTCCTTCCACTTATTAGCATATGAAGCCTCCAAGCCCATAAAAACCAGCAACACAGCGCCTCATGGCCGCCCCTCTCTCTTTGGAGACAGCCTGCATTCTGTCTATGGAATGTGTACCTACTTCTAATCTGAACACCCAATCCCCACATCTCATGGCCTTTCTCTTGCCTTTCAATGTATCTCTCTGAATAAATCTATCTTTACTCAGCTGTGGCTCGCTCTTAAATTCTTTCCTGTGTGAAACCAAGGACCCACGCTTGGCAGGGCACGTCCCAGGGGCTCAACTGAAGCCTGGGACACAGCCCTTCTCTTGCCCCATATCTGTTTTCTTGCATCAATATGATATGAAATCATGAAGAAAATCATGAAATCACATGAAGAAAAAGCTTAGTAGGATGTCTGAAACCAAGGCTGGGCTTGAACAGTTTCTTATGACTATAACTAAAAGTGTCTAGGCAATCTTCAGGAAATTAGGACTACTCTTCTATATCCCATTTATAAAGATCAGCAAAATAGGCTTCAAAACTTAGTGTTTTAGCGGGATAGTTTTTGGAAATTATCCTGTTCCATTTTGAACAATGTCTTAACTCATCCACTATGTTGAGGTCTTCGTGTGTTAAAGAGTGTGATGAATGCAAGTGTTAGGTAGTTAGCTATGTGGGGGCACCAGGCAGATAGGTGGAGGAAAGGGAAGATAGTCTGGAAGATGATGTTATGCATAAAGAGACTTGACTTCTTCTGAGTGAGTGACAGCAAGAAACTGACAGCCACGATTGCGCAGTAGCAGAAAGGACTTAACTGGACATGACCCAATGTTCATTGTATTATAATTAACATTGTGGTTCAGGCTCCCCTCCCCCATGGCTTTTTCTGTATACATCATGAGTAAGGTCATGTGCAAAGGGGCCAGACATGACTAAGTATTCCAGAGGCAAGAGCTGTTAATCAAGAGACCACCTCTAAGTGAGAATATAAGAAAAAGGGGAGACAAGAACCTCCGCTTTTCCTTCCTTGGGTCAGCTTGCCTCTTGTTCTTGGAGCTGTACTTTTTTATTTTTAAAGGAAGAGGAAAGAGTTATTATTACTTGCAGCAAGTAAGGAGAACACCAGGAACTTTTTCCAAAGCAGTGTCTCCACAACAGCAAAGCTGGGGAAGTTTTAAGCAAAGGGTACATGCATATTCATGAAGGGACTTGAGCAGAGGAGAATTCAGCATAGAACTGGGGCAAAGGTTGACAGAGTCCAAGCTTTAGTTGATTGAAGTCACGAGGGTCATAGAAGGTCAGCATCAGTTCATCCCCCACCTGGGTGCGTGCCTTGGTTCCTGCAGATCTCAAAGATCTGTATCAGACTGTTATGTATATTCCTTGAGGAGCTAGGACTCTTTTATCAAGGAACTATTGGGGTTTTTTTCTTTTTTCTTTTTCTTTCGATTTCTGGTGTATAGCATAATGCTTCAGTCATACATAAACATACATATATTTATTTTCATATTCTTTTTCACTGTAAGGTACTACAAGATACTGAATATAGCTCCCTGTGGTATACAGTTTAAACTTGTTTATGTTATGTATATTAGTTAGTATCTGCAAATCTTGAACTCCCAACTTGTCCCTTCCCCCTCAACCATAAATTTGTTTATTGTCTGTGAGTCTGTTTCTGTTTTGTAAATAAGCTCATTTGTCTTCTTCTACTTCTTTTATTTTTTTTAGATTCCACATATAAATGATATCATATGGTATTTTTCTTTCTCTTTCTGGCTTTCTTCACTTAGAATGACAATCTCCAGACCCATCTGTGTTGCTGCATGTACTTTTCCTTTTTTAAATAAATCTTTTAAAATCTTTTGCTACACAACACACTGTCTTCCTACTGTAAACTTATCTTTCAGGTATGACAAGAACTGAGATCTTTACCTTTTGGGTAACACAAGATGAGGGGAACCCAGGTGATACAGAAAATGCAATGGTATAAAAATACTGAAGCATACATTTTAAAGCAAAAGAGAACCCCAAGACTGAAAAGAAGCCAAGCATCGTCGTACTACTGATACAAAAGAACATAACCTGAGATTAAGTATTAGTATTCTACTCCCTTTTATACGCACGACAACCTCAGGTAGGTAAAATATCAGAGCGCTTTATAAGGTAATACCTCTAAAAGTTTTACCATCATGTGCCTTTTTTGTTGTTGTTCTGCTTTTCTTCTTTGCCTGCTCCTAAAGCTGCCAGTGAACATGCTCAGGAAATGCTTTAGTGTGTCAGGGTCCCCAAGACTCCCCTCTCCCCCAACCCCAGGTTTGATGACATACTTGGAGGATTCAGAGGACTCAGTATATCATTGTATTCATAGTTATGATTTATTACAGCAAAAGCATACAAAGCAAAAGAGCAAAGGGAAAAGAGGTGTATAAGGGCAAAGTCTGGGGGAAACCAGGTACAAGCTTCTAGAATCCTCTGCTAGTGGAATCCCATAGGATGTGCTTAATTTCCCCAGCAGCTGAGTTATGACATGTATGAAATGTCTACCACAAAAGCTCATTAAAGTTGCAGTATCAGGTTTATTACTGCAGGCTAGTCACATAGGTACCTTCTACCTAACATGTACCAAACTTCTGGATTCCCAGGAAAAAAGCAGATGTTCAGCACAAACCACACTGTACAACCACCTTAGTCACAGCAAGCAACTCTTATCAGTGAGAGTGGAGGGAGCCCTCTTAAAATCTAACTTCCTAGATGCCGGCCAAGCCGGCTTTTCAAAGGATAGCAGCCAGGTCTGCTATGTTACACTTTTTCTGCATACTTAGTGACAATCCCACAGAAATAATCAACATTACTTTCAGATTCAAGACTCTTCTAATTCAGAAATAAACATTTCTTAAAAATGACATAAAGTCTGCTGCCTAAGGTGGTTAATGTGCTCATTAATAAATTGTCACAGCTGTATTTGAATTTTACTGAAAAATGGAATGAAAATATATGAAAAACAAAGGAAAATCCAGTTTGGTCCTAATGAACTTGGAATCTTAGTATTTCAATATAAAGAAGGCTCTTTCAGTATTGCTAGCAGCAAAGTCTATAAACACCCAGGTTACAACTGACTAAAAATGAACTTCACAAGCCTACATATAATTTAAAAATATATACAGTTGATAATCACTTGGCATTAACAGTTTGGACACTAACTTTAGAAGTAAAAAGTAAAGGAGGTACTATAACATCATAATTATGAAGAAAATTTTCTTCAGCTAATATTTTGGGGATATTAGAGGAGACCTCCTTCTGTTGTTCTCACCAGTTGAGTATATTCTCTGCCAGTTCTTCTGTCTCAGTCACCAAAATAACCATCTTTGCTAAAGCCACGCTCATTTTCTTCATTTTGCATCTAAATGAAGGATATTTCTAATTGTTTCAAGATGATTTTCTAATCTCTCAGTGAACATGCCAACTCCAACAAATATACCATGTATCTGTGATAAATAACTTCAATAGGCAAGTTTTCTTGGCACACGGGTTTCAATAGTCTTTGCCTGAGGGACCGCTTCTCTTTGGGCACTGCTTCTGAATGATTATTCATGCTTTGCAGAGTATGACACTTTTGAGCCAAAAAGGAGGATGGACAATATCTGCTGTATCTTTTTCTAGTCTAAGGAGTTCAGAGTTTTTCTGGTAGATTTCAGCTTGGATATCTGTGATCTGCTGTGGTCTGGAGAAGTTTACAAAACGGGAAGCTAATTTCTTAGATATGTTAAACATCTCCTGAGTGATCACCCCTGAAACCACGAAATGGCCCAGCAGTAGCCTGGCAGCATTAGGCATGGACGCCTGGTCCCAGGGGTTTGCCACAGCCATGGCTGGGAGCCACCATGCCCGGTGGCATGGAGAGTAAATTCTAAGTGAAGTTCTTTGACCTCTAGCTAAATTGGGGATGCTTCACGGGGCCCCTGACCATCTCAAGGAGAGATAATAAACTAATTAGGCTTATTTGGTCTGTTAAATTATATGGGAAACATTGTTAAATGAGTAATAATAAACCTCCTTAAGTTATATTGTATGGTAAATATTATTAATATGAATATTCTAGAAATTATATGAAGTTCCTAAAATTAGAAATGTCTTATGTTGTCATTCATAATTCATCATTATCTTAAAATGTTGTATGTTACAGAAATAGCTAGACTTCCAAGACAATTACAATGTAGTCATGTCTTTAACCATGCTTTTTAAGTCTTTTGTCATTTATAGAGTTACTGTCTTATTCTGGTGCTTTTATAAAAATGCTTGGAGATGACTTGCTTTTATGTTCCAAAATGAAATTAGACCTGGTAGCAAAAGGACTTCCACCTTGTGTGAGGGTTATTTCAGCAACAGCCCCTAATATTTAAGGCTACTGAAGAACCAGCAGTAGGATCTCCTTTAACTACTGATGTCTCACACTCATTGAGTTTCTTCTAAACTCTCAGTACACTCGGCACTGTTCTGTAAGCCAGATAACTTGTTAAGAAGTATTGTTGCTTCTATTACTACCTTGGTTAGGTGTAATAACCTTAACCTTGCAACTTTGCTCCCAGTGCCACAGAAAGAAAACAGTCAATACAAGAAGCTCCTATTGATAGGGCTGATCTAATTTAATTTACAGGTAGGTCCTACTTAAGGGCTGAGCAAGGACATTACCTAGCTGGATGTGCAGTAATGTCCACAGTGAACATAACTTAAAGCTTTTATTTACCAGAAACAAAATCAACACAAGCCAAATTAAGTAGCTTAACCTGAGTTTGTCAACTAGCTAAATACAGATAGCAAATATTTATACTGAAAGTCACTATGCTTTTGGAGTGGCAGACAACTTTGGAATGCTATAGAAGCAGTAAGATTTTTACCCTCTTCAGGACAACCTATTAAAAAAAAAGGAAAACAGGTTGTAGAATTATTGTTATACAACTGCCAAAACAGTTAGCAGTTATTAAAACACCAAATCTGACACTATGGAAGCCAAAGGAGATCAGCTTGCTGATGCTGCAGCCATAGAGACAGTTTTAACTACTCATCCTGTCCAGCCTTGAGAATGTCCACTACCCATTAACTCTGCTAACCCAAAAAGATTTCTTTTTACCAGGGCTCAAGAAATATCCACTATAAATGGCAACAAATTGGACAATCTAGAAGAAACGGACAAGTTTCTAGAAACATATAGTGTACCAAAATGGAATCAAGAAGAAATAGATAATTTGAACAGAGTAATCACTAGAAGTGAAGTAGAATCAGTAATTAAAAAGCAAAACAAACAAACAAAAAGCTTCCTGCAAACAAAAATCCAAGACTGGATGGCTTCACTGGAGAATTCTACAAAACATACAAAGAGGAACTTATACCAGTTCTTCTCAAACTCTTCCAAAAGATTGAAGAGGAGGGAATACTCCCAAACTCATTCTAGGAAGCCACCGTTATCCCAGTACCAAAACCAGACAAAGACACTACCAAAAAAGAAAATTACAGGCCAATGTCTTTGATGAACGTAGATGCAAAAATTCTCAACAAAATATCAGCAAACCAAATCCAACAACACATAAAAAAGATAATAAACTAAGGTCAAGTTGGGTTCATCCTGGACACAGGGATGGTCAAACACACAAATCAATATGTACACTACATCAACAAAAGAAAGGAAAAAAAATCACATGATCATCTCAAAAGAAAAAGCATTTGATAAAATTCAGCATCCATTTATGATAAAAACTCTCACCAAAATGGGTATAGAGGGAACTTATCTTGACATAATGAAGCTGAAGGAGTAACCATTCCAGACTTCAGACAATATTACAGAGCTATAGGAATCAAAACAGTGTGGTATTGGCACAGAAAAAGACATACAGCTCAATGGATCAGAATAGAGAGCCTAGAAATAAACTCACAGACCTATGGTCAATTAATCTTCGACAAAGGAGGGAAGAATATACAGTGGAGAAAAGACAGCCTCTTCAGCAAGTGGTGTTGGGAAAGTTGAGCAGCCACATGTAAATCATAAATCGCTGAAGTTAGAACACTCCCTGACATCATACACAAAATTGAACTCAAAATGGCTTAAAGACTTAAACATAAAACAAGACACTATAAATATCCTAGAAGAAAACATAGGCAAAACGTTCTCTGACATAAATCTTAGCAATGTTCTCCTAGAGCAGTCTACCCTGGTGATAGAAATAAGAGCAAAAATAAACAAATGGGACCTAATTAAACTTATAAGCTTTTGCACAGCAAAGGAAACCATAAGCAAAATGAAAAGAAAGCCTATGGGATGGGAGAAAATATTTGCAAATGATGTGACTGACAAGGGCTTAATTTCCAGAATATACTGACAGCTCATACAAATCAATAACAACAAAAAAAAAAATCAAAAAAGGGCAGAAGACCTAAACAAATATTTCTCCAGTGAAGACATACATGTGGCCAATAGGCACATGAAAAAGTGCTCAATATCGCTAACTATTAGAGAAATGCAAATCAACAGGACAATGAAGTATCACCTCACACCAGTCAGAATGGCCATTATTAAAAAGTCCACAAATGATAAATGCTGAAGAGAGTAAAGAGAAAAGAGAACCCTTCTACACTGTGGGAATGTATTTTGGTGCAGCCATTGTGGAAAATAGTATGGAGATTCATTAAAAAACTAAAAATAGACATGCTTGCTTTGGCAGCACATATACTGAAACTAAAAATAGACTTACCATATGACCCAGCAACCCAACTCCTGGGCATATACCAGATAAAACTATAATTCAAAAAGATACATGCACCCCAATGTTCATAGCAACAATAGTCAAGGCATGGAAGCAACCTAAATGTCCACTGACAGATTGACTGGATAATGATGTTGTGTGTGTGTGTGTGTGTGTGTGTGTGTGTGTGTGTGTGTGTGTGTGTATGCAATGGAATACTACTTGGCTATAAAAAAAGAATAAAATAATGCCATTCGCAGCAACATGAATGGCCCTGGAGATTATCATACTAAGTGAAGTGAAGTAAGCCAGAAAGAGAAGGAAAAATACCATATGATATCACTTACATGTGGAATCTAAAAAATGAGACCAATGAAATTTTGGAGAGGATTTTCCTTTATTAGTTCAAAGTTAATCTGTTTATAGCAAATTTGCTTAAATTACGCTGTCTTTTTGTCATCTTTTCAAGTGAACTAGATATTGCATATAAACAGACTTCACCCAGTACCAGGAAAATTAACCAACAAATGGTAGCTGTTAATGTTCTATTCACTTCTGAATGCTCTGGTTTCTGCTCCCACTAATTTAATGAAAGTATTCTTTAGATGTGATACATTGTAACTTTCAAGTTCAAGGGTTTTTTTAAAGACTTATTCTATATTGGTTTTGCCATTTACTGATTGTGTGAGTTTGTACATGCAGCTGTTTCCTCACCAGGTAAAATGGACATTATAATGCCTATATCACAGGATTAACTAAACAGCAAATGTGTTAAATAAGGTGTTGGATATGAAATAATTTTGTAAAGTACACAGAACCATAAAAGCACAGGCAATTACTCTGAACTTTTAGAAATAAAGGATTTCGTATTACACCATGTACAGGGACAGATATTAACTAGACTTATTTTGGTGACCACTTAGCAAAATATACAAATATCAAATCATTATTTTGTTTACTTGAAACTAAAATGTTATATGTCAATTATATCTCAATTAAAAAATTACAGTAGGAAATTTCAACACTCTTTTCTATAATTGATTGAATAATTAAACAAAAACATAAGTAATAATACAGAAGACTTGAAGAACAATATCAACCACTTTGCCCTAATCTCCATTTTGAGAAGACCCCAGCTGACACCACCAGAATACACATACCTTTCAGCTGTATTACATAATTTGCCAATATAGGCAATATTCTTGGCTATAGAATGTTTCATAAATTATTTAGATGGAAGTAAGAGAGACTGGATTTACACAAGTGCCTGAAATTAAAAAAAAAAAAAAAAAAAACTTGACCGATTATATGAAACAACAATTTCTAAGAAACTGGAAGTCAGAAAATGAAGGACAGTGATCCCTGAGAGGCACTAAAAAAAAAAAAAAAAATTAGCCCTGTACTTTTCCCAGCTTACCCCCTTGAAAGAGCTTTGGTGAAGGAAGGGAAACCGGAGAAACCCAGGAAGATGCTAGTGCTTTTCCTGCTTTGAGAGGCTGTGATGGAACCAAAGCAACCAGAGGTTACAGGACAAAGTACCAGTTTTGCCAGAACAATTTCAGACTCTAAACTGTTAGCACATCATAAATTAATGGTTCTTTAGATAGTCCTCATATCTTGGCCAAGAGTCAGCACCAGACTTTCCAAAATCCTTTGAGGCAAACAGAACTATCCCAGTCCAGTTGTAAAATAACTCTATCACCCATATCTTCATAACTCATTTTATAATGCCCATATAACCAAGTAAAAAAAAACAGAAGGAAGAAAATTACAGATTAATATTTTTTATGAATATAGACATAAAAATACATAACAAAATTTTAACTAGTTAAATCAGTATATAAAACCAGTAATACATCTTGATCAAGTGGTGTTTATTTCAGGAATACAAGATTTAACATTCAAAATTTGATAAAATATATTCATCATTCTAATAGACTAAAGTAGAAAGCTATGCATCATCTCCTTGAATTCAGGGAAAAAACGGACTGACTTTAAAATAAATTCATAATAAAAAGTTCTCAGACTTTCTTTGATTTTATAAAGGTTATCTATGGAGAACTTTGAGCCAACATTATATGTAATGGTGAAAGATTGGATATTTTCCCCTAAGACAGAAAACAATAAAGCTGTCTGCCATCATCTCTTCCATTCAACATTATATTGAGAAATAGTTAATGCAAGAAGATAAGAGAAATGTAAAAAGCATTACAAACTGAAAGGAAAAGGTGAAACTGTCTTTTTAAAATGGAACATGGTAATTTATTTTAAAAAATTTCAAGGCCAGTAATACTAATGAATGAGATTTGAGAATACCAGAACTATATGCAAATATCAATTGTTTTTTATATACTAGGAAGAAATCTAATTAAAACATGTAAACAACTCAGGGATAAATTTAACAAAATGTGTACATGAATTATATGCTGAAAACTTGAAAACATTTCTCAGAGAAATTAAAGATCTAAATGATCTGATACGCTCAATCAGAAGACTTGATATGTTTCTAAGTAAATTCTAGATTCAATGCAATCTTAATCAAAACTCTAGCAGGCTTTTTTTTTCCCCCTTAAGAAATCAACAAGCGGATTCTAAAACTGATACAGAGTTTAAAAGAATAGAGAGTAGCATGAAGTTTTTAATTAAAGTAAATTAAAGAATTAACATTACCTTATTCAACATTTTCTGCAACATTTTCTGCTCCATTAATAAAATGTAGCATTGGCATAAGAGCATACATGTAGATCGATAGAACTAAAAAGAGAATCCAGATATAGATGCTGTAAATATAAGTTCAATTTAATTTTGGCAACATTGCCAGGATAAATCAGTGGGCAAAGAATAGTCTTTTTACAAATGATGTTAGAACTCTTGGATGACTACATGTTTTTTAGAGTTTCAAAACTATTCACACAATATATATAAAAATAAAGTTGAAATGAATCATTGACCTCAATTTAAGAGCTTAAACTATAAAACTTCCAAAAGAAAATAAGAGAAAATCTTTGTGGCCATACAACAGGAAAAATGTCTTGAGACACAAAAAGCATGAACTAAATGAAGAAAACAAATTAAACTTCATTAAAATTTTTATCCTCAAGAACCAGTGTTAAAAAGAGCCAAGCCACAAAGGTAAAATATTAGATAAACACATACCTGAAAAAGAACAGTATTCAGTCTATATAAAAACTCTTCAACTCAATGAAGACAAATAGTCTGGTAAGATAATAAGGAAAATATTTGAAGACATCTTTCACTAAAGAAAATATTTGAATGGCCAGAAAGTACAGGAAAAATTATTTAACAACTGGAGAAAAAAGCATATGTCCATTATCATGAGTGGATAAGTGAATTGTATCTGTTCATGTAACAGAACAATATTCAACAATAGAAAAAAACCTGATACATGCAACATCATGGATGAATCTCAGTTGCCTTTTGCTTAGTGAAAGCCAGACACAAAAGAGTACATTCCACTTGCATGTTTTCAGTTACGTAAAATTCTTGAAAAGCAAAACTGTAGTAACAGCAATTCACTGGTTACCAACAGCTAGAGGAGAGAGGAGATTATTAACTGTGGTGTTGGTAACAGGACCATATATGTTTGTCCAAACTTATTTAACTGTTCACTTAAAATTTGTGAATTTTATTGTATATAAAATACACCTCAATTAAACTGATTTTAAAAGAGAGAGAGAATTGAGAAGAAAAAACGAAAATATGATGTTAACACATTTGAGGAGATGTGAAGGAAAGGGAAGCAAAGTATTAGACTACTGCAAAATTCTAAGTGCCAAACTTATTTAAAGCTTTAGGCTCACAGTTCCAACACAGTCAAAATGATAGACTATTTAATCATTATTAGACTTTATCTAACTGAAGAGCCAAAGCATTTATTCTTAATTAGAATAATATTATTAATGATAATAACTAATCATATGAATATAAAGTCACTGGACCATTAAATTTCAGTTTTATAATTGATATCTTTCAGATTCTGTTTTGGCAGAATACTTCCTTTTAACATAGCATTTTATCAAACATTTTGGCAGAGTTTAGATTAAATTTTTTTAATTAAAATTTTTGACAAATGGGGAAGAAAACCTTACAAGTGAACTAGATTTTTCTTAACTTTTATTTATTGTAATTCATTAGGAAGTTTCTTTAAGCATTTTAAATTTTTATTATTTCATTAGTTATAAATAATGAGTACTATATCTTTTGTTGGCAGGTATGTGGGGGATTTTTAGCGAATTATTTACCTTTAGAAAGGGAGAGACCTTTGGTGAATGTGTAAAATATAACCTTACATGTTTAGAAACCTCTTATATGCAGTTAAAACTTTTTGGAAGAGGTGCTGAAAAAGTAACTAGGCATTAAAAAACAAAGAGAATTAAAATCTTTTTCAGTGAGAAATGAATGAATGCTGTCACCTTTAAAGAAAAAATCATTTATTCAAACAATGAGTACTGAATGCCTGGGTCAAGGGTTAGGCAAATAGCAATGAAAGAAGCTCTTAAGGTAAGACTTTAAGATGAGAGCTTAAGAGTCATTATTAGGATGACTGACAGCCCTGGTTTTCTCAAGGCTAAGAGGTTCCTCGGGTGCTAAATCTGAGATAGTTTAGACAGAAAAAGACAGAGAAATAATTACAATGAAACATGATACACGTGCTTAGAGCTTTAATAGGAATAAATCTGTGGGTGTTGGGTGCGTGGAACAGGGTCTAGCTTATTTAATGCTGTTATCTAGGGGATGGTCAAATGAGCAGCCAAAATGCCTCCTTTCTAGTCTGCAGTGCTCCTCTGCTTTCTTTTGCACAATTTGTGGTTCTGCAGTGAGGAGTGCAGGGATAAATGTTAATTGTCTTACTCTTGAATGTCTGTAGTGATGAACTACATGTTTTACATCAGACTTAGTCCTTGGTCTTTCTGCAACAACAGTGATTAATTTTATTGGTAGCCTCTTTTATCCCCAATATCTAATAAGAGCTGGTTGAAAATTAGACTGTTGAGGATCAAAACACAAGTTAGCAATTAAATATTAGCAACTAGTGGAGTCAAAGAAAATAAACTTCCATATTTTAGCCAGTATTTACATTTCAAAAGCATTTTCAAGAAAGTTTTGGAACTTTATGAACAGTTACAAGAGTGGCAGATGTAGATATCACTCTGACTGAGAGATAAAATATTGTAAAAATGTTCAGGTTCACAAATGGGTTTGTTTGGTATTTTCCTAGGGTTGTCACATGTGGTATTGTGACATAACAAATTTCATTATTGGCCTTCTGTTTAAGAGATTCAGTCAAAAGTGTGTGCTGCTTTTTAAACTGGATTCTTTATTTTGTTGTTGCTGTTATTATTGAGTTCCTTATATATTTTGGATACTAGCTACTCTCTTATCAGATACATGGTTTACAAATACTTTCTTTCATTCTGTAAGTTGCCTTTTTACACTGTTGATTGTTCCCTTTGCTGTGGAGAAGGTATTTAGTTTGATGTAGTCCTTCCTGTCTATTTTTGCTTTTGCTGCCTGTGCTCTTGGTTTCAAATCAAAGAAAAAAAAATTCATTGTAAAGATCAATGTCATGGAGTTTTTCTCTTGTATTTTCTTCTAGGTGTTTTACAGTTTCAGGTCTTATGTTTAAGTTTTTAGTCCATTTTGAGTTGATTTTTTGTATATGTTGTAAGATAGGAGTCCAGGTTCATCCTTTTGCATGTGGAAATCTAATTTTTAGCAGCACCATTTGTTGAAGAGACTATCCTTTTCCCACTGTGTAGTCATAACACCCTTGTTAAAGATTAGTTGACTCTACATGCATGGGTTTATTTCTGCACTCTCTCTTCTGTTTCACTGGTTTATGTGTTTGTCTTTATGCAAGTACCATAATTGTTTTAATTATTATAGTTTTGTAATATATTTTGAAATCAAGACATATGATGCTTTCACCTTTTTTCTTTTTTCTCAAGATTGCTTTGGCTATTCTGGGTCTTTTATTGTTCCATGTGAATTTTAATATTGTTTTTCTATTTCTGTTAGAAATGCCATTGGGATTTTGATGGGAATAGCATTGAATATATAGATCATTTTGGGTAGTGTGGACATTTTAACAATATTAAGTCTTCAATATATTCATGTAGAACTGAAAAATTGTGCTCTACACTAGAATTTGACACAACATTGTAAAATGACTATAATTCAATAATAAAAATTTTTTTTAAAAAACCAATATTAAGTCTTCCAATCCATGGACATAAGGATATCTTCCCATTTATTTGGATCTTTTTTAATTTCTTTCATGAAGGTATCGCAGTTTCAGTGTACAAGTCTTTTATCGTCTTAAGTTTTTATGTAAATATTTTATCCTTTTTGATGCTATTGTAAATGGGATTGTTTTCTTCTTTTTCTTTGCAGTTCATTGTTACTATATAGAAACATAACTGATCTTTGTATGGTGATTTTGTATCCTACAACATTATTGAATTTGTTTATTCCAAGAGTTTTTTTTGGTAGAGTCTTCAGGGTTTGCTAAGAAGATAATCATATGGCCAACAGATATATCAAAAGATGTTCAACATTGGCTAATCATCAAAGAAATACAAATCAAAACCACAATGAAATATCACCTCACACCTAGTAGGATAGCTGTTATCAGAAAAAAAAAATACAAGTGTTGGCAAGGATGTGGAAAAACTGGAACCCACATACACTGTTAGAATCCAAAATGGTGTAGCTGCTGTTGAAAACAGTATAGAAGTTTCTCAAAAAAAGTTAAAAATAGAACTAGCATATGATCCAGCATACTACTCCTGCGTATATATTAAGATGCTTGAAACCAGGATCTTGGAGAGATATCTACATTCCCATGTTCATTTCAGCATTATTCACAATAGTTATGATATGAAACAACCCAGATGTCCATCTATGGATGAATGGATAAAGAAAACGTGATATATACATAAAATAGGATGTTACTCAGCCTTCAAAATCTTACTGTTTGCAACAATATGAGTGGACCTGAGAGACATTATGCTAAGTGAAATAAATCAGTGACAGTAGGACAAATATTGCATGAATCCACTTACATGAATAATTATAACATAGTCAAACTTACGGAAGCAGAGAATAGAATGACAGTTGCTAGAAGAAGGAGGCAGAGGAAATGGGGAGGTGTTTTTCAGTGGGGATAAAGTCACATTTATACAAGATGGATTGAGTTCTAGAGATCTGTTGTACAACATAGTGCCTATAGTTAAAAATATACTGTTAAGCACTTAAAAATTGTTTAAAAGGGTGGATTTCATGTTAAGCATTCTTACCACACATAACACACAAAAAACAAAGGGACACAAAAAACTTTTGGTGGTAATGATTATGTTTATCACCTTGAGTGTGGTGATGGTATCACAGGTGTATGAATATGTCCAAACTCATCAAATTGTATAAATATGTGCAGCTTTTTTTTGGTATATCAACTATACCTCAGTAAAGCTGTTTAAAAAACGTGTGCTACTTTACCACTGAATACTCTTCTTTCTCCCAGGCCCTTACACTCCCCACAATACTATCTCTACTTGATATTTCCTCATAGAAAAGAAAGGAGGTGTTTCTCCTCAGCACCTTTTGGAGGCCTGGTTTGCATAAATCTTTTATGCTACCTGTTTCCCAGTAAGAAGAATATGACCAGTGGACATTGGGCAGAGTTAGACCACACAATTCTTCATGTTTATGTGCAATCTGCACATCTTTAAATCTTAAAGTTCTGCTTTGAAGGACTAATTGTGCATTATCTCTTTGTCCATTTGCAAAATTATAAAAAGACTGTTTCATAAGTAACAAAGGAAATAAGGCTTTACCACTCATTATTCATATGTCTTTCTCCCATTTCCCTTTCTATACTGTATAAATATGGCCTTTCCCATTCTTGTACCACATTCTGAATGGCCTTATGATATCCTTAAATGACTTACATTAAATGCTGAATTTCTGGGTACCTCAGTTACTCCATTTAGGCAGCAGTATAGGGAAATGAAATACACCGTGTGGGTACAGATGTACCTGAGCTTGAATCTTGATTATGTCCTTTTCTTACTTTAATAACAGTGATACTAATAAAATGAACAGTAGTAATATCTATGATATTACCATTTATTTGGCTATATGTCAAAACCTATGCTAAGCTCTTTTTTTCCTGATAGATATTTTTTACTGAAGTACAGTGATTTACACTATTATGTTAGTTTCTGGTGTACAACATAGTGATTCAATTATACATATGTATATTCTTTTTCATAATAGGTTTTTATAAGATATTGAATATAGTTCCCTGTGCTATATGGTAAATCCTTGTTGTTTATCTATTTTATACATAATGATGTACATCTGTTAATCCCATACTCTTAATTTATCCCTAACCCTCATTCCCCTTTGGTAATCATAAACTTGTTTTCTGTGTCTGTGAGTCTGGTTTTTTTGTAAATAAATTCATTTGTATAATTTTTTAGATTCCTCATGTAAGTGATATATAATATTTGTCTTTGTCTGACTTACTTCACTCAGTATGATAATCTGTAGGTCCACCCATATTGCTGCAAATGACAATATTTCATTCTTTTTAATGGCTGAGTAACATTCCATTGTGTATATATACCACATCTTTATCCATTCATCTGTTGATGGACACTGACGTTGCTTCCATGTCTTGGCTATTATAAATAGTGCAGCTATGAACACTGGGGTGCGTGTATCTTTTTGAACTAGAGTTTTTGTCTTTTCCAGTTATATGCCCAGGAGTAGGACTGCTGGATCATATGGTAGCTCTATTTTTAGTTTTTTAAGGAAACTTCATACTGTTTTCCATAGTGGCTATACCAATTTACATTCCCACCTAAACAGTGTAGGAGGGTTCCCTTTTCTCCACACCCTCTCCAGCATTTATTATTTGTAGACTTTATTAACAACTTAAAAAAATGACTTGAAGCTATGTTCTAGAAAAACTGACCCAAATTCAACAACATAAGTGCTAATAAAATTACTAAAAATGATCAAATCACTAATGAGAAAATGAAAATAAGACATGCATTGTACTTTTTCAGAGCTTCATTAAATGCCTGTGGTATTTTTTGTGATCATGATAGGAGGTGAGCATAAGGTCCTACTACTCCACCATTTTGACAAGATCCAGAGTATATTTTAAATATTAACTTACATATTTAGAAATATCCCAGTATACATTTTACTATCCTGTTTATAATTGAATGTTTCATTATATGTGTACTTATAACTCATTATGAGAGGAAATACTAAAAAGAAAGCAAACTTTTTTATTAGCTTTTCTTTTTTATTATTAAAAAACTTTTTTAAAGAAAGCAAACATTTAAGAAGAGATTTAAATTCTTTGCGAGAGAGGTATTGTAATTCCCTCACAGTTAAAGAAAAAGTTATTTATCAAACAAACCTGTAATGGAAGGTTACTACACACTAGCCTCTGAGTTTGAGAATGGACATATAGCCTTGAAACAAGCTCTCAATGTTAAGCCTCTGTTGAGAGAGAGAAAAAGAGAATAATTAGAACATGCCATGTACTTTGATAGAGATGAATCTGTAAAGGTGAGGATGTGCAGATAAGATTTCAGCCTGTTTTGATGCTCTCTTCAGAGAAGCATGGATGCTAACTCATATTGTAAACCCCACTGCACTTATTATGTTTCCTAAGCCACAAAACTTGCACAGAACTGAGAGAACTACAAGGAACAGTGATGACATCAGCTATTTCTTTTGTTTCATGCAACCATTCAGGGTCTTGGGACTCAAGTTGCAGCCTGATATAGTTGAAAATACTGACTGTAGGAAAGATGTTCCCCAAGATTTTTTTGTGTTCCCTGACCTACAGCCATGTGGACCAGTCCATGAAGGAAGTAGCCAATTTCTCCTCTTTGTAATCCACAGTTCTTTCCTGTCTCCCATCATACAACCCATGGCCCTGCCAGGTTGAGGCACTGCATTGCAGTATTGCCTTATTTCAAGTGGCTTATGTGCATGTGTCATGATATATGTCAGTGTTGGCCTGTGTCTTTCTGCAGCAGTAGGTATTGCTTTAGTTAAATCTCCAGTCCATCAACAACTAGCGAGCACCCATTTGATAAATTGCTTGAGGTCAAGCTATTTTTCCTAGATGGAGTGAGAAGATTGAGGGGAGTAAATGCAACCACTTTCTTACTAGTTTGCTCTCTCCCTGAGATGTTTTACAGTATCCACAATAATATTTCAAGTACATGAGCAGATTTCTGAATCCTAGGAAAGAAAGATTGGTATTGAAAACTTGAGATGAATTCAGTGAGAATCATATACAGGACTCACGAATCACAACTGTTTTCTAAGCATGTGAGAAAAGCCTTAATTTGCTATTGGAAACATATTTAAATTTTAACAATTAGGTAACAGAAAATAAGATCCTAGATTTTAGTTATTATTTAAATTCCAAAAGCATTTCCCAGAATATTTTGGAAATTTACTCATAGCTGCAAGATTAGAAGTCATCTACATCTCCTGTCTGGCTGAAAGTTTGTTTGAATATAAGTGAAACTGAATATGAGAAAAAAGTCAAAAATTGGGTTCAAAGACAAGCTCTTATATGAGTATTTTTATGGTGTTGTTGTGTATGGTGCTCTATTGTGCCATTATTTTTATTTCCATTTTTTGTTCTCTAGTGTACACATCCACGTAAGGGAAAAACGTCGTTTTCCTAGCATGCAGCATTGCTCCCAAACATACTTGCTTTGTGCATGGTGCTTCTCTATACTCAGTGTTTTCTCACAAATAAGGAGGAAGACTTTTCCCATCAGCTCACTCTTGGAAGCCTGACTTGCTTGACTCTTATATAGTGTATATTAACTAGAAGAAAGAGGGTGATCCCAGTGGACAGTGGGGAGAAAAGTGAACAAAAAATTCTTCATATTCATATAAAAGCTGCACTCCCTTAGTTTATAGAATTCTAATTAGAATGCATTCTTTTCTCCATTTTAAAATGGATTAATAATCCAGCAACAGTCAAGAAGAAGGTTTTGATTCCTTCTTATGCTACTACACTTTCTACACTGGACAAGGTTGACCTTTTCTACGTTGCTACCCAATTTGCAAGAACAGTACTTATGGTTCTTGCATTAAGTTGCTGCCCTTCATATTTCAGTCTAGCAATTTAGACAGCACCAAGGGGTAAATTTTTTAAAATGAAGAGTGGGTTAAGTCAGATTCATCTGGGCATGAATTTTGATTGTGTTCCTTTCTCACTGTAATTTTAATGATAATAATATGTACAGTGAAAATAATAGTAATTATAATATTACCATGTATTGAAGACCTCCTGGTTCCAAGTTCTTTGCCTAGTTCTTATATTTATTAGTAGTTTAATTCAAACAACAGCCCTATTAGATATGAATTAATAGGACTTTACTATAAGTGAAATTATTGCAACAAGAGTAATCTGAGGGGATGGGGTGAAAAAAGAATAATCTAAGAACCTGCCCTTTGATTATACAGCTAGTAATTATGCACATTTCAATTAG